>NC_090447.1:630600036-631249105 GCF_031143425.1 Pleurodeles waltl
GCATGCAACAGACAGAAGTACTAAATCTTTTTCAGTCTAATGTTTGTCCTCCCAAAGATATCAAGTACATTCTTCTAGCAACTCTGGTTGTTCTTAGGGCTACGGCTGATGTAGGCAGCATCAGGTTCTACTACTCCTCAGCCTGTTGAAGACGTTTGACACTGTAAATCATTCCGTCACCCTTGACCACTTTGGAGTGGATGGGATATTAGTTAGACTTAATCTTTGTAATCCTTTTCCACAACTGATCTGATTTGTTCTTGAATGACTCAGGTTTTAGCACATTCACACGCCTATTCAACATCTTAGCCCGAATCATCCAATCTTTTTTATGAACACCAGTGGCACCATACTGATAATATGGTGAGGAGGAGACCTCCAAATTAGCACTAAATTCCAACACTGTTTGACAGATACCTGGTGTTGGATGATATGCAACGGGATCAAAACATAAGACATGTAGAACTGAGGTAGTTTTGGTAAATAATCCAACTGTGTTTAAGTGGATTCTTACTGGCTTGCTATCTTAGATCCCATCCTGTGCCTGTTAACTCTGATCGGAATATAGGCTTGTTAATTGTCTCTAAAATGTTGCTCACTAATCAAATTAGATTAGCCTCAGTTTTAGTGTGTTTGTACCACTTGGAAACCCCTATGAAAATGTTAACTCATTGCAAAATATGGACTATTATTACTGTATCTAGACTAGTCTATGTCAGCTTATTCGCGTCTTCTTCTAAAATATCTACTGTGTCTCCCAGTAAAATAGTGTTTCCTCAATGTGTGTCACTCTCAGAGCACCATCTAGGAAAGCCCCTAAATTCATCAAGATCAAGCTATTATTTTACATCCTAAAAGGGCCTTGTGCTCCTCTTATTTTAACTCATTTGTAATTTCTACCTTTAGTAGATCAAGATGAGGAAGCTGTAGCGTCTGGGTCTTGGCTGCAAAACACTTGAATGCTCCCGCACTGGAGCTCAAAACTATCACCTCTATATGCATCTTCAGAAAGACTTTAAAGACCTGTCTTTTACTCCAGACATCTTACACTCCTTTACCTTATCCAGTGAGAGTCCCTAGCACCATGATGCATCCAACATATGTGCAGTTAATACATGCTAATAACGTAACATGACATAACACTGTAAGGCAATAGTAAGTGTAGGCCACCACACCTTTCTGGGTCAATTATAAATTAGTGGATCTGGATTAGTTCCCCCTACAGTTCAAAATAAATGGCATGCACTGACCATTGACTGTTGCTTCTGGACATATGTCTCCGAGAAGGATCACTGGCAATATGTGTTTTTTTACTTGCAGCAATATCTGAAAATATGAATTAGACACTGTAAGGAATTGGGTTGTTGATTGACTGGTGGGTGAGCCCTGGTCAAGCAGCAACCATAATACTTGTCAGGGTGAGGCACAACCAAATCTTAAATTAACCAGTGCCTCCTGCCCCCACTAGCTTGGCACAGAGCAGTCAGCCTTAACTTAGAGGCAATATGCAAAGTATTTGTGCAATACTTCAAACAGCAATAAAGTGAAAAACACCTGACAAAAAGGATTCTGCACCAAGTTAGAAAAATAGAGTTATTTTTATTAAATAAAAGACCAAAGTGTGAAAAATACAATCAGTAGAACTGGGGGACTTTGAATTTTAAAGAGTTCAGTAAAAATGGCACCATAAAGCACAAAGCGCCAACTGTAGATATCTGGCTGACCTAGACATGGACAAAGTCACAAGTTCAGGCCAACCGAGCAAAGTGCAGGACAGCAACGGGGACCGAGATAGGCCTGCTGAAAAAATTACTTAAGGTCCTGGTTAATTCAAGCATTCCAGCCATTACCTTGTTCTTTTTGCATTTGCCACCCTAAGTGTGCCCGGGCTCACTGTGCCACTGGAACTAAGCTATACCTGTCTGAAGAGCCCTAAATAGGCTAAAACCGGTCCTAGGCTGCTTGTGTTCCAGTTCAGGCAGGACTTGGCCTGGCAGTTCGGGCTGGACTGTTCCCATGAGGAGCAGGGTCAAGGCTGATTTGCACATGGCTGGGTACAAACTGAGGTGGTATGATGGGTGTTAGACTTTTCATCCTTGGCGTGGTCTCCCTTAACTTTTTGCCTCTGTTCCCCAGGTTGTTGATGTGTGCTGGACTCTGATTTTGCTGTTTTTGCTACTCTGGGCACTTTACCACTGCTAACCAGTGCTAAAGTGCAAGTGCTCCTGTTTAAATTGTATGTAAGTGGTTCATCCATGATTGGCATATTTGAATTACTAGTAAGTCCCTAGTAATGTGCACTAGAGGTGCCAGGGCCTGTAAATCAAATGCTACTAGTGGGCCTGCAGCACTGGTTGTGCCACCCACATAAGTAGCTCTGTAATCATGTCTCAGACCTGCCCCTGCAGTGTCTGTATGTGTATTTTTACACTGTAAATTCGACTTGGCAAGTGTACCCACTTGCCAGGCCTAAACCTTCCCTTTACTTACATGTAAGGCACCCCTAAGGTAGGCCCTAGGTAGCCCCAAGGGCAGGGTGCAGTGTATGGATAAGGTAGGACATATAGTAGTGTGGTTTATATGTCCTGACAGTGAAATACTGCCAATTTCGTTTTCACTGTTGCAAGGTCTGTCTCTCTCTCATAGGATAATATGGGGGCTACCTTTAAATATGATTAAAGTGTAGATTCCCCTAGAGAGTAGATGGACAGGTGGAGTTTGGGACCCCTGAACTCACAATTTAGAAATACATCTTTTAGTAAAGCTGATTTTAAGATTGTGAGTTTGGAAATGCCACTTTTAGAAAGTGAGCATTTTCTTGCTTAAACCATTCTGTGACTCTGCCTTGTTTGTGGATTCCCTGTCTGGGTCAGTTTGACAGTTGGGTTGTTTTTCACCTCACACCAGACAGTGACACAAAGGGAGCTGGGGTGTGATCTGCATTTCCTGATTAGCCATCTCTGCTAGGAGGGAAGGGTGGAGTGGTCACTCTCATCTGAAAGGACTGTGCCTGCCTCTGACAATGCTGTCTCCAGCCCCCTGGTGTGTGTCTGAGGCCTTGCCTGGGCAAGGCAGGATTTCACAAGAAGGTGTGAGTCCCCTTTGAAGGAAGGTGACTTCAAAGACTAAAATGGGTATAAGAAGGGCACCCAAACTTACAAACTCTAGAAACACTTCTGGAATCAAGGGGAACCTCTGCCTGGAGAAGAGCTGATCGCTGAGGAACAAGTGCTGCCCTGCCTGTGACTGTGCTTTGTGGAGCTTTCCTGCAGTGCTGCTTCTGCCTGAGTAAGAGGGCAAAGACTGGACTTTGTGTGCCTTCCATCTTGAAGAAGAAATCTCCAAGGGCTTGATGTAGAGCTTGCCTCCTGTTATTGAAGTCTCAGGGATAGCAAAGACTTCTTCCTGCCAGCACCTGGAGTCTCTGGAGAGACCCCTACTCTGCTCTGTGGTGCCCTTCCAGTTCCTGGGACCCTGAAAGGAGAGGCTGGCAGCCTAAGGACAAAAATACACGCACCGCGCAGAGAAAAGATCGACGCGAATCCGATCGCGGCTGAGAAAACGACGCGACGCCGGCTCCGCAGCTGAGAAACGACGCCGCTGGAGACGCGACCGGAGAATCGACGCCCGGAGCAGGAGAAACGACGCGCAGCATCGCTGACGAAGGCTGAGAGATCGCAACCAGCGCCGCGGGACTTCGGACCGTCGCGTGGCTGGCTTTTTCGACGCGCCTCGCCGAGCCGAGCTGTTTTCGACGCATATACCCGTGCCGGGTTATTTTCGACGCACACCGCCCGTGCGGGGTTATTTTTGCCGCAAACCAGGTACATTTTCACGCTAGCAGCGCTAGTGTGGTGTTACAACTACCTAAAGACTCTTTTTATTCTAAACCTTTAAAAAATCATAACTTGACTTGTGTATGTTGGATTTTTGTCGTTTTGGTCTTGTTTTGTCTAGATAAATATTTCCTATTTTTCTAAACTGGTGTTGTGTCATTTTGTAGTGTTTTCATTAAGTTACTGTGTGTGTTGGTACAAATACTTTACGCCCAGCACTCTGAGGTTAAGCCTACTGCTCTGCCAAGCTACCAAGGGGGTAAGCAGGGGTTAGCTGAGGGTGATTCTCTTTTATCCTAACTAGAGTGAGGGTCCTTGCTTGAACAGGGGGTAACCTGACTGTCAACCAAAGACCCCATTTCTAACATTGGTGACCAGCGGTCGGGATTTGTACTTGTATTTGTACTTGACATACAGTAATTAAGTGTACACTACTGTTTTGATCTCAGACCACTACGTGACCACATACTACTAGTCTTGTGATTTGTGTTTTTTACTTGGACTGTTTTTCTCTGCATTCAGTTTCTTTTTTTTTTTTTTTTCTCACTGATCCCGGGATTGACTTTGCTGAAACTTCATTTGAGAACTTGCTTTTCTGTTTTTGGAACTGTGCATATTTTCTTTTTAACCTCTCATCATGTCTCAGTCTGGAGATGCCCTAGCTGAAACTGCTTTTGATTTGGAGAAATTGGAGAGCTACAAGGTGGCTCAGTTGAAGCAGTTTTGTAGGAATGTTGGCTGTCCCATTGAGAGCTCAGCCAAGAAGGTTGAGCTGCAAAAGGCGCTGAGGGCCTGGGTGGCAGCCAAAGCAGCTGAGGGACACACAGATGAGGAGCCAGAGGGGGAAGAGGAGTTGCAAGTCACTCACACTGATGTAGTGGGTGGGCCTGCTATGTCTCAGGGGAGAATCTCCAGGGCAGGTAGCAGTGTGTCCTCCAAGAGTCTGACACCTGGAGAGTTACAGGACAGACAGGCAGAGAGGGAGTACCAGTTGGAGTTGAAAAGGCTCAGTCTAGAGGTGGAACAGAGAAAACTGACCCTTGAGGGGGAACAGAGAAAGCTGACCCTTGAGGTGGAACAGAGAAAGCTGGCCCTTGAGGAAAGGAAGATAAACATGGCTCATGAGCTCAGTTTAAAAGAGATTGATCAGAGGAGTCAGTCCAGTAGGGATGGTGGCAGCAATTCTACAGTGCAGCCTGAGAGAAGGGTACACATCCCAAAAGACCTTGTGAGGGATTATAAGAGGGAGGATGATATCTACTTGTGGTTCAAGGGTTATGAGTCAGCTCTCCACATGAACCTGGTCCCTGAAGCTCATTGGGGGGCAGCCTTGTGGAAGCATTTTGAGGCAGAGGGGAGGGACACACTGACGGCCTTAGGGGATGCTCAGAGTCTCACCTACCCTGCCATGAAGGAGGCCTTACTTACCAGGTATGGTCTCACCCCTGAGCAGTACAAAGAGAAGTTTAGATCCTACAAGAGAAAGGAATCCCAAACATGGTTGGAATGTGTTGATTCTTGTTGCAGGTCACTGGATGGTTGGGTGAAGGGCAGTAAGGTAAACACGTATGAGGGGCTTTACAATTTAATTGCTTGGGAGCACTTGTACAGTTTATGTTTTCCAGAGCTGCGCCAGCACCTCATTGACAGCAAGCTGACTGACCCCAGGAAGCTTGCACAGGAAGCGGACCGCTGGGAGAGCACCAGGGTCCAAAAGAGGTATGGGGGAGACCACGCCAAGGGTGGGCAGGGTCCCTCTCAGAAGAAAGGGGGGGGTAAGGGCAAACAGGATGAGTTCTCTAAAGGGCCCCAAACTGATTCCCAGGGTAAGGATTCCCAACCCCCCAGTGAAAAGAGGCCATGGTTCTCCAAAGGGAAGCCAATGGCAGGTGGTCCCCTACGTAAGTGCTATTCATGTGACCAGGTGGGTCATGTGAGGGGGGACCCCAAATGCCCCAAAAGTACACCGGCACCCACTGGTGCACCGTCCCAGGGTTTGGCCAGTGTAGCGCTTGGGGAGGAGTTGGTTTCAGGTGGGTGGGAACCAGCAGAAATGACCCTTGTCTCACTAGGGGACAGTGAGATGGTCCAGAGAAACCTAGTGCCTGATAACACTAAGAAGTACAGGCAATGGGTGACCATCAATGGACAGAGGGTGGAGGCTCTGAGAGACACAGGAGCCAGTGTGACTACAGTGAGGAGTCACCTGGTGTCTGAAGAGCAGATTGATCCCCGGGTACTTCACCAAGTGGTTGCAGTAGACAACTCAGAGCGCCTCTGCAGAGTGGCGCAGGTTCCCTTTGAATGGGGGGGGGTCTCAGGTTCCTGGAAAGTAGCTGTGAGTCCAACCATGCCTGTTGATTGTTTGCTAGGCAACGACCTGGAGGATTCCCCTTGGAAGGAGGTGGAACACAGGTCTCACTTGGAGATGTTGGGTCTGCCTGGGTGGGTATGCGTATCCACCCGGTCTATGGCAGCCAATCAGGGTAGTCAAGAGCCCCTGGAGCCTGAAACAGTGGCCCAGGGGACCGCCAAGAAGAGGAAAGGCAGGAGGCGCGGGAAACCCGCCCCAGAAGTTCCCACGGTCCGGGAGGAGGCAGAGCCTGAGGGTGATGCCCCGGAACCTACAGGGGAACAGGTGGCTGAACTGGGGGAGGTCCCTGAGCTGTCGCAGTGGCAGCAGGAAGGGGGACCCACCAGGGAAGTATTCTGCACAGCGCAGAAGGAATGCCCTACTCTTGAGGGACTGCGGCAGCAGGCTGCAGCCCAGGCGGCTGGCGGGGCGCCAGGTACTCACCTGATTTATTGGGAGGATGGCCTCCTGTATAGTGAGCCTAAGGTTCCTGAGCCAGGGTCAGCTCGTATGCTGGTGGTACCCCAGGGCTTCAGGACCTTCCTACTGGGTTTGGCTCATGATGTGCCTTTGGCAGGACATCTAGGGCAGGACAAGACCTATAAGAGGCTTGTCTCCCACTTTTACTGGCCCTTGATGAACAAGCAGTCAGCTGCTTATTGTAGATCTTGTCAGACTTGTCAGGCAAGTGGCAAGAGTGGGGGGAAATGCAAAGCTCCCCTCCAACCTTTACCGGTAGTCAGTACTCCCTTTGAAAGGGTAGGAATTGACATTGTGGGGCCTCTGGATCCCAAGACAGCCCTGGGCAACAGGTTCATCCTGGTCTTGGTGGACCATGCCACACGGTACCCAGAGGCTATTCCTCTAAGGACGGTCACCGCCCCCGTGGTGGGACGTGCCTTGATGGGGGTTTTTACCCGCATGGGGTTCCCCAAGGAGGTAGTATCTGATAGGGGTACAAACTTCATATCCACTTATATGAAGTCTCTGTGGAAGGTGTGTGGGGTAACCTACAAGTTCACCACCCCTTACCACCCCCAAAGTAATGGTCTGGTTGAGAGATTCAACCGCACCTTGAAAGGCATGATTCAGGGCCTGTCAGAGCCCTTGAGGCGTAAGTGGGACGTCCTCTTGCCATGCCTTCTGTTCGCTTACAGGGAGGTGCCTCAAAAGGGACTTGGCTTTAGCCCCTTTGAGCTCATCTATGGCCACCCTGTGAGGGGACCGCTCAGTCTGGTGAAGGAGGCTTTGGAGAAAGCTCCTAGTAAACCACCCCAGGATGTATTTAGCTACATGCTGGCACTAAGAAACCAGACTGCCCGCTTCAGGCGTCTCGCTCAGGAGAACCTGGAAGCAAGCCAGGAGGACATGAAACGGTGGTACGACCAGAATGCCACTCTGGTTGAGTTTCAGCCTGGACAAAAAGTGTGGGTCATGGCACCAGTAGAGCCTAGGGCTCTCCAAGATAAGTGGACTGGGCCTTTTGAGGTGGTGGAAAGAAAGAGCGAGGTCACCTATCTGGTAGACTTGCAATCCCCCAGGAACCCCTTGAGGGTCCTACATGTCAACCGCCTCAAACCCCACTTTGAGCGAACTGAGCTATCCATGCTCCTAGCGACAGATGACGGGGTGGAGGAAGAGAGTGAGCCTCTTCCTGACCTCCTGTCTGCAGGAGAGAAAGATGGGTCTGTGGAGGGAGTGATCCTCTCCCCCTCCCTGACTGAGGAACAGCAGAGGGACTGTCGCCACGTGCTGGGACAGTTCGCCTCCCTGTTTTCCCTGATCCCAGGAGTCACACACCTGTGCACACATGATGTGGACACTGGGGACAGTACACCTGTTAAACATAAGGTTTACAGGGTGACTGACAGGGTGAGGGCTTGCATTAAGGAGGAAGTCTCCAAGATGTTAGCCCTAAGGGTTATTGAGCACTCCAGCAGTCCTTGGGCCAGCCCAGTGGTCTTGGTCCCAAAGGCTACTGCTCCTGGTGCCACTCCAGAACTTAGGTTCTGTGTGGACTACCGGAGTCTCAATGCGGTCAGCAAGACTGACGCACACCCCATCCCCCGAGCTGATGAGCTCATTGATCGGTTAGGAGCTGCCAAGTACCTCAGTACGTTTGATTTAACATCTGGGTACTGGCAGATTGCCTTAACTGAAGGGGCAAAGGAGAGGTCAGCATTCTCTACCCCCGATGGGCACTTCCACTTCAATGTGATGCCCTTTGGGATGAAGAATGCCCCTGCCACCTTTCAGAGGTTGGTCAACCAGGTGTTGGCAGGACTGGATGAGTTCAGTGCCGCCTACCTGGATGACATTGCTGTGTTTAGTTCCACATGGGAGGAACACCTGCAACACCTCTGGAGAGTGTTAGAGGCCCTGCAGAAGGCAGGCCTCACTATTAAGGCGAGCAAGTGCCAAATAGGGCAGGGTTCTGTTGTGTACTTAGGACACCAGGTGGGGAGTGGCCAGGTGGCACCCCTACAGCCTAAGATTGACACGATTCTGGCGTGGGAGCCTCCCAAGACCCAGACTGAAGTGAGAGCCTTTTTAGGTCTCACAGGATACTATAGGAGGTTCGTCAAGGGATATGGTACCATTGTTACCCCCTTAACTGAGTTGACTTCTAAGAAGCAACCCAAGAAAGTGATCTGGACAGAGGCTTGCCAGAACGCTTTTGATGCCCTGAAGGCTGCCATGTGCACAGCACCTGTGCTGAAGGCACCTGACTACTCCACGGAGTTTGTTGTACAGACAGACGCCTCAGAGCATGGTATTGGAGCAGTACTCTCACAGCTAAATGAAGAGGGCCTAGATCAACCCGTAGCCTTCATTAGCAGGAGGTTACTACCCAGGGAACGTAGGTGGAGTGCCATAGAACGTGAAGCGTTTGCTGTGGTCTGGGCACTGAAGAAGCTAAGACCCTACTTGTTTGGGACTCACTTCCGAGTTCAGACCGACCACAGACCCCTCAGATGGTTAATGCAGATGAGGGGTGAGAACCCAAAACTGTTGAGGTGGTCCATTTCCCTACAGGGGATGGACTTTACGGTGGAACATCGACCCGGTACAGAACACGCCAATGCTGATGGTCTGTCCAGGTTCTTCCGCCTTAGTGATGAGAACTCCCATGAGGTTAGGTAGTTGCTCCCCACTTTTAGCTGGGGGGGACACGTGTTAGACTTTTCATCCTTGGCGTGGTCTCCCTTAACTTTTTGCCT
This sequence comes from Pleurodeles waltl, assembly GCF_031143425.1. Classification (NCBI taxonomy): domain Eukaryota; kingdom Metazoa; phylum Chordata; class Amphibia; order Caudata; family Salamandridae; genus Pleurodeles; species Pleurodeles waltl. The sequence goes on from NC_090447.1 coordinate 630,609,447, forward strand.
CTGTTCCCCAGGTTGTTGATGTGTGCTGGACTCTGATTTTGCTGTTTTTGCTACTCTGGGCACTTTACCACTGCTAACCAGTGCTAAAGTGCAAGTGCTCCTGTTTAAATTGTATGTAAGTGGTTCATCCATGATTGGCATATTTGAATTACTAGTAAGTCCCTAGTAATGTGCACTAGAGGTGCCAGGGCCTGTAAATCAAATGCTACTAGTGGGCCTGCAGCACTGGTTGTGCCACCCACATAAGTAGCTCTGTAATCATGTCTCAGACCTGCCCCTGCAGTGTCTGTATGTGTATTTTTACACTGTAAATTCAACTTGGCAAGTGTACCCACTTGCCAGGCCTAAACCTTCCCTTTACTTACATGTAAGGCACCCCTAAGGTAGGCCCTAGGTAGCCCCAAGGGCAGGGTGCAGTGTATGGATAAGGTAGGACATATAGTAGTGTGGTTTATATGTCCTGACAGTGAAATACTGCCAATTTCGTTTTCACTGTTGCAAGGTCTGTCTCTCTCTCATAGGATAATATGGGGGCTACCTTTAAATATGATTAAAGTGTAGATTCCCCTAGAGAGTAGATGGACAGGTGGAGTTTGGGACCCCTGAACTCACAATTTAGAAATACATCTTTTAGTAAAGCTGATTTTAAGATTGTGAGTTTGGAAATGCCACTTTTAGAAAGTGAGCATTTTCTTGCTTAAACCATTCTGTGACTCTGCCTTGTTTGTGGATTCCCTGTCTGGGTCAGTTTGACAGTTGGGTTGTTTTTCACCTCACACCAGACAGTGACACAAAGGGAGCTGGGGTGTGATCTGCATTTCCTGATTAGCCATCTCTGCTAGGAGGGAAGGGTGGAGTGGTCACTCTCATCTGAAAGGACTGTGCCTGCCTCTGACAATGCTGTCTCCAGCCCCCTGGTGTGTGTCTGAGGCCTTGCCTGGGCAAGGCAGGATTTCACAAGAAGGTGTGAGTCCCCTTTGAAGGAAGGTGACTTCAAAGACTAAAATGGGTATAAGAAGGGCACCCAAACTTACAAACTCTAGAAACACTTCTGGAATCAAGGGGAACCTCTGCCTGGAGAAGAGCTGATCGCTGAGGAACAAGTGCTGCCCTGCCTGTGACTGTGCTTTGTGGAGCTTTCCTGCAGTGCTGCTTCTGCCTGAGTAAGAGGGCAAAGACTGGACTTTGTGTGCCTTCCATCTTGAAGAAGAAATCTCCAAGGGCTTGATGTAGAGCTTGCCTCCTGTTATTGAAGTCTCAGGGATAGCAAAGACTTCTTCCTGCCAGCACCTGGAGTCTCTGGAGAGACCCCTACTCTGCTCTGTGGTGCCCTTCCAGTTCCTGGGACCCTGAAAGGAGAGGCTGGCAGCCTAAGGACAAAAATACACGCACCGCGCACCGTGCGGAGAAAAGATCGACGCGAATCCGATCGCGGCTGAGAAAACGACGCGACGCCGGCTCCGCAGCTGAGAAACGACGCCGCTGGAGACGCGACCGGAGAATCGACGCCCGGAGCAGGAGAAACGACGCGCAGCATCGCTGACGAAGGCTGAGAGATCGCAACCAGCGCCGCGGGACTTCGGACCGTCGCGTGGCTGGCTTTTTCGACGCGCCTCGCCGAGCCGAGCTGTTTTCGACGCATATACCCGTGCCGGGTTATTTTCGACGCACACCGCCCGTGCGGGGTTATTTTTGCCGCAAACCAGGTACATTTTCACGCTAGCAGCGCTAGTGTGGTGTTACAACTACCTAAAGACTCTTTTTATTCTAAACCTTTAAAAAATCATAACTTGACTTGTGTATGTTGGATTTTTGTCGTTTTGGTCTTGTTTTGTCTAGATAAATATTTCCTATTTTTCTAAACTGGTGTTGTGTCATTTTGTAGTGTTTTCATTAAGTTACTGTGTGTGTTGGTACAAATACTTTACGCCCAGCACTCTGAGGTTAAGCCTACTGCTCTGCCAAGCTACCAAGGGGGTAAGCAGGGGTTAGCTGAGGGTGATTCTCTTTTATCCTAACTAGAGTGAGGGTCCTTGCTTGAACAGGGGGTAACCTGACTGTCAACCAAAGACCCCATTTCTAACAATGGGCAAAAAAATGATGGATTTGGCTGCAGCCCGGGCAATTGCCAGTGGCTGAGATTAAATCAAGCATTCCACGTATCACCTTGTTCTGTTTCCATCCATAGATTGGCTGCCAGACCACCTTCAGGCTCACTTCCGAGGGTCGAGTACTGGGGCGGCTCCGCTTTGCAGGGTAGGACTCCCAAATGGAATAGCCCAGGTGCTGAGCTCAAGGTTGTTGGAGCCATCTGTTCTTGAGGCTCTAGTCAGGAAGCCAGCGAACTAGCCCTTGGGGTCACTTAGGAGTCCTGTGTTTAATAGATGCATATCCTGTCCTTCTCACACAGGCAAGAGAGCTGCAGGCAGCTGGTCAGCACAGCAGGGCAGCAGTCCTTCACAGTTGTAGTCCAGCAGAGTGGCGCTCCTTTGAGCAGCGCAGTAGTTGTTCTTCCTGGCAGAGTATTCACAGGTCCAGAAGTGTACTGAAGATGTGGTGTTCGAGGTCCAATATTTCTAACAGGTACTCTTCTACTAGAAGGTGGGAGAAGCTTCTAGAAATTTCCTTTGAAGTCACCAGACATCCTGCCATACCTGTCCTGGCTCTAGACTAACTACAGGGGGTATGCAGCCCTTTTTGTGCAGGCAAGACACAACCTTTTCAAGTGTAAGTGGGGTTAAGCCTAACTCCTTTCTCCCATTCTTCCAGTGGTGGCCCATCCAGGTACGCTTAAGCTCTCTATTGTTGAGGAGGAATGCACAAAGTTCAACTCTCAGCTACAGCCAGTCATGTGACACTGAGACAGGCAGCAGGCACCAAGTGGCTAAAGCAGAAGGATGCCAACTTTCTAAACGTGGCATTTTCAAAATTGTAATTTAAAATCCATCTCCACCATAGGAGAGGACTTTTTGTTATTATTCCAAAGACACCAAACATGAACAGGTTACCTGTTTCCATTTGCAAATTATAGCTTATTAAATGCAAGAAGGTAACTTCAATGTTATCCTATGGGAGAGGTAGGCCTTGCAGTAGTGAAAAAGACATGTACAACTTTAAAGTATATGCCCAACTTTTAAAATACACTGCACCCTGTCCGCTGGGCTGTCCTGGACCTGCCCTATGGGTGACATGTATTAAAAGAAAGGTTTGTGCATGGCAAGGTTTTTCTTACGTAAACATGGCAGTTTAAAAACTGCACACACAGGCTACAATGGCAGACCTGAGACATGCTTAAAGTGCTGCATGAGTGGGCGGCACAATCATTGCTGCAGACCCACTAGTAGCATTTACTTTACAGGCCCTGGGCACAGGTAGCGCCACTTTACTAGTGACTTACTAGTACATTAACTACATATGCTAATCAGGTGTAAGCTAATTCCACTATGTTTAAGGGAGAGCGCACAAGCACTTTAGCACTGGTCAGCAGTTGTAAAGTGCACAGAATCCTAAAAGCCTAAAAAACGAGCTCAGAAAACAACAGGAGGGTGAAGGCAAATATTTTGGGGATGACCATGCAGAAAGGTCCAAGTTTAACAGACACACTTGCTATATAATACAGCATCTGGTGTTTAAATTGAGGATTTTGGTGAACAACATTTTGTTTCTAGTTCACATAGGATCAAAATTATGCATCTCAAATAGCCCAACACCATTACAGCCACTTTGCAAAATATATCTGTCATCATTCAGCTGTTGATTTCTGTATTCAGGAATTTAAATTTTTTGACTAGATAATGTTAATGCCCTACCAGGGTAGGGTTAAGGATTCATTCTATGTCATTAGCATGATTAGTTTAATCTAGTGTAAAATTGTTATATATCACTTACACTGTATTGAATACATCTGTCATTTTAACAAATATTCTTACAAAGTGGCAGTTTTTCCAAGAGAGTACATAAAGTTCAGAAGAATCCCTGTGAGAAAGTGGATGATTGTTGGCTAAAGGGGGTGTACGTTCTCCTCAAGCAACAGCTACAATCTTTGGCAGAGTGAACCACAAAAAAGTCACTAAACTAACCTGTGCTTAACCCTCTAATAGCTTGTCACAAATGGAGTCAGACTTAGTGTAGAGACAATGTGTAAAGTCTTTCTGCAGCAAGAAAGCAAAAACACAACACCAATTTAGAAAAATAGAGTGAAATGTAATAGATTAGTTGACACCAAAACAACAAAAATCTGATCAGTACAACCAGAGATATGCAATTTCAAACATTTAAGGTAGGCCTAGAGCCTAAAAGCACAAAATACCATTTGCGGCTACCTGGTTGTGCAAGGCCGGTTGAAAGTCACAAGTTCAGGCAGACCGTGATGGAGTGCAAGTCATATACAGGTACCATGTTAGTCCCTCTAAAAAAATTACCTTCTAAAGTCTAGCACAAAAGAGTTTCATTCACAGTGGAGGAGGCCACGATGAGCAGGAAGAGTGATGCAGATGGTCGTCTCTGTAGAGTGAAGAGCAGCCTGATGCTGTGGATAGTCGTTGCTGTAGTGCAAAGATCCTGTTGGACATCTCAGAGGGATGTGGCTGGAGATTTGCGTTGGCAGTCTTCATGGGCTGTCGATGCTGTAACACACAGTGTAGATCTCTCATTGCCAGTCATTGCTGGTGGTCCCTTTGGCGCAGTCGGGTTCACCAGAGCCTCACATTCGCAGTCGGCATGGACAACAAAATCTTGGCAGGAAAGGGCCCATTCACAGTAGCAGAGAGTCCAAAACACCAGGATTTTTTCTTTTCTTCAAGGAGTAGCACACCTGAGGGCTTAGGGGGCATGTTTTGGGGATTGTGAGAGATAGGCCTTGCAGTGGTGAATTTTGGATTTGAGAGTTTTTCACTACCAAGGCATGTAAAACTTGAAAGTACAGTGCAACATTTTGAACACAATGCACCCTGTCCCATGGGCTGTTTAGAGCATACCTTAGGGGTGACTTATATGTAGTATGGAATGTTTAGATCTGGCAAAAGGTTTATTTTGCTAGTTCAAAATGGTAGTTTAAAACTGCACACACGGGTTGCAACGTCAGGCATGGGCATGATTTTAAAGGATACTTAAGTGGGTGGCACAAACAGTGGTGCAGGTCCGCTGGTAGAATTTTATTTACAGGTCCTGGGTACCAGTAGTTCCACTTTACTAGGGACTTACGAGTAAATTAAATTTCCTGTCGGGTGTAAGCCAACTGCACCATGTTTAGGGGAGAGGGCACGAGAACTTAAGAACTGGTTAGCAGTGGTAACAGGGGCAGACTCCTAAAGGCCAACAAAAACAGGTTCAGGAAACAGAAGGGTCAGAGCAAAAGATGTTTTTGGCTGACACTGCAGAGAGGTCCGAGTTAACAATCCCAATCACAAAACACCTGTTTTTTAAACTCTGAAGTGCCTCCTAAGGCATGCACGTCATAAATATAAAACAATGATTAACCTATGAATTCAATAAACACAAATAGTCAATGTTTGTCTATAATAAGGTATGAACAGTGACACTGTTCACATTTCTGTCCCACACCTTCCTAATAAATCTGCCCCCCTTTATACCTGGATCTTATTTTCTGTGGCGTAACACACCAGCTGAAAATCCGTTTCTAGCATTCTTCAAATAGTCTCTATACTCAGGAGATGTTGCACCATAGGTATTACCAGTCCTACACCCCTGTCTCCCAGACCTGAGCAAATTCCTAGGTCACCTGATAGGGCTACCATAGGGCTATGTTCAATGTTTCCCTTCTTTTCAATAGTTTATATATGGTAGTTATAATTCCCTTCGATCAAGCATGTAACCACAAGTGGCTCAAAGGTTTTTAAGCCACAGAGTGTTGATTTCCTCATGTGCACCAGCAGTATCCAATAACACAACTGATGGGTATTAAGTACATCTCTCTCACTTATCTAAAATTCCTTCTAGCTTTTTACATGGTGTAAAAGGCTTAGGGACAGATTTACTAAAAAGTAGCGCAGTGCTGCACCAAAATTGGCAGTGCTGCGCAGTGTCACTTTAGAAATGCAGGGATGTGCTGAATTTATTAGAATAAGGTGCACCATTGCATTTCCCCCAGCGCTGGCGCTAAATTGAGCTGCCTATCGCCAGCGCAGGCATACTTGCACCATCGTGCAAGGATGTCTGCGTTGATAGGTTTGATTATTTATGTGTGGGAAGGGGTCCCTTCCTGCACATAAACAATCACTAATGGCGATTTGGCACTTCTGTGTGTGCTGCAGAATGATAAAGCATAATTTTGAAATGATTGTTTATGTGCCGGAAGGGAATAATTTCTGGCATTTTGCTCTGCATTCTGCAGCATGTATAGAAAAAGCAAAAAACAAGGAGGAATACAAGTATTCCTTCTCGATGCGCCTTGTTAATGCCTCCCCTGTGGTGGGGTTAGATTTTGGTGCTGCCTCAGGTTTACGAAAACTCGTAAATCTGAGGTAGCGTCAAAATGCAATGGGTGTTGCTGTTGCATGCCCACAGCAACACCCTTTTCATGCCCCTTCCACACAAAGGGCTGCGTGTGAAGGGTCGTATTTACAAGGTCGTGGTAAGCCACAAAAAGTGGCTTAACACCACACTGTTAATACGGTGTAGGGCAAGGTGCCACCAGAACATCACAATAAGTAATACTCTGGTCGTGCTAGGGGCTCTTAAATATGCCCCCTAATGCCCTCTTTATGGAACTTATCTTTCATGCTACAGAACTTCCTCCTAATCAGTAGTGTTCGGGTGGGGAATTGAAAAGTTGCCATACCCACACAAGCCATCACTCTATCCCATGGTAGCATCCAGTGGCGTATATGTTCCCAGGTCTGGAATTTCATGGTAACCAGAGGAGGTTCCACAATGCACCGGCCACAGCCTTTCCCATGCCGACCAATTTTTAATCTGTTTCTTAAGTGGCATACCTAAGAATACTTCCAGAGTTATGGGCTTTCTAGACCTCCTGAAGACAGAGGGGTCAATTTTATTTTCCTAGAGACCCTTGCTCTAGTCCCACTCTCTTCCCAGATAAATTTCTCTAGTTGAGTTTCCAATGGTCTTTTCCCAATCGAGCATGATTGGCAGTGCCTGGAATAAATATAAAATATCAGTTTTAATTATTATTACCTTCTCCATCAAGGGGAAATATAGAGGATTCCACTTGATGAGATCTTTTTTAATGCTGGTTTTCAGGAGGTTCCAATTAGCTTTCAACATGGAAGTAAGGAAATTAGTTAGGTAATTTACTTTTGGTAAATGTGAAGGGCGTTCGCAGCTGTCTGACCTGTTCCAACTCCAATGCCAGGTTGAGAATCCGCCTGTATGGTATGCACTCCCTAGAACCTTTCACTGACATAGAATCAGTGTCCTGTCTGCCTCTGCCATAGTGCCTATTATAACAGACTCAAAAGGTGTTTAACTTTGCTGCTTGTGGACCCACTTAATCTCCTTTAAAATGTTGTAGAAATATGCAGAAAAGTCATCACGGCTCAGTGATTTTCCAGATCTAAGATATCCTATTACACTCCTAACCTCTTTTTCTCAGGTACAACTGCTCATATTAGCTTTCTATGATGTTTTTGGATTGTCTGATGTTCAGGTCTCCAAACATTGGAGTCCCTTTTCTTTCCTTCCATCCCCATTGGTCTCCATTTATTAAGCAAGGTCAATGCTGTGTCTATCTGTTGCAATTTAGCCCGAATATATCTACCTTTATTGTTTTTCTTAGACACAATGCTTTGGACAGGGATCCTGCTCTTAACCATGACAGATATGCCTTCCCACTTTGAGAAATGTGACACCAAAGGTTGAGTGGGATAATCCCAGTGCTATAGCCTATGTTGATCCTATGCCATTAAGTGCATGTCTTGCGTTCTGTAAACATGTACACTGCAGTAGCTTCTGGCACTTGTTTGAAAATTTGACACTTCTCACATTTAACAATATTAAAGTAAGTCTGGAACAAAGTATGGTGTACGATTGCTCTTTGTTATGTGCCAGCCAGAGAACATTCACAACTTTTCCCCTCCTCACCCCACTTTGCATTAACAGTTCTCTCAACATTAACTCCAATGATAGTACAAAAAAAACAATGGACGGTCAAAGGGTTTCTCAGCTCTAGGTTTGTGACTCCTCTCATCTAACGTCTCTGATCTTGTATGCCTATTCCCCAGCTTTGTTTCAGAGTGCAAGCTATTTGAAGCATCCATTGCATCCACTGAGGCCGCAATCAGTTATATTACTCCTCAATGCATTTCTTCTCTGAGGAGCTATCATGCGATGGCATTTTTTTTTACATCATTGAGTTTGCTGTTTCTGTAATAACCTCTTCAATTTTCTTAGTAGGCTTTCCTGTTGTATGTTTGCACATCATGTTGCAGTACGCCAGATGTGAGCCCCTCAGCCATCTTTCAATTTTCTCTCCGATGTGACACTCCCCCTGTGCTGTAGAAGTCTCAAGCAATTCTTCCCTTTTTGTAACTAGCGAAAGTATACCTCAGTTGTCCACATTTCCATGGACAGGCAGTTTGCCTAGTCATCTTACAGGCTGCATTGTTTTACATGTTCATTTGCACCTGGCCTGTGTTCCTAAGTCTGTACCTGGTTCCCTTTTTCCTGTTGACTTATTTCGATCAGTTCCCCAGCCTATGTTATCCATGTTACTGTTACTTGCTTTTCTTTCCTTTTGAATTGTATTCTCTCAGTGAAGATCCACTATGCCATGCTTGTCCTGTGAGTGCATCTGTCACAGAGTGACATTCCTGCCAGTTTAGCAAAGCAGTCGCTGTCAGTTCTTTAAATAGCTCTACCTGAGTTCCCTTGAAGAGGAGCTATGCCTGCGACCCACAGGGTCATAATATTTGCTTCTTGACATGGTACAGTGATAGCTTCATCACAATATCTCAAAGATGATCTTTGGTTTTATTGGATTTCTTGCAAAACCCTTGACGGGTTTAACATCATTGTATCTTCTTTTCCCAGGACATTCATGAAAAGGGCTTAAACACAGGCACACATCTCGGCATTCAGCATACCGATAAGAAGGTAACCAAACTTCAGGGGGATATTGAGGCACTTGAGAAGGAGATTGATGAGGTTACCCAAAAAGACTTGGTGAAGAAAAATTATGAAATTTTGGACAAAATAATTGATGATTACCAAATGTACCTAATGGATAAAAAACAACGGAAAGTTAAACGAGATGATCTAGACTACAAATTAGGTAGAATATACACCTTTGCGCGTAAATACGACAATGTGAAAATTCCAGAATCCTCATCCATTAGGATACACGATACGGTTGATACAGACCTGTCCAGTGGGAGTTCTATCTCCTCAATTGACAGTTGCATGTCTAAAGAGAGTGGTCCTCCCAAATGGATCTCTTGCGATGTTTCTAATCATAATAATTTTTTAGTGGAAGTGGAACAATTACGCCAAGGCACAAAAATTATTCGCAAAGATACAAGGCCAGAAGGGGTGGGAAATGATGGAAACAAAGATACAGGAAAATCAGTGGTCAGAACCAGGTCTTAACACCCATTTTACCTAGTGCAAACAAAACTGAGGGTGACTTGACTATTATCAACTTGTCCACTCGAATTTTGAGTACTGCTGAATGTAAACTATTGAGTAAAGGTTTAGGCTTTTGTCCTACCCAGATAAATGACCCTGTAGTAGTCTTCGTCGATTTATTTAAATTCACCCGTCTTCTCAAACTCAGAAATTATTTCTCTTCTGCTCTGGATGGAGACAGAAGCAGACCTCGACCAGAGACTTATGACGAAGACCCCCCTACTCCTGACACCCATCCCTCTATTCATTTGGTCTCTGATCTTCATGATGTACAGTTACTCATGTCCCTAGAAGATGACTGTAGGGAGATAGAAGATATTCAGAGAGACTTGGGGATTTCAGAGAAAATTGAAAGAACGACCGGATTTAAACCTCGGTCTAAATTCATACCAGCCAGCTCTCACAGTAACATTGAGCTATTTACTAAAAGAGTTTCTCTTGACTTACATCATACTTTGAATGCCCGCATACACAATTGGCATCAACTTGATAATTTGTCTGTTACAGAAAGGGAGGCTCTTCGGAACCTCAAGAACGATCGATCGATCGTCATATGTGAGGCTGACAAGGGAGGCAACGTGGTGGTCATGAATCACGGGGACTATATGGAAGAAATTAACAGACAATTAGCTGATACCACCTGCTACAAACACCTTACACACAATCCCATGGGTGGCCTGATCGAATATGTTAACAACAAATTGTGGGGCTGGTACGAACTTGGTTTACTTTCAGATGATGAACTCAAATACCTAACTGTCAAGAACCCGAAATTTCCTTGTATTTATATTCTTCCTAAGGTACATAAAGGCGGTAACTTCCCCCCTGGAAGACCGATTATCTCAGGGATAGATTCCCCTACGGAAAAAATATCTGAATTTGTGGATTTCTACCTACAAAAATTTGTTAGTAACCTACCTTCTTTCATACAGGATAGCAAAGACATCCTCAATAAATTTGATGATTTCACTTGGTCTGAGGATCTTATCTTTGTAACCATGGATGTGAATAGCCTGTACACATGCATACGTAAATCTTTCAGGATTCAAGCAGTCACTATGTTTCTCAATACTAGGTCTGCGGACTGTTTTTCACATAACCAGATGCTCCTCCAGATGATTGATATTATTCTGTCTAGAAACTACTTTCTACATAATAATGAGTGGTACCAACAGACACAGGGGACGGTGATGGGTTCAAAATTTGCCCCATCACATGCCTGTTTGTTTATGGGTTGGTCCGAAAAAATACACGCCTGGGGCAAACTTGCCTCGCCCTGGACGGATTTTATTGTCTTCTGGGGACGATATATTGACGATATTATCATTATTTGGAATGGGACTATAGACCAACTTACACAGTACCATGCCTTTCTTAACAATAAACCCTACAATGTGCAGCTTAGCTTCCATTATAACAGAAATACCATAGACTTTTTAGATATCAGATTCTACATACAACGCAATAGCATACAGAGTGCACTCTTCAGGAAATCCACAGCATGTAATAGACTTCTTCATGCTACCAGTGCCCACCCCCCTTCAGTCATTCACAATATCCCATATGGAGAAATGGTATGCGTTAGACGTAATTGCAGTACTAATTATATTTTTTGTACACAGATTCAGCACACCAGACACCGATTCACCAATAGGGGCTATAATGCCAATATCCTATCACAGGCTGTTCATCGCATCATGAAGACTCCTAGAAAGGACACCTTGATGGTCAAAACACATAGGAACAGTAAGACTCGGAAGGACTTCTTATCTTTTGTGACTCAATATACGCCCCATAGCCAGGGTATCTTTAAAATTCTCAAACTTCATTGGCCCTTATTGACTGATATCCCGGGTCTTAAAGGTATCATATCCGACAAACCTAAGATCACCTATCGTAGAGGGCTAACTCTTAGAGATCAATTGTGTCCCAGCTATATTCCTTCCCCCAGTCCCACTACGTGGCTCCCTGTGAAACCTAAGGGTGTCTACACTTGCCGTGATTGTAACATTTGCATTTTCGGTTGTGACAAAACTAAAGATTTTTGTTATCATAACGCAAAGAGATTCACTATTCACCATTTCATCAATTGTAATACCAAATTTGTTGTTTACATTTTGGGTTGCACATGTAATAAGGTTTATGTGGGCAGTACAATACGCCCCCTAAAACTTAGAATACAGGAACACTTAGGAGCCATAAGAAAACAAGATTTTACACATCCACTTGCGATGCATATGATATCGACCCATTCTAATGATCCAACCATTTGGTTTCATGGTATCGAACATGTTCCCATCCACCCTAGAGGGGGAAACAGAGAAATGACTTTGCGCCAAAAAGAGGCGGCCTGGATCTGCCGCCTTCAAGCGGTAGAACTGGGCCATAACACAGATGACGAGTTTCATTATTTCCTCTAGTACGTGTGTTTGACTTGTTTTGTTATGTATCTTTCACCTAGATTGCTAATGTATCACTGGGGGCGTGTAACACTCTTGCTATTTGTTTGCAACATACACATATTATGTTTACTTTTCCTTGGTACACATTTTTGATGATTTCTTAGTATTATGCCTTATTTTGCCACATTGTGAACATGTCGTTGCTCTAACTTTATGACGAACATTATGTGTTAATTGGCCAAATTTGCCATTACATGTACTCCCAAAATGCGGTTATATTTTTTTGGTAAGATGTATACGTTTTCTCTTGTGCCAACCATACTCTGCGTTATCATATTAACTTCAGGGCTTATCTGCCCTTCCTCCTCCCTCTTCCCCTTTTGCCCTTCACCCTTTCCTCTGTTCTTTCTTTGTTTCTCTCGTCTTCTTTACTTCTCTTTTTTACTTTTTCTGGTACCCAGTCAGTTTGGTACATATTGTTGTTTTTTACATTTTGTTTGTTCTAAAATATCTTTTTAGTATTGTTTCCTTTCGAACTTTGGAAATTAATTCCAATATGGCTGTCCTTCCTGTTGTCCTATTTTTGTTTTCATTATATAGTTGTTGCTATCACCACCAGCCCCAATATGGCGGTTTTGTTTTGTCCTTCTTTTATTTTTATTTTTAATAGGCTTTATTATCCCACTTCCGGGTGTCTTTCATCAGCACACCCGGACCGGAGGGCTTCATCTAGGGGTTTGCTTTCTGGCGTCCGGCTCTACACTCGGGCCGGACGCGCACGATCCTTCACGGTCTCTCTGATCGCATTAGTGTAACCCTTATGAACGCGTGACTTGCCGCATTTTAGCATTTGCAGTAAGGCTCTCATTTCTCCCGCTCAGCTTAAATTTCCCTTCTTTTACCATTATCGGCGTCGTGTTGGTTATTTAACATTTCTTGTCCTTATTTTCTGAGTTTCATGGACAGATTTCTGGGATTTTTTCGTATGAGTCATCCCATTGAACTATACTCCATTTATAGTATTTGCAAGTACGTGATATATATATATATACACAATTTCTGGCTTTTTTTAAAAAGCGCTCAATTTAAATGATTTCTGTGACTTTCTTTCTATATGAATGCATCCCCGTTTATTTTATATCTTCATTTACTCCCCCTTTTTTTCTTAGTTTTGTTTTCCTAGGTTATCAACCTAGTAATACATATACTATATATATTTTTTATTACTACCACTGACTGTATACCATTGATGGTACGTTTCTTAGTATTTTGCTCCATTTACCCTACTTGGCACTTGGGGCTCCCTTCCCCTCTCTTGCCTTTGGGATTTCATCTCTCATTGGATATTTATTAATACACTATGCACGTTTTGTTATATAAATATATTCATCTTATTTTAGTCAATTCATTGTTTGGGTGTTTCCCACATATTTCTCACGAAAACAGTTGTCTCTTCCTGCATGGTATGGCACAGTTCATATATGGGCTCATCCCTTTCACCAATGTGTTGGTACACAGTATTTTCTCTCTTGTATTTCTTTCATACTTTGTATTCTCACAACTATCTGAATATTCATCTTCTATGCAACGGATAGCATAGTATATATTTGTTTTTCTGATTGTATTACAGCCCCGAAGAAGCCCGTTTGTTGGGCGAAACGCGTTGGCTGTCTATCTTGAGTGTCATTTAATTTGTCTATGGAATTGCAAGAATACTTGGCTGTTTTACTTTATCATTTTTGGCTCTAAAAAATTCTTTCGTCTATGGAATTGTGTGGAATCAACACTCTGGACTTGCTATGAAATATTAAAATAAGGGCTGTTCTTCTACACCATTGGAACATTGGACTTCGTTCTTTCTTATATTATACATCTATTTGTTCATTTTGCGGTGCACCGCCTCTTGGAGTAATTTCTAGACAGGCACACATCTCATTTCTTCTATTCCTTAAGTTTTTGACTCTGTTATTGTTTTTTGTATCCTATTCTCCAGTTTGTTTCATTTCTCCAATAACATCTTGCTGGGTGCAATGCCCCCTCTTACTTACTGTAACTAGATCCTCAATATGGATCTTTATCTGAGAGTGGCTGAAGAATTTCTTAAGCTGCAAAAACAATCACTTAATTGACAATTGAATTCTTTTACAGTCAATGAGGAGAGTTCTTAATGCTTTCCAAATTATTTATTAACCAATGTATTTAGTTTTTATATTGATCAAAAACTCAAGTTACAGAACCACACAAGAAGAGGGTCCTGAATCTGTTCTTACTCTATTCGTCTTCATCCCACCTGTAGTAAGTCTGAATAATTCTGTCTTGTTAGTTTGGGAAAGTCAGATTGGAACATTCAGCCTGCAACTTTAACCAAGATTCTCAAAGTTATCTGTCCCCTGTGCCTACAGCTATCATACTATTCTGAAACAAATGACCAACTCTCTTAGAGACCCAATAAATCTCTGCAGTGAAACTGTTAGGGAACTAGACAGCTCCCATGAGCAGCAGAATGAATAACTCAGTTCAGCAACTAGACATCTCCCACAAGCCTTTCTAAGTTTGATCCTACTCCCTCAAACTCATAGGCTCAGTATGGTCTCTCTAAAAAATCACCTCACATCCTCTATATAATTCAGATAATGCTCAGTAATTACCTAACCTCACAGCTCCAACAACAGCAGTATCAAGAATTAGTGGTCAGTCACAGTGGTCTCCTCTCAGTCAATCATCTGTCATCTCTGGTCTCTGCCCTCGATTCTCAGTTCTTGAATCTGCCTTTTGGGGTTCTGTTCTGCTGTTTTCCTAGGACACCTTTTCTAATTCATTTGATTGAAAAAATTGTTAACAAAGTAATAACTTCTTGAGATGTAGCAACAGGAAACAATGCATTGTCTTGTTGGATGGCGAGGATCGGATACATGTGCTTCCTTTCCCACATGGTTTCCTTCTTCTGTTAGTAAAATATTATATGCAGAAGTATAACACCCACCTGTTTCACATAATTCATGTAACGTTAATGTTTCAACTTAAGCAAAAAGGTTAATTTCTAAATACACGTCAGCACATTCTAAAGTGGTTTAGTAAGTAGAATGTAAGTAATACTCGTTCTATAGTTTAAAAAAAAGCTGTGTCATTTCACAAGTCAAGAAGAGGTTATGGAAGAAATATTGAAAAACATTGTGCCAGCCTAGTAAGTTTCGCAAGTCATGCAGCACAGGTTAGACAGTTAGTTCAGAGCATGCTCTTACATGTTCAAGCAGTGAAGGCCTAGCGATTCATTCTCATGTTAATGATCAGTACTATGAATCTTAAATTTTCTAATTTTCTATTGCAGCCTTGTTCACTGTCAGCATGTTATCACCAGCTGTCTTGTTTCTTGCATAGAGAGTCAACCAACCTCACTACATACAGCAACCCTGGTATGTCTGCTTTTAGTTCATTAATATGGCTAGTAGGTCATTCCATAGTTTTGCCAAACCTTCGCCAACGGATTTGTCAAAGTACTTCTTGAGGTCAGCTAAGTGGGACAGGAGGTCCTTTTTTGTGAGTTATGTCCCTTCCTTATCTGCCATATTGTGGCTTTGGGAAAACTCTTCTCTAGAAATTTCACTCATTTGTGCTTCCTCTTAATGCGACAAACTTGTTGAGCTTACCTTGTTTCAGCCTTTTAGTTGTGTGGGGGCATGGGTATGTCTTGTATTCCCAGATTTTTAGGGATCTCTTTTAGTGCAATTTAGTGATATACCCTATTGGGACTGGGACTTTAAGGTCTTATGGGTCCCCCCCTTATGTGCTATTAGTGGGGTTTTACTCTGACAACACAAGGGGGCAGATTTGAAGGTTATACTGCTTCTAGGGCTTAGCCCTTCTTGCCACACTATGGCCCATATTTATACTTTTTTTAGGGCCGCCTTTGTGCCGCTTTTTGACGCAAAAGTGGCGCAAACTTACAAAATACAATTGGATTTTGTACGTTTGCGCCGCTTTTGCGTCAAAAAGCAGCACAAATGCGGCCCTAAAAAAGTATAAATATGGGCCTATATGCTCCATGACCTCTTGTGTACGTATTCTCCATTACTCCTGTCCCACATTATGGGCAGAGGGTTTGTGCTTTGAAATGATGACCCTCCCCAATTAACCATGCTGCATATCACTGATTGGGCTCCAGAGCCAGGGCTTCATCTCATTTATAGCTTACTTTCAATTCCAGGTGAAGGCATGGCCTACATTTATAGGAAAATGGCACCACTCTGGAGTGTTCTGCACCATTCAGTAGAAGGCCCCATGTGGGCACAAGCTTCCTCTCGCTGTCACACATTGCTCTCCAGAGCTTTCTTATTAAAAGGAGGCACTGCATGCACCGTATCTCTGCATGGGCTCAGCATGGCTGTAAGTCTGCTTGGACCTGTGACTGGGCTCCCCGTCTAATGTGGCATGTCTATACTGGTTTATCGATGCTCTGCATCCCGAGAGCTAGCCTCTCACAAAAAGGATTACGTGCCCTCAACCCTCAGCTTCACTACATCTTTTCAGTCATAGCTGGGCTTCTTTTCTGATCACAATTTCTCCACTTTGCCACCTCACCTTAATAATCCCCTTATGCCTTCATAGCTCAGATGAGTTCTTTTGACAACATCAGGTGGGGTTATTGCTGCCTGTTGAGCTTTTGGCAATTTAGATTGTTGTACAAGTCGGGGCATCATTCCTGTTCAGCCACTTTGACTCTGCCGACCCCCTATCTCTCTATTCTGCTCAATTTGCTTTTAATAGTACAATGTGTCATAAGGTATGCATTTTTACTTCACAATATAGCTTGTCCATGCTGTATAACGAAATCAAAGCTGCTGTATAACTTGCTTATTCCATTTTCACTCGTTGTACAAAGCATATTCAGAAGGACACAATTACGTTAATTATTAATTTGTTTCTCAGAAACAGTGGTGAGTTTTATTCTCATATTTCAATTCTGCAAGTAATTTGGCTCAAAAGAATGAACTCCAAAGTAAGATTTGATTAATGTTTCAGATTAGGAAAATTGTGTACCTGAGTCAATTTAAGTAGAATTATGATATAGTGCTTGAGAACGCAGGGCTTCATATGTATTAGTATTACTTACTTATTCTACTCAATCATTAAAAAATAGGATAGCTAGGGATTGATGGGAGGGGTGTCCTGAGCTTCCTGCCATGACTTTTGAATCAATCAGTCAATCAGGCACTTGTAAAGCGTGGCTTATCACCCGTGGGGTCTCAAGGAGCTGTTGCAGGCATGCTGTTCACTTGAAGAGACAGGTCTTGGTAACCATGCAGGCAGCCTGTCTGAGGTTGAGTGGGAGCATTTTCCATGTCTGGGCTTTGAGGAAATAGAAGGATCTGCCTCCAGCTCTGCTCTTCCTGATTCTGGGGATGGTGGTGAGGGCGAGTTGGGAGCATCGGATGTAGAAGGTCAGGTGCTGGTTGAGTTAGGCCGGTCCAATGTTGTGCAGTGCTTTGTAGGTTTGTGACAGTAGCTTGTAAGTGATGCGTTTGTCGATCAGGAGCTAGAGCAGGTCTTAGAGGTGGGCAGAGGTGTAACTGTGGTGGGGGATGTCCAGGATGAGACTGGCTGCTGCATTCTGGATTCTCTGTAGTCTTCTTTGAGGCTTCTTTGTGATGCCGGCATAGAGTGAGTTGCCGTACTCCATTTTACTGCTGACAGGCACGTGGGTGACCGCCCTTCTTGTCTCTGTGGGAATCCACTTGAATATCTTCCAAAGGAGGTGCAGGGTGTTGGAAGCATGATGATGAGATGGCGTTGACTTGACGGGTCACGGAAAGCGTGGAGTCCAGGATGATGCCCAGGTTGCGTGCGTGCGTGGTCGATGGGGGCATTTCCAAGGGTGGTTGCCCACTAGGAGATGTCCCCGGTGGAGGGTGTTGAGCTCAGTACAAGGATCTCTGTATCGTCTGGGTTGAGTTTGAGGCAGATGGTTTCCATCCAGGCAGTGACTGCTTTCATTCAGTTGTGGAAATTTCTCTTGGCTGTTGATAGGTCATTGGTCAAGGAGAGGATCAGTTGGGTATCGTCGGCATAGGAGACGATGTTTAGACCATGCTGTCTAACGATTTTAGCGAGCGGGGTCATGTAAATGTTGAGGAGGGACGTGCTTAATGAGGATCCCTGTGGTACTTTGCAGCATGTTTCTTTGGCTGCCGAGGTGAAGGGCGGGAGACCGACACAGAGTTATTCTGGCGAGGAAGGATCAAATCCATTCCAGTGCTTTATCGCGGATGCCGGTGTCGTGGAGTCTGGTGCAGAGGGTGGAGTGGGAGATTGTGTCAAATGCGGCGAAGAGGTCGAGAAGGATGAGAGTGGCTGTGTCTCCGTGGTCCACTATGGCACAGATGTCATTGGTGGCTGTGAGGAAGGCCGTTTTTGTGCTATGGTTGCTCCTGAATCTATACTGGGAGGTGTTGAACCAGGCCCTTTTTGCAAGGTCACCTGCACACTTTTTGCCTCCTTTCTCCTATTTTTTTCTGACCAGTTTTTGTTGGCTTTAGGACTCTGGGCACTTAACCATTTCTTACCAGTGCTAAAGTGCTTCTGCTCTCTGTGTAAATTGTATTGGTGATTGGTTTATCCATGACTGGCATATTTGATTTACCAGTAAGTCCCCAGTAAAGTGCATTAGAGGTGTCCATGGCCTGTAAATCAAATTAAACTAGTAGGCCTGCAGCACTGGTTGTGTCACACACATGAGTAGTCCTGTAAACTGCAGTGTCTGTGTGTGCAGTCTTGCACTGCAATTCGACTTGGCAAGTGTACCCACTTGCCAGAACCAAACCCTCCCTTTTTATACATGTAAGGCACCTCTAAAGTAGGCCCTAGGTAGGTCTCTGGGCAGGGGTGCAGTTTATGTTAAAGGTGGGACATGTACTGATGTGTTTTACATGTTCTAACAGTGAAATACTGCCAAATTCGGATTTCACTTTTGCAGGGCCTATCTCTCTCACAGGTTAACATGGAGACTGCCCTTAAATAACTTCTAACTGCAGTTTCCCTTTGAGAGCAGATAAAGATGTGAAGTTTGGGGTCTCTAAACTCACAATTTAAAAATACATCTTTTGGTAAAATTGTTTTTTAAATTGTCTGTTTGAAAATGCCACTTTTAGAACGTGGGTATTTTCTTTCTTAAATCATTCTGTGATTTTGCCTGCTTGTGCATTCCCTGTCTGGGTCAGACTGACAGTTGGACTCTTTGTGAATCTCCACTAGACTGTGACACAAAGGGAGCTGGGATGTAGCCAGCATATTCTGATGAGCCATTTGGGCTAGAGTGGCAGGAGGAGTGGTCACTTACACCTGAATGGGCTGTGCCTGCCCCAACACAATGCAGTCTCTAACCCCTGGTGTGTGTCTGAGGCCAGGCCTGGGCAAGGCAGGATCTTGTGAACAACAAAGATTTTCCTTTGAAGTTTTCCTATTTCAGAGGCAGAAAGGGGTATAAGTAGTGGACCCAAGCCCCCAGATTTTTAGATTTTCCTTCTGGAACCAAGAGGAACCTCTGTCAATTAGAAGAGCTGAAAAGCTGGGGAGAAGTGCTGTCCCTGCCTGTGACTGTGCTGTGTTGGGCTACACTGCAGTTGCTGCTTCTGCCTGAGGAAGGGGACAAAACTGGACTTTGTGGTATATTCCTGCTTGTGAAGAATCTCCAAGGGCTTGGACTGAGCTTGCCTCCTGTTTTGAAGTTCAGGGCCATCAAAGACTTCCTCTGCCAGGACCTGGAGTCTTTGCTGAGACTCCTGCCCTTGAACGGTGAAGCTGGTAAAACAAGGACTTAAATCCTTGCACAGGGAGCCGGGCGGGGAACATTTTGATGCCCCACCTGCAACGCAGCTGTAAAAAACAAAACGCCACCCGCCTCACAGCTGATTTCAATGCATCACCTGCATCGCAGCTGGAGAAATTACGTAACACCCGCTTGCAGCTGCTTATATTGACCCAAACCCTATGCGGTGCGGTTTTCCAACTCTGTGCGGCTGGATTTCTCATGCATCATCGCTGGGCGTAAAAAGTGAATGCAAGCCGGCGCAGATCCGAGGTGCCCCGTCTGGAAATCAACGCATGGCTCTCTTGGGGGAGAGAAAAACGACACATTGCCTACCCAACCGGAGAAGAAAAGATGCGCGGGCTAACTTGCGAGTAAGGAATTGACGCATTGCTGACTCTTCCGATGCACGCTGGCCTGTGTAGCTGTATTTTTGACACAAACCAGGTACTTTGTGTAAAATCAACTCAACATGTCCATTTTTTTCTATGAGGTACTTTGAAAATTCATATCTTGACTTGTCAATGTTGGATTTTTGTCATTTGGGTCTTGGCTTGATTTAGGTAAATATAACCTATTTTTCTAAACTGGTGTGGTGCCCATTTTGTAGCGCTTCCACTGTATTACTGTGTGTGTTGGTACAAATACTTTTCAGATTGCCTTTGAGGTAAGCCTGACTGCTTGTGCCAAGCTACTAAGGGGGTGCCACTGTATTATCTAAGTGTGTATCTCCATTTCCCTGGCTGTAATGAGTGTCCCTGCTTGGGCAGAGTGCAAGCAGATTGCCAACCAGAGACCCCATTTCTAACAAAGGTAAACTTACATTTCAAGTCTAAATTTACCTTTGCGAATTGGGTTCTTACACTTCAGGTCTAAACTTAGAGTACAGGTCTAAAATTATACTTCAGGTCTAAGTTTATTTTTGTGGACAGGGACCATAGTCTGTTTGTATTGCTTCTTGTGAACAGCCTCCAGCTTGGTCCAGCTTAACTTTTCCCAAATAGAGAATTGGAAATCTAGACTGGTCCCAACCACAGACTTCAATATAGTCATCTAGGTCACAGAAATACCTCCAGTACACACTTGGACATTTGGATATTTTTGCATTTCTTTCCTGTAGGCCTTTTATTTTTGCTTAGCTTTCAAACCCCTTCTCTAATTTTCTAATTAAATTGTTATCTTCTAAAGGGAAATGGGGAACTTTATGTATGGTAGCTGTCTGACGTGACAATTACAGTACTTGAAATCAGCTATTATTAATGAATTACTAACTTTGCATCACTTGCCTTCTGAAGTGGGACTAAGCCCTTACGGCTGTACACGAAGAAGACCATATAAAAACTGCAGGAAATAAGTGTTTTTTGGGGCTTAGCTTTCCATTTTCACTAATACAATTCATCAACAGCATCTGCTTGTTATCCCTCAACCTTCAAAGAAGGCCAAATCAGGCCTTACCACTTTTAAAAACCTTAACTGCTCACCCTTCGGATCTTGATTAATTCTGTCAATTTAAGAGGCTAGGATTGTCTGTAAGGTAACTTAAAATGTGTAGTTTTGCAAGCCCAACCACACCTCACTTCTCCCAAACTTGTTAGATTGTATCAGTTGAGTAGTCATTCTGTATGTTGCACTGAAACAGCATTCACTTCATTTCAGTAGTAGATGACTGTCTGTGTGTCCAGGATAATAGAAGAATCTTTTTGACTGTGCTTCTATATTTATATGCTGCGTTTGACATAGTTGACTTTCAAGAAGGCCATTCGATTTTATTAGTACAGATCAGTATTGATGTCCAGGTCCAAGAGTGGATTTTTACCAGCTTATCTGGGTAAAGCAACTCATTTAAATGGGATCATCTAATTTATTACAGTTTTATTTGACCGGTGGAATGCGAAAAGGACTTATCTCAACCAGTCTTTGTGCATCCACAAATGGAGGTGACACAACTTTAGGGCCTCAAGAAGGTAGAGTAAAAATAAAAAATGGTGCACTGATCTTGTCTCCCATATTGTTTAACATGTGCATGCAACTCAGACAGGATTTGATTCTGGGTTCTGGCATCTCCATGCAACAGTGGGTAGATGACAACCAAATATATTTTAAGCTGTCCTCCGAGAGCAACCTTATCGACCATTGCATTGATATTAACTTTTGGATAGTGATCAGGTGGAGGGTTTCATACAGAAAAAAACTACTTTCACTAAAATTACTGACTGTGCAACTAATGCCCTCTATCTTTCTAAAGTAATTGACATTAAGGGGCATATTTATACTTTTTGATGCAAAACTGCACTAACGCAGTTTTGCATCAAAACATTTTGCTTGCGCCATTCCTGAGCGCCAGCCGGGTGCCATATTTATAGAAGTGTGCAAGCCGGTGCAAAGGGTGGGCTAGCGTAAAAAAATGGCATTAGCCGGGTGGCGGTGGAGGTATGGGAGAAGGGGGTTTTGCACCAAAAAATGATATCAGTCTGGTTAGAGGCAAAACAAAACGCCTCTAACCAGCCCAGCGTCATTTTCTGAAGCAAAACCATCCATACCACATGACTCCTGTTTTAGAAAAGACAGGAGTCATACCCACCACCTCAATGCCCAGCATAGGGGACCAGGGTCCCCTGGGCATTCCCACTGCACCCAGTGCCATGCAGGGGCCCCCAAAACAGACCCCCAATGGCACTTTATTTTAAAAATAAAAATACTTACCTATTTTTAACATACTTACCTGGGATGGGTCCCCCATCCTCCGGTATCTCTTTGGAGTGGGTGGGGGTGTTCCTGGAGCTTGAGGAGGGCACCTGTGGACCCATTCCATGGTGTTCAACCATGGAAATGGGTCCCCTAAAGCCTGGTCTGACCCAGGTGTTAAATAATGGTGAAAAGCAAGCTTTGCACCATTATTAGGCCCCTCCTCACACCAGTGCATCATTTTAGCATGGGGGATAAATATGGAGCTAAGGGGATAGGACCATTTTTTTGATTGGAACGCCTACCTTGCATCTCATTGACACTAGGTAGGTTCATGCATCTACAAAATGGTGCAAACTCCAATATTTTGACCTTAGACGGGTCTAACATCAAAATAAAAACGTGGAGTTAGTTTTGCGCCGAATTTGCATTAATAAAATGACACAAATTTGTCACAAAGTGAGTATAAATATGCCCCTGTATTGATTAAATGTTGTGATATGTCTAACTTCAAAGGAGTAAAGAGTTAATAATGCATGACCTAATTTGGCAAAAATCACAGAAGTGCAAACACATCAGGAACGTGTAAATATACAAAATGAATAGGTTAGATACAAAACTAAATGTAATTGCAGTATAAATTACTTTGCAAGAAAGTTCAACGTTACAAAAAACTGCTATTTTATTGTTGTGTGATCTGTAAACCAACTATCGTTTTTTTTCTTTCATACTTTAAATAATTTGTTATCAAAAAATGTAAACACAATTTTGCTTGATGTGCTGTTGTACATAAATAAGAGCTTCTCATTTACCTATTTCTTTGAGACAATACAAGACAATATATCCATGTCAGTACATATTATATGTGACTCATTAATTCCCTCGCACCTCAAAATTATTTCAGACAGGTTTTTGAAGTTCAAGCCTTACGAATGCTTTCATTTCCTCCGTTTAATTTTTTTAATTAATTTTAAATAGAGGCATTTTGATCAGATTATGTTCATACATCGAATTTAAGACTATTATGGTCTGTATTTGAATAAGTTATTTTTTTTACTTTGTATTATATACTTTTCCCAATCTTCATGTCTCTGATGTACTACCAGACTGTGTTACCATAAATAAAATACACTATAATGCTTACTGCTTCATTTGTAGTTTTATTTGAATACATGCTCTAATCTTTGACTCACTTATGCCGATTTTCCCTATGGGGGTTTGGGGGGGAGTAAGGGCTTGCCTGGTCTCCCCCCGGGCTTTTCGGGCGTCGGTGGGAGAATCCACTACGGGGGGTTAGATGATTGGCTACGTTTCCAGATAGGGTGAGTGTTAGGGGTGGGGTATATATTTGAAGGGCAGGGTGTGGGCGGCCTCTGTTGCCATTTGTCACACCCAGTAGGTGGACCATTAATTTGGGTAGGCAGGCTTCAGAAGTGATTTCTTTGAGGTATTTGTAGTTTTTTGTCAATTTAACCTTTAGACATGGAGCCCAATAAGGTGGTTCAGGCATTGAAAGTTTTGCATGACGAAGGGAGGGAAGATTTGCTGCATCAGGGTGTGTTAGAACCGGCATGGGTGGGCTTGCGTAGGCCAAAGAGGTTGTCCTCAGAGGGCGTGGCGGCAGCAATTATTGCATGCACATCACCAGCGCAAACTCCTAAAAATTGTCGGAACAAGGGCGTTTCTGGCTCTTGAGGTTATCGCCAGAACGCAGCATAGGAGGAGTGTCGGAGATTTCCCCAAACCTTACCTGATATTGAGAGGCATGTTCCACGGGGCGGAGCAAAGTTCGCGAGGCATTCGGGTGTCTCTTTTCGGCAGCGCGTAGTGTCCAGGGGCATCAGGGCATAATGCAGTGACATGGATGGGCCCCTTGGGGGTGCGGCCTGGTGGCACGCATGCGCTTTCTGGAAAGCGCACGTCGAAGCGAGGCAGGAATCAGGCTCTATTCCCTTTAGAAAATAGAGGGGGAACGAAGGGAGCAAGCCTTAGAAGAAAGATACTGGGGAGGTGCCGGCAAGATGGCGGCGCCCACGGACAAAAGGCAGGATTCTATTGCCATTATTTCAGACAATGAAGGTGAGGGACAGGGGGAACAAATGAGGGAGGATTTTGGAGGTGGTCTCCCAGCAGGGTTTTTATACTCAAGGGATGGCAGGTCCTATGCTACATAAGGTGCAGGAATGGGAGGTTGATAACCAGACTATTTTTAAGGCTGTGAACAAGTTAAATTTGTGGACAGCAGTGGGGTAGTGATGAGGGGTACTATTTGTGGTGAGGCAAGTGGTGATGGCAAGTCAGGTATGGCAGAGATGAGATTAATTTTCTGGCAGCCAAGGTCCAGAGCGTCCTAGTCTAGGTTTGACAGTCTTCATGTTTTGGGCTGGCATGAGGAGCAGGTGGCGCCACGACGGCTTGGGCGGCCTCCTTTTGGCAAAAGGTTACCGGCGAGGGTCGGGGTACCATCGGGACACCGACTAGAAGAGACGGCGAGACCCCGAGCGGTTCGTCTGACATCAGGGGATGTATCCGGTCCTGGTTTTGGCATCCAGGATTTTTGGCCATTGGTGGAAGGGGAGCCGTCCACTAGCTGAGGCGCTGGTTTTGCTATGGAGCAAATCGAGGAGGAGTAAGTTAGACTATGAGGACAAGGAGGAGGTTGAAAGGGGACATCAGAGGGCAGTGCAGAAGGATGGAACCTTGGAGATTCCTCATGTGGCGACCAAGAAGGTGGTCCAGAGTGATCGTCCGGTGGGAAGACATCACCAGGAGTTTGTTGCTGGAAATTTACCTAGAGGTGAGGAATATTGTACAAAGTCAACTAAGGTTGGTTGTTCAAAGTTCGGGTTGGACGGTGTGACGGAAATTTCGGGTAAGGATTTTAGAGGCAAACGGTCGTATGTCACAAGAACGATAGCATAGATGCTTCAATTCAGGTGGGTAATGGTTCGGAGGTAGTGTCAGGTAAGTCGGAGGTGAGTCAGGAAGTTAACGGTCAAATTGCTAATATTGTTTCGGGCGAACTAAGGGCCTGATTCTAACTTTGGAGGACGGTGTTAAACCGTCCCAAAAGTGGCGGATATACCACCTACCGTATTACGAGTCCATTATATCCTATGGAACTCGTAATACGGTAGGTGGTATATCTGCCACTTTTGGGACGGTTTAACACCGTCCTCCAAAGTTAGAATCAGGCCCTAAGTGTCTGGGAGTGGTATTAAAAATAAAAAGTTGTCATACATGGGAGTGTCGATGCCTTTGGAGGCGCATCTCACTCAGAGTTTGAAAGAGAAAATATGGAAAGGTGAATTTATTGATGTTTTTGAGCTTTCACATAGGGAAGTGCAGGCAAAAGAGGGTTCCAAGGAAGAGGAGTGGGAACTGGCACGCAGGCCCAGAGTACCTACTACGACTGAGAAGTGGACTTCAGTGTTTTTGATATATACTAGCGTGTATTGTGAACGTTATCCAGAAAGTTGTGTGGCATTATTTAAGTACATGGATATCGTACGAAGGGCTCAAATGGATTATGGTGGTTTTGGTTGGTTTAGATATGATGAGGAGTTTAAAGCCCAAAAGGCCATCTATCCGGATAAGGTTTGGGGAGAAATTGATAACGAGTTGTGGATGCAGTGGCTGAAAACAGCAAGAAATGCTCCAACTGCACACACAGCGAGTGGTTTACCTTTCAAGGGCATCTCATCCAATAAGGGGTGGGTTTTGCACCGCAAGGGCATTTCTCTCATAAGGGCTCACATGTTGGTCGTTCAAAAGTGGAGTGTGTGCCAGACAACGATGCAAGTTTCGGCACAACTGCTCCAGTTGAAAATGTGGAAATGTGCAGCAGGTGGCAGGTAAATGGCCCTACACCTATTAAATTGGAAGTTGTGAGTTATTGGTTACAATTTTACTCCCGGGTTGATGAAGCCAAGATTTTGTTGAGGGGTTTCACAGAAGGTTTTAAGTTGTGTTATCATGTTCTAAGGTTAAGAAGATGGGCTAATAACTTGAAGTCAGCAAGGGAGTATCCTGAAGTAGTGAGGGCTAAGCTGTGGAAAGAATTGGAGTTGGGCAGAATTGTGGGCCCCTTTCTATTGTTGGCCATTGCCTAATTTGACTATTTCTCCTTTGGCATTTGTGCCTAAGAAACAGCAAGGTGAGTTTTGCTTGATTCATCACTTGTCATGGCCGATGGGGGCTTCCATTAACAATTTTATTGCTCAGGAGGACTCAGTAGTGCATTATGCTTCCGTTGATGAAGCCGTCTCATTGGTAAGATGTGCTGAGGGTGCGGAAATGGAAAAATCCGATATTCAGTCAGCTTTCAGACTCCTTCCGGTACACCCAGAGGATTTCTCCTTGATGGGCTTGCAGTTTGATGATGCCATTTATGTCAACAGGATTTTGCCCATGGGTTGTTCTGTCTCTTGTTCATTATTCGAGATGTTTAGCACCTTTTTGCAGTGGTTTTTCCAGTTTAAGTGCAGTTATAAGTTTGTAACGCATTACCTGGACGATTTCTTTTTGGTTGGCAAACCTCATTCGGGGGAGTGTAGTAGAGCTTTGTCAGAAGTTGAGGAAATGATGTCCCAATTTGGGGTCCCATTGGCCTGGGAAAATACGGAAGGGCCCTCAACCTGTTTTAATTTCTTAGGTATTGAGTTGGATTCCGTGAAAATGGAGGTGCGGTTACCTCGGGATAAGGTGCAGATGCTAGTTTCTATGCTGGAGGAGGCTGTGAAAAGACCTAAATTGGAGTTACGACAGGTCCAAAGTTTACTTGGACATTTGAATTTTTCCTGCAAGATTGTGAGAGTTGTCAGGCTTTTTTTTTAGAAGATTGGGTTTTGCAATGAGAAGAACAGTTTTGCCTCATCATCATGTGCGGCTTCATGCAAGTGTAAAGGCAGACTTGAGGATGTGGATTGGTTTCCTCCAGGATTTTAATGGTGTTACTATACTGGTGGAGGATGATTATAGGGTTTGATACATTCATATTTTTTCTGATGCATCTGGAGCTCATGGTTTTGGCCTCTTCTGGGATGGGCACTGGGCTGCTAAGAGTTGGCCGGCGATTTGAAGGACAGCTAGACATAGTATTGCTTTTCTGGATTTTTTTCCATTAGTTGTTGCAGTGTCCATTTGGGGGCCAAAATTTGCCAATAGGAATGTGGTTTTCAATGTTGATAACAAGTCAGTGGTCAATCTAGTGAATTCTCAAAGAGCAAAAGATGAGAAAGTGTTGAGGCTTTTAAGATTGTTTTTGTTGAATTGCTGGAAATTTAACATATTGTTTAAGGCTAAATATGTCCCAGGTGTTAATAACGACATTGCTGATGCACTATCTCGTTTTCAGTGGCAGAGATTCCGTGGGCTAGCACCGGGAGCAGATGCACAGAAGACAGCGGTCCCCGGGGAGTTGTGGGAGATAGGAGAGTGAGGATGTTGGAGCTGGTTCAACAGTCTATAGCTCCGTTCACAAAGAGGAGCTATGTACAGGCCTGGTTGGAGTTTCAGAATTCAGGTGCTGTTAGGAGGGAGGGTAGGGTAGATGGGTGTAGAGAAAGGTGGGAGGATGTGGTTCATTTTATCATGCAGCAGATTGAGATGGGTTTGTTTGCAGTTTTGAGGGTACGTTGTCGGGTATTTCCTTCTATGGTAAGTATTTTTGGGGATATGATCCGGTAAAGGGAGAAATTTGTAGGAGGATTCTCGCTGGGTGGG
This sequence comes from Pleurodeles waltl, assembly GCF_031143425.1. Lineage (NCBI taxonomy): Eukaryota > Metazoa > Chordata > Amphibia > Caudata > Salamandridae > Pleurodeles > Pleurodeles waltl. Next base: position 630,637,662 of record NC_090447.1, read on the forward strand.
TGAGGATAGGGGGGCCAAGAGTTGACTGTAGGCGCCCCATAACCTCACAGTTTTTGCAGACCTTACTTGTGGTGTTAGACGATGTTTGTTTTTCGGCTTGGGGAGTTATGTTGATGTCACTTTGCATGTCTTGGCTGTTTCATGCATTTTTCAGAGTTTCCGAGTTGCTGGGAGTAAAAGGTAAGGACATTATATTGTGTTCTGATGTGCAGGTAAGAGACAGCGATATTTATATGTGCGCTCATCTGAGATGGATCAGTTGGGAAGGGGCCAAGAGGTGGTATTGAGAGGTAAAGGGTCTCGGGCATGTCCGGTTCAACTTTGAGTTTCATTTGCTAGGTGGCTACCGGAGACCTCCAAGTTGGTATTTGTCCACCAAGATGGTTCCGTTTTGAAGGATCAGCAGTTGCTTTCAGTTTTAAAGATGCAATTAGAAGATTGGAGATGGATCCACAATGTTATGGTACACATTCCTTTCAAATTGGAGCTGCTACAGAAGCTAAATTGATGGGGAAATCAGACAAGGTGGTTATGGATATGGGGAGGTGGAGGTCGCAATGTTTTCAGCATTATGTTAGATTGAGTAAACTGTGAGCTAGCTGACTTGACTATTCTTAAGATTCTGGATGTTGTGGGTATTTTTTTATGTTTTTTCTGCCTCCCTCTCCCCCTAACCCCCCCACCATTTTTTCCAATGTTCTTTTTAGGTTGTGTGGCTGGCCCTGACAGAGCTTGTTCAGTGTGGATAGTGGGGCATTCGTACGCACGCTGGGCTGAGAAGTAGGCTTCGTCGAGACATTTTGGGAAGCAATTTGGTTTTGGTGGGGCAGGATTAAGATTAGGTGGGTGGGTAAGAGCGACATGAGGTGGGGAGCTTTTATATGTTCTTTCTAAAAGATTAGCGCAAGGTGTTTATCCGGATTTATTAGTAGTTCATTTGGGTGAGAACAATTTGGTGGCTTTGTCAGGTATTGGTCTTTTGAAAGCTATGAAACTTGATTTAGTGAGGATAAAGCAGCGATGGGCAGGGACACATATTGGTTGGACCAGTTTGGTACCACGCCGTGTTTGGAGAGGAGCAAATTCATTTAAAGGTATTGAGAAGCAATGTAAGAAAGGTAATAGAGAGATGAGGAATTTTTGTCATTCACAAGGCTTTTCAGTTTTGCAGCACAAGGAGATTGTTTTATTGGATGCTGAGCTGTTTAGGCAGGATGGGGTGCATCTGTTCTTTTTGGGTAATGAGCACTATTTATTGGACCTTACGATCATGATTGCAGACCTGTTGGGGGATAAATTATGGGATCGTTAAAAGCATGCAGAGTTGTTTTTTTGTTGGGGCAGGAAAACGCCTGGTGGGTTTTCCTGTGTGATGGTTTTTTTCACAGAAAGGCTTTGGGGGGGAAGGGGATGGATGCAAAAAGATGAGAGGGCAGGGAGTTTTCACAAGGAAGACAAGGGAGGAAAGGCAAGGGTAACTACAGAAGGTGGACAGCAGGACAGATGGGTAATGGATTGGTAGGGTCAAGGTGGGGATGGGAAAGGGAGATTGATGAGGGGTAAGTTTAGAGGGTGGGGGTGGGGTTTTAGGAAGACATATGTATTAGTGAGGAATTTTAGTTTTGTAATGCTTGAATGCCAAGGTTAATGTTTTATGCCAAACCCTACTATTAAAGCGGCCTTTTACCCCTTAAATTTTGAGTTGTGGTTTGTACGCCATTTTGCCCGATACTTGATGTGCGAACAAGGATAAAAATAAAAAGTAAAAACGCTTCTTTAATAAAAATCATGATTTCAATTAACTGATTTGTCTTGCCACTTTATATCAGGGGTTCAATCTTAGCTCAGCATACGTTATGTTGGATTTTCCTATTTTTGGCTCCTTTCCAGATCTGACATGCACTAGCACTTCCTGGCATTTACTTCCGGTCTCACTTTTTGTGTTGTTGGTGTAAAACTTTATTAACCCATTTTTTGTCTCAGAAATAGGTAAAATCATCCGTTCTCCGTATTGCTTGGAAACTTGTTCTGTTAAGACTACAATTTTGGCATTTTTAGGGTCAAGCCTGCAATAGCACGTGCTAGTGCATACGTCTAGCTTGTGAGACACTATCGATAACAAGAAGGGCTTAGAGTCCGCCCATTGTTTACCATTTGTCAGCTTGCATGACACTCTTAGTTACAGCCTTGCAATTAGTCACTGCAGGCTCAGCATCATTTCCATTTCTTTCTGGTGAGCAGCTACCAAGTAGTGATTGATTCAACTTAATCAGTGCCTGTCCACTGCTCTCAATGTGATTTAAGTACTATTTTGTTCTTGTTATCTTCTATTATTCTGCAAACAGAAGGCGTTTGACTGGTAAAAATGTGCCCCATCCCACCTAATAACACCCTAGCCCACTCCACTCCACCCATCCCACTCTACCCCACCACAATCCAGCCTACTCCATCCTAACCCAATCAACCCCACCTCAATCCAACTCACCCCAATCCACCACACTCCATTTCAACAAAATCCAATCCAACCCACCTCTTTCTATTTCAGTTTACCCAAATCCAACCCAGTCCACCCCACTTCTATCCAAACCATCCCACTCCACTCCAATCCAATCCACCCAAATCCAAATCAATTCAATCCTCCCCAATCCAGTCCTCCTCAATCCAGTCTAATCTACCTCAATCCAGTCCAGTCCACCCCACTCCAGTCCAATCCACCCACCCCACCCCAGTCCAATCAAATCCACCACACTGTATCCCACTCCAATCCACTCCACTTCAATTCAACCTCACTCCACTCCAATCCACTCTATCCCACACCAGGCCAATCACTCCAATGAATCCACCAACTTCAATACAATCCACCCAGTCCAATCCACCCACCCCAATGCAATCCACCCCAATCTAATCCAGTCCACTCCAATCCAACCCACCCAACTCCATGCCTATCCAATCCACCCTACTCCAATCCACGCCAACCCACCCCACTCTATTCCAATCCACCGCACTCAAATCAATCTACCCTACATCCCTCTACCCAAATCCAATCCACCCCGCTCTACTCAAATCCAGTCCGCTCCACTCCACTACCTAATTCCACTCCAACCCACTCCCCCCTATTCCATGGCATTGCAACTACCACACTCTCTGCCACTGAACCACTGAACTCTACTCCCCTCTACAACACTCTACTTCCTCACTTCACTCTACAACACTCTACTCCAACAAATCCACCCTGCGACATTCTTCTCCCCACTCCACTCTAAGACACTCTACGTCACTAACCTTTAGCCATGTTGAAGAGTAGCCACACTAGCGTACAAAATGGATAAAAAGCATTGCCAAAGCCATTACCTCTTGCAAAGGAGAGACCTGTAGGTTTTGCCAATGCTTGTTTAAAATATGTCAATTTTTTCATGGGCTTCCTTTCTTGGAAATTACATCCCCGAACCCAGCATTCCCTTTTTTGGCTTTAAATTTATTAGTAGCCATTCTGTAGCAGATAAGAATATCCCCATATAAAGTGTGATTTCATAATTAAGGTGAGACACATACTTTAACCAGACAAGTATTGCCAAACTTTGCCTGCTCCCAACCCACCAACAAGTATGTCAGTCTTTCTTTTTCACAATATTTTTAACAACAAAGCAGCATTTACAAGGAGTTTGCGCTGCCGTTGCCCCATTTATTTTGGTGCAACACGTAGCGCTAACCCAGTGCATTATTGACAAAGTGGCAATTGAACTTTCTAGTGCCACTTTTCCTAGGCGGGTGTAATTTTTTAGGAGCGCCACCCTCCCTGCGCTGTTTACCGACAATGATATGCAGGGTAGGTCTTCCCTCCTAAAAAATTACACCAGTGTCATATTTAGAAGCCTCCCAAAAAAAGACGTGCAATAATGAAAAATGCCGCCAGCTCTCACTTGCGTCAACATTTTTATGCCTGGTCAGACCATGCATTAAAATGACGGACAGGTATATAAGGAAAACACTCAGAAAACACTCCAGCAACCCACAGGGCAATATGGACCTGCTACTGCTCTAGCTAGGCACCCAGAGACAAAGACAGAGATGACGCCAAACACTACCAGCACCTCTGCATCACCCACCATCACCACCAAAGCAACCACAAAGGCAGCGCAGGAGAAAAGAGTGCATCTATCGCCAGAGAACATCAATATTTGGCCTCAGAGACGATGAAGCTATAAAATATTATCTTTTGAAGTGGGAGTCCATCACTTAGCTGCCCCAATAAATAGCACCCACAATTCAGACAAGTGCTGACTGGCAAACTAACATACCACCCCTGACAAAGCTCCTGGCTGTGCTGCAAATGCTGGCCTGAGGCTCCTTTCAAATGACTGCAGCATGAATGTGTGGAATACCTCAGCCCTCCTACTCTGCCTTCCTGCCAACCGTACTGGATGCCATCATCCATCTCAATCCCTGCCACACATTCTATTCACCAACACCCAGCAACTGCAGCATGAGACAAAAGAAGGTTTTTATGCAATCGCTAGGCTAGTTGTCCACACATGCTGGGTGTTATGGATTATACGCATGTGCAACTCGTACCTCCTGCTGCAACTAAAAATCTGTACCACATCAGGAAGCACACACATTCCATCAACGTCCAGGTTATTGTGGACCATCGGGAGCTCTTTACCAATGTCCCTGCAAAATATCCTGGCAGTGTTCATGATGCGTATATCTTCCAGCACTCCATCATCAATCAACGTTTCTAGGATAGACAATATGGAATTGGCCTACTCGTAGGTAAGCTAGCAGACACAACATAACACATACAACAAATAAGACATATAGGCCAAACAACGAGCACACCACATTGCACACATGTATAGTGACTTATGGATGACTGCAAGTCAACACATATGCAACATGGATTACTCCACATATAAAATGCACATCACCCTCACATAGGGCCCTGTGTACAAGATCCTAGCACCACTAGCGCATCACTTTTACTGATGCTCTGGTGGAGCAGTCCTAGCTCTGCATTTACAAGGCGGTTTCAAGCCAATTTTTTGTGTCTTAACACTGTCTTGTAAATGCACACCTTCACACACATCACTCAGGTGCTGTCAGCGCAGCTTTAGTATAATCTCTATGATGCTAAGGTGGTTTTAAGGTGGCCATTCCCTGGTGCCATTTTACAAAGTGGTGCTATGCATTGATTGTACCACTTTGCGACCCCTGGAGCCACATCATGGCTCCGTCAGGCATAATGTATGCAAGGATGGGTTCCCATGCAGGGATGCCAGGAAAATTGGCGTGGTGAAATTTACAAGATTTCTCTGTGAAATTTTTTCCATCATTTTTAATGCCTGCTCAGGGCAGGCGTTAAAGTGATGCCTCCATTATAATCTATAGACCTTCCTGACCTTTGCTACACTAGCATCAAAATTTTTGATGCTAGTCCAGCTAAACGCCATAACAGCCATAGAAAGCATCAAAAAATCTGAAACTGACTGCCATGGTGCACCGTATTGTAAATACCACACAACCATGGTGTCGTTAAGGGGGGGATGTAAGGGGTACGCAAGAAAACAGGCGCATCGGAACCGATGTACCACTTTCTTTTATTATGCCCTTTAGTGTGGAAGGTGAGTGCAATGGGTGTTTCTGTGAGCGTGCCACCACAGCATCCATTGCATTTTGGTGCAGCCCCACATTTACGGTACAATGGTAACCTAATGCAGCACCAAAAAATAACACCACCTAAGGGGTTGCATTACCATAGTGCAACCAGGAGAAATACTTGATTTTACCAAAGTATTTCAGTTTTCCTATGTGTGATGCATTGTGCAGCACATATAGAAAGAGTAAATCACCATCATTGATTGGTCATGTGCAGGAAGGGACACCTTCCTGCACATAATCAGTCACACCCACAACACAGTCATCTGTGCACCATGGTAGAAGGTGCCTACATTGGAGCTTGGCAGCTGACTCAGTGCCAGTCCAGTGGCTGAGAACAGAAATGCACTGTATCTGGTAGGTATGATACATTGCTGACCATTCACAGTGGTGCAGGGTGGCACAGCAACACATTTCCTGCCCTGTCCTGTGCCACAAGGGCTTGTAAATTATCTACAGACACGGCAATAGATATAAAGCTACTATGCCACACTTTGCATTATGTCTACACATGCACATGCATGCCTGCCAGGAAATATGGACAACATGTGTACAAGGGAGGTGTACACATGTTGTGGGGGAGGGTGGCAGAAAGAGGGGTAGGGGGCACATGCAACACACAGGGCACAACACCTGTCTCATAGCACACACAACACAAACTAGGTGTAAACTCACACAACATGACTCACCTGCAGATCACATGTTGCTGGACACGTGCAATATTCTGCAACATCATACACATCCTCCATGGGTGAGTTGTCATGCCACACTAATCACTTAATCACCGGGCCCCTTAGCCTGTACCCTTGGCTGGAAGGTGCACCATCACACACAACTACAGTCATGCATGCAAACAGGAAACCACACAACGCCACATGCAAGTCTGAATCTCTACTTCATACAAAAATACTGTGCAAGGCCAGTTGGTGAGAAACACAAGGGTAAGTCTGGCACTGTCTCTCCTATACCATCGCAGCTGACCAAGGATATGGCATCCATTCGTGGGTGATGACACCCCATATGTCAACCCACAGAGTGACGCAGAGACGTCATACAATGTGGCTCCCATTCGGACCCAGAATGTTGTGGAGCAGGCATTTGGCATCATGAAGTCGAGTTTCTGATGCTCGATTTATCAGGGGGGAGACAGATATATTCAACTCCCCTCATCTGTAAAATGATTGTTGTTTGCTCAATATTGCACAACATCTGTGTGCGGACTAATGTCCAGTTGGATGACCAGGTGGAGGACCCCAGGGAGGAGGAGGAGGGGGAGGACAATGATACCCCACCTCAGGATGGGGAAACACATAAAACAACTCCGGGGAAACACAGATGTGCACGTATTGTTGAGAGCTTCTCATGAATATTGCAAATAATATGCCACTTTGAAAAAACTTGTAAATACATAACTGAATCACACAAGTGTCTTGGATTATCTGTCACATGCAAATGCAACAGAAACTCATACATATCTAAGAAAGCAAGGCTAAGCCACAACAGTGGAAAAACAAGTAGGAACATACTCAGGAACACCAAACAACTACACAAAACAATGAGAATGGAATGTGCGGGTGCAATCTATGCATGCATTGCCTGTTCAATATACATTTTACATAGCAACACATGGGTTGAAATTTAACAGCAGCCACATTGTAACTCCATGTGAGGAATGTTATCCAAATGTAAGCCCTTGGTAAGACAAGAGCAGTCAGTACCTACAACAGTAGGTCTTTGTCAGCTGTGTGACAACTCAGTGTCTTCATGTCTCAATCACTGGTGAAAAATCATAACATACCCCTCAGTGGCACCCACATGTATGACAGATAGTGTGTGGCATACAGAGGACACTGCGCTAATATGTATAGGCCTGTTCTACTCAAATAACTAGTCATCTCCCATATATGTCAAACAATGTCATAGCATATCTCATACCCTTGGCAACATCCATGTGTCTAACAGGACACAGACATATTTCCACATGCATGTGTTTGGTATAACTGTCAGGAGTATACATACAATCTACCAACACACACTGTGCGCCTGACAAAGGATTTTGGCAGCAGCTGTGTATGAGGGCCTATGTTAAACACACACATATTGAAGGACAGCTGAGACACTCCTGTACTAAACTGGCACAGCCACTTTGTGGAGGTGCTCTGTCTGGAGTCCGGAAATGTGTGGATGTCAGTCACTCATCCTGCATACAGTGGACATGCTCCGGAAAATATTGCTTGCCCTGTAGCAAATTCAAGGTTCATTTGCAAATATCACATGGACAAAATACTGTGACATGCATGAAGAACTGGACAGTGAGGATGAGGAAGATGAGGAGAAAGTACCAATTGTCCAAACAGTGCCAACATCATGGCAATTGAGGCCTACTGTACACTATCTAGCTTCTACAGGTGAGAATATCTACACAATCTCAATAAATCAATCAACAATACAACATTAGAGATATGTGAGATCACATACATAAGCACACACATTGTGTGGGTTACCTAATATCCCAGTCACACTATCAGCAAGTCCACCTGTGTGATTGCCCAGCATAAACAAGTATGAGTGATGCAAGGGTTAACTGACAATACCTGTACCATGGGTCTGTAGACATGTCCCTGTCCCACTATGCCAATGCAATAAAGACACACGTACCATCCCAAGTCACAGACTCATGTAATTCCCAGTGGAGAAGAGTCCAAGGCTTACATAAATCCCCAGTACGTCTCAAGTAGCTACTAGGGCAAGGCGGACACCAACAACCTGTAAGTCCGTAGTAGATAATAGGTCAACATTGACATCAACAACCTTTAAGTCCTTAGTAGATAATTGGGCGAGGCTAACATTAACAACCTGAAATTCCCTAGTAGATAATACTCCAAGGCTTACATCAATCCCCTGTAAGTCCCTAGTAGATAATAGGGCAAGGCTGACATCAACAACCTGTAAGTCCCTAGTAGATAATAGGGCCAGGCTGAAATCAACAACCTCTAAGTCTCTAGTAGATAATAGGGTATGGGAACGTCATACGTTTGGAAACCTGCAGCTGAGTGTGCATTGATGTGCAGCCTGCCATCCCTGTCTGATTTCAGCCCTGCCATGCACACTGTGTGCTAGAAAGGAATTCTGTGCAAAACTACATGTTGAGGAATTGTACTGTCAAAGAGTTCCTTGAAAAACTATTGTCTAAAAATGCTCAAAATGCAACGTAAATCTCCCCTATAGGTACCCCAGGCTCTGTGTGGCCCAACATTGTGAGCATGGACTAATGCTAAGAATCATCATAGCCATTTGTTTTTCGTTAAAACACATTTTAACACTTACAAACAGTAGTGATTTATCCACAGAGGGTACCATGCTAGTCACTGACATGACTAAAGATATTGTACTGAAGGTGCGTTATGACCCATGATTGGATCATGATGATTGTTACAAAGATATCCCAGACATACCACTGTAGTATGCAGAAGAAATCACATGTGAAGACACAAACCAACCACATACATAGCATGACAACCACATCCATGGCACCTGTCTGTCCAAAGCATCCAAACACTTGCCTCTATGGGGAACCGTAAGTCATCCATCTTGCATGACAGCCTGATGTCTGCTCCTTTGGACACACATTAGATTGTCACACAAATGCACTGTCATAGGGGTGGATTAGCTGGCCACAGTATAGGGAAATTCAAAAGCATCCCAGGATATACTCTTAGCAATAGTCTCATGTGAATAAACATGTCAAGCACATGGGTCATCTATCCTTAGCTGTGCGGCTACACAAATTGTGGAAATGTTCCATCTGTGTAGTCTGATCCCAATAATCCATGTATTGTTGCATAGGTACATTCACAGTAACCATATTGTACACATGGGAAGACAGGAGGTAGTAAATAGTGAAGCTCCTGTCTAGCTAGCAGCTCCTAAATGAGATCACCCACTTGCCAGCACCATACATTTAAAACACAACCCCCTTTGTGTGACAGTCTGCTGTCTGTACTTTGGGACTCAGCACATATTGTTTGACATGTGTGCAGTCCTGCATGGGGGTGTATGGGCCACATTCCATGGCTAGTCCATAGCATCCCTGAGGGTTGACTGATCAATGGACTAAGGTGCCAACACATAGGGGCATATTTACAAGAAACTGATGCAGTCCAATCTACCACATTCCAATCTAATACATCTCACCCCATTCCACCACACCCCAGTCCAGTCCACCCACCCCACTCCAGTCCAATCCACCCCACTGCAGTCTGATCCACCCCACTGCAGTCTGATCCACCCCACTCCAATCATCCCACCCCACTCCAATCAACCCACTTCAATCTAATCCAATCCACCCCAATCCAATCAAGTCCACCGTTTCCCAATCCACCTCACTCTAATACAGTCTACCCCACTCCAGTACAATCCACTTTAATCCGCCCCACTCAGTCCAGTCTAGTCCACATTAATCCACCCTACTCCAGTCTAATCCACCACACTCCAAACCACCTTAATCTCCACCTCTTCAATTCAGTCCACCACTTTCCAATTCAACCCACCACACCCCACTCTAATCCAGTCCACACAACTCCAATCCAATCCACCCCACCCCAGTCCAATCAACCACAATCCAATCTACTCCAATCCACCCAACCCAATCCACCCTAACCCATCCCACCCCAATCCAGTCCACCCACTGATATCCAATCTTACCCAAACCAATCCACTACACTCAATCCAATCCACCTCATTGCCCTCTAAGCCACTCCACTCAGTCCAATCCACCTCACTTCACTCCACTCCAATACACCACACTCCAGTCACCCCACTCCAGTCCTCCTCACTACAGTGTACCCCACTCCAGTCCACCCCACTGCAGTCTAACCCACTGCAGTCCGCCTCACCTCATGCCAATCCAATCTACATCCCCTCAATGCAATCCACCCCATCACAATCCAGTCCACCACACTCCAATCCACTCCATCTAGCCTAACCCACTCTAATCCACCCCACTCCAACACAAATACTCCAATCTACCCCACTACAATCCACCGCAACCCAATCCAATCCACTCCACCCTATCCCACTTCAGTCCACTACACTCCAATCCAATCCAATCCATCCACCACACCTCACTCCATCACCTTACCTCCATGCAATCCATTGCACTCCAATCCACCCCAGTCCAATCCACTGCAATCCAATCAAACACCCCACCACAATCCAATCTACCCCACCTCAAGCTAATCCACCCCAGTCCTGTCCACCCCACTCCAAATATTTTTTTTTGCTAATGTGGCCCAACGACCCCAAAATCCTCTACCCATATATACAAAGTGGCGCAAGGCATGCATGGAACCCTTTGCGCTACATCATGCCTGAGGGCGTTCTCCCGTTGGGGTGGGGGAGGCAAAAAAATGCAGCAAGGAAATATAGCAGATTTCCTTTCATAATTTTTTTATGGCACTTTTAATGCCTGCTCAGAGCATTATTTATAATGGGAGCCTATGTACTCTGCAGGAGTCAATACAAATTACGCTATTGTCCCCTATCCTGCACGGTGGTGCGCTGTATTTTAGATACGGAGCACACATGCCGGCGGTAGGGGGCACTAAGGGGCGCTAGGAAAGTGACACTGTACTTGCTGCAGCGACACATTACTTAAGTTTGCCCCTAAAAGTTTTGTCTCATTTGCTGGCGGCTTATAGCGTCACAGACTGTGGGCACAATGTCCTGTCTTGAACAGAAGACAGCCAACGGAGAGCCTGGGGAGTAATTGTTACTCGTTTTCTTCCTGTCCAACTTCTAAAAAGTCACAAAAATAGAAGACAATTTGCACTATACTTGCAGCCTAAAGACAAATAATCTTTTCACTTTTTGTAAAATACACAGTCACAAGCCTACTGTCCTGTTTAGTAAACTTCCACATATGTTAGCAATGGGCTGAGCTAGAAGGAATGACCGACCTGTACACAGAGAACATGAGGGATGAGGCAGATGTATAGGCCTCAGTCCTTAGCAGAGGTAAAAAAAGAGAGCAAACAATCTGATACACTGTAGCCAAGTAGAAAACTATCATGAAAATACATTATTTACATCCAAACCTCTAAATATCAACTTCCCCCAAAAGACAAGTCACAGGCCAGATCAACTCCTTTATGCAACTGGTATACCAAAGTACAAGAAAATCATTAATTCCCGACAGACGCATCTCATTTTATTTAATTTCTCACGTTTAAGTGCTAAAATAGTGATAGTCATACATTTGCATTCTATACCATTAATAATTTTAATGTGACGGTACAAATTACAAAACTGACAATGGTAGGATTAAACATTTTCCATCTTAATGCAGTATGAGCCTTGATTCAGTTAATAATACCTGGAAAAAAATGTCCACGCGGGATTATATTATGTGCCCCTGTTTAATTTTCAACATTTCGAAACTGCTCTTGAAGGTTAGACAGAGTGAAAAGTAGACTTTGAAAATAATTTCTGAGGCTGGAGCGGTTGATCTGTACTGCAATAATTAGATTTAAGCGAGGCCTGGATCCTTGTCAGTGTCTAACGATATAATCATTTATTTGTGAATTGAAAGCCCTTCCCCAGCAATTCGTTGCTACACTGGAAGAGTGTTGTATTTAAACAGGAGGTCCCAATGACAGGCTTCCATATGTATCAGAGATGTGTTTGAACAAACTGAGGATCTAATTCCGAGATGCACAATACATTTACATATTAGGTGAAGGTAAGTAAGACATTGAAGTAAGAATCGGAGAAAAGATTGAAGTCTATGGTGTGACTGCATTCGAACTAACTCACCCTCTTAAGTATCTGTTATACACCACCTAGGCGACTGTTACTCGATACCTTACAGGTTTGGACTCTTTTGAAAAAACGTTTAAAATGTATTTGGGCTGGTCTACTACAAGCCCCAGCAGTAGAGGGCGAGCAGGAGATCTAGGGGGTAGATTATGCATTGGAGTAGTTGAATTTGTATTTTCAAAAAAAGCACTCGGAAATATATAAAAATATGTTTTAATTGCTTTGCTAGAGGAACTCGATGCACCTTCAGAACGTGGGATAGCAACATTACACGAATTTCAGAGCGTGTGCTCGTGAATATAACAGCATGCCTCTATCGTTTATCACTGTAGCCTGCTTAGTACCTAGATGAAACTACAGGGACAGTCAATTTAAGGTGTGTGTAAATCGAGGGGACTGATTGATGCAGTGGTGTACTGAACCATATGGATATACTGTGGCACAGATTTACGAGAAAATGACGGAAAGTGCCACACTCTAAATTTGATGCCGATCGCCAACACAGCCACCCTTGCGCCATGGTGCAAATATGGCTGCGCTGCGGGGGAGATTGTTTTTGTACAGGGAGGAACACCTTCCTGCACAAAAACAACCATCAATTTCCTTTTGCTCTTTCTAAGTGTGCCACCCCTGTGGTGGCGTTAGATTTTGGTGCTGCCGCAGATTTACGAAAACACTTAACTCTGGGGCAGCGTCAAGATGCAATGGGTGTTGATGTGGCACACCCACAGCAACACCCATTGCACGCCCCTTCTAGGCAAAGTGCTGTGTGTGAAGGGTTCGTATTTACAAGGTGGCGATAAGCCACAAAAAGTGGCTTAAAGCTACTGTTAGAAATGGGGTCTCTAGTTGGCAGAGGTATTCACCCTTGTCCAAATAGTGACCTCAATCCTAGTCAGGGTAAGTCACACACAATCCAAATTATCCTGTGCCCACCGCTCTCTGGTAGCTTGGCACTGAGCGGTTAGGCTTGAATTAGAAGGCAATGTGTAAAGTATTTGTGCAATAAATCATGCAATAACTCAGTGAAACACCACAAAAATACACCACACATGTGTAGAAAAATATATGATGTTTACATAGGTAAACTTAGGTCAAAATGATAAAGATTCAATAACCACAAGTTGAAATATCACTTTTGCAAGATTAAAAAGAGTCTTAAACCTTAAAAATCAACAGTTGTCTCTTGTTTGCACAAAGTACCTGGTTTGCATCAAACTTATCACACACAGAGACCACAGAGGAGAAGGTGCATGCAAAAATGAGGTGTGGTTCAGATTTTCTGGCAAGGCACAGACAATGAGTCATTTCTTTCCACGCTGCAAGGGGCTTTGCGTTGATTTCCCGCATGGAGTATTGGTTTCTCCCTATGGTGTGGGGATCTTAGGACTCCAGGGTATGATGTGTGGAAATCCTGGGCGTGTGGGACGAAGTAACACGTGCTGCACCGATCCGGTAGACGTTGCATTGAATTTTCTGTCGCATGGCAGGTGCTGCGTCGATTCTTCACTCAGAAAGTCGGGCTGCGTCATTCCAGCTCGGCTGTGTGTCGATCCATTAGGGCAGTGCATCACATTTCCAGTTGAAATGCAGGCGCTGCATCGATCTTCACTTGGGAAGGCGGGCTGCATCGTTCCAGTTTGGCTGTGCAGCGATTTTCTCATCGGAAGGCAGGCTCTGCGTTGTTTCCAGTGGCTGTGTGTCGATTTTCAGCACACAAGGAATTTTCTTCAAGAAATGAAGTATTTTTGGCCCTGATACTTCAGAGAACAGGTGCCAAGCTCAATCCAAGCCCTTGGAGAGCACTTCTTAGCAAAGTTAGAGGCCAGCAAGGCAGCAGGGAAACAGCAAGGCAGCAGTCCTTCACAGCAAAGCAGTCCAGGTGTGTCCTATGGGCAGCCAGGCAGTTCCTCTTGACAGGTGGCAGGTTCAGGTCCTGAAACGTCTGATTTGGTAGGGTCAGGGACCCAGTTTATATACCCAAAAATGCCTTTGAAGTGGGGGAGACTTCAAAGAGTGGTTTTGAAGTGCAAAAGGTCCCCTTTCAGTACAGGTCTGCCTGCCAGGGTCTCAGTAGGGGGTTTGGCAGTCCATTGTGTGAGGGCAGGCTACCAGGCTTTGAAATGGAAGTGTCAGGCCCTCCACCCTTCCAGCCCAGGAAGACCCATTCAGCATGCAAATAAGGACAGATATGACTGAGTATCCTTTGTTTGTGGTTGCCTGGGTGAAATGAACAAGGAAGCTGTCAACGAGCCCAGCACAGACATTGATTGGAGACAGGCAGCAAGGCATAGGTGGATTTTAAGTGCAGAGAAACAATCACTTTCTGTTGGAAAATGGGTTATTGGTAGGGCAGGTAGGTACCTACACCTAGCAACAAGCCACTAACCTCCACATAGGTACAGTTAGGTCTCAGTAAATTAATCCCAGCTCAACCCTTGGTAGCTTGGCAACGAGCGTCAAGGCTTAACTTAGGAGACAAAGTGTAAAGCATTCAAATATCACAAAACAGTAATTAAATAAAACACAGGAAACAGTTTAAAAATCCACAACCAATTTATAAAAATAGTTTATATTTGTATCTTTAAAATGACACAAAAATGATTAAAATCGGTTCAGGGGAACCGGAGATATGAATTTTTAAAGAATTATTACTTTTTTAGCGCTTAGAAACAAAAAGCGCCAATCGGGTCATCTGGTTGCACCTCGACCGGGGCAAAGTCAAACTTTCAGGCCGACCGCGATGGAGCCCTGCTCGGCTACAGGTCGCGGGAGGCCTCGGTTAAAAAGTTACCTTCTGACTTAGTCTTTATTTTGAAGTTTTTCTTCACCGGGACGAACCTGCCAGTTGAATCCGACCTCCTGGAGCCCTTGTCCGGATACGCGATGTGGGTTTCCTCGGTGGAGACTTTTACCTTCGGACTTAGTCGTTTTTTCGAGATGAAAATCCTTCGACCGGGGTAAACCTGGATCTTGATCCAACGTCCATGGAGCCCTTCTCGGATACGATGGCTGGGAGGTCCCGGTCAACTTTTTACGTTCGGACTTAGTCTCTTTTTTGGATGTTTTTCTTTACCGGGACGAACCACGAAGTCAGGCCGGGTCGCGGTTGAGGCAAGCCGGCTAGAATTTCCGCGGCGGGTCGGTCCCTCTCTGGAGCTTTTTTCCAAAAATTCTCAAATCTTTTCCAAACTTCTGGGGCTTCACCCAGATGTTCTTTTAAGGTTCTTTTGGGGTCCACAGCTCACCCCAAGGGTCCAGAAGTTCTGTGATGGTCCTTGGGGGGTGCGGACTTCAACTCCCAGAATGCACCTGGCGCAAACTCCTTTTTGGCCACTGGACAGTGGTCAGCTGGTCGCTTTCTTTAGGAGTTGGTGCAGGGGACTCTGGTTTAGCAATTTTTCACCTGTAGCAAACAGGGAGTCCCTCCTTGAACCAGTTGAAGCCAGGCAAAGTCCTTCTTGTGGTGAAGCCCAAGTGTGCAGCTGGTGCAGTCCTTCTGAGTGCAGGGTCCAGGTGCAGGCCAGGGGTCCAGCAGGGCAGTCCTTCTTCTTCTTTAGTTCCTTTCTTGTTGAATTCTGAAGGGGATCTGAGGCGTGGGTGCAGGTCTGCCAGTTTTATCCTTGCTCCTGGGTGAAAAGCAGGGGGGCCCTGGTTCTCCAATCAGGGACAGGGTCGTCCCCCTGTGATGACCACTTCCTGGGAAGTGTGGCAAAAATCCATCCCAGAAGGCAACAGTCTCTAAAAATCCAACATGGATGAATCTGATTTTTGGAGGTTACATCTGGCTGAGCCCACCCACTGGTGTGGCTAAAAATCATAAACACACCCCTCTCCTGCCCTCTCCTAATCTAATCAAGGGGGCAACTAATTGTGTGGGGTTGCAGGATGTGGGGGTGTTGCTGGGTGCTCCAAATGTCCTTCTCTGCCTTTGAAGACCAGTTTGGCAGCCCTCCCCCTTCCTGCCTCACCATCTGCTGAGGGGAGATTCTCTCCCCCAAGCACATTCCTTTGTGTGAAGTCTGGCCACTTCACACCTCATCAAGGCAGCCTGGCAGAAGCTGCTGCAGGCTGGCCAATCAGAGCACAGCAGCAAAAACAATGCAGAGCTGAAATTGGCAACTTTTTAGGTAAAGTCTAAACTTTTTACCTGGACAAGTTATATTAAATCCAACAACTGGAAGTTGTGGGATTTATTACAACAATCAATTTGATACCAAATTCTTGGTATGTAACATTTAAGGAGACTTTAAAATTTAAAATAAAGTCTGCCCATTCTAGCCAATGAAGGCCATTTACTTCAAAGAGGGAAAAACGAATTTGGCTGTTTTTACCTCACCAGGGCTTATAAATCTATTTTTATAAAGTCCCTGCTTATAGTTACATGGCACCCAGCCCTAGGGGCACATAGGGCACACCTTAGGGGTGACTTATATGTAAAAATAAGGTAGTTTAAGACTTTGGAAGTACCTTTAATTCCAAAGTCGAATTTGCATATAACTTTAATTTAAAAGCAGCCAGCAAGGCAGGCTTGCTTTTAAAATGACACTGGGCACCTCAGCAATGCACCTAGGTGTTCACCACCTATGCTGTGGTCCCTAAACCTACATGCCCTACCATATACTAGGGACTTATAGGTAGGTTAACTTAGCCAATTATAATTAGCCTAATTTGCATATCCATTTTACACAGAGCACAGGCCCTGGGACTGGTTAGCAGTACCCAGGGCACCTTTAAAAAGTCAGGAAAACACCAGCAAAAAGTGGAAAATGGGGGCACAAAGTTATGGGGCCTCTGCAATCAGCCCTGTTTTCTCACACAACCCCCCCCCAGCCCACACGCCCAGGAGACTCAGCCCAACCCTGGGAGAGTCTTCCTGGCTTGTTAGGTGAGGAAGACAGTGAAGAAAACTGGCTGTCCCTTTGCAGGGCCTACTCTGCCTTACATCCCCCTGTCAGGGTCACTCCCTCTGGGTAGTGAAGCCATCCCAACAGTAAAAGGACCCAACTCAAACAAACTTCCCTCTAGGGGGGTCTTCTTCCTTTCTCTCTGCCAACTTGGGTAGTGAGGTGCCCACCTCCCCAACTCCAAACTTTGCTAGGGCAACACCTAGCTTACCCAAAGAGGTCACCCAACACTTGAGCAACCCCACCATGACCAATAGGGTCAGGGGGCCTACTTTGCTATTGGCTTTGGGGTCTGCCTTCCAGGCCAAGTACAGTGCTGCCAGGAAGGCTAGCACCCAGCAGAGGCTGCTGACAGCTGTCAGTACCCAGAACCACACCCTAAGCTCTCCACTGACAGGTGGCTGAGATGCTTTAGGGGCAACTTTGGGGTCCTGACACCCCTCTTGCTGTCTAGAGTGGGGGGCTACCACCTCCTGTGGCAGACACCCTCCTTCCACTCTCCCTTCTGTCAGTGCAGGGGCAACACCCTGCATCTGGACAGCTGCCTGACTACTCAGGACTTCCTTAGGGTCAGGTGAGGCCTCACCAGTGCCAACTCGGGGCTCCCCCCCTACTGGGGCAGAAGGCCTTTGGCTCCCTGGAACTCTCTTTAAGAGTGGCCTACCCTTCCTTTTCTTCTTTCCTTTTCTTGGGGACCCCTGTCTCCTAACTGTAGGGACTGACTCCCCAGGACTTTTGGTTGGGGGGGCGCCCTGGGCGACCACCCCATCTGTGACCAGACTCACCTGTGGGAGGTCATTGCCCAGGATACAATCTAGGGGAAGGTCAGCACTGACTACCACCCTAATCCAGTCAAGGATACCCTCCCTCTCTAGGGGCACTATGGCTACAGGTTTGGAGGTGACCTCCCCTGTGGCTATCCTGACTTTCTTTGTCTTTCCTGGGACATACATGTCTGGGGTCACTAACCGGTCACTCACTATAGTGTGACTGGCACAGGTGTCTCTCAGGCCAGTGGTAGGGATCCCATTCACTTGAATGTGGTGGAAGTGCCTACTCCCACCCTTAGGGATCACCAGCTTACCATCTGGTCCTGTCTCCCAGCACAATGCTATGAGGACTTCATCATCTGAGGAATCCTCCTCCGTGGCTACACTGGACAACCCAGTGCTAACCACCTTCCTTGGACAGGCTGCATCTCCTCTGAAGTGACCTGTCTTCTGACAGTCAAAGCAAGCCCTACTGTCCAAGAGTTTTTTTAACCCTGGGTCTCCCTGTCTCTGCTTGTCAGAGTGGGAGTGGGATTTACTCTCCTCCTTCTTAGGGTTCTGGGGTACAGAGGGAGTCTCTGTGGTGGGCTTACCACCTCCCTCCTTAGGTTTTTGGGGACCTGTCCCCCCCTTCTTGGAGTCTCCCCCCTGGGACTTGACAACCACCCTGGTTCTCAACCACTCATCAGCTGCCTCCCCTAGCTCTCTAGGGTTGGTCTGCTTAGAGTCCACTAGATGCTGGCGTAACCTTTCTTGGATACAATTGGTCAAGATGTGCTCTCTCATGATCAGATTGTATAACCCCTCATAAGTATCTACTTTGTTACCAATAATCCAGCCCTCTAGTGCCTTTAGTGAAATGTCCACAAAGTCAACCAAAGACTGGGTACTGATCTTCTGGGTGTCCCTGAACTTCATTCTATATTGCTCTGGGGTCAGACCAAACTTCTTGGCTAAGCACCTCTTCATACTAGGGTATGAATCTGCCTCCTCCCCCCTTAAGGTCAGAAGCCTATCCCTCCCTGAGTTGGGGACCAACTCCCACAAAAGGGAACCCCAGTATTGAGGCCTAACCCTTCTCATTTGGAGTGTCCTCTCAAAGGCCCCTAGCCACTTATCTATGTCATCCCCCTCTACATAAGCAGGAACTACCCCCTTGGGTAATCTGGGGCAAACTCCCCCACCCATGGACACCTCAGCTTCTTTATCGCTGCTTCCATCTCTTTTTTCTTTGTATGCCCACTTTTTCTTTTCTAGGGCCAGCTTCTCTGCTTCCAAAGCTATGTATGCTAGCTGGGCCTCCAGCTCTCTTTCTCTGATGGATGGGTTCTCTCCTCCTGAAAGGACCCCCTTCCCACCACTAGCTTTGGATCTGCCCCTAGTGACTGTATTTACTGAGGACCGTACTTCCTCGTCCTCACTTAGGGTCAGATGCCTTCCCTCCCCTGAGTGGTTAGAGCTTGCATCCTCCCTTCTTTCTCCCTCCTCTGGAGCTTCTTCTGACTCTACCTCTTGGGCCTCAGCCCATGCTGTCAGGGATGTGATCAGGATTTGCTTCCTGAGATCAGTGGTTGCAGGCAACCCTCTTTCAATACACAACCCCCTAAGCTGGACTACTGTCAGTGTGGGTAGGCTAGCCAGATCAAGCTCCATGGTTCCCTAGTTTTGTGTCAACAAAAACTCTTTGCAAAAATTGGAAACAAGAATTTAGAAAAATTACAAAAATTCAATAATTGAAATTAATCCAAATTAAAAATTAAAAACAATTTTTGCACTAGGACAATTTAAAGGATTTTTAATTTGTTTTACCTAAAACTAACGTGATATTGAACACAAGTACAGGATCCCGTCGCTGCTTCCAATTATGTTGGAAAATGGGTTATTGGTAGGGCAGGTAGGTACCTACACCTAGCAACAAGCCACTAACCTCCACAAAGGTACAGTTAGGTCTCAGTAAATTAATCCCAGCTCAACCCTTGGTAGCTTGGCAACGAGCGTCAAGGCTTAACTTAGGAGACAAAGGCCCTCATTCTGACCTTGGCGGGCGGCGGAGGCCGCCCGCCAAAGTCCCGCCGTCAGGTTACCGTTCCGCGGTCGAAAGACCGCGGCGGTAATTCTGACATTCCCGCTGGGCTGGCGGGCGGCCGCCTTCAGGCCGCCCGCCAGCCCAGCGGGAAAGAGGCTTCCACGATGAAGCCGGCTCGGAATCGAGCCGGCGGAGTGGAAGCTGTGCGACGGGTGCAGTTGCACCCGTCACGTATTTCACTGTCTGCGCAGCAGACAGTGAAATACATTTAGGGGCCCTCTTACGGGGGCCCCTGCAGTGCCCATGCCAGTGGCATGGGCACTGCAGGGGCCCCCAGGGGCCCCGCGACCCCCCCTACCGCCATCCGGTTCCCGGCGGGCGGACCGCCGGGAACTGGATGGCGGTAGGGGGGGTCGGAATCCCCTCGGCGGCGCAGCTAGCTGCGCCGCCTTGGAGGATTCCAATGGGCGGCGGTACACTGGCGGGAGACCGCCAGTGCTGCCGGTCCGACCGCGGCTTTACCGCCGCGGTCGGAATGCCCATTGGAGCACCGCCGGCCTGTCGGCGGTGCTCCCGCGGTCCTCCAACCCGGCGGTCATGGACCGCCAGGGTTGGAATGACCACCAAAGTGTAAAGCATTCAAATATCACAAAACAGTAATTAAATAAAACACAGGAAACAGTTTAAAAATCCAAAACCAATTTATAAAGATAGTTTATATTTTTATCTTTAAAATGACACAAAAATGATTAAAATCGGTTCAGGGGAACCGGAGATATGAATTTTTAAAGAATTATTACTTTTCTAGCGCTTAGAAACAAAAAGCGCCAATCGGGTCATCTGGTTGCACCTCGACCGGGGCAAAGTCAAACTTTCAGGCCGACCGCGATGGAGCCCTGCTCGGCTACAGGTCGCGGGAGGCCTCGGTTAAAAAGTTACCTTCTGACTTAGTCTTTATTTTGAAGTTTTTCTTCACCGGGACGAACCTGCCAGTTGAATCCGACCTCCTGGAGCCCTTGTCCGGATACGCGATGTGGGTTTCCTCGGTGGAGACTTTTACCTTCGGACTTAGTCGTTTTTTCGAGATGAAAATCCTTCGACCGGGGTAAACCTGGATCTTGATCCGACGTCCATGGAGCCCTTCTCGGATACGATGGCTGGGAGGTCCCGGTCAACTTTTTACGTTCGGACTTAGTCTCTTTTTTGGATGTTTTTCTTTACCGGGACGAACCACGAAGTCAGGCCGGGTCGCGGTTGAGGCAAGCCGGCTAGAATTTCCGCGGCGGGTCGGTCCCTCTCTGGAGCTTTTTTCCAAAAATTCTCAAATCTTTTCCAAACTTCTGGGGCTTCACCCAGATGTTCTTTTAAGGTTCTTTTGGGGTCCACAGCTCACCCCAAGGGTCCAGAAGTTCTGTGATGGTCCTTGGGGGGTGCGGACTTCAACTCCCAGAATGCACCTGGCGCAAACTCATTTTTGGCCACTGGACAGTGGTCAGCTGGTCGCTTTCTTCAGGAGTTGGTGCAGGGGACTCTGGTTTAGCAATTTTTCACCTGTAGCAAACAGGGAGTCCCTCCTTGAACCAGTTGAAGCCAGGCAAAGTCCTTCTTGTGGTGAAGCCCAAGTGTGCAGCTGGTGCAGTCCTTCTGAGTGCAGGGTCCAGGTGCAGGCCAGGGGTCCAGCAGGGCAGTCCTTCTTCTTCTTTAGTTCCTTTCTTGTTGAATTCTGGAGGGGATCTGAGGCGTGGGTGCAGGTCTGCCAGTTTTATCCTTGCTCCTGGGTGAAAAGCAGGGGGGCCCTGGTTCTCCAATCAGGGACAGGGTCGTCCCCCTGTGATGACCACTTCCTGGGAAGTGTGGCAAAAATCCATCCCAGAAGGCAACAGTCTCTAAAAATCCAACATGGATGAATCTGATTTTTGGAGGTTACATCTGGCTGAGCCCACCCACTGGTGTGGCTAAAAATCATAAACACACCCCTCTCCTGCCCTCTCCTAATCTAATCAAGGGGGCACCTAATTGTCTGATGTGGGGGTGTTGCTGGGTGCTCCAAATGTCCTTCTCTGCCTTTGAAGACCAGTTTGGCAGCCCTCCCCCTTCCTGCCTCACCATCTGCTGAGGGGAGATTCTCTCCCCCAAGCACATTCCTTTGTGTGAAGTCTGGCCACTTCACACCTCATCAAGGCAGCCTGGCAGAAGCTGCTGCAGGCTGGCCAATCAGAGCACAGCAGCAAAAACAATGCAGAGCTGAAATTGGCAACTTTTTAGGTAAAGTCTAAACTTTTTACCTGGACAAGTTATATTAAATCCAACAACTGGAAGTTGTGGGATTTATTACAACAATCAATTTGATACCAAATTCTTGGTATGTAACATTTAAGGAGACTTTAAAATTTAAAATAAAGTCTGCCCATTCTAGCCTATGAAGGCCATTTACTTCAATGAGGGAAAAACGAATTTGGCTGTTTTTACCTCACCAGGGCTTATACATCTATTTTTATAAAGTCCCTGCTTATAGTTACATGGCACCCAGCCCTAGGGGCACATAGGGCACACCTTAGGGGTGACTTATATGTAAAAATAAGGTAGTTTAAGACTTTGGAAGTACCTTTAATTCCAAAGTCGAATTTGCATATAACTTTAATTTAAAAGCAGCCAGCAAGGCAGGTTTGCTTTTAAAATGACACTGGGCACCTCAGCAATGCACCTAGGTGTGCACCACCTATGCTGTGGTCCCTAAACCTACATGCCCTACCATATACTAGGGACTTATAGGTAGGTTAACTTAGCCAATTATAATTAGCCTAATTTGCATATCCATTTTACACAGAGCACAGGCCCTGGGACTGGTTAGGAGTACCCAGGGCACCTTTAAAGTCAGGAAAACACCAGCAAAAAGTGGAAAATGGGGGCAAAAAGTTATGGGGCCTCTGCAATCAGCCCTGTTTTCTCACACTTTCTAAAAGTGGCATTTCTAAAATAGTAATATAAAACCCAACCTCACCATTGAGGAGGATTTTCCATTACCATCTGGCCATACTAAACATGACATGTCTACCCCTTTCTGATCAGAATCTACCACTCAAACAGTATATGAGGGCAGACCTAATGCTAGTATATAAAAAGAGCAGGACTCACAGTAGTGGAGAATGAATTTAGGAGTTTTCCATTACCAGGACATATAAATACACATGTATGTGTCCTGCCTTTTACCTACATAGCACCCTGCCTAGGGCCTAACTTAGGGGTGACTGATATGGTGAAAAAGGGAAGTTTCAGGCTTGGCAAGTACTTTTAAATGTCAAGTCAAAGTGGCAGTGAAACTGTACACACAGGCCTTGCAATGGCAGGCCTGATACATGGTTATGGGGCTACTTACGTGGGTGGCACATAGTGGCATTTAATTTGCATGCCCTGGGCACGCGTAGTGCACTTTTACTAGGGATGTACAAGTAAATCAAATATGCCAATTAAGGATGAACCAATGTTACCATGTTTAAGGGAGAGTGCACATGCACTTTAGCACTGGTTAGCAGTGGTAAAGTATGCAGCGTCCTAAAACCAGCAAAAACAGTGTCAGAAAAGTGGAGGGAGGCAGGCAAAAAGTTGCGGGATGACCACGTTAAGGCTGTTAGGTCTCAGACATGTCCCCCAGATGAAAGTAGGAAGAGATACCCAACCCCTTGGGAGCTCTCATCGCTAAGGCGGAAGAATCTGAAGAGACCATCAACATTGGAATGGTCAGTCCCCGGGCGATGCTCCACCATGAAGTCCATCCCCCATAGGGAAATGGACCACCTCAAGAATTTAGGATTTTCGCCCCTCATCTGCATGAGCCATCTGAGGGGTCTGTGGTCTGTCTGAACCCAGAAGTGTGTCCCAAACAGGTAGGGTCTCAGCTTCTTCAGTGCCCAGACCACAGCAAATGCTCCTCTATCTATGGCACTCCACCTCTGTTCCCCTGGTAATATCCTTCTGCTAATAAAGGCTACTGGATGGTCTATGCCCTCCTCATTCAGCTGTGCTAGAACTACCCCTATGCCATGCTCTGAAGTGTCTGTATGAACGATGAATTCTTTGGAGTAGTCAGGGGCCGTGAGCAATTCACCAACCTAGGTTGTTTTTTAGATGTGAGTCCTGTTAAGGGGGTCACTGTGATGCCATAGCCCTTAACAAATTTGCAGTAGTACCCTGTGAGACCCAGGAAGACTCCCACCTCAGTTTAGGTTCCAGGTGGTTTCCATGCAATGATTGTCTTAATCTTTGCCTGGAGGGGCTGCACCTTGCCACCAACCTACATGGTGTCCCAAGTACACCACAGAACTCTACCCAATCTGGCACTTATTGGCCTTGATGGTCAGGCCTGCCTGTTGCAGAACCTGAAGCACCGCCATGAGGTGGAGCAGGTGTTCCTCCCAGCTGGACCTGTAGATGGTGATGTCTTCTAAGTAGGCTGAGCAGAACGTCTCCTTCCCAGCTAGGACTCTGTTAACCAACCATTGGAAGGTAGCAGGTGTTTTTCAACCCAAAGGGCATTACTCTGAACTGGTAATGTCCCTCAGAAGTAGAAAAAGCGGATCTCTCTTTAGCCCCCTCAGTCAAGACGACCTGTCAGTAACCTGATATGAGATCAAAAGTACTGAGGAATTTGGCAGCGCCTAGCCTGTCTACGAGCTCATCAGCTCGGGGAATGGGGTGAGTGCCTGTCTTCGTAACAGAGTTGGGACCCCGGTAGTTCATGCAGAACCTAAGTTCTGGCTTGACACCGGCAACGGCAGCCTTGGGAACCAGCACCACAGGGCTGGACCAGGGACTGCTGGACTTCTCAATCACCTGAAGAGCCAGAATCTTGCCAACTTCCTCATTGATGCTAGCCCTCACCTTGTCTGACAACCTGTAAATTTTGTTCTTTACATGGGGACTATCTCCCCTGTCAATATCATGGACACACAAGTGTGTGAGTCTAGCGGTGAGGGAAAACAGGGAGGAGTACCGTTCTAGTAACTGGTAGCAGTCCTATATCTGATCTAGGGTCAGAGAGATTGACACCCTCCACTGACCCATCACCTTCCTTGGCAGAGAGGAGGTCGGAGATAGTTTCACTCTCCTGTTCCATATGCTCATCTGTCACCAGAAGCATGCTGGCCTCAGACGTCTCAACATGAGGCTTCAGTCGGTTCTGATGGAGCACCCTTAGGGGTTGTCTAGGGCTCCTGAGGCCCACTAGGTAAGTGGCCTCCCCCTTACGCTCTTTGAATTCAAAAGGGCTAGTCCAGCAGTCCTGGAGGGACCTAGGCTCTACTGGCTCTATCACCCAAACTTTGTCGCCAGGTTGAAACTCTACCAGGGTGGCCTTCTGGTCATGCAATAGTTTCATAACCTCTTGACTGGCCTCGAGGTTGCTCTTTCCCTTGTTCCAGAAGCGCTGCATCTTGTTGCGGGGGGCAGTATGTAACTGACCACATCCTGGGAGTGTTTCCTGAGAGCTTTCTCCCATCCCTCTTTCACTGTGCTTAGGGGTCCCCTGACAGGGGACCCATAGTGAAGTTCAAAGGGACTGAACCCTACACTCTTCTGGGGTACTTCTCTGTAAGCAAAGAGAAGGCATGGGAAGAGGATGTTCCACTTACTCCTCATGACCTCAGGGAGGCCTGTGATCATGCCTTTCAAGGTCTTGTTGAATCGCTCCACAAGACCATTGGATTGAGGATGATAGGGTGTGGTGCATTTGTAGGTCACCCCACATGCATCTCATACGGGCTTCATATATGCAGACATGAAGTTTGTGCCTCTGTCAGACACAATCTCCTTTGGGAATCCCACCCGGGTAAATATCCCCATCAGAGCTCTGGTCACCACTGGTGCAGTCACTGTCGTCAGAGGGATTGCCTCTGGGTAGAAGGTGGTATGGTCCACCAAAACCAGGTTAAACCTGTTGCCTAAGGCAGTCTTGGTGTCCACTGGACCAATGACGTTGATGCTCACCCTTTAAAAGTGGGAGCGAACGAGAAGGAGTGGGAACAGGGAGGCCTTGAGCCTTTTCCCTGTCTTTCCACAAGCCTGGCAGGTTGGACAGGACATACAGAATGCATCTGAGGCCATCCGCAGTCTAGGACAATAAAAGTGGGTGACAAGCTTGGCGAAGGTCTTGTCTTGCCTCAAATGTCCCACCAGGGGTATGTCGTGAGCCAGACCCAGTAGGAAGGCCTGGTTGCACTGGGGGACCACCAGCACACGTGCTGACCCAGCCTCCGGCACTTTAGGCTTACTGTAAAGGACATCATTCTCCCAAAATATATTGTGATCGCCAGAGGCTTCACCTGCTGCCTGGGCTGAGACCTGTGGCCTCAGACCCTCAAGAGTGGGGCATTCTTTCAGCACCTTGCAGAATTCCTTGCTTGTTGGTCCACCCTCAACTTGCCAGCCCACAAGATCAGGCAGGTTATCCAGGGGAGCAATGTCTTCCCAGTTGGCCCAGGGGCCTCCTCATCAGGGACCCAGTCAACCACTGGGACCGGTTTCCCACTCCCCTTGCTCCTCTCCTTGGAAGCTGTCTGAACCATTGTTCCAGGCTCCAGACACCCTTGACTTCCTTCCCGGGCAGCCATGGACCTTGTGGCCATGCGGACCAACTCAGGCAAACCTAACATCTCCAGGTGAGACCTGAGCTCTGCCTCCTTCCACGTAGTGTGCTCAAGGTCGTTGCTTAACAGACAATCTACAGGCATGGCAGTACTCACAGCTACTTTCAGAGTACCAGAGACCCCCACTCAAAAGGAACCAGAGCTACCGGTGGCTGGCTGTCGTGATTATCAGTGACCATGACCTGGTGGAATGTATTGGGGATGACCTGCACAACTGACGCCAGCTGACCCCTGACAGTAGTCATGCTGGCTCTTGTTTCATGCAGAGCATCCACCCTTTGCCCATTAATGGTGTCCCACTGCCTATACTTGGAAGTATTACCAGGCATGTGAGCTTTTTACACCATTTCGTCATCTCCCAGGGATACTAGGGTCACCTCTGTCTGTTCCCCAAAGCTGACTGTGACTACATCATCCCAGAGTGCTACACTAGCCAACCCAGGTGTCTGCCCTCCAGTGGGGGGCTGTGCCCTTGTGGGACACTTGGAGCCGCCCTTAGAGTGACCATACTTTCTGCACTCTGTACATTGGGGTACAAATCTCCCTTTCTTCTGGTCAAAGAATCCTGTTTCTGTGCCGAATCAGATTGGGACTGGTTACCAGTAACCCCTAGGGAATTATTTTGGGAGCCTTTTAAGAATTCCTTATTTTTATGTTTTTCTCCATCCTCTGTCTTCTGGTAGGAACCCTGACCACCTTTGTGGGTGCCCCCCAAATACCTTTTTGGACCCTCTGGTGCTAGCCCAGAGGTCCGCCTCCTCAGCAAGATTCCTAGGATCAGTCAGCTTACTTTCGATCAAGTGCTGGTGCAAATTTGTAAAGCAAACACTGAGCATATGCTCTCTCAGCATCAAAGTATACAACCCCACATAATCATTTACTTTGGTGCCCCACACCCATCCATTCAGTGTCTTGCTGGAAGAATCATAAAGGTCCTCCCAAGTTTGGTTGGAGAGTGTGGCACTGTACCTCAATTTCTGACAATACTTTTCAGGGGTCAGTCCAAACTTGACAATTAAAATGGCTTTCATGATCGGGTATGTGTTCTGGTCATTCTTTTCTAATGTGAGAAGTGTGTCCTTCCCAAACTATTGGTACATGTTTCCACAAGCCCCTCCCCCATTGATCTTCAGGAACCCCATAAGCTCTTAGTTCAACTTCATAGGCATCAAACCATTTGTCAATGTCATCTCCCACCACATAACTTGGCACCACATTTTTGGGTATACAAATCTTCTTATCTCCAGCAGGTCCTGCATGTATGCTTGCACCCTCACTGCTGGACTCAGACTGCCTAGAGTTGAGCTCCAGCTCTTTTAGACTCAGTTCATGAGACAGGATCAGTTTCTTTTCTGTAAAGGCCCTCTCAGCCTCAGCTCTCCTCTCCTCTGTCTCTATTTTCAATTTTGCCAACTGCAGCTGGAATTCCCTCTCCTCTCTCCTTTTCTCTGCGGTCAAACTGTGATTGGAGACACTGCTCCCTGCTTTCTCAGGGTGCACAGATCCAAGGGTGTCACCCCCTACTGCTGGTGACAAATCCTCTGGGGAGCCATGGAAATTTTCCTTCTCTGTCCTGTTAGTGTGAGCCAAGAAGACTTGGCAAGCCAAGCTCCCGTTTTATTAGCTGCAAAAACAGGAAGGTAGCCTGCTTATTAGTCCCTGAACTTGTGTCACTCACTGCATTTTAAATGCACGGACAATAGGCAAGTTAGCATACAACCAGGTCTGTTTGTATGCAAAAAAAGGAAGATACATAAAGCCTTGCCAGACAAGTCACAATAGCCTTAAGTTCAAATTTTAAATGGAAATATGTTATGGATTCCTTTTACTATATTTCATAGCAATTCCAGTTATATGCCTAGGCACAATTATGATTCTTTAGAAGAAGCAGCTAAATCTCCTTAACTTCATGATGTTTATTCTCTGTCAAACCTAGTTATATTGTCGATATTTGGAAAACTCAAGTTGACCGTGTCTACAAAATTGCTATTAAATCGATAAAATACTTGGGAGCGGGCAATCCCTGTATAAAAGTCCATCTCTAATTTACCTATTACAGGCAACTTGTGACGTCTCAACTTGCCTGTAATAAAGAATGACATAGCTGCTCAGCTATAATAAGTTTATTTAATTTATTTATCATCAGTTTGGATACAAAACATCCAATGACAAATATACCCTATGAAAACACACATTTATATTCAGTTAAAACGTGGAATGAAATATAAAATATAATCAAAATTAAACATTGCTAACTCATCTGTTCAATACATAGACAAAAACAGCAATTCATGGTCAAGATTTCATTGATTTAGTTTTTGGTACCAGGCTAATTGCAAGTATTTAGAGACGGTAAACACCACACAGGTGCTAGCTACAGAGTTGCATATTCTTAATGCTTCTTGGAACTGTCTTATTCTTAACACTAAACAGTGACAACCCCTTTAACCTTGGTCTCTTTGAGCAGTGCAAATGAATACCACATGTTCCTCAGTCTCTTCAATCTGTCTGCAGCATGGACCTAATATGCATCCTTGTTGGGGTCTACTTACCGCTAGGGCGATATTGGCCACTCCCGTGGAGGTCCCAACACTGTGTGGTTTCCTACGACAGAGCTCCCTGTTTGTGTCTTAACTGGGAGCTCTCAAAGCAGCAGGGTTAGGAAAGTTGCACCTTAGTTCAACGCCCACAAGAACCTCCCTCCATTTCTCAAAAGAGGAATAGGAATCCTTTCCCCCACCTTATTCTGGAACTTCTCTGTGTCTTCCTCAACCCCCCTCACTCTGCTGAGGGGGATCAAGACCATTGTTCTTGGGGTCACTCCCAGGTACCTTCTTAGACCCTTTGGTGCTGATCCAGAGGTTTGTCTCCTGAACAATCTCCCTGGGATCAGTAAGCTTACTATCCAATAAGTCCTGGCACAGCTCTGTAAAACAAGGTTTGAGCATGGTCTCCCTCAAGATTAAATTGCACAGTGCAACATAAGTATCAGCTTTGCTGCCCCCACTAAGCCATTTGGTGCCTTGCTGGAATAGTCCAAGAAACCAACTCAAGACTGGCTTGGGAGTTTGTAGCTTTCCCTGAACCTCTGACGGTACTTCTCACGGGTCATCCCAATTTTCGAGACAAGTATGCCTTCATGGGTTTATACCACTTCAAGTGTAAGAAGTGTTTCCTTCCCCAATGTAAGCATGTGTTTTTACAAGCTAGCCCCCAATATTCCTCTTGGACCTTGTGCATTCTCAGGGCTACCTCATGAGCAGAAAAACATTTGTTCACGCCGTTACCCACCACATATTTGGGCACAAGGTTTTGTGTAATATGGACTCTGATCTTTCCATGGGACACTAAAGGCATACTGCTAACATCACTGCTGGATTCTGAAGTTTGCCTGGCCTTGAGCACCAGCCCTTTCAAGCTCTTTCATGCTCTAACAGTAGTTTCCTTTCACCCAAGGGTCTCTCAGCGACAACTTTTTATTTGGCCAGGGCTCTCTGAGCCTTTTCTCTGGCCAAGGCTCATTCTGCCTAAGGCTTTCTTTCCTCTGCTCCCAGCTTCATCTTGGCTAGCTGTGGTTTGAAATCCCTGTCTTCCATTCTATACTTCAGCTCCTCTAGGCACAGCCCGCAGGCAGACACCTTGTACCTGCCCCCTCAAGGGTATCTTACTGGGGGTGAGATGTGCTCCTCCTGCAGCTCAAGACTTAGGTTTGGCCCCTCCTCCTTCTCATCATCCGAGTTTGCTTCTCCTTTTCGGGGGTGGCTCGCCACCTCTGGACTTCCTCATAGGCTCTGAGAGCTCTCTAGAGGTCCAACTTTGAGACCTTCTTGCTTCCCTTCAGCGCTCTTTCCTTGCAGACTCTCTGCAGCTCAGCCCTGGTAGGGGGGGGGTCAATGATGAGCAGATCCATCTCTATGATACAAAGAAGAGATGTAGGGTACTTATATTTAGAAAAGAGAGAAAACAACTAATGGAAAACTAACAGGAATTTTAAAAAAGGGCAACTATGATGTCAAATTATTTATGTAGGATTTTTTGTTGTTAAACAAACCACTGTATGGCACTGCACAAACACCAGTACTGGATCCCACCACTGCGAGAAATTGGGTCGTTGTTTGATTGGGGTGTTAACCCTGTTAAAGCAACAGCCACAATCCCTGACACGGTGAACCACAAAAGTCATTAAGTTGACCTGTGCTTAAACCTCTGGTACAGCTTGGCACAAAAGCAGTCATGCTTAACTTAGAGGCAATGTGTAAAGTATTTATGCAGCAAATAACAGTACTAAAGTAATAACACAAAACAAGGAAAATCCCACACAAATTTAGGAAAATATTTATATAAAGCATTTGACACAGAAATTACAAAAATCCAATTATTAGAACCAGGGTTATACATTTAAACAATTTAAGATAAAACCTAGAGCCTAAAAGATCAAAGCACCAAACTTGGACATCTAGTCATGTGACATCTGGTCAAAATTGAAAAACATGGCTGACCCCAATGCCCAATGGAGCACGAGCCAGACACAAGGAGTGTATTGGACCCGCTCTGCCCTTACCTTTGGACTTGGAAGAAATGTCATCAATAATTCTTTGAGAAGTTAGAAGTTCAACGGGGCAAAGCTGCTGACTGTGTCCAAGGAGGGGGCGTCATCATCGGGGAGCTGCTGGATGAAGTTTCAATGAAGATTTCTCCATTTAGATTTAGGCGGCCATTCTGACCGCGGCGGGCGGCGGTTGCCGCCCGCCATGCGGTCACCGCCGAATGACCGCCCCGCGGTCAAAAGACCGCGGCGGCCATTCCAACTTTCCCGCTGGGCCGGTGGGCGACCGCCAAAAGGCCGCCCGCCGGCCCAGCGGGAAAGCCCCTGCAACGAGGAAGCCGGCTCCAAATGGAGCCGGCGGAGTTGCAGGGGTGCGATGGGTTCAGTGGCACCCGTCGCGATTTTCACTGTCTGTTAAGCAGACAGTGAAAATCTTTGTGGGGCCCTGTTAGGGGGCCCCTGCACTGCCCATGCCAGTGGCATGGGCAGTGCAGGGGCCCCCAGGGGCCCCACGACACCCGTTCCCGCCATCCTGGTTCTGGCGGTGAAAACCGCCAGAAACAGGGTGGCGGGAAGGGGGTCGGAATCCCCATGGCGGCTGCAGGATTCCCTGGGCCAGGGGAAAACCGGCGGGAAACCGCCGGTTCCCCTTTTCTGACCGCGGCTTTACCGCAGCGGTCAGAATAGCCCTGGAAGCACCGCCAGCCTGTTGGCGGTGCTTCCGCGGTCCCCGGCCCTGGCGGTCATGGACCGCCAGGGTCGGAATGACCCCCTTAGTCTCTGTTTTTCTTTAAGTTGAAAATCTCCAGCAGGATGAAGATGGAGACTGTAGCTGATGAGAGTTCCATGAGGGTGGATACCCCCTTCTGTCAAGAACTACTGAATGGACTTTGCTGCTATAGAGAAGAATGTAGCAAGAGCTGCCGCAAAGTCAGGATGACTGGCAATGCACCTCGGGCAGATAGAAGAGCATGTTGGTCCTGGTCTCCTATCGGTTCTCACAGTAGATTTTTGCAAAAAAAAGTCTGAGTACCAAATTTTAGACATTGGCTATCTGGGTACCTTTAAAATCACCACCAAGAGTCCATGACTGGCTGGACACCACTTGGGGGTTAGGACTCACTAGGCTGGATTCAGGCCTGGGTTCAAGATGGTTGGAGCCTTTTCTTTCCCTGATGTTCTGATCAGGAGGCCAGGCAACTAGCCCTTTGAGTCACTCTGTTGGTCCAACTTTCAAAACGTGGACCAGGACTCAAACAGCAAGACAGACCTCTCTGGGTTCAAGGCAGGTTTCAGGCATCACAGCCGTTCTTCTAGGTGCAGCAAAGCAGTCTTCTGATTAACATAATAGGTCACAGCAGCAGGCAGTCTTCTGAAAGTCCTTCCTCAAGTCTGGGAAGTGAACTGAAGAGTGTGTCTGAGGGTCCTATTTTTAAATATGGTTCATTCTTTCAAGTAGAAGTTTTTACAGAATGCCTTTTGAGGTGCATAAAGTTTCTCACCTCCTCTGCCCTGGCTGCAGCCCGACTGGATGAACAGTGCCGTGTTGACAAGTCCTTTGTGTGAAGGCAGGGCACAGCCTATTCAGTTACAAGTGAGGCTGTGCTCAGCTCATTTCCCTATCCTGTCAGTGATGACACATCCTCTATTGTGTGCCTGTTTGGAAGGCATAAACCAGTGGTTCCCAACTTTTTGACTTCTGTGGACCCCCACTTTAAAATTTCTGGAACCCATGGACCCCCACTGACTCATTATTGTAGTAGGGGGACCCCCCCACTAAGTCATTACTGAAAGCTGGGGACCTAATCTGCTAACATTCTTTAATTTTCTAAGTAGTTGCTGACCCCCTGAGGAGGCTTCGCGGACCCCTAGGGGTCCCCGGACCACAAGTTGGGAACCACTGGCATAAACAAATTCCAACTGCTAACTACACCCACCCAGGAACATGCTGCAGGCACCAAATAGGGCAGGAAAATGCCAACTTTCTAAAAGTGAGATTTTGAAAATTGTATCTTAAAATCCAGCTTTACCTTTGAAGAGGATTTTAAATTACTATTTCACAGACACCAAACATGAAATCTTCACCTGCTCCCAATGAAAGGTTAGCCCGTATTAAATGTAATAAAGCAACCCAATGTTATACTATCTGAGAGGTAGGCCTCAAAGTAGTATCTACGTGGTGACATATGTGTTATAGAAGGGAAGTTTAGAGATTGGCAAGTAGGCTATTTTGCCATGTCAAATTGGAAGTTTAAAACTGCAATCAGGCTGCAATGGCAGACCTGGGAAATGTTTTAACGGGCTACTTATATTGGTGGCGCAATAAGTGCTGCAGGCCGACTAATAGAATTGAAATTACAGGCCCTTGGTATATAATATATACATTTACTAGGGACTTCTAAGTAAATTAAAAATGCCAATCAGGTGTGAGACAAAGTTACCATGTTTTAGGGAGTGGGCATAAACACTTTAGCACCGGTTAGCAGTGGTAAAGTACACAGATTCCTAAGGCCAACAAAAACAAATTCAGCAAAAAATAAGAGGTGGGGCAACATTGTGTTCTGGGGCAAAGGTCGGGGGAACATGGCGGCTGCTAACGAGTACCGGTATGCTAGGGCGATTACCTGGGCTCTACGGAGGATCCACGGTGTCTCTATGGCAGTGGGAGTTGGGGACGGAGAGGAGGGCGCTGCCTTCCCTGTGTTTGGGGGCCGATGACCTTAACTGCTTCGCTGCAGTCGGGGACATGGCTGGAAGCTCCTGGAGGCCCCGGACTGACGGGCTGGCGTTGAGCAGCTTTTGAGCTGCACAAATTGCGGGGTGCATGGCGTGAGATTCCCTGCATGGGAACGGAGGCAGAGCCAGTACATGCGTGCTGGCAGGTGCGCTGAGGAGGTCAGCCCTGGACGTGGTGGATGTCAT
This sequence comes from Pleurodeles waltl, assembly GCF_031143425.1. NCBI lineage: Eukaryota > Metazoa > Chordata > Amphibia > Caudata > Salamandridae > Pleurodeles > Pleurodeles waltl. The sequence goes on from NC_090447.1 coordinate 630,671,945, forward strand.
GAAGAGGCCAGAGCCCAATGAAAACCTGGGGAGGCCTTGTGGCGGGGGAAGGCCATCCCAGAAGGAAAGGGGGAGAGTGGGCTGAGAAGGTGGGAGTACACGGGGACTGGGGTTCAGAGCCCGGATTGGAGTGTTCTAAGTGTGGCCTGTGGAAAGGCTCTAGTCACTCTGGAAGTGAGTGGGCGGTTGGGGGAGAAGTAGACAAGGCATCTAAAAGCAGGGCAGCCAGAAAAAAACAGAGCCCCTTCACTAAAGCACAACCTAAAATTACTCCCTCGTTGAGGTCTTACTTTAAGGTGAGGCCGGAGGGTAAGGAGCTTCCCCACAATTCAATGGCAAGAAGGCCCAGTACATGTGACTCTTCTTTGTGTAACTCGGATGATAGAGGTAATGAGATTCTTGGTATGATGGAATCGGGGAGTAGCTCCCTGAGGCCCCAGGACATTGAATGGGGCCCTGGGGAGCAGGTTAGGATGACTCCCTTAGAGCTGAGTAGGGAAGAGACCCCATCTTTGAGAATTTCTGTCTTAGAGGCGCCTATGCAAACAGCCCACCCGGGGCAGACAATGTCGATAACATAGCTCATCCCTCCCCGTCCCAACTGGATCTATTATTATGTGCCCTCTCTAACGATATTAAAAAGGGCTTTGCAACTTCGGAGTCAAATCAAGGAGTGATAAGAGAGGTTTGCGAGGTGTTAGAAAAGAAGTTTGATCTCTTAACAGTAAGAACTCAGGCCCTTGAAGAATCTGTCGGAGCAATTAAAGAAGAGTTGAAGATTTGCAAAGAAGAAATTCAAGTACTGAAAGGCAACAAACAAGGTTTACAAAATAAGTTGGAGCGGTTGTAGAATAGTGTAAGGGGGAACAATTTGAGAATTGTAAATGTGCCAGAAGCTGTAGAGGGATCAGACCTTAAATGTTATATAGTAACACTTATTAAATCTGCCATTTCATTGGACGAATTTGAAGAAAAGATTGCAGGTGATATTTAGAGGATCCAAAGGGACCCCTTTAGGAAAAAAAACAACAGTTTAAGGCCCCGAAAAATCTTAGTTAACTTTCTTACTTATGTGTTAAAGGAAAAATTCTTAGTAAAGACATTGAAACTAAAATCTATTCAAGGAGAAAATGTCACGTTCGACAGGTCAGATCTCTCTAGTGTAACCTAAGAGAAACAGTGGGAGTTGGGTAGGCGATTGGATGAATTTAAGAAGTTAGGAGTAGCAGCACAACTCAAATTCCCAGCATCACTCCGAATAATGTATAATAAAAGGATGTACAGTGTAACAGACCTCAAAGCTGCTGACGAGCTGATAGAGGGCATTAAGAGCACAAAAGTAGAGGAAAGTAGGGAATAGACGTTTTAAGGGTTGAATGTCCGTAGAGCCCAGGGACCACCCTTAAACCTGGATTTACACTGGTCCATACTATAGGGAGGATCTCCATGGGTTAGATGGAAAGATGGATAGGTCTTGAGGGGATGGATAGAGACAAAATCCTCATTCACCATAGTCAAAACGATCTCAAGTGGAGAGAAGGGTTACCTCTGGGGTGTGCCGGGGGGTAAGAGCTCTATTATCCAAATTTTGTCATGGAATGTTAATGTTTTGAGAACTATGGGGAAAAGTGATAGAATATTGCAGTATTTGAGAGATTCCCCATCGCAGATTCTGATTCTACAAGAAACACATTTGACTAAGATTGAGTGTGTAGAGTTGTTTAAGACCCAGAATTGGGTTCAGCAGTGTGTGTGTACTGATCATAACTTTACTACCAAGGGAGTTGCTATTTTATTTAAAAAGCAAGCCAATTGTGAGATATGAGAAAAGGTGTCGGATACGGCATGGAGGTGGGTCATAGCCAAGTTACTGCTTAGTGATAGGTGGATAACATTGGTGGGGTTTTATGGCCCGAACTGTGATGATATAGAGCCCCTCAGAAAGATGTTTCTTTATCTATTGGATTTTTCAGAACCAATTATTATGGCAGGAGATTTTAATGGGGTTCTAGATGGCAAATTAGATAGATCAATTAAGTGTAGGTCCGTGGGTAAGCCTAAGGCCTTACATTTCTTAAGGGAGATGATGAGTGAACTTGGGTTATATGATATTTGGAGGTTGAAAGTTGGGTTGAGGAAGAGGTTTTCTTACAATAACAAAAGTATGGGCATGCCTCAAGGATTGATTATTTCCTGCTAGATCAGAAGTTAAGCGAATTCCTGAATAACATTGACTACTTGCCAGCCCATTTATCGGACCACAAGGTGGTATTATTAAACTTGAACCTCGTGCAGGATTCAGGGACTAGGAGAAGGACGTTAGATCGCTCAATATTGCTAGATAGCGAGGTTGTTGCAAAGTTGCGGGCAGAGACTGTTGAGTTTTTCAGGATAAACCAGGGCTCAGCCCCAGTATCGGTGGTATGGGATACTTTCAAAGTAGTTATTAGGGGGAAAATGATGAGTTTGGAGAGATATAGAAATAAGCATTATCGGAACAGAATCGGATGTATAGAACAATGTGAGAGGCAGTTATTAAATACAATTGAGGTAGTAGGAAAGGAGGCTCTGATTAACAAGTTGAGGGACCTGAGACAGGAGCTAGAGGGTGCCTTGCAGGTCAGGGTGAAGAGTAGGTGGGAAGCGAGTAGTTTAGCTCACTTTGGATATGGCGAAAGTGCAGAGAAGTTGCTGCCTTGAAAGAGCAAGATGGCCCAGGTTTGGAATTATGTTAAGGAAATTGAGTCGAATATTTCAGGGGGAAGAACCAGGAATAGTAGGGAGATAGAGATTGCCTTTCAGAAATTCTACACACAACTTTATTCAGAGGGGCTGAAGGTGGGAGAAGATGAGAAGGTACTTGGTTAGGGCAAGATACTCTCCCGAAGCTCACACAAGAGGAACAAATGGATATGAATAAACAAAGTTCCTCAGCAGAAATAAGGGCAGTTCTAAAATCTGACAAAGTCTCTAAGGATTGCCTGGGGCACTAGGCAGGGCTACCCTTTATCTCCTTTGTTATTCGATTTGTATATTGAGCCCTTTGCCAGGAAGATAAGGCAGGATACTAGTATTATCCCGTTTAGGTATAAGGGATGGGAGTTGAAGACTGCATTGTTTGCAGATGATCTTTTGGTATATACTGCAGATCCTACTATAGCCCTATCCGTGCTTTTGGAATTAGCAGAAACGTTTGTAAAGTATCCGATTATCATGTGAATGCAAGGAAGACAGAAATAATGTCTTGGAATTGCCGGGAAAGCAGGAGATGAGATATTTAGGTATTCAGATTACACAGGATATTAAGCAACTTGCACTGACAAATCAAAAAAGGTTACTGGCAGAGTGCGTTAAGTTAATGCAAAGCTGGGTCCATCTTCCCTTGACAATCCTGGGCATGCTCAATTTGGTTAAGATGATGATTCTCCCTAAACTATTTTTTTTATTCAATACAATCCCCTTACAATTGAACAAAGGATATTTGGGTAAAACCCAGCAAGCAATAAACTCTTTTGGAATTAGCAGAAAAGTTTGGTAAAGTATCCGGTTATCATGTGAATGCAGGGAAGACAGTAATAATGTCTTGGAATTGTCGGGAAAGCAGGAGATGAGATATTTAGGTATTCAGATTACACAGGATATTAAGCAATTTGCACTGGCAAATCAAAAAAGGTTACCTGCAGAGTGTGTTAAGTTAATGCAAAGCTGGGTCCATCTTCCCTTTACAATCCTGGGCATGCTCAATTTGGTTAAGATGATGACTCTCCCTAAATTAATTATTTTATTCAATACAATCCCCTTACAATTGAACAAAGGATATTTGGGTAAAACCCAGCAAGCAATAAACTCTTTCATATGGGCATATAAGGGGGCTAGAATATCTTGGAAAAGCTGCAAAGGAGAAGAGAGAAGGGTGGATTGGCTTTGCCTGATCTGCAATATTATGCTTGGGCATTTCATCTTAGATCTTCAAGGATGCTTTTCTCCCACCTGGATACTACATCAATAGGGGTTATGTTTAAAGCACTGTTGGAGTCTGTAAAAGGACCATCTAATTTCTTTGAATACATTTTTGGAGATCCAAAGTTCTTTAAAAAAGTATGAATGAAGGTATTACAAGACCTCGCCAAAGCTTGGTATCAGTTGAGATCAGCAGTGAAGATTGGCCATTACTCTCAAAGGGCACCTTTGTGGGATGCGCCAGGCACCCCAAAATGTTTGAAGTATGTGCTAGCTGGACCTATTAGGCAAGCCAGCATAGAATACTGGGGGGACCTGTTTAGGGGTGGGTCCTTACTCCCATGGGATGAGCTACGGGAGAGAACGGGGGGCTCTTTCCAGATTAAAGTATATTCAATTAGATGGCTGGTCTCGGAGTATGTGGACAGAGTTCGGATTAGGGAACCTCTTGGATGATAACCTATTTGGTGAGGCGGCTAGCCAAAGAGTATCGGTTTGGTATTGGGATATGCCAGAAGCGTTGGATAAAGATTTTAAATTACCTGATGTGCTGTGGGGTGATTATATGCCTCGGATCCGGGTACAAGATTGGTGGACAGTGTCAATGCGCACCTTGTTTGGTATAGTTAAATCTGCCCCCTTAAGGAAAAAACACCTCTTCTCCATACACAGGGCTTATATGACCCCAGACATCCTTTCTAGAATGAAGAAGGGTGGGGTGGTAGAGTGTGCTAAATGTGGAATGGAGAATGCTACGGATGTTCACATGTTCATGGACTGCCCTGGGGTTTACTCTTTCTGGATAGAAGTGTGTGCAACGCTTTCGAGTATATTGGGCTGCAGAATCAGGGTAAGCCTCCCCTTGAATATTTTCGGACAATCTCAGGATTGTAACCTAGAGGACAGGGGAGGGAGGAACCTGCTCTTTTACTCAATTATTCTTGCAAGAAGAGAAATTTGTCGTAGATGAGTTGACTCATCTCCCCCTTTACTTAGGGATTGGCTGAATGCTCTTTTTTATGTGGCTAAGTTGGATTTAGAGGCAGAAGCACTAAGTAGGAAAAAGGAGAAACTGTGGGCTCCTCTGGTAAAGTGGAGAGGAAAGCCAAGGTATTTATAGGGCCTAAGCTGGTGATAAGGTAATTATCCAATGATTATGCACCTGTTGTTCTATAAGACATAAGACCCCACCTCCCATTCTTTTCTGGGTCTCCGGGTGGAGGCTGAGTGTGAGAGAATTGGTCTCCTTGGCACAGGTTATTCCTCCATGCATGAGAAGGTGCAATTGGTTATGGAATGGAGTTGGCCTGGAGTCAGGGGTGAATGAGGACAAAATAAAACAAATAAAAAATACGAGGGGTGAAGGCAAAATGTTTGGAGGTGACCCTGCAGAGAGGCCCAAGTCCAACAGTCACTATTCCAACACTGATAATATTTTAGTAGCTCAAGATTACTTTTGTTGAACATACTCAGCTCTTATTACAGAAACATTGGAGGCCCTTGCACTAGACAATATACTCATAGAGGGTGTTAGCAATAATTTCTCAAGTGCAGAATTCCAAAACCTTTCTTTCACAATACAGTAAACCTTTGTGGTAATGGGAAAAGTGTTACACTAATACTCTCCTAGCCCCAGGTGAACGAGTGTGTTTTAAGTACCTCAGGCATAGGATCTTAATCGCTTGTGATCATCTAATAACATCACTTAGACCCTTTCAGTATGATTTGACCTAGATTATGACAGATCAGATTGACCAGATTCTGATACCAAAAAGAATTGCCCTTATATCCAGCATACCCAGATAATCATTTAAAGCCAGGCCAAGTCTTACAGGAGGAAGTGGAGTACTCAATGACAAACTCAGCAATGATTTTAAGAAGGCATTTGAGCTTTCACAAGATTTTCCACATCACATTGTTTCCATACCACAGGGCCATATATAGATTAACTCACTGCTTATGCTCTGTATATCTGGGGAGCTGGTGACACAGGGTGAGTTACTGCATGCCCAGCAAACTTAATTATTTAAAATACTCTGGTTTTTAATAATAGCATGCTTTTCAGTATTTGTGCTGTGAGTATGAATCAGATATCCTGACATCAAGGTAATCAAACTTCATTTTTCTCTTCAAGATGTTTCCATCCAGTGGTATTTTGCCCCCTACATTCTTCTGTGCATGAAATACAATACATCTACCTCCATACCAAGAATACTGCAAAATAAAAGACAAAGGTGTGGAGCATTTTCTCCATTTTAGGGTTTAGCCGGTGTAACCCAGAAAAAGGAGGGCGAGTGCCTTCTTGTTGGCCAATACAAGTGAATCATTCCCGCAGTTTGTTAAATAATTGACACAGCGATTTATAAAGAAGAGAAATAGGATGGGAGTTAAAATGCATCCCTGGCGAACCCCTTTCTGCACATCAATTCATTTTGTGAGTTCACTGTTAATAGCTCACACAACCTGTGTAAACGTGTCAGTATGCAACTGTCTAATTAAATGTAATAACTCTCCTAGTACTCCAAGCTCAGAAACTACATGCCATAGGTTGTCCCTTGGGACCATATTGAAAGCGACCCATAGGTTGATGAAGGCAACATGTAGGCTGCCTTCATTAATTAAAAATTTTGAACATTATAAGTAATTATAAGACATTAAAGGAAAGATATAATCTCCCTATGTGCTTAGACACATTCTGTGCTACAGCTTTTTTTCTGACTTGTATTAACCTTGTCATACTGTATTTAGCTTCTGGGCCAAACCCCCTCCCCAGCGTGCTGAGCTCTTTTGGACTATTTGGGGTAGTTCATGCTTAGACCCCATAGCTTTTCGTGCTCATAAGCTATCCACGGCAAATTTTCATCCTTTTTTCCTAACATTCTAGGAATTGTAAAGGTACCCAGAGTTTGTGGGTTCCCCTGGAGGAGCCCAAGAAATTAGCCAAGCTACAGCTACATTTTTTTGAAATTGGAGAAAAGTGCTGCAGAAGAAAGCATCTGTTTTTTACCCTTCAAATGGCATCAACACAGGGTTTGCAGTGCTAAAATCACCATCTCCCCAACTTTCAGGAACAGGCAGACTTGAATCAGAAAACCACTTTTTTCAACACACTTTTGGCATTTTACTGGGACATACCTAATTTTTTACTATTTTTGTGCTTTCAGCCTCCTTCCAGTTAGTGACAGAAATGGGTGTGAAACCAAGGTGGATCCCTGGCAGCTGAACATTTCTGAAAAGTAGACAAAATTCTAAATTACGCAAGGGGTCACTTTTGTAGATCCTTCAAGATTTTCCTTCAGAAAGTAACAATTGAAATAAAAAAATATTGAGATCGAGTTAAAAAAAGCCCTTTCTGATTATGTTTTCTTCTGTAACTTTTTCCAGCTATGATAGATTTTTTAAAGCAATATGCCGTTATGTTTGCTGGACCCTCCTGGCTACGAGGATATATAGGTCTTGTAGGTTCATCAAGAAACCAAGCTACTCATCGCCAATAAATGAGCTGCACCTTGCAATGAGTTTTCATGGTATGTCGGGTATACAGCAATTCATTTGGTAAACTATAAAGAGTGAAAAATAGGTATCAAGGAAACCTATGTATTTCCGAAATGGGCATAAGATAAGGAGTTTAGAAACAGTGGTTATTTGCACATCCCTGAATTTGGGGGTCCTCATACTAGCGTTAGAATTACAGAGCATTTCTCAAAATGACTTCTTTCTTACACACTACCTTACATTCAGAAGGCAAAAATGTAGAGAAAGACAATTGGCAATAACACTTGTTCTTCTACTTTGTGTTCCCCCAAGTCTCCTGATAAAAATGGTACCTCACTTGTGTGGATAGGCCTAGTGCCCGTGATAGGTAACGCACCAAAACACAACATGGACACATCACATTTTTTCATTGAAAATTGCTGTTTTTTGCAAAGTGCCTAGCTGTGGATGTTGGGCTGTAGCTCAGCTGGCACCTAAGGGAAATCTACCAAACCTATACATTTATGGAAAGTAGACATCAAGGGTGACTTGTGAGGCTCTCACTGGGTTCTGTCACCCAGAATCCTTTGCAAATCTCAAAATTGTGCTAAAAACAGGTTTTACTCACATTTTGGTACTGCAAAGTTCTGGAATCTGAGGAGAGACACAAACTTCCTTCCACCCAGCACTGTCCCAAGTCTCCCTATAAAATTGGTACCTCACTTGTGTGGGTAGGCCTAGTGCCTGTGACAGGAAATGCTCCAAAACACAATGTGGACACATCACATTTTTCTAATGAAAACTGATGTGGTTTTTGCAAAGAGCTTAGCTGTGATTTTTGGCCTCTAGCTCAGCCGGCACCTAGGGAAAGCTAGCAAACCTATGCATTTATGAAAACTAGACACCTAGAGGGATTCAGAATGGGGTGACTTTTAGGGCTCTCTCCAGGTTCTGGTTCCCAGAATTCTTTGCAAACCTCAAAATGTGTCAGAAAGAAACACTTTTCCCTCACATTTCGGTGCTGCAAAGTTCTGGAATCTGAGAGGAGCCACAAATGTCCTTCACCCCAGCATTTCCTCAAGACTCCCAATAAAAATGGTACCTCACATGTGAGGGTAGGCCTAGTGCCCGAGACAGGAATAGATCATACAATGGTCAATGTTAGTCCTTACATGAGGGCAACTGTTGACCCTGGGGTGATCAATTACTGATGCAGGCATTAGGTCACCAGCTCTCCCCCCCCCCCAGCACCTTGAAACCCTCACGGGTACGTAGCGCACTTTATAAATTAAATGATTGATTGATTGATTGATTGACTAGGTACCGGTACTTAAATGGGGTAGCAGTTTTATCAGGACAGGTGGGGAAACACTGGGTAGTAGGAATTTTGTGGATCCCAGCATATTCCTGTAGTTTGTGTGACAGAAATGCAAGAAAAAATAGAGTTTTTATTCAATGTTTCACTTTTGTAGGGTAGTCTGGATAAGAAAACGTTGGAGAATCCATACAAGCCACACCTCCGTTGACTCCTCCGGGTGTCTAGTTTCCTGAAATGTCTGGGTTTGGTAGGTTTCCCTATATGGCTGCCAAGCCCTGGACCAAAAACACAGGTGCCTGCCTTAAAAAACTATGTTGTTTTGTAATAGATAATTTTGATGTCTCCACAATATGATTTGGGTGGTGGAATTTGGGGCCAAACTAAATTTGGGAGCTCCCAAGAGAGCACTCTTTTTGTGCTTGCCGCTGCATACACCTGCTCTCTGGGTTGGGCTTACCCGCTATTGTCCTGTTTCATAGACTGTGCTTGCTAAGAGACAGCAAGACTGTCTTCATCACCTCCCTCAGAATCACTGGAAGAGGAGTTGTTGCATGGAACTTTATATATATAAAGAGTATAAAGAGATCACTTTTATATGTGGGTGTGGTTTCCCTGGGGGCTGATCGCAGTCACACACGCATTGACAAAAGTGAACTTCCTGTGTATATATATATATATATATATATATATTTAATAGCTGTATGGTTTACCTAGGGGGCGATTGTGGCCCCCAGATAAACCATGCATCTATTAAAAAAAAAAATTGCCCCTGCTCACGGGCGTCTCCCTGTATGTTTCATAAAATATATATATATATATATATATATATATATATATATATATATATATATATATATATATTTTGAACCACAAGGCGCAATCGCTAACATTTCTTTTTTTAAATATGCCCCCAGGGGGAGGGAGCCCATCTACAAAGGGGACCAACCCCTTAAAGTGTAATCCCTGGTGTCTAGTGGGGTTCCTTGCCGTGGATCTCAGCGTGGCTGCAATCCACCTCCAGGAAACCGTTTCAGGAAGGCCTCATTTGAAAGGGGAGAATTTTCCCTTTCAAACAAGGCCCTCCTGAAAGCTGGGGAGGCCCTTTGGGCCCGTTTTCCCCATTGGAAGGGAAAGTGGCCTTACCTGATTGTTCCTGCTCGGATTTTTAAAACCCCTCTCTGGCGTTAGCCACTGGTCGTGACCCGCCCCAGGGAGGGTGTGCGTGCGTTGGCCTGTGGCAGATGCACGCACTGAAGAGGTTAAATGATTTGTGGATGGATGATACTGTGACCATCTATCATAAGGAATCAATAAGAACCTTGGAGTTCTATTACCTTATAAAAGAAGTCCTTGGTGACCTGCAGTATCTTTATAATGTGGGTACTTTAGCTCATGTATGATATTTTGTTTCTAAATTTTATTATTTGTGATACATCATATATTTCACTGTCATTATCTTCTATTTCTCTGCCTTCTCCCTCTTCTTCTTCGGTCTTTATTTTATTTTTTTCCCCTTTTTAATCTAAGGTATGTTATGTCAATAATAATACACTGAGTTTTATTTTTAAGTTTTACTGTATCAAATATTTTATATCTTAATCTGTATGTTTCTTAGTCTTTGAATATTTCATAGGTGAGATATTTTCTGTAAACATATTTTAATGATTGCATGATCCATCTTTTTGAGCTCAGTAAAGCTTTTAAACTAAACAAAAAGTGAACTACGTATGAAACGTACACAACTGCTTATTTTCAAAGGTTCTAGTTAGGAAATAGCTAGAAACACAATTTTGTGACATAAAATGTCTTAGTAAAAATATAATCATTTGACAAACTTAGGCACAGATTTATGAAAAGTGGCACTGCACCTAGTGCAGAGCCACATTTTTCACGCTCCTAAGCGCCATCGCACTACTTTGTAAATATGGCCTGGCGTTTTTGGTCTTTCAACACATCATTAGCGTAAAAAAAATATGCGAATGTGGCGTTGGAATGGCGCTAGGCCCTCTTAAATTTGAGCCATAGATTTTTAGTACCAATTCCATAAAAATATTTTTTGATTAATTGCTAACAATTGCTTTCATCTCTTCTGGTTTAGAATCTAGTTTCAGTGTACCTGTTCCTGAGGCATCCTCTGGGGTATTTTAATTACCTTTGATTGCCCTTGAGAGTTAAAATATAGATAAAATGCTGAAATGAAGGGTTCAGACAGCTTTGCTACTGTTTTGCTTCTTATACCTTTCACTGTATCAATTTGAGGGGTCATGGCACCCAGACAGATATAGCTATGCAGACTTTGCCACAGCATGCAGGAATCATTACAACACCTACTGTAAATTTGACTATGCTCCCTCATTTAACAGTGCCAACATGTACGCCACATATTCTTGGATGCTGGTTGCCAGATGAAATGATGCTTCTCTGTTGGTGCAAACAAGGAAATAGGCAATGTTGTAAATTTCATACAGGAAGCAATGAATGTATATAAATATTCCTCTTACTGCAGCTAGATGCCAGTGGCTGTGGAATTAGGTCGTGATTAGCAAGTTTTTAAACTTCTGTATGTTACTTTATGTCTGATTTAAGTGGTCACTAAAGTGAATGTATATTTTGTTGTGTTTTAAATATGCATTTTTTGAGCATATAATTTATATTTTAACCAGTGGTTGCATTGCTATGGATTTTTATAATGCTTACAACACAATTATTATATCTTACATAAACTAAAAAACGAATGAACATTTCACATGATTACTTCTCTGCCAGAGGCAAATTGTCTTCTTATACATTGGCCACCACTATTTGCAGTCTACCACAATGTCAAAGGACCTTAATTAAAGGTTGAGACAGAGACAGGGCAGCCAAACGTACCACTGATTTAGATCTTGGCAGAAATGCTCCCTCCATTGACTTTTCAATTGAAAACCAGTATGTTGCCGTGATGGTCCACCTGCCGTATTTAGATACTGGCGGTCCCATTTGAATTGCCAGCTCCTCCAAGGACTCCCATCCACTATTGACGGTGCCATGGGTAATAATGTCTGACAGTGGGACACCAGCTACACTTACCACTGAGCAGGTTTGAATCAGCCTTTCTGCCAAGGAAAAAGTGGTAGTCTGACCTCCAAGTTTGAGTTGGAAGACTTTGGAGGGGTAAAGGGTGAAAATCCATGTTTTTTTCCCTGAGTCCACCTCCCTCTTTGGCTGGACACAAAAAGACAACATCCTCTGTCAGTGCTGCCACTGGACCGTGGAGAAAACACAACCCCTTGTTGCGGGACACGGTGGTAGGCAACCCGCATTGGCTGTGTATGTTGTGGGGGGTCAATGATGATGGCAACACTACAGACATATACATGTCACAGTAATCTTTTTAACTTACTGTGACATGCATACGTCAGTGACACGAGTGGGTCAGGCACAGGTGGGGACACTCTGGTACACAACACATATTGCACACATACACAACGGTCATTATGGTGTCAGTATTCATTGGCAAATGAATGCTGACACCACACTGACGGTACATTCACACCTGTCAACTGTGTCCATGTGTATCCATTGCCAGGGGAACTGCACCTGTGTTGCTGGAGCCATGGTGATACAAGCACTGCACTGTTTTTGCAGCCGTGAGATCCATGGAGCGTTGATTCTCTAGCTGAGGGGCAGGCACTGCATTGATTTTTCAGCTGTGGCTCGTCAGTCTGTGGATTTTCTCTTTCAGGTTACCAGCTTACACTTCCAAGGGTCCACGGACTGGAGTTGTCACCACTTGGCTAGTCAAGTCTCTCAGCAGACGAGCCCAAGCACTAGCAGATGAAGTCTTTGATGTCCCTGAGACTTCTTAACAGGAGGCAAGCTCAGTTTAAGCCCTTGGAGAACCTTGAAAGCAGGATGTAGAAAGCAAAGTCCAGTCCTTTAATTCCCAGGACAGTAGCAGCAAGGAGCAGGCCAGCACAATATAGCAACAGGTGGAGTGGCAGTACCTCCTACTACATCCAGCCCTTCTTCCTGGCAGAATGTCCTCACTCCAGAAGTATTCTAACTATGTCGTGTTAGAGGTCCAGTACTTATACCAATTTCTGTCTCTTGTGATAGGCAAACCTCAAAGAGAAGTCTTAGTAATACACAAGACCATGACTTTTCCTGCCCTGGCCCCAGGGCTGGAGACAGCCTTGTGTAAGGACAGGCACAGCCCTATTCAGGTATAAGTGTCATCGCCTCCCACCGCTCTAGCTCAGGAAGGCCCATCAGCCTGGGGATAGGCTATCAGGATATGCAGGGCACACCTCAGCTCCCTTTGTGTGACTGTTTAGAGTGAATGCACAAACAGACAAACTGTTATCCTCAACCAGATATGTATTCAGCAGGCAGGCAGAGGCACAGAATGGTTAAGCAAGAAAATGCCCACTTTCTAAATGTGGTATTTGCAAACTTATAATTCAAAAACCAACTTCGCCAGAGCCCCAAAAATCAATATCTCTATCTGATCCCAATGGGAAATCAGTTGTAAAATATATTTCAAGGCAATCCCCATGTTACTCTGTGGGAGAGATAGGCCTTGCAGTAGTGAAAACTGGAAGTATCAGTATTTCACTATCAGGACATGTAAAACACACCAGTACATGTCCTACCTTTTAAATACACTGCACCCTGCCCATGGGGCTGCCCTAGGCCTACTTTAGGGGTGCCTTACAAGTAGTAAAAGGGAAAGTTTGGGCACTTGCGAGATCGAAATGGCTATTTAAAACTGTCCACACAGACACTGCAGTGGCAGGTCTGAGACATGTTTACAGAGCTACTCATGTGGGTGGCCCAATCAGTGCTGCAGGCCCACTAGTAGCATTTGATTTACAGGCCCTGGGCACACATGGTGCTCTATACTAGAGACTTACTATTAAATCAAATATGCCAATCATGGATAAACCAAATACCAATATACTTTAGAGAGAGTGCATATGCACTTTAGCATTGATTAGCAGTATTAAAGTTCCCGGGGACCTAAAGCCAACAAAAACAGGTCAGAACAAATAGGAGGAAAAAGGCAAAACTTTTGGGGATAACCCTGCAAAAAGGGCCAGGTCCAACAGACACTCACAGGCTCACACTCTGTACGTTGACAGACACTTGAAAACACAGCAATGTAAGAAACAAGGTTGCATCTCAACACAATTTTGAAATCACTGAAATTTCCAAGGCTGTGCTAGGGATTTGGATTGGAGTTCAGAGACACTCCCAAAAGTATGCCAGAAAACACTGTAATCCTCAGATAAAAAATTGAAGGTACACAATGATTCAGGAGACAGTCTCTAGTCCATGGACAAACAGTTCGGAAAGCCAAGACTTGAAGAAAGTGTCCATAGCAGAAGCACGAAGATAACAGGCATGCAAAGACTACTCAAAATGAGTGTGCACAAATCTGGGAACAAGTACTTAGCCTGGGAAGTACTTTACAGATGTTCAGAGGCAGCAGGCAGGTCATTGCTAGAAGTTAGAGAAGAGGTAGAATCATAGCTCATGGAGGAGAGACTCTGAGGGATCTTGGGAGTCAGGATCTCTGAGTTTTCTGGAAGGACATGGAAGACTGGAACGTTGGGTGGTTTCCGGAAGACTAGGCAGATGGTGCAGAAATGAAACAAGGATGGTCCAGGCAACTCGGGAGACGAGTGCAGGGTTGATGCTTTATTGAACAGGAGTACGGAAGATCCAGGCAACTCGGGTGGTGAGTGGAGGGAAGCAGTTTTCACAGGACTTGACAGAGACTTGTGCTGGTCTGGAGATAGGTATGAGGCCAAGTGCAGATGCAGGTTCAGAGGGGTTATTTAACCAGGAGGCCAAGAGTGTTCCAGAAGAGCACGTGTCATGTGGAGGCTTCCAAATAAACCTGAGAAGAGTCACATGTTATATCCAATCAGCCATGGCGTCACAGGCAGCAGGTGCAAACGGTAAATAAGTACAGTAGAACCCAAATGCAGGATGGTTCATACTAATGGCTTACAGTGGAAACATGCCTGTCCTAAAAGAGTATGTAATGTCTGCAGTTGCAGACTAGATGAAACGTGCATAGCAACACACACAGGAGGTTTACGCCTAATGGAAGAGAGGAGTGTTAGAGTTTTTGATTTGGAAAGGCACCACAGTGGAAGGAATTAATTGAGGCTGGTGAGTAATACCCACCATGCATAGGGCACAAGATTGAGTTGTGACACCGCTCATCTACTGCTTAAGAAGGAAGGGCAATTACACTTCATTTTACTACAGTTAAGTGAATTCAGGAGCACAGCTTTCAATGATGCAGAAGGGGAAGTTGTAGGATGTCCCTGTTGCCTGAGGGGCTAACTGATGCCTTGTGATTCCTTTGTTTTACTACTAGTGCTTAATTTGTAAAAAGATGGGTGCTGGTGCTTGAAGTGCTGCTCAGAAGCATGTGGCCAATTCTAAGAAATATTGTCACACCGTATATCAAGGCTGCATAATTTTAAATCAACTTGATGCTCCTTAATCCACTACCAGACACACCTTACCACTTTATCTTTCTTTCTCTGCTTTCTCCCTTTCTGATGTTTTTGCCTTATTTCTCTTCCTTCTGCTTTCCCTTGAGCGTGTGTGTTCCCTCTCTTGTTATCGGTCAAGGTCTGATGAGGGAAAATAGGTACTGGTGATCACCACCGGGAGACACATGCTCACATTAAGCATTTTTAACTATTCAGCTTGTAGTAGGGGCCATTTTGTTTGCCTGCACTATGTCCCATGGCACACTGGCTCGGGCAGTAGGTGAATTGTGGGCAAAAGGCAACATACAAAAAAAAATAGATGCATTATGCTGACAGAGGAACCCTTAATGTTCATTTCTAGTTGATTCCTGTTTGCTGTCTTCCATCTACAATATACAATATTGTTTGGTTTATTTTAGGTGAACAATGTTCCTCAATAAAAGACAACACTCTCTGATTTGAAGTACGATTGACAGTCATTGTTAATTAACAAAAAAGACATGGTTTCCTGACTGTTGACAGCTGTAGGGAGGAGACTTCCAGTGCCTGCAAAGCACAGACTGTACCGCCAGCTTCCGGGCATATGTTGCTGCTGTTGCAGGTGTTTCTAAATGATGTTTATCTCAACAGGGAATAATTCCACAGTAAATTAGGTTCTAGGTGTCTGTATTCATTAATGATGAGCTGAAAGAAAGTGAGTCTGTTTTTCAGGCCACCCTACTTGAAGCAAAGGTGATGGCTGACTAAGATATGTATTAAGGCCCATATTTATACTTTTTTAGCGCCGCATTTGCGTCGTTTTTTGACGGAAAGGCGGCGCAAACTTACAAAATACAATGGCATTTTGTAAGTTTGCGCCGCTTTTGCATCAAAAAGCGGCGCAAATGCGGCGCAAAAAAATTATAAATATGGGCCTAAATCTTGTTACTTTTTCCGAAGATGTAAGTGTGCATCAGATGGAGGAGTGTAGTGCTATGTGGAAAAGGTAATTTATTGGTGAATAGTGAAAGAAAATAACAATAGTAAACGAGCAATGTTTAAAGTAGAAACTGATTGATATGGAATCATTCCTTAAATGTTCTTCACTTTCTAGCAGAATTAAATAAGCATGTGACCGATGATAGAGTGCACGAGAAACTCCTTCAGACCATCTTAGGCTGACAGGAAATAAAAGTCATATTTACTTCATTTAAACTAAGGCCATATATTTACAATACAATTGTATTTTGTAAGTCTGCACCGCTTTTGCGTCAAAAAATGATGCAAATGCGGCGCAAAAAAAGTATACATATGGGCCAAAGTGTCAAGTAATTGAACAGTTACATAGTTTTATGCCCTGGTATAGGTGTTCAAAATGTGCTAACTAATTTTTCTTTAAATTGCCTGAGCGTATTCATTTCTTCAAAATATAGGCCCTCATTACAACCCTGGCAGTCGGTGTAGAGATGGCGGTAAACACCGCCAACAGGCCAGCGGAACCGCCATGCTAAACCACCACTTCTCCACACCGTCCGTCAGGGTGGTAACGACCGCTGGGCTGGAGACTTCGGTCTCCAGACCAGTGGCTGTCACTACCCCGCCGACGGTATCATGACCCCGCATACCGCCATGGATTTCGTGGGGTTCTGTACCGCCACAAAATCCATGGCGGTAGGCACTATCAGTGCCAGGGAACTCTTTCCCTGGCACTGATAGGGGTCTCCCCCACCCCTGAGTCCTCCCCCCACACCCCAACCCCCCTGCTACCCTCCAAAGGGGGCAGGACCCCCTCCCCACCCCCTCCAACATCAACAGACACACCCCGCTACACGCACACATACACTACAACTACACATACCCACACACACACAGACATACATGCACACATACTCACAGACATACAAACGGACAGACACACACATATTTTCAATACACACAACCCCCCTGCATGCATACACGCACTCACACACCCCCTCTACATACTCACACTCACACCCCCATGCACCCACACAACACCTCCCACCCACCCTCCCCTAACGGACGATCACCTTACCTGGTCCGGTGATCCTCCAGGAGGGAACAGGATCCATGGGGGCTGCTCCACCGCCAGCACCCCGTCACCAGAACACCACCACCCCGAATCATGGGACGTGATTCGGTGAGCGGTGTTCTGGTGACGTGGCGGTGGGGGTGGAGCAGCCTCCACTTCCCCGCTTACCGCCAGTATGGATACTGGCAGCTCTCCATCCGAAAAGGGACAGAGGGCTGTCAGCAGTCATAATACGCTGTGCGGAAAACCGCCTGCACTGGCGGTCTTCAGCACGGCGGTACCTCAGCGGTCTAGCAAAAAGACCGCTGAGGTTAAAATGAGGGCCATAGTTTATTTCATGCAGGCTAAAGTGCCTCTGGAAATACACCCTTCTGGAGTTCATGTTGTAACCAAGGACAACATATGAATTCCCCAACATCAGGGACAGCTTTTGCTAGTCTAATGTTAAAAAGTTAAAACAATAATGAAGTTTGTTTTGTCATTTTACGTCTTCTTTGCATGTTCACAGGGTGATTCCAGTTTACCGTCTGTCCTTTATTGTTTTAATTTCAGTACTGTTTTAAATCGAAACTGTTTTACTAGATCTTTTATTTTATTTTCCTCAAAACGATTTGAGTGCACGTTCAGGAATTTGGGATTTTACCAATGCATGTGATCGCCATTCATAGGATGCATTAATCAGTCGTTTCCACATCACTGTAAATTCATAGGGATTTATAGAATTGTGCTCCCTTGTGTTGCTCATAGCGATGCAGTGCAAAGCAAAGGCTTATTTGGCTTTTAGTAAGCCATGCAAACCTGATTCACACGGCCTTGAGTGGCTTAGTACAAATATAATGTAACGCCTTGCGCTGCTTTGCCTTACATTTTTTCGCTTTACATTTCTTAGTGATAGGAATTCCATGGATGGAGCATAGGCGTGCCAATGCAGCCAACCAAAGCATTTTACACAATTGTAGATTTACGAAGGTTTGAAACGTTGCAATGGCGTCAACTCTGCACACCTGCTGCAAAGCGTTCATTACTCTTTAAATTGTTTTGTGCAGGAAGGCAACCCTTCCCTCACAAAAAATATAGGGGCTCATTCTGAACCCGGCGGGCGGCGGGAGCCGCCCGTCTGGAGGGAGCCGCCAAATGACCACACCGCGGTCAAAAGGCCACGGCGGCCATTCAGACATTTCCTCTGGGCCAGCGGGCGCTCTCCAAAAGAGCGCCCGCCGGCCCAGAGGAAATGCCCCTGCAACGAGGACGCCGGCTCAGAATTGAGCCGGCGTAGTTGCAGGGGTGCGACGGGTGCAGTTTGCACCCGTCCCGTATTTCAGTGTCTGCATTGCAGACACTGAAATACACAGTGGGGCCCTCTTATGGGGGCCCCTGCAGTGCCCATGCCATTGGCATGGGCACTGCAGGGGCCCCCAGGGGCCCCGCGGCACCCCCTACCGCCATCCTGTTCCTGGCGGGCGAAGGTGGTGGATTCCAAGGGCAGCGGAAAACCGGCGGAAGACCGCCGGTTTTCCTTGTCTGACCGCGGCCGAACCGCCGCGGCCAGAATGCCCTGCGGGGCACCGCCGGTCTGTCGGCGGTGCTCCCGCCGACCCTGGCCCCGGCGGTCTCAGAATGACCCCCATAGTGCCTGCTATGGTACAAGGGTGCTTGTGATGTCGCTAGGCAGTTTCAAGTGTGCCAGTGAAGGTAGAGAACTGAAGAGAACCATATCACAATTCACTGTTGCACTTTTCATCTTTCTCCTGTTCACACAAAGCAGGGCAGCAACCTTGCTTGCTGCCCTGCATTGCGTGAACTTTTGATGAATGTGCCCCTAAATGTGTTCAATTAGCACTTCGAATATTTCCAGAGCTAAGATTTTTGATTGAAGCATGTGCAGTGCAAGTCTGGCAACTGCATCAACTCTAGCTGAAGGTTTTCATGAATATATAGCAGTGCTTAATTTGTAAATAAAAACGTGTCTGTGCCCAAAGTCCTCTTCTTAAGATGCTGCAATTAAATGCACGAACACGCAATACTGAGGCATCGTAATCCTGAAACCATTTCGACTTCTTCAATCCATTTACAGCTGCACCCTGCCCTTCAGCTCACTCTAGCAGCTTTCTGCTTTTTCCCATTGTGACGCTTTTACGTTTTTCTCTTCCTCCGTCTTTCTCATATGTGTCTTTTGTTCACAGTAAATGCTTGAGGCAGAAAATTAAGCGCCGACCCTCAAAAATAACTGCTGGTGCTC
The DNA here is from genome assembly GCF_031143425.1 of Pleurodeles waltl. NCBI lineage: Eukaryota > Metazoa > Chordata > Amphibia > Caudata > Salamandridae > Pleurodeles > Pleurodeles waltl. The sequence continues at coordinate 630,691,459 of NC_090447.1, forward strand.
CACACCGGAAACAACAAGCACAAATTAAGCACTGATATATAGCAATCTGTATCACTGTATAACAAATTATAACCCAAAGACCTTTAAATGCAAGGGGTTACTACCAAATGTACTCTTTCGAGGTCAATTTGTTTCCACTCAACAGTTTAATTATTGCAAGACTTCACTGCTGGTTGACAAATAAGCATTCAATTTAATTTAATAAACTGCAGCTACGCAAAACATTTTTTTGTGCGCAGACATTTAACTGCACACATTGATCTCTGAACATGGATTTTAAGCATGCCACTATTTTATTTCACTTATGCAAAAACACATTTTCCAGAGTGTGGCCCTAGCAGTGCTTTACATATGCCAGTGGTTTAAAGTGGTTGACACTGACTCTCATTTTGGAGAAGGGGTTTATTTTTCAACATCAAACTTTGCCTAGGAGTATTAGAGAAGAATTAGAAGAAAAGGGAGAAAGAAAAGGAAAGGAAAATGTCAAGGGCAAAAAACTAAGATTAAAAAGAACATTTAGGTGTAAGATCAATAGAAAGTGTCTGTGGTGGAAGAAAGAGACATGAGGGGGAATCAAGAGTAGGCAGCCATGACATTCAGCAACCCCTGCATTCAGTAGCTTTGTGGTTGGATCCTAACTCCTAAAACTTCGGGCCCTTGCACTTAATATTTTTACAAATTAGGCACAGGTGTGCTATTCATGGATTACGTTGGGATAATCCCTTATAAAATGTTTCAAACAATTAATAGATCACATTTTTTATGTTAGTTAATTTTTATTTGCCTGTGTTTTAGGTAACAGGTACAGTGGGCTATTGCTTGTATTGCTAGCTAGAGACAGTTATTGTATCCAATGCACTTAGGCAGGGCTTTGGGTCAGCCATTTGATCACGATTAAATCGTTTTGCTGTCTATCTCTGTTGCATGCTTTTGATTCAATGGATTTCTTCCCTATTTCTGTGTTTGTCCTCTCCAGAAGCAGTTATAAAAAATTAGTATTTGGATCCTCTCATATCTTATTTCTCCGATAACACTCTTGTTTGTTACCATCAAACCCATTTACTGGTGCTGTCAGGACACCCACTCCTCACCAAACTGTGTAGAGTTCTATTCTTCTGAAAATACAACTCACAGGCAATGTTGTCTTTGTGTTGAATTTATTCCCCAGGCAATAAACAGCACAAACGACCCCGGCAACTATGGGCTAATGGCCTCTCTCCTCTAACCGCCACCCCAACGAATGATTCCTTCAACACCGTTCATCCACATTCTAAAGAACCATTCCACAATGCCACCACCCACGTTCTAGTAAAGACTATAAAACAGAACAACCAGTCTTAAAATAATGCCCATTTTCTACTTCACAATCTCAAAATATTCTATGGAGCAATCTGCTGCTAGATGAAAACTAAAATAAGGAATTCACTCATCTCAATGGCACATTCTTTTACCACTTTGGAAAAGCATAGGCTCAATTCACACCTAAGATGAGCTTCCGACCCAAAGATAATACAGTGATCTCATCACGTGAAGCCCTCACTAATTTTCCAGCCTCATCCATCACTCCATCCACTACAAACCTGCGGGCATATTTGTACTGTGTATGCACTGAATTTGCTGAATTTCTTTTTAACACGAATTCAGCGCAAACTTAACTCCATAATTATATTTTGACGCTAGACACGTCTAGCATCAAAATATTGAAGTTAAAGTCATTTTTTGAATGCGTGAAACCCCCTTGCATCAATGAGATACAAGGAAGGAGTTCCCGTCCAAAAAACTGTCTCAAAGCCCCTATCCCCTTATTTATCCTCCCATGCAGAAAAGGTGCACGGGTGGGAGACGGGCCTAAATAATGGCGCTAAGCCTGCTTAGCGCCATTATTTAACACGTGGGTCAGAGCAGGCGCTAGGGGAGCTGTGGACCCATATCCATGATCAAACACCATGCAAAGGGCCCACAGGTGCCCACCTCAAGCCCCAGGAACACCCCCAATCACATCAGAGGGACACCAGAGGATGGGGGCCCTCAACCCAGATAAGTAGGGAAAGTAAAGGTAAATATTTTAAAAAAATTAAAGTGCCATTGAGGGCCCTGAAATTGCCCCCCCTACATGGCACTGGGTGCAATGGCCATGCCCAGGGGACACTGGTTCCCTGTGATGGCCATTGGGGTGGTGGGCATGACTCCTGTTTTTTATAAGACAGGAGTCATGTGTAATGTATGGCTGAGAATCGGGAAATGACGCCAGGCTGGTTAGAGGCATTTTGTTTTCCTCAAGCAGCCTAGTGACCTTGGTTGACACTCAACCTCCATCTCCTCTACTACCACCCCCACCCGGCAAACGTCTTTTCTTTTGATGTTGGCCTATGTTTAGTGCCGGCTTGCAGCAATCCTTAAATTTGGTGCCCTGGTGGCACTGTGGAATGGCGCTATCCGGCGCTTATCTTTTTGCTGCAAAACCCACTTTTATTAATTACGCCCAACACTAATTATATGTGGCACAACTAGTACAAATGAATACTGTTCCACACACTTTCACTCTTTAAATGGAGAGGAATACATTCTGGTCATGAAATTATTGGATGGGCTTAACCCTCCGACAGGCCACTTAAATCATCCTGCATCCGTATGCAGACCAAGTGCAGTGGGATCTCCTCCCTTATAATTTAACGGAATTGTCTTTAAATATGAAATTTTTGCATTGTGAGCACAGCTATTGAGTCATTCCTAGCTTTGTTTCTACGGGACCATACAACCATTTCTGTCATATCAGCCTTGACTGTGATATCCTTTTCTTAGATCACTGAGCCAGGTTTCAATATTTTAATGAAATTCTCTCGGAGTACATCAATTTGGTCGAACTTTAGGCATATCAGCACCTTAACCAAAGTTTCCAAAATCAAGGATACTATTTTCATAAACCAGCTACAAACCTTTCTGGACCCGATTCACTTCCTTGTGCAGAAACAATTGGCTTTGACACACACACACCTAGACACAGGACATAAAGCTGCTTTATGAATTTAGTATGTGCTGAGGTAGGTAGATAAGGTACATGGGGTCCTTAAAGTTTGACTTGACCTGCTCCCTAATGTTAACAAAGTTCGACCATGAGCTCCATTGGTAAAGACTAGTCATGATGGAACCTTTGGTGCTAAATACATTTACGTATTTTCGTTTCAATGCATTTCAAAGAATCACATTTCATCCTTATCTGTGAGAAAGTGTCACGTAGACCAAGGAAGACCATTAAGGCTCTCCTGTACTCCAATCATTATTTGCCAGATTACAGGTAACACCTGATCCAGTTGTGTATTGTGTAAAGAAGTTTCTCATGGTAGAGGATCAATTAACTTTGGAAGGATATAATCAAAGTTACATTGGGCTATGTGACCTTCAAGTTAACCACCAATTCAACCACCATACATTTCTCCAACTTTCTCTACACATTAACTCAATCTCAAACTTTCAGAACTGTTAATCAATTTATTCTTACAGTGCTCCTATTTAAACATAGAAAGGCCGAAGGTGGTCCATGATGCAGAGCACACTTACACAAAATGCCTCCCCCATCGTGATTAGTGCAAAATGTCCACTTTAGCCACAAACAGAAACTAAACACCCTCCAATTTATAAGCCACTTCAGCCAGATGTTCAGTGCATACAGGTGACTTTGTGATACTGAGGACCATATTTAAAAATGGCTTGTGCGGACGGTGCGTCACTTTTTTTGACACATCAATGGCGTAGGCCCAAATCTACAAGGATGCGCAAACTCACTTTGCGTGGCATAACATGGCTTTGTAGAAATGGAGTAAGGCAACGCAGCGCAAGTTGCTACATTGCCTTTACTCTGTGTCAAAGACGCATTCCCACACAACACCCATGGATTTTGACGCATTTCAAGATTTACAAGGATTTGTGAACCTGGCACTGAGTCAAAACCCTACACCTCCCAAAGGGAGGCTTAAGAGAGACATAATGAGGAGAAATACCTTTATTTCTCCTCGTTATTTTCTTTTTCTCTGTGTGCTGCACTTTTGCAGCAGACATGGAAAGTGGAAAACGCCTGTCGTCATTGTTTCTTTGCTGGAAATTGTCCCTTCCTGCACAAAAACAATAATCTCTTCGATGGAGATACTCCTGCACTGTGGTGGGAGGGTGCCTGCATTTGTACATGGCAGACCATTGTGTGCCAATGCAGGAGTAAAGGACAGGAATGTGCCATATCTTGTGGATACAGCACATTCCTGCCCTTTTCTTTTGACGCAGGGCAGCACAGCAAGAAGGCTTTAGGTGCTGCTCTGTGTCAAACAATTGTAAAGGAGCTTGATGCAGGCCAGCCTTGTTGGTAGCAGTGATATTTGTGACGCCGCATGCCTTTATCTTGCTGTTTGTAAATTGTAAACTTGCTGTAAAAGATTCATAGTATTAAGAAGTGTTCTTTTTGATTGTGCTTCTGCCTAACACTGCTTAACTTGAAAAAACGAATAAATGCAGAGGACCAAAGTTTTAAGTTTGCTGAATACCAAGACTGCCTTGATTCAATCTCCACCACCTTAACATCTTATCTCTTTATTTCAATATTGCAGGTTCTTTTTTCTGATTTCTCCCCTTGTTACTATTTTTGTATCTTTACATTTCATGTTCCCTCCTCCTTTTCTCACTTTTCTCTCTTGTTTGGGTCAAAGTCTGATGACGAAAAATAAGTGTCAGTCCCTAAAATGAGCTTCAGCATCCACTTTGACAAACTAAGCACCAAAACCTTTCTTCAAATATGGGCTTTAAGATGATAAAATGTAATATCTTATCCAACTTAACTATGTGGATCTTAAATCTCGTGCTTGACATAATATAATAACCAAAATTTAGTTTTTTGAGTTTGAAGTGAACAACACTCTCTTCAAACCATTATCAGTTTCCTTTCTAAATGATAGTGTACGCAAAGTTTGACATCCTATGGCACGCTCGTTAACTTCTCATGCATCATTCACAAATAAAGCCACAATATTACCCTCTTCCAATTCTCTTCCAGTAGTTCAGTCAAGGTCACTGTCATGCCTCAACTGAAATTATATGTGTGAAGATGTCTGCATAGTTATTAAACAGCGGTAATGTGCTCAGTATTTAACAATCAAAATCCTAGCCAATTTCTCGGATCTTTCATTTCCATTAGCACAGAATGGTGACGTTCCACTCCGTAGTCTACATTTCACAGCTAATCATTACATTTCTAGTGTGAGCGCCGAAGCGCATTTTGATTTACAGTTTTTGAATGCAGCGCATTTGGCCCAAGGGCATTATGGAGCAGATTTGTGGAAAGAGTCGCTGCACCGAGTGCAGCGCTACTTGTCCTGCAACGCTTAGCACCCCTGGCCGCCACCATGTGTGCTCTGTATTCAAAATACGGCGCACCATGGCGCAGAATAGGGGGCAAAGGTGTCATTTTTCATGACGCTATTGATGTACTCTGCAGGAGTAGCGCCAAAATATTGGTGCTATTCCTGCAGAGTACATAGGGCCCCATTCTAAAGAATGGCAGCCCCCTTTTACGCCTGCTCTCGTAGATTTCCTTATGCCATTTTTCAGGCGCCCCCAAACAGGGGAACGTCCCCTTTGCATACATTATGCCTGGCGCAGACCAAATGTAGCGCAAAGGGTTACAGAGTGTCACAATGCATGCATTGCGCCACCCTGTAAATAAGGTGCGGGGAGTTTGGCCTCGTTGAGCCACATAAACGTCAAAATAAATGTTGTTAATGTGGTGCAGGGTGGCGCTAGGGGCCTATAAATACGCCCCTATATTCCTTTATGTGAGCACCAGATTACACTACACAGGGTCAGAATTTTTCCTTTTAGTCATCGGGAGATTAAGCGAATGGCCAGAGATTTTAGGATATTGAGGCAACGCTGGGACTCGGAATTGTTCCCCAGGTCCATTTTGGGACTGGGACAGAAAATAGCCATGGGCACCAAATTAAAAGTGGCTCAGACAACTAAAAAGGTGGCGCACCTTTACAAATCAGGCAGATTTTAAACTGTGAAGACATAATCTCTAGGTGTTTTGACAGGTATTAGAGACTATGGGGCATATTTATACTTTTTGGTGCAAAACTGCAATAACACAATTTTGCATCAAAAAGTTTTGCACCAGCTTGCACCATTCTTGAGCGCCGGCTGGGCACGATATTTATGGAATGGTGCAAGCCAGCACAAAGGGTAGGCTAGCATAAAAAAAATTATGTTAGCTGGGTGGGGATGGTGGTATGGGAGAAGGGGGTTTTGCACCAAAAAATGATATTAGGCAGGTTACAGTAAAAAAAATGACTAACCAGCCTAGTTTCATTTTATGATGCAAAACCATCCATACCACATGACTCCTGTCTTAGAAAAGACAGGATTCATGCCCACCAACCCAAAGGCCAGCACAGGGGACCGGGGTCCCCTGGGCATGGCTAATGCACCCAGTGCCGTGTAGGGGGGCCCATTTCAGGGCCCCCAATGAAACTTAAAAAAAAGAAAATACTTACCTGGGATGGGGGCCCCCACCCTCCGCTGTCCCCCTGGTGTGGGTGAAGGAGCCCCTGGGACCCTGGGAGGGCACCTGTGGGCTTATTCCATAGTGTTCCACTGTGGAAATAGGTCTACAGGTCCCCTCATGCCTGCCCTGACCCAGGCGTTCAATAATGGTGCAAGCTTTGCACCATTATTTGACCCCTCCTCCCCCTGTGCATGATTTTAGCACGGGGGATAAATATGGTGCTAAGGCCATAAAGTCATTTTTGTACAGGAATGCCTACCTTGCATCTCATTGATGCAAGGGAGGTTTCAATGTCCCAAAAATTATTTTAACTCCATAACTTTGGCGCTAGACGGGTCTAGCGCCAAAGTATAAATATTGAGTTTGTTTTGCACAGAATTTGCATCATAAAAAAGGACACAAATTCGGCACAAAACAAGTATAACTATGCCCCCATGTGCATTTGTTCTTTCTGTGGGAAATATTTCTGGTAACCTCACGGGTATCTAAAAGCCAGCCGTCCAAACCACAAAACAGGTCCACAAAAAGCCAAAAACCTGGCCCATACAGTGACCTTTCAGATCAGCCGTTCTGGCACTGCCTGATTGCCATAGAGGTCAGGCTGACCTGGTCCAGTTTCAAAGTCAGTTAGGCCACATACCCTCCACTTATTAGAGTTCTTCCTGCCATACAGTTGTATGATATATAGTTTTCACATTAAGGCCCTCATTTCGAGTCTGGCGGTCCTTGGACTGCCAGACTCGCAGTGGCGGTCTTACCGCCGCTGGGCCGGTGGTAAACTGCCATATTACGAATTTGGTGGTTTGGCTGAAACTGACAAAATGCCACCCAGGTTACCAGGCTGGAGGTAAGCAGGCGGAAGCCATCATATCACCATTGGTATTAAGACTAGGAAGACTACCAGCATTTTGCTGGCGCTCATGCACCCGCTGACAGGAATCTCCATTCCTGTCACCGGCAGACACCCCCCACACACCTACATTCACGCACCCTCACTCACCCACACATTTGATTACATACATTCCCACACACTCGCACCCAACCATGCACTCAGATACATACAGTCACTCGCACACACAAGCACACCCATTCATGCGCATACACGCACTAAGACACATACACTTGCATGCACGCACTCAAACTGACACCCCTTTACCCCTCTCATTCAACACTCAGACTCCACACACATTAACACAACTCCCCCCACCCTCCCACCCCCCCCTTTCAGTCTCTCAACTTACCTGCTTCGGTGAGGTGGCCGTGCAGGAGGCGATTCTACCTCCAGCACCAAACCGCTTTGCAGGACACCACCACACCGTGTTACGGATCATAATAGGGTGGGTGGTGGCTTGTTGACATGGCGGTGCCGTTGGTGGTAACCTCCTTTACTACGACGTCGGACAGGCCGACTGTGTCAGATTTCCACCTGAATTCAGGTGGAAATTGGCACAACATCGTTCTTTGACAAAGACTGCCGAAGTTGAAATGAGCACCTTAGTTTATTTGTAGACTAATCACATTGGTAAAATAAAATAAAAGCATACTATGGAGGCTGTTTGCTCTTGTTCTGGATTAAATTATGTACAATTAATATGCCCCATCCAAAAATCACTAGACTAGTCACACTGAACATACATCGGATTGTACACAATCCCCCACACATCGCTAGACACACCCTCAATGTCATTTTTGCAAATCCAGAACTAGTTACCTTTCAAAGGGATACTCCAGTCACATGATCAGACATAAAACACCGCAATACAACACCCAAGACCACAAACCTGGCTCAAGACAAACTTCACCTATGCAAACCTAACAGAATATGCAAATCAATAATCAGATAATCTAAAATAATGTATTATTCAGATAGAATTTTAAATGTGAAATCTTCAAATAAAGTATTTTACAAAAGTATCAACAAATTTCATACACCTAAATGCATGGAAAGAACTCATCCCATTACAGAAGAATTCACAGCGCAACTGGCAAATCATTACACAAGCAAAGTAGACACACTGGGCTCCTATTTAAAACAAAGGAAACCCACCAGCACCAACCTATTTCCAAAAATCCCCTGCAAGAGGAAGCCAAAATTATTTTATCTACCTCTGCTGCCACACCAGTAAGAAGAATCATAGTTCTTTAAGTATGAGAAACTTTCCAGGAACCGCATGACCCCAACAACTACAGACCAACTACAAATGGACCTTTCCTGGGCAAACTGATAGAAAGAGCAGTATTCACAATTTATTGAAAATAACTACATAGTATCAGACTACCAAACTGAATTCCACCCAGAAAGAGGCACAGATTCTGACCTCATTGCCATCTGGGATGACCTTAAAACACAGTAGACCGCAGATGGAGTTGTTGCAGTACTTCTCTTGGACCTCTCAACTGCCTTTGAAACAGTTGACTATGACACCCTAATATACAGTCTCTATGAAACTGGCATAGAGGAGACTGTTCTTGACTGGATCACATCACCCTCCCTTTCTCATCCAAACCGTACTTCACAAAAGCAGGGGTCCCTCACGGCTCAATGATCTCACCCATGCTTTTCAACATCTACATGAAGTAATTACTGGCAATGATCAATTAATTTCAGCTCACATGCTACAACTATGCAGGTGACGCACAAATACTCCTTAAGCTGGAATGGCCCAAAGACATTGGAAACTACAATCTTCAGTTGCCTCAGAGCTGTTGATCAGTGGATGACATGGAACCGTCTCTAACTGAATGCTTTGTAAAAAAGAAATACTCACATGTGGCCACTGGAAAAAATATGACCCACTCGGCGCCTGGCCTGCTGTTCGGGGACCTTCTCCTAAAGAATCTAAGGAAGTCACAAAACCTTGGAATTACTTTGGACTCCAGGTTAACAATGAATGCTCAAGAGGACAAATTAGCAACATCAAGCTTCATCACCATGACAACTCTGCAAAACATTTTTCCCCACCTGGGATTTCCACAAAAGGTCCAGGCTACTATCTCTCTTGTTCTCTTGTTCTGTCTAAACTGGATTACACCCATGGTCTCTACAATGGATCATCTCTATCTACTGTGAAAAAACTACAATGGATTGAGAAGTCTGCTGCCAGACTACTCCTACATGTAAAGCCACATGCCCACATCTCCCTTGCCTCGAGGTCCCTACTTTGGCACAAGGTTACAAGGATGTTCTATTTAGGTTCTGAATTTACTTATACAAAATGATAGAAATTCAACAGTTATAGTTAGAGTAATCTCAAGTAACTATAACTCACGCCTTAAGGTAACTATAACTCGAGCCCTCGCCATTCACAGTTTTCTTATCAATGATTTTAATGTAAATGTTTCAGTGATAATATCAAAGATTCCAAAGAAGATCTCATTAATGATATAATATGTGGAGTAATTAGCTGTGCATGGCGAAGGCGCGAGTTATAGTTACTGTTAGACCTGACAGCCTTAGGGAGGTCATCCCTAAATGTTTGGCTGCCTCCCTCCACTTTTTGGACACTGCTTTGCTGGTTTTAGGACGCTGTGCACTTTACCACTGCTAACCAGTGCTAAAGTGCATATGCTCTCTCCCTTAAACATGATGACATTGGATCATACCCAATTGGCTTATTTAATTTACTTTTAAGTCCCTAGTAAAGTGCACTATATATATGTGCCCAGGGCATATAGATTAAATGCTACTAGTGGGCCTGCAGCACTGCTTGTGCCACCCACATAAGTAGCCCCTTAACCATGCCTCAGGCCTGCCATTGCAAGGCCTGTGTGTGCAGTTTCACTGCCAATTCAACTTGGCATTTGAAAGTACTTGCCAACCCTAAAACTCCCCTTTTCTACATATAGGTCACCCCTAAGGTAGGCCATAAGTACCCGATGGGGCAGGGTGCTGTGTAGACAAAAGGCAGGACAATGTACCTGGGTAGTTTACATGTCCTGGTAGAGTAAAACCCGTAAATTTGTTTTGCACTGCTGTGAGGCCTGCTCTTTGTATAGGCTAACATTAGGGCTACCCTCATATACTGTTTGAGTGGTAGCTGCTGATCTAAAAGGAGTAGGAGGGTCATATTTAGTATGGCCAGAATGGTGATACAAAATCCGGCTGACTGGTGAAGTTGGATTTAATGTTACTATTTTAGAAATACCACTTTTAGAAAGTGAGCATTTCTCTGCACTTAAATCCTTCTGTGAATTACAATCTACGTCTGGCTAGGTTCAGTTGACAGATCCCATGTGCATTGACTCAGACAAACCCCAAACACAGGATGCTCAGCCACACTTGCATACATCCGCATATTGAATGGGTCTTCCTGGGCTGGGAGGGTGGAGGGCCTGACACTTACATGTCGAAGGACAGTACCTGCCCTAACACAAGTGACTGCCACACCCCCTACTGGGACCCTGGCAGACAGGATTGAACTGAAAGGGGACCTTCTGCACTTCTAAGCCACTCTTTGAAGTGTCCCCCACTTCAAATGCACATGTGGGTACTTACACAGGGCCCCTACCAACTCAGATACTTCTGGACAAGATATCACTGGATAAGAAACCCTGAACCAGAACCTGGAACCTGCCAAGAAGAACAGCCTGGCTGCCCAAAGGACTCACCGGGACTGCTTTTCTGAGAAGGACTGCTGCCTTGCTGTTGCCCCCTGCCTTGCTGCTCTCTGGCTGTGCTGAAGTGCTCTCCAAGGGCTTAGATAGAGCTTGCCTCCTGTTCCCTGAAGTGTCTGGACCAAAAAGACTTCCTTCCTGCAAGAAGAACTCACTGTGCTGCAAAAATCGATCCACAGCCTGCCAGAAATGATGCACAGCCTGCATCCTGGTGAAATATTTACCACACGCCGAACCGGAATGACGCAGCCTGACTTCGCAAGGAGAAGATCTATGCAGCGACCGGAAATTCGATGCACGGCCCACTGGATCGGCGCAAATCCGAGCCAGAATGACGCAGCCCGACTTCCTGAGAGGAATTGACGCAGAGCCTGGCGTGCAGTAGAAATTTCCACGCAACGGCCACCGGATCGACGCAGCCTCTATGACTTCGTCCTGTCAATGCCGGATCTCAGCGCATCATCCCCGGGGCGTCCAAAAATCCTGCAACCCATAGAAGATCCAAGACCGAGCACCAGAAATCGACGCAAAGCCTTCACTGCGTGAAAAATAAATGATGCATCGTTGTGTGCAGCCTGAAAAATCGACACACACCTCCCTGTTTTCCACGCATCTCCTCCTCTGCAGTTCCTTGCGGATATTTTGAATGCAAAGGTACTTGGTGCTTGCAAGAGACATTTATTGCTTTAAAGAGACTAAAGACACTTTATATCATTTTTACAGTGATATCTCAACATATACTTATTGTATCTGAATCATATTGACCTGCATTTTTACCAGATAAATATTATATATTTTTATAAACACTGTGTGGTGTATTTTTGTGGTGTTCTACTGTGTTATTGCATGATTTATTGCACAAATACTTTACACATCACCTTCTAAGTTTGCCTGACTGCTCAGTGCCAAGCTACCAGAGAGTGGGCACAGGATAATTTGGTTTGTGTGTGACATACCGTGACTAGAGTGAGGGACCTTGCTTGGACAGGGGGTAATCTGACTGCCAACCAAAGCCCCCATTTCTAACAGTTACCTTAGGGCACGAGTTATAGTTACTTGAAAGAACTCTAACTATAAGTGCTGAATTTCTATGGTTTTGTATGAGTAAATTCAGAACCTAACTATAATGTCCCTGTATCCTTTATTTTTTTCAGTGAACTTCTATGTTGTTTTAATGTAAAGTCATTTGAATTGCTGTTAGAAATGGGGTCTTTGGTTGGCAGTCAGGTTACCCCCGTCCAAGCAAGGACCCTCACTCTAGTCAGGGTAAAAAAGAATCACCCTCAGCTAAACCCTCTCATCCCCTTCATAGCTTAGCACGAGCAGCAGGCTTAACTTTAGAGTGCTAGGTGTAAATTATTTGTACCAACACACACAGTAATTCTATTAAAACACTACACAATGACACAACACAGGTTTAGAACAATAGAAAATATTTATCTAAACAAAACAAGACCAAAACAACAAAAATCCACAATACACAAGTCAAGTTATCACTAAGAATGCAAAAAGAGTCTTCATGTAATTTTAAATACAACGCTAACGCTGTTAGCGTGAAAATGTAGCTTGGGTGCGTCAAAAATAACCTCGCACGGGCGAGTGTGCATCCAAAAAGGGCTTGATATGCGTTGATTTCACTCACAAGTGAGACCTTGTGTCATTTCTCCTTCAGCCGGGTCGGAGTGCTTGGTTTCTTTTCTCCGCAGGAGAGCAATGCATCGGTCCGTTCAGCACTCTTGGGTCCGGCATGCCTTGCATCGTTTTTCCACTCCCAGCAGTGTTTGCATCAGAAATTCAGCCGCACGATGATCCGAAAACCACGCATCAAGGGTTGCGATCTTACCGGTCTCCGTCAGTGATGCTGCGTGTTGTTTCTCCAGCTGCAGGCGTCGATCTTCCAGTGTTTTGCAGACGAGCGTCGATTTTCAGCCGCAGATTGGAGTTGCGTAGATCTTTTCCCTGCATGGCAGTCTGTGCGTGGATTTTTCACTCTTGGGCTGCCAGCTTCTCTTGTCAGGGTCCCAGGAACTGTATGGGCACCACTTGGCAGAGTACGAGTTTCTCCAGAAGCTCCAGGTGCTGGCAGAGAGAAGTCTTTGCTGTCCCTGAGACTTCAAACAACAGGAGGCAAGCTCTAAATCAAGCCCTTGGAGATCTTCACAGGAAGGAAGGCAACTCAAAGTCCAGTCTTTGTCCTCTAGCACAGGCAGAAGCAGCAACTGCAGGGTAGTTCCACAAAGCACAGTCACAGGCAGGGCAGCTCTTCTTCCTCAGCTCTTCTCCAGGCAGAGGTTCCTCTTGGTTTCTAGAAGTGTTCTAAAGTCTGTGGTTTTGGGTGCCCTTCTTATACCCAATTTCTCCTTTGAAGTAGGCCTACTTCAAAATAAAGTCTCTTTTGAATGTGAAATCCTGCCATGCCCAGGCCAGGCCCCAAACACTCATCAGGGGGCTGGAGACTGCATTGTGTGAGGGCAAGCACAGCCCTTTCAATTGTGAGTGACCACTCTTCCCCTCCCTCCTAGCACAGATGGCTCATCAGGATATGCATGCTACACCCCAGCTCCCTTTGTGTCACTGTTTAGTGTGAGGTGCAACCAGGCCAACTGTCAAACTGACCCAGACAGGGAGTCCACAAACAGGCAGAGTCACAGAAATGGTATAAGCAAGAAAATGCTCACTTTCTAAAAGTGGCATTTTCAAACACACATTCTTAAAATCAACTTTACTAAAAAAATGTATTTTTAAATTGTGAGCTCAGAGACCCCAAACTCCACATGTCCATCCGCTCCCAAAGGGAATCTACACTTTAATCAGATTTAAAGGTAGCTCCCATGTTAACCTATGAGAGGGACAGGCCCTGCAACAGTGAAAAACGAATTTAGCAATATTTCACTGTCAGGACACATAAAACACATTACTATATGTCCTACCTTAACCATACACTGCACCCTGCCCTTGGGGCTACCTAGGGCCTACCTTAGGGGTGTCTGATATGTAAGAAAAGGGAAGTCGAATTTACAGTTAAAACTGCACACACAGACACTGCAGTGGCAGGTCTGAGACATGATTACAGAGCTACTTATGTGGGTGGCACAACCAGTGCTGCAGGCCCACTAGTCACATTTGATTTAAAGGCCCTGGGCACCTCTAGTGCACTGTACTAGGGACTTACTGATAAATCAAATATGCCAATCATGGATAAGCCAATCACATACACATTTTGTAAGGAGCACTTGCACTTTAGCACATTGGTTAGCAGTGGTAATGTGCCCAGAGTAACAAAAACAGTACAATCAGACTCCAGCACACATCAACAACCTGGGGAACAGAGGCAAAAGGTTAAGGGAGACCACGCCAAGGATGAAAAGTTTAACAAATATCAAAAAACATTAACAATAATCTTTGGAGTCAGTAATTTCACACACCATGACCGGTTTTGCCATGAATAACCACACCTTTATGTAAAAGTTAGAATGTTTATTTCCCTACATTAACAATGATAATATCACGTAAATTAATCTCAAAATCAAATGGTATACATATAAAAACACTGGTTGACCAAACCTTCTAAAGAATCTCAATTTAACTAATGCATGGATTACTACGCACTCAAGAGTTACAGTACAAGAACAACTGCACAATAGAAATAGCATACATCTAGAGTCAGCAACTGAGCAACATCAATCATTTTTAAGTAGCAACCTCTTAGCTTATTAGAGTCTTCACTCACTAACCCTTCTTATTAGAATAGCATGTTTGGACTTCATGCAAACCAATTTAGTCAACATAAATTTGGAAAACAACTAACTATAGCTCTATCAAAATAGCTTTGGTACCTAGAAACAAAAGACAAATTACAACAAGAACAATACCATTTTGTTTTACCTCTCCTCAGTATGGATGAGCAAGCTGCGATTATTTTTGTCAGTTCGGCATCTGTTCGGTCAGCATCTGCAACGGACCATGGAGGGTAATGGTTCAGGACCAGGGACTCTAAGCTATCTGAACCATTTGGAAAGCAATGTCTAAGGGATCAGCATCCAGCATCAGAAGTTTAAGCAAAAAGATAGAATTCTCTCAGTAGGAGAATCGAAATAGGAATGAGCACGCCTCCTCGGTGGTAAACAGAAAAAATGAGCACTTCTCTCTCTGTGCAGTCTGGCTAAGTTAAAATTGTCTAAAACACTTCTCACATTGCCATTGGTCAAGGAATCGTATGTTTATGTTTAGTCCAATAAGGATTAATTTCTAAAACTAAGATATAACTAAACTGTCTTTTACATGTCGATGATTGGCTCCTCTTCTCCTGTTCCTATTGTCAGGCTCGTCAGGTAACATTTTTGTATTTATCTGCATTCCAGTCAGTAAATCCATTGTTAGCTCCTGGGAACATCTCTTTCTCACACACTGAACTATAAATGTGACAATACCTAGTATAAGAGATTCTAGCAAGCAGCTCTCATGAGAAAAGAAAGACATCTGCTAGCATTTGGTCAACTCAGTAAAAAACAATACACGTATTAATTTCTTCCGGCGAACATTTCTCGCTGCGTTATCCGAACAGTGCAGCTTAATATGAGGCTGTGCAAACTTAGCTCAAAACCTCGCTAACTTAAGGCCTACAATTAATAAAGCAAATACACAATAAGTAATCCTTAATATAACACACTACAACATTAATCTAAACATAAGCACATCAGTTTATATTAATAAGCATTTAATAAGGACACTCCGTGATTACTGCCAGCCACTCAAGTGGGCACATATTCCAAGTTTCACATTACTTTCTATATTAAGTCAAATTCTATGCAGAGTCACAATAAAAAATACATGCATATTTATTAGTAAAAATTCAGCGTTCACACTATCTCAGATACACAACATGCCTTTCATTAAGTGTAGACTCAGACAGTTACACTTGCAAATAAAGAATATTGCAACAGGAGCAAAACTTCACGCTGAATGTTAGACACACAAAATCGACATTTCAGGCCTTTGATTAAGATAACTTCATATGGCATTTCAATATACATTTGAAATATAAGATTTTACATGCATCTTCAATTATAATTGCAACATGATTATGAATGGAACATGATTAAATGCAAGTTCACCATAATTCCTTAGTCAGCGTACATGAATATAAATGTGCCTGAGTAATGCATTTCAGCACATTAAAATCAAACATTAGAATAAACATTTATATGAACGTATCATTTTCTACTGTATGTGCACCTTCAATACAATTTAGGTGCTCCACTTTACATCAGTAGGCACACAATAAATGTCACTCCTGTGAGACATAATAAGACAGCCAAAGTTATGCTTTTCACGTTCTTTGGGTACAACAGGAATGTGCCATGCCTGATGTTGCTCTGGGAGAACCAGGCCATTTTTAATGACAAAATATAAACTTTCTTAACTCAAGATGGTGATTTTGTAAATGCACTAACATGGTATATTTCTAAGCAGGAACACTGGAGCAGGCACAGGAAGATGAAGACAGCAAAATAGCTGAATGAGTTGAGCTCCTGCTAAAAGATCTCTAGGTTAAAGTTATTAGCTATTTTAAACCGTTTTTAACAGATCACAGCTCTGCTCATAAACACGTTACCTGTGTTATGCATTACTTTTCAGCATCCATGACTCAATGGAGTGAATAAAAATGAATCATTTTCTAGTCAATACTGGCTGGATCATTATGGCCTTAAAATACAGCGATTCACTACCTAGACAAATACTGCATAAATACATGGACACATACATATTATATATATATATAGAGAGAGAGAGGCCGTATTACCCTCACCCTCATCTTCACAGATGATGTAATCTCCTTGATCCTCTATTTCCATAATCTGCTGTGATGTTCTGTGAAAAAACAGAAACTCTCACTGGAGGAGCGAAGAGTGTTGCATAACAACACATAACCATCAAATTTTACGTTCAAGATAGTGGCAAGCAAACACACTTCACATGTGGTGCTGCGGATGCCAATTTTATTTTTTATCACACAATTGGAGACAAACTGTAAGTGACCGGATTTTGTAAGTACCTGATGATTTGTGGAGGGAACTATGAGACACACTTAATTGGACAAACAATATGCTTGTACAGAAAATATTCATAAATGATATAGGTATCTTAAAACAGCACGTAGTAAGCATTAGGCAGTTATCTGTGTGCATTTTCCATTGATTCATAGAATGAGCTGATTGTATTTCTAAACTTCCACCCACCTGGTGTGTGAATGTAAGAGAATTATATGAACAATAAACTTTCCCTTTTAAGGGTACATGTGTGTACGTTGATTGACACGTGTGCTGTATAGTGACTGACTGGGTGTTTGGTTCTATGTTTTTTCAAGCTTGAATGCAGTTTTTCATTTGTAATAATAAACTGGCGCAAACTCTAAAAGAACCATCCTCTTTCCAGCATTGTCAAAACTGGTTCATAATACATGACGATTGACTGAAACACATTGTTAGCATATCCTGAATTTTACTTTATTGTTCTATTACCTTTATGCCTTTTTATAAATACATTCGGCATCAGTTGTGGCTGAGTTGTCATTTCAGATAGAAACCCAAAATCCATCTTGGGAGGAATTGTTTCTTGCACTAAGTTAATATCCTTAGATCCTTTCTTTTGTAAGTTTCTACTTCCCTTTGGGGTTTCACAGGGATCTCCTGTCCTTCATGTTTTTGTGTATAGGATGCAAGTACACTCTTTGCCCAGTTCATCAGATCATTTCGAGCTTCTGTTGTGTTATTGTGTGTATGGACCATCTCGCAACCAGCTTCTACTCCATTCTTAGCAAATGTTTCATAAGCATTAAATAACAGCTGAGTCACGATTTTCGGAAATTAAATGCTTACAAAACAGAACCTTTGCAGAAAGTGGTTCAGAAATGCCACTGACATGCCTCTTTTTGTATCCCAGTGCTGTGTAATCCTACAAATAGAGTAATGAAATTCTAGCTCCAAGGGTCTTAATAGAATATTAGGTCGCTTTTAAAGCCCAAACCAACTATGTCTCCCCCTGTTTTCATGCTCCGCACCTGTAGGAAACATTTTGGGGCATATTTATACTCCGTCTGCACCGAATGTGCGTCAAACATTTTGTCGCACATTCAGCGAAAACCTTGCCCTGTATTTAAAATTTGACGCCCGAGCCCACGGACAACAAAATTCCGCCGTGTGCGTCATTTTTTGGATGCGGCAACCCGCCTTGCGTCGTATTTATGCTTTCGGGAAAAAATTATGCACGGCCGGGAGGCGGAGCCGGAAAATGACGCACCGCCTGATTTGCGTCAAAAATTAAAGCCGTTAAAATGGGGCACACACACCTGTATTTAATCAGAACACACAGAAGCAACAGCAGAGCAGCAGAGCAGCAAAAGGGAGACAGGGAGGCACTTCTCATCCAGCGTGCACGCAGTCGCAGAGCCCAGCAGCAACAACAGCAGCTACCACAACACCAGCAGGGACCCCAAAGGCAGCGCAGAAGGCAGGAGAGGATATCCTACCCCAGAACAACCCTTCATGGCCTCAGGAAACATGACATCATCCAGAGGTACAGGTTGAACTTGCAGGCCATTCAGCAGCTGCTGCGAAACATAGAGCCACAGTTGGCCCCCACCTTGCTGACACCCCACACCATGTCAACAGAAACCAAGCTGCTTGCCGTACTTAACATGCTGGCAAGTGGCTCTTTTCAAACAACTGGTGCCCTGGTTGCCGGAATATCACAGCCGTCATTCTCTGCCTTATTGCCCAAAGTACTGGATGCCATCATTGGACTCACACCCCACCACATCTGCTTCCCTAACACACTGCAGAAGCAGCAGGAAACAAAACAGGGGTTTTACCTCATTAGTGGCTTCCCACACGTCCTTGGTGCAATCGACTGCACACATGTATGCCTCGTGCCACCTGATGCAACTGAACACCTCTACCGCAACAGGAAGCACACACATTCCATCAATGTGCAGGCCATTGTCGATCACCAAGGATTGATCACCAACATCGTGGCAAAATATCCTGGGAGTGTCCATGACTCATTCATCTTCCGTCACAGCACCATCAATCAACACTTCCAGGATGGACGGTATGGCAATGGACTACTTGTTGGTAAGTACAAAAACCTACTTATATACACACTGCACAGCAACCCTCAAGAACACACAACACATACACCACAACAGCAACATGTCGACAGGAACACACTGAGGTTGTGACATCGTTAGCCATATTTCATAGGTCACCATTGAACCTGTCACACATCTGAAATTACTGTCCAGTCTAATGTTAAGACGTCAATGATCACAACGTTTGGAGTGTGTTGCCTAAATGTCAACTTGCAAATTGTAAGGGTCTCAATTATGTTTACATTAATCCATTACATAAGTCTAAAGGTATGGGATGTCCAGGGTACATTGACATGAACATGTTAACAACACTGTCAAATTTAACCTGTGTATGGAACCATCATCTCACCCCCAGTGAAGACATAGGGACACCTGTATCACAAGTCACAATGCTAGGGAGGGCACACTGTACTGCAAATCCCAAAACATACTGCTGACAACTGGTCAGCAGCCAAACACTTGTCCAGCCAAGGAAACACAATGCAGATGATACATCCTACAAGCCTAGGATGCGACACAATAACACAAAAGAGTCACAGACAACACAAGACAACTATTGCCATGCAATGTGAATTCAATGGGGCTAGCTAAATCAACATGATCCCATTCATTTTCTCTTGCAGCTGATCAGGGGTATAGCATCCGGCCATGGATAATGACACCTATTGGCAACCCGAGTACTGCAGCAGAGCATGCCTACAATGACGCACATAAGAGGACACGCACCACAGTCGAGAGGACCTTCGGCATCCTCAAGTCGAGATTCCGGTGCATCGACATCACTGGTGGTAGCCTCCTATATTCCCCTGAAATGGTCTGTAAGATCATTCTAACATGTGCCATTCTGCACAACATTTGCATAAGAAGGAACATTCCCCTCCTGGAACCAGAGCCACACATGCCTAAAGAGGAGGAAGAGGAGGATGGTGGCCTGCAACATGAGGGGGAACAACAAAACACGGCCGCTAGTTTGTGTAGGCGGCAACATATTGTGAACAATTTCTTTTAAATATAATCACCATCACCACTTTATGAACTAATTTAAATAAACACCTATAATAATCACCAAATCATGGTCTGGCTAATCATTTTTGCACACCTTTATCTCCAACTATCAGAATAAGAGTGTTGCCTCATGAAGCATTGCTGATCTACCGATCAGGACACAGAAAATCCCAGAGCAATTGTGATGCGTACCATACAACGGTCACATACACACACACTGTAAATGACATACATCCTGTACATTTCACCTTTGAAGGTCAATAGCAGAGGACCACACCTATTTCACACACACATGTTGGAAACATGGTTCATCGCAGCATATGGCACACAACTGACACACCATCACTCAATAAGGGAAAACAAGCCTCATACATGAGGCAGTTGATGTGCTTTTGCATCAGTAACAGGAATGTATGACCAGACCCTTGACAGCAGTAAGTCCAACTGCATCCAATCTTTGCAAGGACTATATGTGACTAGAGTCCCCTAGAATCAGAACATAGACAGCACAAGTGCCACACATATGAGCAGCATTGCGCACATGACATTCCATGTACATGTCAGCCCATTTCCTAACTCCTGACACACCCATGCACCTGGTCACTGCCCACCTGTCTGAAGAGGTCCCTGGAATAGTAGTATGTGTACCCCGATATTCCCTCCTCTACACACACAGACTAACAATAGTAAGCCAGTGTGCTACACCCTTTCCTATGGTATACCTTTGTCATAGTACATCTGACTGCATGGACGTCAGGTCAATTAATACACTGGCTTGTAGTTTCTAAGCCCTGTTATCACCTGTAGATTGCTTCCCGTGTGAAAACGTCTGTTGGCCATTAGAATGCAAATCTCACCTACAGGACTTGTGAGAAACGGATGCAGCCCACACCTGTGATCACCTCCATGCACACCACCCATTTCAACATGCACTGCCCCTGCTGATGCCTGGAACAGCATAGGAGTTGCCATGTTGTCAAATACACCGTTAAGCATTGCTAGTAATGAAGCTGTGTAACACAGCCCTTGGGTTCATGTGTCACCTTCAAAAACACAGGACATACACAGTTTTACATGTCAACTGTCTAGTTCGTCCAAACAGTCTTAGTCAGACCACTGATTATGTAACTTGTGAAATTGGTGGATCCAGATTGACCCTGCATCCTGTCAGCCTGACTGGCATCTGTCTGTGCGTCACCCTAAAGTTTCCCTTTGGCTACATATGTAGCACACTTGCTTTACCAAACCTCTCATTCCTCAGAGGGTATTTGGTCATGTGCTTCATCAATGCATACTCAAATACATTGTATAGCATCATCTGCCTTTTAATTGTACCATATTAGTTAAATCCTCTTTGAATACCATAATTCATGGCCCATCCCTTGTCTGGGTCTCATTTATGCATGAACGACAAAGTGTGACAGTGTCCCAGGACCATATGCAGGGATTGGGTACGGGGGCTTCAGCAGAACCAGCAACCTCTGATAATGTCCATGAAAAGTCCACACATGTCAGGACCCTGACAGTTCACACACAGAATTACATTGCTCACAACATATTGATGGGCCGTGTGTGGTGAATAGCTGCAAAAATAATCAGCACAGAGGCTATGATGTTCCCAGATGCAGTGGGAATTGCAGAGGCCAACCTTTGTACAAATGGTGTAATGACACCTGCCGGAACATGACACCTGAGACTTTATCTCACTCAGCACACCAAGGTTGCCCTGTTGACAGTCTCATTTCACGTCTTCAGTGACAGGGTGGGACCATCCCCATGTAGGTTCTCATGTCCTCATCCACTTTACTCACATTGATCAACAAAGGAGACTCAGTAGATACAGGACTAGCTGCCACTGACTCATGATGAGACCTGGACGTAACTGTGACAACATACACCCCTAAAAATATACAGGATCAACATGGACCACACACATGAACAAGACACCTCTGTGCAATTGATCACTGGAAATATGTGGACACGTGCTGCTTGGTCTGCTGGTCCACCACAGCCACTGGAGAGTTGTGACTCAGTTATATGACCTCAACTGTGGTGTCATCATACATTTGTGGTTCACCTTTGGCTGCCTGGGCCAATTACATGGTACCCACTTCCTCAATGGATGTGTCTGACTCACTGTGGGATTCACCAACAAGTGCCTAGGAAGCTGTTACCAAAAATCCAGGACATAGGATGGTGAAATTGTGGACCATTGACATGAACAAGCGTTTGCCATCTATCTGGTGCATGCTTTGTCATTTGTGGTGTCTACGTTACCCAAAATCTTGGAAGTGCACATAACGGATGTTGCTACATGTATGACTAACACATGTCCTCTCTCATTTCCACAATGACTTGCATCTAAGGTATGGACACATTGACTTCACATTCATACAAGCATATGTTCAATAATGCATCTTGTGATGCACACACACTCGGTCAACAACTACATTAGTTGCCACTGCACACACATTGAGCCATAGGCATTGAGGTATTGTACGTATGTGTGTCACATTGCTATCCTCTCCTGATGCCAAACATACCCAAATTGCGCAATACATATATGTAGGCCACATATATGGCCATCTAGTGCATCAGCCAACCGTCAAAATCCTGTTAAGGAAGTAGCGGGTCATGGTCCGCTGCAGTATGAAGTCTCACATGTGAACATACACCATCAACACCACAGTGGGTGCAATCAGCCTATCTCTGATGTGTCCCAAATGTAACATAACATAAAAACTGAAAAAATGCCCAAAACCAGTTCATGCACTGAAATTTTGACGTTGCTAGTGTTATGCGTCATTTTTTCCCCAGCAATATAGATTGTGCGTCATATTTTTTGATGCACAGGAGTGAAAATTAGGCCGCATCCAAATTATTGTAGACTATTTACTATTATTTGGATGCGGCCTAATTTTCACTCCTGTGCGTCGAAAAATATGACTCACAAACTGTATGCGTGAAAAAATATGACGCATACTGCGAAAAACGCAGCCATTTTATGCAGGAAGTGATGTAATAGGACATCCTGTTTACAGATTATGTACAGTGGGTGTACTTTCACTTTCACTTTGCAGTCTGTGAATCTTCTAGACTGTGTGGCTGTGTTCAGAGTGTTGTCCAGTGATTTTGTGCTTTTGTGTCCTGTGTGCTGTCTTAATTGTTATTTAGTGAAATAAATATTGTGGTTGTATAGTGTCCTAGTGTGTTTTGTTTACATTTCTCCAGTATTCTAGTGTTTTTATTGTTTGTGGGAGTCTGTTGTGGGTAGTGCTAGTTTGGGGATAGTTGGGCTCTTTTAGTGGTTAAGTTTACTTTTCTTTTTTTTTGTACCCCTACTTTCATCCTTTTCCACTTTCTAATTTTTTATCCCCTATTCCCCTTTTCATTGCCGAGATGTCTGGTAGGCCACGTCTTGGCAGGATGGGTGAGGAGGAGTTGGGGGGCTTTATATGGCTTGTGTGACATTTCCTACCACTCATGATCGAGGCAGGGGGCAGGGTGATACAGGGGTATCACACTGAGGCGCGCAGAATCCGGTGGGGAAAGGTGCTGCACGACCTGCAGCGCTTGTATGCCAGCCAGAGGAGTGACCACCAGCTGAAGCACCGGTGGGCTGACCTCATCACCATGGAGCAAGATCTGCTGGACCACCTGGGAATAGTGATTGGTGGCCCTGTTGGTGAGTACTAATCATGTAAATGTGCACGATTAAATGCTCTGTAGTGACATCAGATGATTTGTACAATATCTGCCAGCTAAGTTGCTGACTGTGTGTAATGCTGCGGAAACATGCAGGGTAATTGATGCACTATGTGAAGGATCACAATTGTTAGCTGTCAGGAAGCACGTGCTCTGCAAACTGACAGGATACTTTTCCGTTAAGTAAATTGGTGCCGCCTTTGTGTCAGACAACCAGCCAAAATAGGATCCAATCATGTCTATATAGGTCACATTTGCCAGAGAAGAATAGATGTACTAAAATATTGGCTAACTTTGTTGACACAATAGCTAGACTGACTTTAGAAACACTACATGATGCAGAAAATGAGTGCTGGCTTCACGTCAATTGATGATAGCAAAGTGGCCCAGACATATGTCTCATGTGAGTCTGGCGAGTGTGGAAGGAAAGCGTTCATGGAAGTTCTGTGAATGTTAGGGATTATTGTGGTCCTTCATCTTTTTGGATACATGTCAGGTATGGATTTGAAAACATAGTGAAAAGGTGTAAGGTGCCCTCAGCTAACATCTTAGAATGGTATTTGGAGTTAGTTGTGCCACATTCCAATTAGGGATGGCAGTCCAAAGGTATGCACATCTCCATGGTTGGTGCAAATCACCATTGCTGTGCCACATCAAATGAAGAAACTGTAACAACATGAGGGCTTACAAAAGTCCCTGCCCCTCTGTACATTGTACCTATGTGTAATAAATGTGTCATGGCCACATAGGCTGTTCGAATGGTAATGCAGTCCTCAAGTAACCAGGCTTTGGATGTCTCTCTTGGATGCACATGATGAGATGATTACACACCATTATTATTTCTGATAACTAATGACGGAGCATGTTTGCCACCACATGATAGTTAGGGCCACTGCATGTGTGCAGATATGTGTGTAACTGTCACAGGAGACCCATGCTATGTACATGTTGGCCGTGATATATCAGATGCAGTATCATCATGCCTGAATGGCTGTCATTTCCTAATTCAGCTTACACATGGTATATGTCTTTGAAATTGTTGGTCAGTGCACAGATTCTGAGCACATTTCTTCCTTCCATGGCTTACAGGTGGAACGGCACCCTACACTGGGGGAGAGGTGGCGACATTTGAGGACCCCGACCACTCCAGTAAGTGTTGATATGTCTGTTATGTGTTGTGTTTGCTGGTGATGTGTGATGGACTCCTGTGTGTTGAACACATAGCAAGGTGTGTTGCACTGGCCAATCATTTGTCTTGTTCCATGAGTGGGATTTCAGTTTCTCAAAATTTTGGAGTTGGCCAATGCTTATCTGATTGTATTATCTAGGGATTGTAGGTCATTCCTGTTGGCCCCACAATGAGTACTGGGGTGAGTCATGTGGATAACACTTGTACCAACAAGAGTCGCACTGGAACTCAGCTCAGATTTAGTCAGCCTGTCAGACCCACATTCTCCCAGATTAGTACTGCAAATCCCTTTCCAACAGACTTCTGCTTCCCTATTCACCAAAGTACTTATTAAACTGTAGGTAGAACTTCCTAGCAGCATGTACTTCCACATGTAGTGCTACAGGTATGTGGAACTTGAGTGCAATGGCCTAGGTATGCATGCTAATCATGATCATGGGTGTTCTTGCAACTCTGTGTCTGGTGTAAGTCATGCCTTACTGGTAGTAAATGATGTGTACCAAGCTCTGCATTTCCTGACATGTGTGGCGCTATGATTGGTCAAGGGTTTGCAGACTCCTAATTGTTGATAGACCTTACCTGTGGTGTGTGTGTAGAGCCAAACACGTGTTGAGTTTTCTATACACTCCCGGGTGTCCATGTTGTTTGGAATTGTTTGTTATTTCTCTGCCCCCCCTCAAACACAGGCATGGGTTTGTGAATAGGGTACCCAGGACTGATGCTACCATTATGTTACACATACATGTGAATAAGTGACTGTTTGGTCGGAACCTAGTATACACACTCAGGTATGGCACATGAGTACTATACTAGCAAGTCCAGTTACAACTTGCAGACCATGTGGCTTTGGATTTTCATTCCATACACTGACATCTGTAGCCCAGGCATTGGCAGAGGATGTGCAGCATGATTGTTAGCTGATAACTGGCAGAACTCAGGTGTCAAGTCAATGCCAGTTGTTACCCATCTCGTAGGTTTAGAATGTGCTATGTGTGATGTGAACTTTGTAGGCTGGCCTGCCATGTACTTCCTCAGGGACATTCAAGGATCTGTATGGTGATATGAGCTGTTACAAGTACAGTAGATGTATTGTCTGATTTACTTCTTGTGCCATTTCAGACAATGCAGTTCCTAATGTAAATTATTTGCCTTTGTCTTCACAGCTGCAAACATGACTCCCATCCAGGTCCGTGAGTTCCAGCGGCGGGCCATGAGATATCAACATATCCTGCTGGTAGAGTCAGGGTTCAGGAGGATGGCCTGTAGATACCGCCATGAACGGGCCTCCAGAGCATGGAGGGCTTTCCCACAGGGTGGCCCTACTTTTCCCAGCACAGCCACCGCCACCACAACCACCAGTTCCACCCAGGTGGCACCACCCACATCTGGGACTGCTGTCCCAACGTCTGCTGTTGTTCCAGGCCCCAGCAGTGCAACACCTTCAGGGCAGCCCACAGGCCTTGGCTCTACACGCCCACAAACCTCCTCCGCCGGTACCCAGACTGCCCCAGCTCCAACAGTTGACCCTGCAGCTTTCCAGGCAATGGAACGTAAGATGGACCGTGTGTTGCGCAAAATCAGTAATCTAAGCCGGGATGTTTGCCATATGAACAGGCGTGTGAGGTCCATAAAGCAGACCCTCCGGAGGGCCAACGTCTAGACTTTGATGACGATGGACATGATTCCCTCCCCTCCCTCCTCTTTCCTTCTTCTCATACTTAGTGGGCTTAGGGGGCTTAGTGTTAGGTTAGTATAGGCTGTTAGTTTAGTTAGTATTAGTGGGTGGAGGGTCCTGATTCTTTCTATTTTTACTTCTTAAGTGGTTGGGGCTATGTTGGGGTTCTTGTGTGTTTAATAAAAATAAAAAATAAAAAAGGAAAAAAAAAAATATCCAAAAATATATATATTTGTTTAGGATAGTATAGTATGTGTTTAGGTTAGTATCTGTTGTCCTCCATGTGTCCTGTGTCATAAGGGGGACGGGGGTTGATGTTTAGAACGTTTTGTTATATGTGATAAGTAAGTTTAGGTTAGGTTAGTTAGGGACAGTTGTGGGTAATGAGTAGTCAGGGTAGATTAGGGTAGGTAAGACTTTTCCCTCAGTTTCCTCTTCTGTGCTTACCATTTAATAAATGTATAGTGAACCCTTTACAGTATGTGTTAAATGCTTGTTGATCATGGCCTTTGCATTAGTGTACATGAAATTTGTACTATTACATTTGTGTCCTATGCTACGAACAAATCCCAACTGAGCTATAAGATTGGCAGCTACCCCAGAGCTACCTTTCAAAGATTCCACCATTCGTTGCAACCACCAGTCACAGTTAATGTGGATCCCAACGTGTTTTTGACGATAAGTATGTTTTGTAAGTCACAAACAGTGCTTCCAGACTTGGTATTGGGGGAACAGTTTTAGGTCGGACTGCAGTGTGATGTTCAAGGACACTCTTATAAGATGAGTTGTCATAAGCACTCTTGTAGTATCGTCTTGATGACTCACATAGATCATTTGTGACACTGTTCAGCATGATTACCTATTTGGATGTAAACTCAGACACCTTCATTCATGCAGTTTTTGGAGTGTTTGCTTAGATTTGTGTGCACTGTTATATGTGTTAGTATTGCATGGTGACAACATTTTGCTGCCACTATTTGATGACTTAGATATCCCTTGAGGAAGCAATATTCTGTCCAACACAGCATGATGGTGTATGGTTTATCACATCATCAGATATTACCCTCAGGAATGGCAGAGTATGATGCAATCCTGGCCACTGTGCAGATTTATCTGACTACATAATTTCAGGACAGTTGTATTGACAAGCTACGTTATTTGACAGGAGGCACATTTCAGTTATCTACTGCACAGTTGATGTGTCACATTACACAGAGACAGATTTGTTGTGTACGTGCTATTTATTGAAAAGTGCTGTGGTGCTCTATGTACATTGTCCATGATTGTGAGTCCATTATAGTGACATCTTCCATTGTGATCCTACACAAGGGGTAAAGGAAAATGCTTTTGACATGCTGGGGTGATGTTTCAGACAGTGCAGAGGGACAGGATTTGCCAATGAGTAAGAGCGAGACAAGCACTGGGCAGGCTGCCAAGATATACAGTGGTTAGCAGAACAGTCATTAAGTAGAGTTGTTGTAAGACTGGCATGTTACAAAACGCAGGACCTTGGTAATAGTTGGCCATGTGGCGGGGACTAGTGCTTCCGGGTACTTTTCCGTGTGAATGTGATCTGTTCCATGTCTTCTTCTTCTGATGTGTGTGTTGCCTCCTCTGTCCTTGGTGGTAGGGGTTGTGAAGGGGAAACACACACCTCAGTGTTAGAAGACGTGGAGTCAGACATTCCGGTCACTGCTACCTGTGAAGGTCTGAAGGGCAGTACTGCTGCAAGGAGGATCTGCTGATTCTTAAGAATAGCAGCCACATCAGGATGGTAGGCAGCCAGGTCGGCCCTGAGGGGGTCATGATTGCATTCGTGCATGCAGTGGAAGGTTTGGGGTGCGAGGTGTTGTGGCAACTCCCTTACTGCAGTGGTGAATTCCTTGACAGTTTCTTGTAGTCCTTGCAGGATGGATGTTGGGGCTTCCATGGCTGCTGCCTGATCTGCAGATGACATCATGCACGAATGCACCCCCTCTAGGCTGGCTGCCATGGTTTGCATCTCCACCCGCACCTCATTGGCCAGCTCCCGCTGTACCCCAACTACAGTTCTCTCAAAGCTGGTGCCTGTGTCGTCTGAGTCCTCAGCTGGAATGGAGCTGGCAGGTCTTACAGTTGGGGTGGTGGGTGGGTCCTCTGTGATGGCTGCTTGTTCTGTGCTCCTCCATGTGACTGAAGGTGGGGTCTGGAGGGTTCCAAGGACATCTTGGATGGTCTGCTGGGGAATGTTTGTCAGCTCGTCATCCATGTCATCAGGGTATTCTGGGACAGGCATATCCGCAGGAGATCCATTGTCCTCTGCAATGAAATGGGGTACAATTAGTGTATCTGTGTTGTGGCATTAGTGATGTGACATGCCTGCCTTGTGATAAATTCACATTGTGATCTTGTTTCGTGTTTATTGCTCCAGTCTTTCAGATGGGCATTCTCCCAGACCACCTATGGCCCACCTGCATGTCACATGTATTGTGGTAAGTTATTAGACTTGTCGGCATCATCTCCTCTAGGTGTTTGTTCTGGCCAAATAGTGATTTGCCACCTTCTTGTCCTACTCAACCCTCCGTCTACATCCATTCTCATGGTGAGGCCTTTCACTGGCTGTGGGTGCTCTGATGGCACTGGCAGCACACTTGACAATCTGGACCTGCCCCAGTCTCTGATCTTTCACATCCACTTATATGTAGTTGACATGTAGCGTAACGTATGCATAGCATTGTTATGGCACGATATGGATGTTGGCATTGGTAATGTGTACAGCTGATGTTGGGAATGTGTGGTACATTGGATTGCCCTGATAGTCGTAGCAGTGTCCTATTTCCTCCTCTGACTGTGCAGGTGTATTTCAGTGACCAGTTACATGTGTCCTCCCCCTCAATGCTGTTGTCTGAGCAGTATGGCGTTTGGGATGTTACATTGTGACCCAGGCACAGGATGGACCCTGACATATGCAGCATGGGTGTGTCCTTAGTGCTGTGTAGCTCCTACTGTTGATGGCATTGGCTGATGTTTGCAACAGCTATGGGCATTGACATTTGACAGGACTGGGGCCTATGTCTTGTTTCAGGGGATTACTGGAGTTGTCATCCTCAACCCACTAATTTAGGTGTGTATGATCCATGGGGTAGTTACTGCCATTGGCTACTTGAGCTGCACACACAGCGGAGGTGGTAGTGACAACTGTTGTCACGGTTACATTCCAGTTGTCGGTATGGCTCGAGGTTGTTAATTGGGCCCTAGTAAATGTAGGGGGTGTAGTGGCTGACGTGTGACAGGATGTCAGTTTGACATTGTGCCCTTCCCTCCTGGCGTGGCTTTACCTTTGCTCCATTGTTGGCATGGCAGCATGCCCCCATGAGACTGTTGTTGGTGTAGTGTTATGGTGTGCCCCAGCTTCTGTCTGTGCATGCCATGCCCCCATGCCATACCCCTTTACCCATGCTACTCCATGTATATGATGACTTACATGCATTTTGTGGTTGGTATCCCCCCCCTGCTTACGGTTGACATTAGTGCATTTTCATTCCCCATGCGACTTACCCTGCATGTGTGTTGTCTCCTGGTAGTCTGCACTGTCCTGTCCTGTCCTTGAATCCCTGTGACGATCTCCTCAGGGATGACGGCTGTGACCATCTCCTCCATGTGGTCCAGGGCCTCCTGGTGTGCTGGACTCCCACCTCCAGTCTGCAGTGCTGCCTTCCTGGCCATCTTTTCCTTGGTCCTGCGCTTGCAGTCATGCCAGCGTTTCTTGCACTCGATGACTGTTCTGCGTACTTCTGCCACACTGTTGATCTTGTCGACAATTTGGTGCCATATAGCCTGTCTCCTACTGATTGGCAACTTTGAGGTGACAAACAGTTGGTGCTGGTGTTCCGTCACCTCTTTAACCAGAATTTCCTGTTCCTCTGCACTGAAGCAACACTTTATTTTCTTCTTAAAAATGTCCTGGTTCTTGTGTGGGTCCTCCTGGCTGGTTCCTGGTCTGTTGTCATTTTCCTGGGGACTGTAGGGGCATCTGGGATCCATTTTGGCTCTCCTCTGCTGAAATGGCTGTGTTCGCGGGGAATTTTGATGCTATTGCGTCACAAAAACGCTGCATCTCCGGTTTGCGGGGTCGTAAATAGGCCCACAGTCATTTCCGCCGCGTTAACGTCGTTTTGCTTTACGACTTGACGCTGCGGTGTGCATCAAAAAAAATGACTCACACCTGTGGTTTTCGCCGCCATGTGTCAAAGTATAAATTTGACGCCCGCACGGCGCACCAAAATGGCGTTAACCGGCGGTATTATTTTTTACGCAAAACTGCAGCAGCGCAGTTTTGTGTCAAAAAGTATAAATCTTGCCCTTTGTCTTTCCTACTAAAAGAACGTCATCCCAGGGAGATTTTTATCTGCGTGTTGTCCTCTGATGGTCGTTGCAGTAGCACTTATTTAGGGCTTCCAGGTGCTACACTATTTCAATGCATTGTAGATGCATTGAAACTTGCAAGACTGAAAACATATGATCAAGTTTCTGTAGCATTGTGTTAATTGTATTGACTTCCAGTGTGGCTAAAGATTTATTTCAAGGTTCTTTGATTAGTCCTCACAGCGTATTATGGAACTAAACAATCTTGTCTGTATGAGCAGTTTTCACTCTATATGCCTTCAAGATCTATGTGCTATGGCTCGCTTGTTTTTAAAGTCCTTCATATCAAAGCAGGGGTTAAAAAAAGGCCCATCATCGATTGCAATGGGCCTCAATGGACTTTGCAGGATTAGCGTCAACAGTTTTATGCTAATCTTGCAAAGCACTGGCCTAGTGTAAAAAATGATGACGTTAGTCCCCTCACTACCGCCATGGTGCGCTGTACTTTAAATATGGTGCACACATGGTGACATTAGGAGGGCACTTGTTTTTTTTTTTTAAATATGCCCCAATGTCCTTTCAATTAAACTTCATGATCTTGACAGTCTTTAGCTTTAAGGAAAATACAGAAGAGTATTCTATTTTCTTAATGCTTCTGAGATTAGCTTATCTGAACCTCACCGTCATCTTTAATTTGTAGTCCTCATCTGATCAGTTTTTAATGTTTCTTCAGTTCCAAGATGCCTCTGGGCAAGAACATTGTGCTATATAAAAAAAAATCAAATCAATAGAGTATGAAAAAGGAGCAGGAAATGAAGACTGCTTGATAGCTCAATGAGTTGAGCTTGTGCTGCACGGATCTTTACGTTATAGTAATTTAGCAGCTTTTAAAAGTTTAGAATGCGGCTTATAAAAACATTGTTCCTATTATTTATTACTTTTCCTCATCCACGACAATATATATTTTGTAAAGTTGAAAAATATATGGAATTTAAACACGAACTATAGGAGTTACAAACATGCCTGCGGGTTTAATCAGACTACTGCGGATATTCTCCCTATGTAACCTGACAGTCACACATAACATTTCTGAGTAGAAACAAAGACCGATTCACAAAAGCATTTTGGGATTTATATAGTAGTACTAAAGAATTACTCTTTAACGTTCTGTCTCTTGCTTTTGTAAATCACCTGCAAAATATTTAAAATGGGAATAAAACAGGAATATTCAGGCACTATTCCTGTACAGTTAGTACAAATAAAAAAACACGGTGCCCTCTTGCACGTCTGCTAATAGAGAGTTCACAAAGCCATGTAAAGTTTGTCAAAGTTCTCTCCTGTAGTTCTACATCACATTTTCATAAATGCTTTTTTAAATCGGTCCCATTTAATTTCAGCCTCGGGAAATTCATACAGACATATCAACAAGTTGATTTCTAATCACTATTTGCCTGAATGTTACAGGATGTCATCTAGCAGAACTAACATAATGTAACATGTATATTTGAAAAGTGCATGTTCACTCCAGCTGGGGTTTCTTGGCACTGACTGACATGACAGATGTTTACAGTAGTGTAACCCAACTCAATGGTACACCTTTCATCAACCTCAGAAAGAAACAAGGCTGAGTGGACCCACCAGAATTAGAACACGTGAAAATATGGTGAAAAGCAGACTTTTGCAGGGGATGCATTAATCCACTGCACCATCAGACTTGGCTTTCCCTCCAATGTCTCATCCTTTTATATGGGCAAAGTTTATCAAACGCGTATTAATTCTGTTGGATACAAACTAATATTAACCTGCATATCACATATTTAAATACAATGCTAGATGGCTAGGCCTTTCACCTTTCTTAAGTGGATGACATGAGTACCATTTAGTTGGACAATGAAAACAAATATGATGAACTTCCAGGCCATATATTTCAATTCCTTAACAATGTATAATAATAACATCTGTTATTTACACGGGCAAGTTGATTCTTAGTAAAGTGAATAAATGTTGCCATTGAGTAGGGTGATAATATAAGCATTTTTAAAATGTCAAGGGGCGCGTCCTCTGTCATTTTATAATTTGAGCATGTGATTTGTAGGGTGCTCACAGATCTTTGCAGCAGTCACTCATCCTAGTAAATAACTAAGCTATTTCCACAGAAATTAGGGCTTCAGTTCTACTGAAAAAGTTTTTGACTAAGTAAATGTTAAGCCTGTGACAATGATAGATTGCTTTCTGTTTCGGCAGAAAGAAACTACTTTGACCACATCACACACTGTTCGCCTCAAAAGCCAAGCAGATATTTCTATCCTTGTATGTCCTGGCTTTTACTGATTGGCCAGAATTTGTCGACGAACTAGTATTTTCTCTTAAATGCTATAGCCCACAATTACTTTTAACGTCTACCCAAAAAAGATGCAACGTTACATTGACCTGCATGCTTTCTTTGTGGCACATAATTATTGAATCGTAAATGCAATGCGTAAGATGCACAGAAAGTTAGAAAACATATTTTATTTTACATCTACAAACAATGTGATAATGAAACTATTTGACAAAAAAACAATCCCAATCCAGGAATGTGAAGTATGACTAAATACAGAAGGGCTCACACAGGACAACTAGAATAATTCAAATCCCTTTTAACATGTCTTTGTCTACATTTTCCACTTGCTCTTCATTTTCCCGTTCTTCCTCTAATTGCTCTCCTTACCCCCCTTCCCCTTTCTGTTCCTTTTCATCTTTTCCTCTTTCAGTTTTGGTTTTGGTCGATTCCGATGTTCCAGTGCTGCAGGAAAGGCCTACCATTTAAAAAACCTGCCTACTCAGATGTAAAATATGAACATCAAGCACAAGCACTGCTCGCAGCCCCGCAGTACCCCGTCTTGAAATTCCAATGGCTACAAAAGAACACAGAAGGAAACAGGCCTTCAGATTTTATGTCCTCAAAGGAACTTCCTCAGTCCGGTTCTTAACTCCTGCCCAAGACCCCCAGGCTTATTTGTGCCCAACATGGTCAGGTGCACCTACTTCATGTACAAAAGACTTTAAGACTTTAGTACTCGTGGCTTTTCATTACGTCCTCTCATCTTTCTTCGACCAGCCGAATAATTTCCTCTCTCACCTTAGTCACATCATTTGTAATTGCCTTAGGCTGTGTGATGTAAACATTTCCCAGTAATCATGCATCGGGGCATATATTTCTCATTTGTTTTTTTACATCGCTCTGTGCCCGCTGGATTAGGTTCACTTCTATAATTACATGCAATAACGCATGAATAGAGTAAACAGTACAGTTTGAAACAAAAAGAAACATTGATTTCATTGCAACACCTCCACCCAAACCCTTCCACTTGAAAAAAGCCACATAACTTACAAGTAGACAACATCTTTTCCATTTATCAGTACAACTGAGAAATTGATCAGTTTGTAGCATTTTATGGATCTTGAGATAGAGATACAAGAGGCATGCCAATGCCTTCTCTGGTGGCAACATTACTCAGAAGAGCTTCCACAGGATTCTCTGCGTTCACAACAAAAATAAAGTGTGGATAGTATGGATAGTGAATGTGAACATAAGGACGTAAAAGATGTGAACGGTAACTGTACTTCTGGTGTAGTAAATCCACATGTAGTCATTGCGACAAAGTGATATACATATGGAAAACCTTGATCTACAGAAACTATTTTTTACAATTGTATCGCAAGTGAACTTGACCTAAAGGAATTAGAGCATTTTACAGGAGCACCAGGTTACATTCCACATTTTTAGGCACATGGGACCTCATGTGCTAAAAATGCAATCTCTAAAAGCGGCCTAAATGTTTTACAGAATAAATTTATAGTGAGCAAACTGACCGATGTCGGGTCACAAAATATTGAATAACACAATGTCTGTGGTTGCTTTTAATTAAAAAAAAAAACTTAGAGACACATTTACAAGCGGCATGCATATCCCATGTATCACTTTTTTGGATGCAGCAACGGCACAGGCTGCAGGCCCATATCTACAAGGCCATGTAATTCCACTTTGCGTGGCTTTACATGGCCTTGTAGATATAGAGTAAGGCAACGCACCACAAGAAGCTGCGTTGCCTTACTTTGCACCAAAGAGCTAAGTGTTCCAGTGCAACACCCATGAATTTTGACACATTCCCAGATTTACAAGGAATTGTAAACCTGGTAATGCGTTAAGAGCCTACATCTCCACAATGGAGGCATAAAGGAGGCTCAACAAGGAGAAATACCTTTATTTCTCCTCGTTTTACCTTTTTCCATGTGTGCTGCATTCTGCAACACACATAGAAAGAGGAAAACGCCTCTTGTGAATGTTTTTGTGCAGGAAGGTGTCCCTTCCTGCACAAAACTAATCATCCCTGCAACACAGACACCCTTGCACCATTGTGCAAGGGTGCCCGCGTTGGCAGCCCATTGTGCACCAGCTCAGGGGAAAAGGACAGAAATGCACTGTATCTTGTAGATAGGGCAGCACAACAAGAAGGCTTGCTGCGCTGCCCTGCATCAAAAGATTGTAAATTTGCCCCTTGGTGAGGACTGAAGATGCGGATTCCAAGATCAAAGTGACTAGAATATAGTATGTCTAATCTTCAGCTCTTTAAAGTTTTTCAATCGTCCTCAATATTAATAAATGAGGGCCACTGATATAAAGCCATTCCATGCCCCAAAACATCAGAATGTGTTTAGTTAGCTCGAATGTGAGATGTGTAATAAGATTCAGTGTCACCTTAGGGTCTTTTAGAGAGAACAGCATTTTTTCCATTATTGTTTGAATAAAAAAATGAACAGATTGATCTAAATGTTCCAGTATCGAGCCTATACCAGAGATGTTTGATCAGCCTCTTATGACTTTTCAGAAGGCAGTAAATGTGGGGGTGCAGGGTTTTTCACTGATTAGGAATCGCCTTTCCTGTTAGGAAATCCAGATTGTCAAGTCCATCTGTTTCTTTTATTGCTGCTTCCATTTACTTTTTGATAGTTTTGGTAGTGTTGCCTGCCAGTTTTCGTAATGTTTTCTTCCGGCAAGAAGGTTACGCATTTTTGTCCTGTATCACAATAGCACCCTCCTTGACTGCCTATCTTTTACATCATAAGAAGAGCATACAATAAGGAAGCTA
Organism: Pleurodeles waltl; assembly: GCF_031143425.1. Taxonomy (NCBI): domain Eukaryota; kingdom Metazoa; phylum Chordata; class Amphibia; order Caudata; family Salamandridae; genus Pleurodeles; species Pleurodeles waltl. Next base: position 630,727,816 of record NC_090447.1, read on the forward strand.
GGATCAACACTCTTCACTACTATGGAGCTCCAGCTTTTACCATCTCTCATTTTGCAATGCCCTTAAAATGTTTTTTATTTACTTGATTCCGAGTTCCAGACACAGGGCACCTCGTAGTAACAGTGTGCTTTATATGCTCAAGTGTCATGTATTCATTTACCTATGCTGAGCCCTCTGTACCAACTTTGGTTACCCATCTATAGCAGTGTAGACATACATATTTACAGCAGATATGCTCCTAATTCAGTCGGTTTCAGTTTAACAGAATACTCTGGTTAACCACCCTGTATGTCCAAGATCATTTCCATTCCCCCATGTTGTACCTGGCTTTTTGACAGGGTCATCCCCAAACTTTTTGCCTCCTTCCTCCTATTTTTTCAGACCTGTTGTTGATGGCTTTTGACCTCTGGACACTTTACCACTGCTAACCAGTGCTAAAGTGCAAATGCTCTCTGTGTAAATTGTACTATTGATTGGTTTATCCATGATTTGGCTATTTAATTTATTTATAATCCCTAGTAGAGTGCACTATATGTGCCTAGGGCCTGTAGATTAAATGCTACTAGTGGGCCTGCAGCACTGGTTGTGCCACCCACTTCAGTAGCCCCTTAACCTTGTCTCAGGCCTGCCATTGCAAGGCCTTTGTGTGCAGTTTCACTGCCACTTCGACTTGGCATTTAAAAGTGCTTGCCAAGCCCAGAACTCCCCTTTTTCTACATATAAGTCACCCCTAATGTGTGCCCTAGGTAACCCTAGAGCAGGGTGCTGTGTGGGTAAAAGGCAGGACATTTACCTGTGTAGTTATATGTCCTGGTAGTGTAAAACTCCTAAATTCGTTTTTACACTACTGTGAGGCCTGCTCCCTTCATAGGCTAACATTGGGGCTGCCCTCATACACTGTTGAAGTGGCAGCTGCTGATCTGAAAGGAGCAGGAAGGTCATATTTAGTATGGCCAGAATGGTAATATAAAGTCCTGCTGACTGGTGAAGTCGGATTTAATATTACTATTCTAGAAATGCCACTTTTAGAAAGTGAACATTTCTTTGCACTTAAATCTTTCTGTGCCCTTCAATCCACGTCTGGCTAGGTTTAGTTGACAGCTACTTGTGCATTCACTCAGACACACCCCAAACACAGGGTACTCAGCCTCACTTGCATACATCTGCATTTTGAATGGGTCTTCCTGGGCTGGGAGGGTGGATGGCCTGCCCTCACACAAAGGACTGCCACACCCCCTACTGGGACCCTGGCAGACAGGATTGAACTGAAAGGGAACCTGGTGCATTTCTTAGACACTCTTTGAAGTCACCCCCTCTTCAAAGGCACAACTTAGTATAAAACAGGGCCTCTGCCCTACCTCATCAGACACTTGCTGGAGAAGAAACCTGAACCAGAAACTACATCCTGCCAAGAAGAACTGCCTGGCTGCTCAAAGGACTCACCTGTCTGCTTTTCTACAAAGGACTGCTGCCGTGCTGAACTCTTGTCTGGCTGTAAGAGTGCTCTCCAAGGGCTTGGATAGAGCTTGCCTCCTGTTCCCTGAAGTCTAAGGACCAAAAAGACTTCTCTCTTTCACTTGGACGCTTCGTGCGCTGAAATTTTTGACGCACAGCTTGTTACGCGGCGAGAAAAACGCTGCACACCGACGCTGATCGATGCGACGCCTTCGGGATGACCGGAACTTCGACGCACGGCCTCGCAAGGACAACGCCGCCCGACTTCCAAGGAGAAATCGACGCGACGCCTGCCATGAGAGCGAAATTTTGACGCACAGCCCCGCGGAACGACGCGCAGCCGGAAAACAAGCAGGAGAATCCACGCACAGACCCGGGACATCTGGTAATCCCCGCGAACCATAGAAGGGACGGTCCGCGTGCCGGAAAACGACACACGTCTTCCCCCGAGTGAAAAATAACGACGCAAGTCCGTGTGTGAAGGGGCGCAACCGACGCACACACCATTTTTCCTCCCGTAGAACGACGCACGTCTCCCTGCGTGAAAAATAACGACGCATGTCCGTGTGTGAAGGGGCGTAACCGGCACACACACCATTTTTCCACGCATCTCCTCTTCTGCGGCCCTCTGCGGAGATTTTCCACCAGAAACCAGGTACTTTGTGCTTGAAAGAGACTTTGTTTGCTTTTTAAAGACTTAAGACACTTTATATCACTTTTTAGTGATATCTTTACAAATTCATATTGCATCTTTGATCATTTTGACCTGCAAATACCCAGATAAATATTATATATTTTTCTGAACACTGTGTGGTGTATTTTTGTGGTGTTATGTTATGGTGTTGTATGATTTATTGCACAAATGCTTTACACATTGCCTTCTAAGTTAAGCCTGACTGCTCGTGCCAAGCTACCAGAGGGTGGGCACAGGCTGATTTTGGATTGTGTGTGACTTACCCTGACTAGAGTGAGGGTTCTTGGTTGGACAGAGGGCGACCTGACTGCCAACCAAAAACCCCATTTCTAACACCCCATATAATACAGGTCTTCTTGCTAAATATACATTGTGAAGGGGAGCATGGGAAGGCAAAGACATGCATGAACCATAACTACAAACTTGCGTTTCAAAGATGTCTGAGAATCAAATCAAGGGAGATCAGGGTTTTTACTGCTCAGCTGTCTTCCACAGAGCCACATTAACAAGGCTATGCACAGTGTTGCAACAGAACATATGGTGAGGTTCATGCTTCACTGACACCCCACCAGGCATCCAAGTTGAGCTTTTCAGAATCAGCCGTGGGGATAGGTGAGCAAACTGGTAAATTATAAGTGTGAGCCCAGCCATACCTGAGCCATTTGTCGGACTTGGATCTAAAAGACAACAAAGAAACTGAGGTATCAAAATATTTGGCATGTAAAAGAAACAACAAATATGTAAAAAAAACCATACTTCTGAAAAAATGAAAAAAAAAAAAATCTTGAACGTTTGTCTTGTACTTCAGTATATTATCACTACATGAGCACCTATCAAAAGTAATAGGCACAGATTTAAGAAACGTGCTGCTTCATGTCATGAAGCACCACTTTTATTGCGACCCATTGTGCGCCCCCTAATGCCAGCAGATGTGCGCCGTATTTAACATACTGTGCTCCATGGTGCAGGTTAGGGCCAGTAGCATCATAATTTTTGACGCTATTGAGGTACTTTAAAGGATTAGCGCCAATAATGTTGGCGCTAATCCTGCAAAGTACATTGAGGCCCGTTATGGTATGCCTCCTTCTAACACCTGCTCAGTACACGCATTACAAATGCTGCTAAAAATGGTGCAGTGGAATCGCAGAGATTCCACTGCGCCATTTTTGCGGGCCCCCTAATGGAGGGAATACCCCCTTGCATACATTATGCCTAGCACAGGCATAATGTGGCGCAAGGGCTTACAAAGTGGCACAATGCGTGCATTGCGCCACTTTGTAAATATGGTGTGGTGCTTTTTCCGCACTATCGTCACATTAGCTTAAAAAAAATTACACTAATGTGGCATTAGTTGGTGCTAGGCCCTTCATAAATTTGGCCCATAGTCTTTAAGTATGAGCTTAGAAACAATAACAAATTCCCTATTCCCACCGCTATGTGGATGCTGACATGGGTGAACAAACAGATGTCAGTAATTGGTGTATGCCGTATTTATGGCAAGTATGTTCGGAGCAAACTATGTACTCGCAGGACTTTTTAATATACCACAAGATACTCTCAGATTTGACCCCATCAAAATGAGATGCACTGAAGTAAATCGATGTGCCTAGTTTCAAATACTGTGTTTGAGTAAGGAAAAAATGATTTCAGCCCAGATTTCCTAGTTAAACATTGTGCAAGTCAACCACTGGTGAAATATCTCCTTCTTTCTCCAGCTTGCCACAAAAATGCAATGCTTCTATTTAATCAATGATTTCCTATAGTATGCTTGTGTGTAATAAATTGTTCCTAATGGGTATGGACACATCCAGAAATATTTTTCTTTCACCTTACGTTTTAAATCTACCCTCTTATTGTAGGGATAGCACGGATTTCACAAGCCGCCCCAAACGTTGGAAGTGAAGTATACCTTTTGGAGAGTTCTTACGGGACAAACACTATTGCTGCACCCAAAAGGCATACAACAAGGAGGCAGTCAGGATGATGCAAAGGTTCAGATCTAGAGGTTACCCCAACAAGGTACTCAGAACCTCAAAAGAGAGGTCAGATCAACTGTTGAAGGGGAACCTTTTGACCCAAAAGGGAAGGACGAAAGAACCTAATAAGATTGGACTCATACCACTAACAACAGTGAATCAGATTTGAAACAGGTGTGCTCAAAGCATTGGCATATAATTAAGACAGATCCAGTAATTTGCTAATTAGTTACACCACATCCCCTCATCACATAGCATAGGCCTAAATCAATTAAGGACATCATGGTATGCAGCTATCTGAAAGCACAACCCAGGAAGGGTGGTAAAAAGGACAGCAGGACTTCTTAAGTGTGGTAAATGCAAAGCATGTAGAGGAAGCAAGAACAGAAAGAAGTACAGTTTACCATTGGGATATTTAGAAACATCAGGAATTTAATTTAATGCAATAGTGATTATTGTGTTCATGTTTTGGAATGTGCCTGCAGACAACAATATAAAGGTAGCACTATTTTTCCACCACAAAAGATATATATATATATTACTCCTCCTCTTCACGAAAATCCCTGGCCCGGTTCTTGGGAGGTACACTGAGCTTAGGCCATGGAATGTCACTGCCGAAGGGTATCGCATTATTTGTGTGCCCACTCAGGTACTGCTTAAAGTGTCTTTGGTGCACATTCAGAATACGGAATTTTACTACATGCGCACACCGCACAAGCCCACTTGGGAAACATATTATTAAGTTGATGATTATGGTCATGAAAAGTTATTTTCTATGGGGATTGCGTCATTTATGTGTCACCTTTAGCAATGTTTTATATGTTCACAATCTACTTTTCTCCATTTTAAAATGGCGATCGTTTGTGCAGTGATTACTGCTGCCTTGGTAAACCTCACTGATATATTTTTATGAGTTACACTATTCTGTACAATGCTTCATGCAGACTGCATGCCATTATTTGATTTTATATTCTGGTGAAATGTAAAAATGCAAGGGGGCGAGTACCATATGTATGCTGTTTTTGGGAAAAACGGAGTATTTATGTTTGACTGTTCCCCGTCACAATATTGTGACTGACGGACGTGACTATTGTTTCCTTTTGTGAGCCCATTTTCTATGTTGCTATACAGCACAGTTAATTTCCTTTTAAAACTTGGGAAGGGGGGGCAGCTACCCCATTTGTGAACAAGGCGACTCATTTTCCAAAATACATTGGGTGTTGCTGTGCCCATACCTGTCACTTTCAGTGGTGATTGGCAATAAATCTTTGGATGCAAGCAGTGGGAGCACATGTATCTCCTTGCAGAGGTATATTGTGCTCTCTCTATCGCTCCCTCTCTGTATATATATATATATATATATATATATATATATATATATATATATATATATGTAATATATAGTGATATGGCTTATATATAAATTCACTGAAAAAAACAAAGGTTACAGGGACATTATACTTAGGTTCTGAATTTCCTCGCACAAAACCATAGAAATTCAGCAGTTGTAGTTATTGTTAACTCAAGTAACTATAGTTCGCACTCTAAGGTAACTATAACTCGTGCCCCCACCATGCACAGTTTTCTCATCAATAATTTTATTGCAAATATCAATGATGCCAAAGACATTGTCATTAATGATGTAATATGTGAAGCAATTAGCTGTGCATGGTGCAGGTGCAAGTTAAATTACCTTAGGGCACAAATTATAGTGAATTGAGTTAACAATACCTATAACTGCTGAACGTTGTGTGAGGAAATTCGGAACCTAACCATAACATCCCTATAACCTTTGTTTTTTTTCAGTGAATTTCTGTAGTGTTTTTAGCACAGACGTACATATAAGCCAAGCCGCGCACTGTCTTTGGCCGTGTGCAGCAGTGTTTGGACACAGGAACCTGCCTGTAGCCAGGTCTGTTGGCCAACCCTCCTGCATGCACCCAGATCCATGCTGGACACAGCCTTCGACCGTGTGCAGCATGAGGTTGGATGCAGTGTGTGTGGGTTTTTTTTTTTTTTTTTTTCTTTGGAACCGCTGTTCCACCAGTGGAATTGTGGGTCCTGATCTGTGGTTCTACTGGTAGATCAGTGGTTCCACGGGCTGGATGAAAAAAAATGATTGCCCACAAGGGGTCCTCTATCTGACCTAGGGGTCAGGATACCTGTATCCTGAACCCTTATGTGTTTTGCACTCTCCTTTTCTCACTTCGAGTCAACCAATAAAATGGCAGCCACAACTTTTCTGTCAGGTTGCCACCAGCCATTCAGGGCCTTGCTTTTCCCCCAGATCCATGAATCTGGACACAGATCCGCGGGTCCATATCCAGGGAGGATCTGCATTCCTATTTACCAATGTTTTTTAAACTCTAATATCTCAGAAAGTACTGAACAGATTTGCACTAAACCCCAAAAAGTGTGTGCTGCGCATCAGGTTTTAGCTTCCAGACAAATTTGGTGTAATTCCAGTCAGCGGTTGGGCTGTAGGCATGTCTAAAGGTCTTACAGTAAAATGAACGGGGAAAACGTGTTTTGGGACAACCCCCCTTTTACTCGGCTCCCACTTGACGGATCACCCTTAAACTTTCAAGACAGAAGCTGAACTTAGCAAAGTATACGTTTTGAACATTTCGTAAAGATTCAACAAGCGCCACTAAAGTTATAGGTAAAACAAAAAACGCTCTACCTATGGAAACTTGGTCCTAACTATAACTTCTTAGTAGCGACTGCCACTAGGTAATGTATACAGATATCTATTATATATCTGTATGTGTGTATTTATATCTATATATCTATATATATCAATGAAATAAAGGGCAGTTAAAGTGACGTTATATTTAGGTGTTGTAATGAGATGCAAGCTAATATTTAAAAAAGCAAAAACATGGAAATACATTAGTTATAGTTTAGTGAACTAAGTATAACTTCCGTACCCATGATGAACTGCTTATGACCTTATATGTTACAGCACTCTTTACATTAAATGACATCATTGATACCATCACTGTTCATATTTATATAACACCATTGTTCAAATTACCAATGGAATCAACCGATAATTCTGACAGTTTGTTTTTTGCTTTGTGGACAAAGAGTAATACAACACCCTGAATCAATGGTTGAATTCTTATAAGCTTATTTGTAAGCTTTCAAATTATGTGAAGGAAATTTGATAGCTCAGAAGCAATGCACTTTTAATAGATGTCATTTTTTTTTTGCATGTATTCATTCAAAGTATTTGTGCAGTGGCGGTAGGCCACACGCAGAGAGGTGGCTACTGTGCATCATTAAGCAATAATGTGTTTGATCAACCTTTGCAGTGAAGGGCTAAGCAAGTAGGGTGTTAGATGGTCATGGAGGTGTGGGCACAGGGCCTGGCTGCAGGTGAGACCCTGTGGCCAAACTCCCACTCTGCATGACTGAAGGCCATGCACAGTGGGGTTGGCCACCTGTGGAGGGTTGGGAGTGAGATAAGGCCTCAGAGCAAGACCACCACCTAACCCCTGTTGTATGTTGGATACAGGGTGTGGCGTGACACCAGGCCTTGCAGACATCAACTTTGTATGTCCAAAGGCTGTGCATATTGGAGGTTGGCTGCTTGTGGACGTATGGGTGCAGACCCTGGCCACAGGCTAAGCCCTTTGTCAAACTTGTCCTGCATATGGCTGAAGGTCAGGTGCGATGGAGGTTTCAAGTTTATGGAAGGTTGGGGGCAGGGCCTTGCCCGATTCTAGCTACTAAGTCAAAATCTTGATGTGGCTTTGAAGCAAGATCTGGCCACAGGCTAAGACTGAGGTATCATAATTGATGCTATTAGTGAGGTAATTTACCATGTTATGAATGATGTAATATAGGAGGTCTTAAACATTGTGTAATGGGGGCCCAATTTATAGTTAGTCCACAAAACTATAATCAGCATTGTTTTTGATTTTATAAAATTAACTTGTGTCTCATTCTAACACCTAACAATAATCTCACTTTCACCATTAGTTTCTTCAATGATTTTTCATTTTCTTTCGAACATAAGTTAAGGTCTTGCGCCTAACCTAAATATGATGTAACTTTAACCTATGTTTTTTGTAAGTGAATATGTATACATAAAAAGTGCTACTTTTCAACTAGTTTGCACATGGAAAGTTTTGGCGTGATCAAGAAAAGAGGGGTGGAGGCAAAATGCATTTATCCCATTCTATTTTCCATAGGAATTTTCGACATAGCTACAGCCCAAACCACTGAACAGATTTACACCACGTTTAGCAGAAAGCTAGATCCTGGTCCAGAATGAGTGTTTTTGGTGTAACTCCATTCAATAGTTTAGAAGAAATTAAGGTTAAAAAACAATGTGAGAGATGCTGAGATCTGATCGGCTGCCACCACATCAAACAGGAAGTAGTGGCAACCATTTTAGGACTCGGATTCCATCCTGAGTCCTTAGGAAAACCACATAAAAAAGACATAGGGGACAGGCTACGGATACTCTGACCCCGCCTGGGGCCAAAAACATGTTTTTAAAAAAATCGAAACAAATTTGTGGAAGATCTGCAAATCCATGGCAAAATGGAAAAAAATAATCGCAGGTGCGTGTTTGTTTTATTAAACCCTCCTTGCGTGAGCCAGCATTGGGGGTTGCAGTGCCTGGGTTTTTTTGGGGGAGGGGGCACGTGGCCCCACTCCCCAAGCCTAAAACGCCACTTTAGTAATTGCAGGCAGAGAAACAGAACCCATAATGCTCCCGCCCAGAAGGAGCAGCATAAATGCAGCTGCTCCCCCTGGAATGAGCAATGCCAGCTTCCATACCATGTGGGGAGCTGGATGGGTCCACAAGAGTCCTGAGGCTTCCCCCACAGCCTCCAACATTGTTCTCAGTGAGTGTCCTGGGTGGGCACGGGGCACCCAACTATAATTGATGAAGCTCATCAGGGGGGTGGGGGTCCGCAGAACCAAAATCGGCTCGAGGTGGGGGCTGCACAGTTTCTCTCCCCATTTCAGAAAGATACATCCGCGGGGAATGGGGTCCTCAGGACCTACAAAAGGCACAGTTTGGGGTTTGCTAGTAACTTTGGTGCTGTTTTATGAAGCTTTAAAAACTTTCCATAAAAAAATCATTCATCTCAGCTTCTTTCTTGAAAGTTAAGGAGTGGTCCATCAAGGAGGGAGCTGAGAAAGAAGTAGGGCCCAAAATGCAATATTCTCATGCAATTTCCATAGGAAATTTTAAACAGTGCTACACTGAAAACGACTAAACAGAATTACACCAAATTTGTCACAAAGCTATTTCTTTACACAGAAAGTGTGATTTTTGTATTTGTCATAAATCTCTTTTAATAGTTTTGAGAAATTAAGGTCCAAAATGTGTAGATGCTTAGATAGTTGTGTTTGCAAGACTCTCACAGGAGTCCCGATGGAACCAACTTAAAAAATTAGAAGATCTGATTGGCTGAAGCAGATTTTTTCCATTTGTCCACCTCGCTCCTACAAGTCCCACAGGATCTCATGTTCTGTTTGGCTGGCCACAACATGACATTACATGACATGGGGATTGGAAATGATAAAAAAAATATATATATAAGGGGAAGGGTAGGCATACACTGATGCTCTGGACCAGATGGAACCCCACACCCCTGGGACCAAAAGAAAAACATATATTTTTGGGGTTGCCCCAATCCTGCTGGACTCTTACAGGAGTTAGTGTGACCCCTTAATCCCATGAGAATCCCACAGGAGCACACGGGCCAGGCTGACTTCCTCATCCGGCAAGATCAGAAAACCATTTAAAATAAAAAGGGAACGTGAGTACACATATTACCTGTGGCGGTCGCCAGTAGGTAGTTATAGTTAGGACCATATTTCCATAGAAAAAGTATTTTTTGACTTGCCTATATCTTTAGTGCCGTTTGACGAATCTTTACGAAATTTTCCCAAGAAAGTGTTCCTGAGAATTGTGTTGTACATGGGAGGTTTTGGGGTGATCCATCAAGCGGGAGATGATAAAAAGGGGTATAAGGGGGTTCAAAAAATTCCCATGTTAAATCCCATAGGGATTTTGAACATGACTATAGCCCGAACTGCTGAATGGAACTACACAGAATTTGGCAGAAAAGTAACTTTTGGTCCAGAAGGATGCCTTATTCTTGTTTGTTGGAAATCCGTTCAGCAGTTTTTTAGATATTAAAAGAAAATGAAATGTAGATATCTAGCAGTGTGAAGGATTCTCAAATAATAATGAGCTCGTGCAGAGAAATGCACAGTTCTGATTGGCTGCCAACACTTCAACCAGAAAGTGGTGGCAGCCATCTTGGGACTTGGCTTCAGGTGAGTCCCACAAAAAAAGTTTATAAAGAAGACAAGGGCAAGGGTAGGGACACCCTGACCCTCTAGCTCTGGTGTGGGGTCGCAGAGGAACCCACCTAGGGCAAAAAAGCAAAAAAACAAAAAAACCCTCTTTTAAAGAAAAAATTGCCATAAATTTGCGTTGAATTTGTGGCAAAAGTTTTTTTTAAAACAAGCGCGGTCTCCTGTGCTTGTTGAATGTAAAGCCCCCGGGTGGGCCACGTCCTGGGGGCATTGCCATTTTTAATGGGGACACCTGCCCCCGCCAACCCCAGGGTCTGCCACTTCCCTGGGGCACAAAAGTAAGACTGAGTGCGGCAGCCCTAGGGACTGTCACCTCCCCGAGGCTTTAAACAAATGAAATGCGGGGGCTGTCTGGCTCCCCTGCTGCCCTGGGGACTGCTATCTCCCAGACCACAAAAGTAAGATTGAATGTGGAAGGGGCTGCTTCACCCCCCACAGCCCCGGAACCAACACCTCCTTGGGGCTTTAAACAAATGTAGTGTGGGGGGGCCACTTATCCCTACTGCAAATCTGGGGACTGCCACCTGCCCGGGGCTTTAAACAAATGAAACACAGGTGACCGCTCAGCCTTTCCTCAGGGCTGGGGACTGCCACCTTCCCAGGGCGAATCTTTTATCTTTAAAAGTGAATGCAGTGGCCCGCTCAGGACCCCTTGCAGTCCCAAGGGCCGCCACCTCCCCATTCAATTTTTTTTTTAAAGATAGGGGGTCCATTGTGGACCCCTGGGGACCACCACCTCCCTAGGGCTATTTAAATGTTGGTAGGAGCCCTCCATAAGAGCCATTAATGACCCTGGGTGCCCACCCCGGGACACAGCTGTTTGCTGTGACTTAACAAAGGAAAATGCTCGCCCTCTTTGTGACACCAATGTCAGCTCCCACAGACATGAGTAGCCGGCTGGTACTGTGGGGGCCTCCAGGCTCCCCCTGTGGTCTCCAACATTGTGAGTGGGTGCCCTCGGGGGCACCCAGGTCATATGGCCATGCCCGGGGGCTTGGGTCCCTGGGACTAAGTTCGGCCTGGAGAGGGGGACCGGGTGGCCCTCCTCTCCCCAAAAAAATAATTTAGGCCAGGGTTCGGGGGATGAGGCCTAGATCAACCTGGGGAGGGGAACTGCTCTATCCCCTCAACAAACTGATACATTTTAGAAGGCCAGACACAGAGACCTGTAGCCAACTACCACTGTGCATAGCAAAGGTTGTGTGCAGCATGGGGTTGGGTGGTGAGGGATGTCCGCTTCAGGGACTGGACACCAACGCGGGGTCGGGTAGTTATAGGGGTTGGCTGCATGCCCTGTGGACAACCCCTGCTGCACACGGCCGAAGGCCATGGGCAGCACAAGATTGGGTGGTTTTAGGGGTTGGTCGCAGGGCCTGACCACAGGGCCGTGCGCAGCACCAGGTTGGGTGATTATAGAGTTGGCTGCAGCCCCAATGACTGCCCTGCAAGGCCATAGGCCGTGAATGGCAGTGGTTGGATTAACGTATAGTAAATAACATTACTTTACATAAAAAAAAACATAGAAATTGTCACTGTCAGTTATGTGAGTGAGTGAGTGAGTGAGTGAGTGGGTGAGTGGGTGAGTGGGTGAGTGGGTGTCAGTAGTTTTATGGGTCTGTGAATTAGTATGTGAGTAGATGTGTGTGTGTGGATGTACAAGAGTCTGTACTGGGGTATGACGGAGAGTGTGAATGGTTCTGTGGGTGACTTTATAAGTGATATCATCAGTGATGTCATGTGAGATGTCATATGTGAAGTCATAAGCAGTGCATTATGGGGGCGCAAGTTATAGTTAGCTCAGTTACTATAGTTGGTGAATTTCAATTTTTTTGTACATGTGAAATGTGAGCACAACTATAACGTTCCTGCAACCTTTGGTTTTTTAATTGAATCAGTGTTTTTTTTAATTCTATTTCCTAACTATAACATCTTGGTAACCCTTTCTTTTTAGTGACTAAATATATATATATATATATATATATATATATATATATATATGTTAGAAATTGGTTTTTTGGTTGGCAGTCAGGTTACCCTCTGTCCAAGCAAGAACCCTCACTCTAGTCAGGGTAAGTCACACACAATCCAAATTATCCTGTGCCCACCCTCTGGTAGCTTGGTACGAGCAGTCAGGCTTAACTTAGAAGGCAATGTGTAAAGTATTTGTGCAATAAATCATACAATAACACCATATAGCACCACAAAAATACACCACACAGTGTTTAGAAAAATATTGAATATTTATCTGTATATTTGTAGATCAACACAATAAAAGATGCAATAAGAATTTGTAGGAATATCACTGAAAAGTTATATAAAGTGTCTTAAGTCTTTAAAAAGCAAACAAAGTCTCTTTCAAGCACAAAGTACCTGGTTTGGAGTGGAAAATCTCTGCAGAGGGCCGCAGAGGAGGAGATGCGTGGAAAAATGGTGTGTGCGTCGGTTTCGCCCCTTCACACACGGACTTGCGTCGATATTTTTCACGCGGGGAGACGTGCGTTGTTCTGCGGGAAGAAAAATGGTGTGTGCGTCGGTTTCACCCCTTCACACACGGACTCGCGTTGTTATTTTTCACTCGGGGAAAACGTGCTTCATTTTCAGTCACGCGGGCAGACTCCTTCTATGGTTCGCGGGATTACCAGATGTCCCAGGGTCTGTGCGTGGATTCCTCGGCTTGTTATCCGGCTTTGCGTCATTCCAGGAGGCTGTGCGTGGAATTTTCTTTCTCACAGCAGGCGTCGCATCGATTTCCTCTCTGGAAGCCGGGTGGCGTTATCCATGCGAGGCCGTGCGTTGAAGTTCTGGTCGCCCCGTAGGCGTCGCGTCAGGCAGCGTCGGCGTGTGGCGATTTTCTCATCGCGGAGCAAGCTGTGCGTCAAATTTTTCGGCGCACAAGGAGTCCAAATGAAAAAGAGAAGTCTTTTTGGTCCTGAGACTTCAGGGAACAGGAGGCAAGTTCTATCCAAGCCCTTGGAGATCACTTTGGCAGCCAGACAAGAGTTCAGCAAGGCAGCAGTCCTTTGTAGAAAGCAGACAGGTGAGTCCTTTGAGCAGCCAGGCAGTTCTTCTTGGCAGGATGCAGGTTCTGGTTCAGGTTTCTTCTCCAGCAAGTGTCTGAGGTGGTAGGGCAGAGGCCCTGTTTTATACCCAAATGTGCCTTTGAAAGTGGGGGAGACTTCAAAGAGTGGTTTGGAAGTGGAAGGATTCAAGCTAGCCTGGCTGAGGAGGGGTGAAACCCCGAAACCGGTCCCAGGATGCTTGTTTCCGGTCCAGGGAGAACCTGGCCTGGCAGTTCGGGCTGGACTGTTCCCATGTGGAACAGGGTCAAGACTGATTTGCATATGGCTGGGTTCAAACTGGGGTGGCATGGTGAGCAAAATAATGGATGGATTAAACCCAGATCTGTGACTGGGGGTGAATGTTTGATTGGTTCCGCATTCCGTCCATCCAGTTACGCTATCCCACAGCGTTTGTATTTTGCTTTGCTTTTGCCGCCCTAAGTGCGCCGGGTATGCCCAGACGTGGGTCCCGGGCTCACTGCGCCACTGGATTCAAGCTAGCCTGGCTGAGGAGGGGTGAAACCCCGAAACCGGTCACAGGATGCTTGTTTCCGGTCCAGGGAGAACCTGGCCTGGCAGTTCGGGCTGGACTGTTCCCATGTGGAACAGGGTCAAGACTGATTTGCATATGGCTGGGTTCAAACTGGGGTGGCATGGTGAGCAAAATAATGGATGGATTAAACCCAGATCTGTGACTGGGGGTGAATGTTTGATTGGTTCCGCATTCCGTCCATCCAGTTACGCTATCCCACAGCGTTTGTATTTTGCTTTGCTTTTGCCGCCCTAAGTGCGCCGGGTATGCCCAGACGTGGGTCCCGGGCTCACTGTGCCACTGGATTCAAGCTAGCCTGGCTGAGGAGGGGTGAAACCCCGAAACCGGTCCCAGGATGCTTGTTTCCGGTCCAGGGAGAACCTGGCCTGGCAGTTCGGGCTGGACTGTTCCCATGTGGAACAGGGTCAAGACTGATTTGCATATGGCTGGGTTCAAACTGGGGTGGCATGGTGAGCAAAATAATGGATGGATTAAACCCAGATCTGTGACTGGGGGTGAATGTTTGATTGGTTCCGCATTCCGTCCATCCAGTTACGCTATCACACAGCGTTTGTATTTTGCTTTGCTTTTGCCGCCCTAAGTGCGCCGGGTATGCCCAGACGTGGGTCCCGGGCTCACTGTGCCACTGGATTCAAGCTAGCCTGGCTGAGGAGGGGTGAAACCCCGAAACCGGTCCCAGGATGCTTGTTTCCGGTCCAGGGAGAACCTGGCCTGGCAGTTCGGGCTGGACTGTTCCCATGTGGAACAGGGTCAAGACTGATTTGCATATGGCTGGGTTCAAACTGGGGTGGCATGGTGAGCAAAATAATGGATGGATTAAACCCAGATCTGTGACTGGGGGTGAATGTTTGATTGGTTCCGCATTCCGTCCATCCAGTTACGCTATCCCACAGCGTTTGTATTTTGCTTTGCTTTTGCCGCCCTAAGTGCGCCGGGTATGCCCAGACGTGGGTCCCGGGCTCACTGTGCCACTGGATTCAAGCTAGCCTGGCTGAGGAGGGGTGAAACCCCGAAACCGGTCCCAGGATGCTTGTTTCCGGTCCAGGGAGAACCTGGCCTGGCAGTTCGGGCTGGATTGTTCCCATGTGGAACAGGGTCAAGACTGATTTGCATATGGCTGGGTTCAAACTGGGGTGGCATGGTGAGCAAAATAATGGATGGATTAAACCCAGATCTGTGACTGGGGGTGAATGTTTGATTGGTTCCGCATTCCGTCCATCCAGTTACGCTATCCCACAGCGTTTGTATTTTGCTTTGCTTTTGCCGCCCTAAGTGCGCCGGGTATGCCCAGACGTGGGTCCCGGGCTCACTGTGCCACTGGATTCAAGCTAGCCTGGCTGAGGAGGGGTGAAACCCCGAAACCGGTCCCAGGATGCTTGTTTCCGGTCCAGGGAGAACCTGGCCTGGCAGTTCGGGCTGGACTGTTCCCATGTGGAACAGGGTCAAGACTGATTTGCATATGGCTGGGTTCAAACTGGGGTGGCATGGTGAGCAAAATAATGGATGGATTAAACCCAGATCTGTGACTGGGGGTGAATGTTTGATTGGTTCCGCATTCCGTCCATCCAGTTACGCTATCCCACAGCGTTTGTATTTTGCTTTGCTTTTGCCGCCCTAAGTGCGCCGGGTATGCCCAGACGTGGGTCCCGGGCTCACTGTGCCACTGGATTCAAGCTAGCCTGGCTGAGGAGGGGTGAAACCCCGAAACCGGTCCCAGGATGCTTGTTTCCGGTCCAGGGAGAACCTGGCCTGGCAGTTTGGGCTGGACTGTTCCCATGTGGAACAGGGTCAAGACTGATTTGCATATGGCTGGGTTCAAACTGGGGTGGCATGGTGAGCAAAATAATGGATGGATTAAACCCAGATCTGTGACTGGGGGTGAATGTTTGATTGGTTCCGCATTCCGTCCATCCAGTTACGCTATCCCACAGCGTTTGTATTTTGCTGTGGTTTGGAAGTGCACCAGGTCCCCTTTCAGTTCAATCCTGTCTGCCAGGGTCCCAGTAGGGGGTGTGGCAGTCCTTTTTGTCAGAGCAGGCCCTCCACCCTCCCAGCCCAGGAAGACCCATTCAAAATGCAGATGTATGCAAGTGAGGCTGAGTACCCTGTGTTTGGGGTGTGTCTGAGTGAATGCACAAGGAGCTGTCAACTAAACCTAGCCAGACGTGGATTGTAAGGCACAGAAAGATTTAAGTGCAGAGAAATGCTCAATTTCTAAGAGTGGCATTTCTAAAATAGTAATATTAAATCCAACTTCACCAGTCAGCAGGATTTTGTATAACCATTCTGGCCATACTAAATATGACCTCCCTTCAGATCAGCAGCTGCCACTTCACCAATGTATGAGGGCAGCCCCAATGTTAGCCTATGAAGGGAGCAGGCCTCACATTAGTGTAAAAACGAATTTAGGAGTTTTACACTACCAGGACATGTAAACTACACAGGTACATGTCCTGCCTTTTACCCACACAGCATCCTGCTCCAGGGGTTACCTAGGGCACACATTAGAGGTGACTTATGTGTAGAAAAAGGGGAGCTTTAGGCTTGGCAAGTACTTAAATGCCAAGTCGAAGTGTGAGTGAAACTGCACACACAGGCCTTGCCGTGGCAGGCCTGGGACAAGGTAAGGGGCTACTTGAGTGGGTGGCAAAACCAGGGCTGCAGGCCCACTAGTAGCATTTAATGTACAGGCCCTAGGCACATACAGTGCCCATTACTAGGGACTTATAAGTATATTAAATAGTCCAATTGGGTATGATCCAAAGTTACCATGTTTAAAGTGAGAGAGCAAATGCACTTTAGCACTGGTTAGCAGTGGTAAAGTGCACAGAGTCTAAAAGCCAGCAAAAACAGAGTCCAAAAAGTGGAGGGAGGCAGGCAAAAAGTTAGGGGTGACCACCCTAAGGCATGTCAGGTCTAACAATATATATATATATATATATATATATATATATATATATATATAATCCTCAGCCTCCTGGTCTGAAAAGCAACACACCTTGCTGCCGGTGCATACGTCAGGGCAAAGACCAGCAACCCTCATAGATTCACGAAAATACAAACGTTGCACTCCCGGAGTATGCCAGAACAATTTCAATTTATTACAGATGAAAGCACAAGACCGCACTAACGCGTTTCAACATAACGTCTTCCTCAGAGTGGTTCGGTCCGTATGAGCAATCACTTCACATAGTCCACATTTATATAGGGCATTTCAGAGTAAAAGACCTACAAGTCTCCACACCTGTTAATGATATTGGATTATTACTCGTTATTACGCATGATTTCAAATTTGTAACTGCTCAAAATGTGCAGTGCCGTAGCCATAGTCCCTCTTTCAAAAAGATTCTTGGTGAGTCAGAATGTTAGTCTCTCAGCACAAAGCAATACTTCTGATGTGATCCTTATTAGTAACAAACCATACCAAGTTTTCTATATATATATATATATATATATATATGGTGAGCGTAGCAGAGGGTTTAATCCATGTAACATTCTTAGTGATAAAACAACAGCATTATGGGATTGGAAGTCCGTACTAATTGCCGCACATGTTCCTTCTTCCAATTATACAATTCACATCCAATATTATAATACCATGTTTGTTCTGAAATCAGATAACATATTTATAATAGGCTGTGCTGGAACGTTTCAAAATTATATTATCCACCAAGTCTTTAACTTCCGATTTTTCGATGTCGTTCATATCCAATTTGATTTAGAGGACCTTACCACAGAACAAGGTCAAAAAATCAATAACAAATGTTTATGGACTCTGTGCTTCTTCCCAACATGCTTGCAGCTGTAACAATGCCAAAATAAACAAGCAGTCTCCGGACCCTATTCATTCAGGGCCACATCAGCAATGTTGAACTTTAACAGGTAACTACTCACCATTTAAAATGAGAGAGTACCCTGTAATCCGGAGTGGCCCCAGGCGCTTTAGAAGGCGGAAAACCCATTTCTTCCAGTGTAATGTACACACGCAAGAGATACGTATCTCCCTGCTCACTGCGAAATAACACTGTTCTTCAGTGCCGGGCGCTGTCGCTTTTTAAATATTTCATCCTCAGCCTCCTGGTCTGAAAAGCAACGCGCCTTGCTGCCGGTGCATACGTCAGGGCAAAGACCAGCAACATGTGCGGCACTTCGTACGGACTTCCAATCCCATAATGCCGTTGTTTTATCACTAAGAATGTTACATGGATTAAACCCTCTGCTGCGCTCACCATATATATATAGAAAACTTGGTATGGTTTGTTACTAATAAGGATCACATCAGAAGTATTGCTTTGTGCTGAGAGACTAACATTCTGACTCACCAAGAATCTTTTTGAAAGAGGGACTATGGCTACGGCACTGCACATTTTGAGCAGTTACAAATTTGAAATCATGCGTAATAACGAGTAATAATCCAATATCATTAACAGGTGTGGAGACTTGTAGGTCTTTTACTCTGAAATGCCCTATATAAATGTGGACTATGTGAAGTGATTGCTCATACGGACCGAACCACTCTGAGGAAGACGTTATGTTGAAACGCGTTAGTGCGGTCTTGTGCTTTCATCTGTAATAAATTGAAATTGTTCTGGCATACTCCGGGAGTGCAACGTTTGTATTTTCGTGAATATATGTATATACATATAACAATATAAATAGATTTTTTTCTTACTAAAAAAACAAAGGTTATAGGGAGGCTATAGAGAAATGCATAATTTTCATTTTAACACACTCAGCTGTTCACATCCTCTTTCTCGAGTGCTCTGAAGCATCGTTCGAGCCTTTCTGGCACTTTACATAAACGCTAAATGGAAAGGATTCACTGTACCAACTAGTTCACAAGACCTTGGTAGTTCTTTAATGATGTAGAGTACCTTTTATTGCATCTTTGCTTCTATTTTCATTTTCAAACAATGTTAGCAAGAGCTATGTGTGTGTCCGTGTGTGCACGCATGTGTGTGTCTGTGTATAGTTCTATATGCCCAGTGAAATCAGTTGCTTTACATCATTACATTATATTGTTACTAAAGCTCTTCAACACCAATTTTGTTGTGTTTAATGCAAGGGTAATATATTTCAGAATTCCTACAAAGTAACCACTTTGTAGGTGTTAAACATTTTGCATCTTTTCATTCCCCTACACTCTCACAGATCCAAAATCTCTTGATCAGAAGGAAATACGATAAACTCATGGATGTTCAGTAGTTGAAAGTGTAACCTCCACCTGCCAAAAACCAATAATTCTGTGATTCAGAAAACATCATTTGGGATGCATAGAAAACACTTTCAGAGCACGTGTGTTTTACTTAAGTTAGCAAAACTTTTTAATACTTATTTACTTCCTTGGAAAAAAACAATGGACTCGAGTCACAAACGTTTTGTTTTGTAATTTGTACTGACTATTGTAGTACTCCTATTTTACTCCTGAATTCTAAGATTAAGGGCCTGATTACAATGACGGTGGGAAGTGTCCTGCCTTCATGTTTTTGGTGGTCTGACTGCCCGGTTACGATATGTGTGGTGACACCACCTCAAGAGTGTCGCTAACATTTCTGCTACTACGGCAGAAGCAGAAGCTACCCATGTAGGGAGTTACGTGCACCTCACCACCAGCCCAATTTTGATCTGCCCTTGAGAGTCGGTGGAAAGGCAAGAAATGAGCCAAATAAATGGCTCAAGGGCGATTGTGGCCATGTGTAATGTAGCTAGTGCTCATGTAGTGCCCTCCAATGCCTCCAGGTCAGGTTCACCCAATGTTTCACTTGCACAACAGAATGCAGGGAACCAGTGTGCCCGACTGGCTGGAGGATCTGTAATATGGCCAGCATTGGCTTCTGGCTCATTTCCAGAACTGAAGTGTGCCACTGCCATGACTCCTACACTTGCACACTTCAGCCCTGCGGGACAATCATAATGTGGTGGTCGGGATGCCGCCAGCTTGGTAAAGTTTTGAAGACCGCCGGAGCGGTACAACCGCCGAAGTCATAATCAGGCCCTAAGTCAGCAGTTCTATGTTACAACGACTACAAATAAGATGGCTGAATTCAAGATGTGCAAATGGCTTTACCTAAAGTTTTTATATTCCTGGGCCCCCATATGGCCATTTATTGTGGCACTAATAAGCAAACTTCCTGCAGCTGCTTGAATGTAGAACTGTCCCTGGTATCCTGACTTTTCAGTACTGATAAAACACTGTCTCGAAAATTCGTTTTCATTTGAAAAAAATAAAAATAATATCATTATATCATTTTTGACTATCGAGCATGACATTGTTTATAGATAATGGACCTACCGATTCTAAAGGCCCGAGCTGAACGCAAGGTCGGAATAGGAAGGCAAGGGACATTAAGGAGCAATATTTGCTAGCTGTAAGGTAGCACAGCTATAATTAGCACATAATATGCCAGTACTTCCACAACCCCTTCGATTGTTCTTCTAGCTGACTGTTGCAGTCTGATTGGCTGCCCACCTTTGACAGGCCAATCAATATTCTAATTCTGAATCGACAGTTCTAAAAAATAATCCTATCATTTTGACATATAAGAAAATATATCGTACGTTATTATATTTTTTGGCACTAGGGATAAGTCACCAGTGGCTGTGCTGTTGTTAGTAGTCATGATCTATGTTCCTTTTAAAGTGCGTGGCTGTGCACCCTAGCAGTCAGAGGTTTATTAGCACTCAGGGAATTATAAAGAGCTTTGGTGAACAAGATGCACACGGTTTTTCTGAGCCACAAAACATTCTACAAAGGAAAGGCTCTTCACAAGCTGTGCGGAAAAGAGGCTTAAACAAATAGTGGCTGCAAGGGCAGTAACTTTGTTCAGAGGAAAGGCGGTTGCTTTTCTCATTGCTCACTCCATTAGTCATGTTCTGTCTCCCATCATTTTACAGTATTTGTATGACTTGTAATACACAATCGACAGTCAGGCAGATAGTATGAAGTTATTTTTGCTGATACACATAGCTAAGTGTTTTTCACAATGCATACAACTCTGTGGATTCAATGCTTCAGCTTGTTTTCAAATGCTTGTTTTACATAAGAGTGACACCATTGGATAGGATGTGATTACTGAACAGCACTTTTTTTCTCTAGGACTTGATGATTGCCTGCAGCAGTATATCAAGAGCTTTGAGAGAGAGAAAATTGGTGGAGACCAACTGTTGCGCATCACTCACCAAGAACTGGAGGAACTGGGAGTCACCCGCATTGGACATCAGGAACTCATATTAGAAGCCGTTGACCTGCTTTGTGCTCTGGTAAGTTTTTGCTTGCAGTAGTAGAGGAGACAGAGCTATGGATGATGAGGCATTATAAATGTCTATTGCCAGTCATTCTGTATAGGTATTGCAATTATACATTTATATACACATTTCCTTGCATAATACCAATACAAAACATTTTTTAATAAAGCAAAAAAGCAAATGGCATAAGATATAAATATCAAAGTTAACAGCATTAACGTGTTAGGTCCAAATCAAACTCCAAAAAATCTGTGGAACCGAAAGTGGAAATGTGAAATAGCAGTTACCATCCCCTCAGAATTATGAGATGCAGGAGAACTAAGTGAATTTGTGGTGATTGACCCTAAGATTCAGGTAACCACTAGGAATTAGCAAAGAATTATTGGGGGAACTTGACCCGCAATTAACAATTCACTTCGTAAATCCTCCGTTTTAAGAGATCCCAGCATTCCCCTGGTAACTCTACTTCGGTAGAGGCGGAATTACTGGGAGATTTACGAGGGCACCGATAATATGGTTCACAATGGGGAAGAGTTCAAGTCTGGGGAACGCTTTTTTACAGGTCATCAATAGAATATAACATCTGAAGAGCAAATCATCAGAGAGAGTAATGCCATCAGTGGGACTCCTTAGAAAGGACAAGGCTGATTGAGATACTAATGGTCTTATTTAGAGAGTGGAGGATGGAAGATTCTGTCACAAACATCGTGGATATCCTCTCTGTTGTATGACAAGTGTTTGGGCATTAGCACACTTGTAATATAGCAGACAGTTTATCTGCTATGATTATTACAGACTACACCATCCTCCAAGCTCTAAATAAGATCCTAAGTATATGTAAATTCTTGTGGATGCATGATCATCTAAGAGTAGAAGAAATACTCTTGTATTTCTGGAATTATGGAAATCCATGCATCACAAAGCTTCGGGACGTCTAACAAGATTTTTTAAAGTGTTTATTATAAAGTACCATTTTAAGACTACCCAATAGATGATATTAACAGATGGTGATTACAGGTAATGTCTATAACACAGGAAAGTATAATATTTTCATAGTTCATTTCAAGCGGTTTCTGATTAAGTGCTCTAGGGAAAATAGATATTCTGTCCCCTGAACTAAAATATTGACATAGAAAATTATGTCTTCAACAGTAAATAATTGGTGGACAATTATTTCCTTTTTAGATCTTTTGAGATTAGTTTACATGGGATTATGTTATAGATGTATAAGTGTTTAAAATCGATCTGGCCTTTTTTTTTAGAACGCAAGGGCTTCACTGTGGTCCTTATTCACAAAACACTTTGCATATCCAAGCGGCACTGAGTTGAGGATAAAGTGTCATTTGGGGCACATATGCCAGCCCCTATTTTTCCAGAAACAGGAGCTGCAGATATTTACACGTCCATGGCACTTATACCCGCAGACAATTTTCCAGCAGGTTATTTTCTGCAGTGCAAGAGTGGATTGAGTGGTAGGAAAATGGATGTTCCCATAAAAAAGCTTTGTAAGTGGCTGTTGAAAATGTGGCGAATACCCACAAGTCACAACGTCATATATATTCACAAATATTTGCAATGTCTTTCATCCTCCCTACACTTGTACAAATAGACTACACCTTGAAAACATAGGTGTAAATTATAAAGTGATGGCAGTATAGTTCAAGGAACATAATCATAATTTATTGACGTGACTGACAAAATATTTTTCCACATTGAGAAACAAGCATTGGCAGAGTAAATAGGTTTAGCTGCGGCTGATAAGCTTCTGACGTTTTACGTTTAAAAAAATATACATATAAAAACAAATCTTCACAGGTTTCCACTCACTTGTGCGCTTGCAGGCGCAGAAGGAAACAGACTCTGCTTTTTGGGATGCTCGCAGCTGTTATGCCTTTAGTGGAAACTGTCCTAACAGGTTGCCCACACTAGGTGAAGACGTACTAACTAACAAACAGGGGCAGTTGGTAACCATTTCAATCTTTTCATTGCAAATTTCAAGCAAGGGGAACATCTCTGTTTGCCCCATTTCATTGTGATTCATGAGGAATTTAAATGTTGACAAACAATGTGTTCGGTTTTTCATCTTCTAAAACGTTCCACTTTCAACAGTGCAGGCTTTACGGCAGGAATGTTTGTTAATCGGGCTCCTATTTAAAGAACTTCTAGAATAAATTGATTCCTTCACTTAAGTCATATGTTTAACATAAGGAGGCGTTTAAGGTTCATGTTAGTGAAGTAAAATGTCACATTTAATTGCTGCCTTGATGATCAGTTACTTAGGACCTAGAATTTGGCGGATCGGTTACTGCCTCACAACAGTGACTTATACCCCGTCTGTCAGAATATAAATTCCATAGGAAATAAAGGGATTTATATTTCGGCAGACGGGATGTCCGTCACCGTTGTGATGGGGTAACCCGTCCACCGAGATCTAAACCAGGCCCTTAATTTGCAATAAATGCCAGTTTTCCCTAGGCTTGCTTATTATATTTACTATGGTAACACTGAAGAATGGACGGATTCGCTTTCTTATTGCATGCATTGCCCAAGTGAAGTGGACTAGCATGCCCTCTTCATAATCCTGGTTGTCCATTTAAAAAATTCATCATGACAACTTCCTAAAGGTGGTGACTTGTTTTCTGCTTTGCCGTTTGATGAGTGACAATTTTTACTTCTCTTTTTCATTATGACTTCAAAGAACAGGTAATGGCTGTCATGTTTTCCAGATTTATCATTATGCTGCTAAGTTATTCTGTTCTCTGAGCTCAAATTGTGGTTATCTGTAAATATCTAAGAAGCCGTTCAATTACAGTGTAACTACGTGAGTTTGCTAATCCCAAGGATAATGTGAAATGCTGCAAAGTGTTTCACAACTTGCTTAACAACCTGTACGATGAGTAAAACACCTGTAGTACACACACACACACACACACATGCGTGCTCTCACTCACCCAAACACAATCAGCACACACACAGTTATTACACGGTTATTAGAACTAATATCGCACAATCTTTGGCCGGATGAAAGTGAAGTTACTTGACCTTTGACTTCAATACTATTACAGAAAGTAATATCACTACAGAAAAGAACTGTTGGTAGTTTAAGGTGAATACAATGATAACAAAGTTACTAAAGATATACCTAGCATATGCTATCAAATGTCTGATGCTGTCATCTCAGGCCTACTGCAGCTTCATATGCTCAAGTAATGCCATCCTACATCATATTCAGCCAACATGGCTAAGTACAGCCATGAATTCCCAGATCCCTTAACCTGAGCCCCGTGCTTTGTACGAAGGGTACATGCAATGTGTTCTGCCCACAGTCACGACCACAACATTGGTTTAGGGTAAAGAGATCTGTGATTGACGGTGCAACATCTCCCCACTACCATTCTGTAGCTTGGTTGGTTCATAGCCGGGTGGAAGAATGAGGTCACCACGGTGCGATGTACAGAGAATCCCTCAGTGATGGGCCATTCTTCGTCTGATATGCGTGAGCCTGGCATTTTGCTGCTGCCCGCTGCAGAAAGCATAGGCACCAACAGAGAAAGATGGTGAGGCCTGCCACCTCTACTTGGAACTCACTCATGGTGACACTGGCGGCAGGCTATGTCCTGAAAGTGTGACAGATAGATGAAACATTCTGACATTCTGTTCCAAGAGGTGAGAACTGCCTAAGTAAATGTCAGTTAGAGAGCCCTGTTTTCTGAATGTCCTAGACCCAGTGCTTGATTTGTAGCAAAACATAAGTGCTGGGACCCGAGCTTTTCTTTGGAGGCTACCACCAGTAGTGCCGAATGCTGAGTTTACCAAATACCACTGCTACATGCTTTAGATAGCACCTCGCGCCTCTTTCTTCCACCGCTGCACTTAGGCCCATATTTATACTTTTTTAGCGCCTCAATTGCGCCGCTTTTTTACGCAAAAGCAGCGCAAACTTACGAAATACAATGGCATTTTGTAAAAATTACGCAAATGCAGTGCTAAAAAAGTATAAATATGGGCCTTAATGTCTCTTATTAGTCTTAAAATGTACCGTTTTTCCCTGCTTCTGCCTTTGTCATTATTTTCTGATCTTTCTCCTTCTTCTTCTTTGTCCCATTTATGATTTTCGCTCTCTAGCATGGGCTCAAAGTCTGATGATGAAATGTAAGTCTATTCTTCTTAAAAGAGTGGCAGGACCCACCACCTACAACCACTGGTACAAATTAAGCACTGGAGTCCCTGAACGAAAGATTGCAAAGGCTGTGCATGTGCCAGGAAAGCCTCAGAGATGGGTAGCAGTTGCAACCTTGTGTGACCTTTACTATAAATGGTCCTCATGTACATCGATTTGCGTTCAGGAATTCTTATTCGTTGTTGGTGGTTTCCACTATCCTGATCTATATTCCAGGCTGCAGGTGAGGGATGAGCTTTCGAGATTGCATGTTTCCACTTTTATTTCTCGGACATAGTTAAACCTATTCTGCCAAAAAATCAGTAATAAAGTGATCCATGATTTGAAAAGATGGTTAATTATATATTTTGCCCCGTGTAACTACAGATACGTAGAGGGACAGGAGCAGAAATACCAATTAAAAACTCTAAAATTTAGAAGAATATTTCTCAGATCATGAAGTAGCATGTGGATCACATGCCCCATGGCTACAGATATTTATCGATTCTAATGCCAGCTTTTGAGGAGACAAACTTCTTTGCTTTTCAGAAACTCAGAAAAGTAGCTATATTCCCTAAGAATACTCGGAAACAAGTCCACAACCTATACTGCATACTGGAGGCAGCATGCTAGTCAACTATATTGTATTTTACGAAAGCGAACCAATATCATTGCAGAGCACCCTGTCGACATTTTCCCACCACCACACTGCTGTCAATCTTAGGGACATGATGCATATTGCCCTTCATTCTAGGACAATGCCCAACACACTGAAATGTGTTATGTGTTACTTCTTAGAGGTACTAAAGCCCTATAGGGAAACACATCCTAGGGACACTCACCCACTAGATTGATTGGCAAGGTCCAATATAGACCACATTGTGCAGCAGGGATGATTACACTCCATCTTGTTCTTCATCCAAGGGCCATTAGATCAAAAATTTGCACTGCATTGTAATAAAGACACTAACCAATCAGATGTTTTTGAATTGAAAACGCTACAAATCCACCAGAATGCCCTTATTTTAGGAATACTAACCCAACGCACTTCTTCATAGGGCCCCTAACCAATCACACTTCACTTCATACTCTGTACGTTAGCTCTCTGCATTGCAACATAGAGATGCAAACAAGTCATACTGCACTTCGCCCTGGGGATACTGCCACTATGCATCTGCCTGCATGTTGCGACATTAACTCACAACATTGAATTCTGTATACAATAATTCACTATGTTACATAGGCTTTTCAGGCATGAAGACACTACACTTAATGCTTAATTTGAGCCAGTGGTTTCCAGTACTCGGCACCTGCATTTAATTCTCAACACTAGCCCTAATGACAGTTTGTGACATGGTAGTGTTGTCTGTCTCCATTTCATGATGAACACAACAATAGCGTTAAATAATTCAATATACCATAAAAAGAATAATACCTAGCACCCATGCCATTCCTATAGCTTTGTGTGGCCTGGAATAGTCTGAATTATGTCACTTGTAGGAGTGTGATGATTATTAGTTGTGTTGGTGCTATCATTGGCAGCTCTGGCAGGGCCTATGGATATTAACCTATAATGGTGCACTCTATTTTAAGGACACTAACCAAAGACACTGTTCCTGAGTGTGTGGATCTATCCTAATGCTCTAAACCATAGGGAAAAAATATCACCACAGTGCACTGCATATTGAAAACACTCATCTATCGAACTGTATCTTAGAGACAGGGACCCACTGAGTTAGTATTGTAACAGAACACATTGCACTGCCACTTAGGGAAGCTGCCCACCACATGTAACTGAATCCTTGCACCACTAATATGCCTCACTGTTCTAAAGGGATGGTAACAAAGCACATGGCACTGCACTCTTGACACACTATCCGACCACATCAACTGTCTCCTACAGACACTATCAGACCTCCATTTTTTTATGTGCACTAAACCACTATACTACGTGCATCATATAAATTCTAATTCACATAACCCATGACACTGTACTGCAATCTACAGAACCTTTTCCACCAGAGTTCACTGTTTACTAGAGGCACTTGCCCACCAAACTGTAGTAGAAATCTGTGAAAGTGACCCACCACGTTGCACAACACACTAGGGAAAATAACTCACTGCACCTGCACCAAACCATGACACAAGCTAATACCATGCTATTCTGAATCCTAAGGTCACTATAATAAGTCATAGCATTGCATCCCAGGATCACTAACCCACTGCAGTAAACTCCACATCTTCTATGCACCAACATATCACAGACCGCTAGCTCCACTGGAAATTAACCCATGACAATGACTATATATTATGAACTTTAATTCGCTTCTCTCCAGCTTCAAAGCACTATTGAATTACAATGTACTACATGGTAGGAATTATACCACATTTCTGCTCATCGTGTCATAGGAAGATTTACTCACTGTATTGCACCTAAGGGACACCAATTTGCCACACCAAGCTCTAGTCTCAGAACAACATGTCACACTGCTCTGCTCCATGTAGATAGCAGTACACTTCACTGCTCCCTAGCGATGCTGCAATCCACATGACACTGCACACTGTGGAAACTAACCCATTACTTTTCACACAGGTAATGCTGACCTATACGATTACTTCCTATGGCTATTCATCTACCATTCCAGCTACATCCTTGCCATTCTAACCCATCACATTTTATCGAAAGCAAGGGAAATGTACCCTCTAAAACGCATGGGACCTGGAGCCCCCTAATCCTCATGCTGTATCCACCCCCAATCCACTAGTCAATGACAAGGCAATGAGATCTGTCTTTGGGAACCCATCTGTCATTGGGAAGAGTGCCATACTTTTTTACAAATATCAACAGTTAAGCATGACATTTTTATTACTACAAATCCAATCAAAACAAATTAGATTCAACCAATCTGATTTCTTAAAATATCCAAGTTACATTAGAAAATGCAGACATTTTTTCAACAAAGAAATACAAAAACTGTCATTTGTACTGTGTTAGAAATGGGGGCTTTGTTTTGCAGTCAGGTTATCCCGTATCCAAGCAAAGACCCTCACGCTAGTCAGGGTAAAGGAGAATCACCCTCAGTTAACCCCACCTCACCCCTTTGGTAGCTTGGCACGAGCAGGCTTAACTTCAGAGACCAGGTATAAAGTATTTGTACCAACATACACAGTGATATAGTAAAAACACCACAACATGACTCAACACAGATTTAGAAAAATAGCTAATATTTATCTAAACAAAACAAGACAAAAACGACAAACATCCGACATACACAAGTCAAGTTATGAATTTTTTAAGATTAAACAAAAAAAATAGTGCTTAGACACACAAATTGCTTCGATGAGGTGATAACACGGCATTGTGACGGGGAAATTCCCAACAATCTGACACCAATGGGGCCAGGTAGGGAGTCGCGCAGACCCCCTGGTACAGTACCTTAGTAAAATGCGAGAACCAGCTAGTGCGTGAGGTCGGGGATCGCGGCTTTGCTGGATCCAAGGCGGTGTCAGTTCCAGTGCTGTGGGGCGAAGGAGCAGAGGTGTCATGAAGAGGCGTCAGATCCTTGCTTCAGAGTGGTGGAGGTGGGGCATCGTCGGTGTGAAGCGTTGAATCCACGCACTTCAGGCAGAGTCGATATCTGGATTGATGCAGTGACTTCCATGGAGTCGCGGACTTAAGCAGGGCTGCAGCAATGTCGGGCCTGTGAGGGTCATCACACTCTAGCGAAGACCACAGAGTTGGTTGCAGGCAGCGTCATGGGATTCAGCAGCGGCATCGGTCCCGAGTTGTCCAAGGTCGGTTTTCTTGGATCGTCACCAGCTTCTCCTTTGAATTGCCCAGGGACTGGATAGGGCACCACTTGTCAGGGCAGGTGTCTCAGACAAGAGTCCAGGTGCTGGTAGGGGAAGTTTTTGATAGCCCTGAGACTTCAGAACAGAGGGCAAGCTCAGTCCAGGACCTTGAAGCTTCTACTCATGCGGGAATCTACCACAAAGTCCAGCCCTTGTCCCCTTTCCCAGGCAGAAGCAGCAATTTCAGGATTGCCCAACAAAGAGCAGTCACAGGCAGGGTCAGCACTTCTCCTCAGCTTTCCAGCTCTTCTCCTTGGCAGAGGTTCCTCTTGATTCCAGAAGTGATCTAATTTTCAGAGGTTTTTGGGGCTCTTGTTATACCCCTTCCTGTATTTGAAGTAAGCCTACTTCAAAGGAAAGTCTCTCTTGTTTGTGAGATCCTGCCTTGCCCAAGCCAGGCCCCAGACACTTACCAGGGGGTTGGAGACTGCATTGTGTGAGGGAAGTCACAGCCCTTTCAGGTGCGAGTGACCACTCCTCCCCTCTCTCCTAGCACAGATGGCTTATCAGGATATGCAGGCTACACCCCAGCTCCCTTTGTATCACTGTCTAGAGAGAGGTGAAAACAGCCCAACTGTTAAACTGACCCAGACAGGGAATTCACAAACAGGCAGTCTCAGAATGGTTTAAGCAAGAAAATGCTTACTTTCTAAAAGTTACATTTTCAAACACACACTCTAAACACCAACTTCACTAAAATATGTATTTTTAAATTATGAGCTCAGAGATCCTAAACTCCATATTTCCATCTGCTGCCTAAGGGAACCTGCACTTTAATAATATTTAAAAGCAAACACATAAGTACATGTCCCACCTTTAACATACACTGCATCCTGCCCATGGGGCTACCTAGGGCCTACCTTAGGGGTGCCTTACATTTATCAAAAGGGAAGGTTTAGGCCTGGCAAGTGGGTACACTTGCCAAGTCGAATTGGCAGTTTAAAACTGCATTCATAGACACTGCAGTGGCAGGTCTGAGACATGTTTAAAAGGCGACTAACCAGTGCTGCAGGCCCACAAGTAGCATTTGACTTACAGGCCCTGGGCACCTCTGGTGCACTGTACTAGGGACTTACTAGTAAAACAAATATGCCAATCAGGGAACCCCATGCCCTCTCCATCTAACTGTATGCCCTTGCCCCCCAGACGGTGTGTACATCACTCCTCAGGATTCACAATGCTATCCTTTCCGTCGTCAGTGTTGCCCTCGGGAACCAGTTGTACTAGTTGTAGGACTCCCCACCATGCTGTTATAGGGCAATCTTTGGGTTCCCTGGGCTAAGCTTGGCCATTTCGGCATTGAGGCACCAGACTGATACGTTCAGGGCCCTAGCCCTCATGCCTGGACCCCAATTACACCACAGTAACATGTGCGACCACGCAATGATTGCGTGTGGGAAAGTCCTACCCAGCCACCCAATTTCAAACAATAGGGCTTCCCTGGCTGCCCTATACCCCAAGGAACTGCAGTCTCGCGTGACCCTTCAGGTCCTCCATGATTTGCCATAGCTGGCTGATCTTGAGGCCCCCAGCTGCACAACATCGGAACTAGGCTTCATCTAGCGCTGCAGGCTTCTGCCTACAATGTAGTTGCAAATGGTAGGCAGCGTATCGCACAAAAGAGTGACCAAGGAACCACACAAACTTGGATGGTAAACTGAAAGAAAAAAAATGGAGAATGAACAACAGAACAGACAACAGCACAAAACAATGCAAGAGGAGAGAAACACAGCAAATTAGGGTGGATGTAACACTGAAAACAAGGTGAAGATAAGCCACCAATTTGCTTGACCTCAAAGGATGACAAACCGGCCAACGCTGCCACAGTTGCAGCCCAATACTAAAGGAATGTGAGGAGTACCCCTGGGGGTCCATACCAATGCTAGTGAGTGCAGTGCGAAAAAACATCAAAATCTACTACCGGGACAAGCATTCTGCATTGGGGTGAATGAAAAGAGCGGATGATTACACCCTCTGCCTGACTGCCAGATATGCCCCCCATATGCAATACCGGGCAAAAGTCTGACCCACGTGCCTCTCTGAGTTCTACTATGACTCCTCACCGGCTTGGTCAGTTTTGGACATCCTTAACCTAAGGGTCAGCTTATTTGGGCATAACCGCACATCAGTCCATTGCAGAACACCCATGAAATCTGTTTTACAGGACCCCACTAACTCGTCGACCTTAAAAGCCCTGTAAAAGGCAACGGAGAATGCCTTGCCAAACAATGCAGCCTCAAAGTGCAGACCTTACGGAGGCTAACTAGAACAGATCTCAACATCTGTGCATAAAGGGGCTTCCTCTTATCCTTGATCATACCTTCCATCCTAGCTCATCCAGCTAAGGTTTTCTTTACTACAAAGCAACCACCTACATCCTGGCAGCCCCTCGCTTTGACGAAGAAGGTGATGGTAGGCAAGTGTGACCTTGTGTAAGATACTGTCCTGCACTGTGACATCAAAGACACTAAGAATAAGCAAAATTTAAGCAGATGAAAGTGGCTCAACAACACCCAGCCCTATCAAGAAGCCGATGTAAGTCCCAAAGCATTTCTGGTATGCCCCTGTGTATTCTTGGTTAAGGATGCTGCCACTAAATCCGGAAGTGCGTGGCTCCAATCTTCCACAAAGACATTGGGAACTCTGTCATCAGCTCCACTGTTTCTGGGTGACACTCCCAGAACTCCTGCAA
This sequence comes from Pleurodeles waltl, assembly GCF_031143425.1. Lineage (NCBI taxonomy): Eukaryota > Metazoa > Chordata > Amphibia > Caudata > Salamandridae > Pleurodeles > Pleurodeles waltl. The sequence goes on from NC_090447.1 coordinate 630,759,852, forward strand.
CTTTGAGCGAGATAAAGCATCAGCCCCCTAGTTATAGTCCCCTGGTACGTGCTTGGCCTTAAAGACAACATTTAGCTTTAAGCAAAGCAAGACAAGATGTTTCAATAACCTCAGGACCTGTTTGCAGATGCTCCCTGCCTGTTGATTGCATCAACAACCGCCAAATTGCCTGACCAGAATATAAGAGACCTATTCTGGAAAACGTGGTCAAATGGTGACTGCCACCACAATCAGAAATAGCTCCAAAAATGCCACATTCCTGGTTAGGCCTGCATCATGCCATTGAGCGGAAAAGTCTGCCCTGCACCACGACTGTCCCAAAATGGCACCAATACAAACACTGCCAGCCTCATCAGTAAGCAAGCCCAGGGACTCACTAGAAATGGGTGGTACAGGCCAGACCACCTCTCGATTGAATTGCTGGAGAAACTCTCTCCAGACCATTAAGTCTTCCTTCACCTCAATGTACAGTCTGACATGATGGTGTTTGTGTGTAAGACCAACCATTGAGCTGACAGTCGGCCTAGAGAAAGGGAAAGCACACAAAATTAGACCAAGGTGGTTTGACGAAGGGCCCAGCAATCCTACAAAAAGAGCTTTTTTCCTCCAATTTCTGAATGACTACCCTAGGATGTGCTTGAACCAACAACAATTTGGCACAGTGTGGGACAGGCACCACCCCAGAAGCTGTGATGCTGAAACCAATAGAAAAACTGTGATACAACACCAGAGCTGCTTTTCTACTAGGGTAGAGATTCAGCCAAGAAAGAAGGTCATCCAACCGGATCAGGGTGGGCAATGACCTACTTGCCAGCAGAGTTAGAAGAGTCCTTTCCTCTCTCTTTACATTTTTAACACATTTAAATTCTGGATGGGAGGGATGTCCTCAGAATGAGCACACAAGTTTCAACTTACAGGCTCCTGCTGGCCGAGTTCACACTTTTCTGTTGAAAGCCCAAAATGAACCTTTTTTTCACCACTACCCCCTGTCTTGTTATTCAGACTCTCTAGCCAAATGTTAACTTCTGTCTGGCCCCTCCAATATTCAGATCTTCTAGCTGAGCCCATCTAAAATCCCTGTCATCATTCAACCAAGCAGTCCCTCCGTATGTCTGGTGAGCCTTCAGAATCTCATTCACGTAAGAAATCATGGGTGCAGCCAACTCAGGCTTCTTTTCCAACATCACCGTAATGAAAATGTTAAAGCCAAACAACCAATTATTAATGGACTCTTCCACCCTAGGCTGCTTCTCTTTAGAGGAGGCATCCTTACCATCCTTTTCTTTCACCTCACCCTCCCACCTCTTGGGCCTAATCAGATAGAACATATCCAGAAATTTCACTCTCTAGTTCTTCTCTTTGACCTCAACCGGCACATGTGAAGCTAACTTCCCAGGATTGGTTAGCAAAGTGTCCTGCCTACCTAAAAATTTAGATGTGGAACCCTCATCCTTCACCGCACCCTCAGGTACCAAATTACTGTAGCAAAATTTACTAGGCCACCAAACCTCTTGCCTCCCTCTAAGTAAGGATGATGGCCTGACACAACCCTACACTAATTGAATACAAGGACTTCTACTGACTCCCTGGTAAAGGGGGTGAACCCTTGCTCCTAAAAGTGTCTGAACAGTTATCAGACTGAATGGCTACCCCTAAGCCAAAGATCTCCAACCTCTAAACCCACTTAGCAAGCCACCTCCTCTGCCTTCCCTGCACTAGATTGACCCTCCAGTAAACATGTATCTAAAATAAAAGATAGTGAGGGGGGATACCAGAAGGGAAATGACAACGTACACTCTTGAAGCTGAACTCTCAACCTTAACTGTTAGAGTATGTGAGCTTAATGATTAAGCCACAGGTTACTCCAGTGCACCACCACAAATTGCGATTTGCTGGCGTACAGCTAATCCCAGCCAGCACAGAAAGCAAGCGCCTGCAACTATTTGAGGAGGGGGTGAAGGATGGAAGTAACGGCTCCGTGCAAATTGACCAAAGTGGCACATCCAAGCTGCTGGTTCCTGTACCGCCAAGAGAGGGGGCTGCCTGGGCCTTGTGCCCAAGATCAATATGAAGCCAAAGGGAAAAAATGCAGCAATGAGAACTCCGATGCAGCCCACCGGGTGGAGCGCTGCTGTCAACGCCATGTCCCCTCCCGACCATCACAAAGCCCCAGTAATGCGACTGCGATGCTACCTGTGGGCTAAATAACCCTGACTATCGCAACAGCTGTGCACAGCTCGGCGAGATGTTTTCCAGACAACGCAATTCTGGAAGTTTCAGGTGTACTCCCCCCTCCCCCTGGCCATAGAGTCTCCGAAATGAGATGGGGGTCCAATCCTCAGGGGCCCCAGGTCCTATTGTCGCACCTAGGCAAGTCAGTGTGCTTGTCCATTGTGGCCACTTCAATGCATTGCATTGCAGCCAGTACTAACCCAACCCATTCCACTTCATCCTAGGTGTGATAACTAATCACATCATAGTGTCACAAGCTTATCCCACTGCACCGAATCTTTGGGTCCCTAAAACCATGATACTGCACTTCCCTCTAGACACACTAATCCACCACACTATGTTGCACCCACTAGGCACTACTTCACCATACTCCAATAAATCCAAGAATACTATTTACCCACACTGTGATTTATTTTAGGAACATTTACTCAGCTGACAACATTATCACAGTGACACTCATGTACCACATTGAAATAGGTCCTATGGACATTAACCCATCACAAAGAACTCTAAGGACACTAATCCATCCGAATGTACTGCAGTTTAATACAATGTTTCCTACAATCACTATCCCACCATACTGATGTTCTTCCAAGAGATAGCCATCAAGCGAATCCAGTAACATTTTGGGTGATCACTGCCAAGCTAAATCTATCAGAAAGAGCCAATATGTTATATAACAAATGGTGCCTTTACATTTTACCTTTTCCTTCGAGTCCTTTGATTTCAAGCCACAGATTGTATAATCTGTCATCAAGGAGCTGACAGACCTACACAGTCTACACCTTTCCTGCCTGATAATAACACACATCCCCTTAATAGTCGTCTCCGGTTTTACCCTTTATTACCTACCACTTTTACTCAGTGTCTTTCTGACACACTTTTGAAAGAATAATATTTTTGAGATAACAACTCATTGTACGCCAATCAGATGTGGAAGGATTGGAGTGAAACTATCAAATAAAAGATTTACGCACTTGTCTTCAGAAAATGTGGAGTTAACTCAGGAACAGAATTAAATTAATTATCTCCAGGCTGATTTCCAGTGCTTTCGTACAGGTCCCCCTCTAAGATGGGTTTAATGTTTATATTTAAAGAGCCTCATATCAATATATATAAACTAATGATTGAATGAATGAATGAATGAATGCATCTATGAACAGCTCTTCTAGGGTTCTAATTTCTCGGTTTTCCAAAGGATTCGCAAGCAATAATTACATCCATAAATTCAAGGCCCAAGACTTTTGAACATTCTTTGTCTGTGTTCTGGATGAATCTGGCTGTATTTGGAGGATGGGCATCTCTTGGTGAATCATGGAGTTCCCTCAGAGAGTTCCAGAAGTGGTCTGCGTAGCGGCGGATGCAGCTTCGGACCTCCTGAGGTAGCCCAGCACACCCTACACGTCAAGTCAAAATCAAATTGTGTTCCATGTAGACTAATGAAGTGGCAGTCTGGGAACAGTCTGGGAACTCTCAGGAAAAGCTCAAGTTCCAGGCAAAGGCACAAATGGTGCCAACCATTGTATTCATATAGGGACTCCATAGAAGCCTTGGCCTAAAACTCCTGAGGTGGATGGGCAGGTTGCTTTCATAAATAAAAAGCTTTCTACTGAGAACACGAAAAGGAAAGCAGGTTCTGGCATACAGTAGCACCTATGGAATGTCACTAATGACATGAATTCTGCCTGACCATCGACCCTAGATTAATGACCTCATTTGGTTTACTTGATAGATGGTAGGCAAGAGAGGGCTACAAAGGACATCTCTTTAGATCAACTAGCAAGGGCAGCAACAATGCATTCCAGAGTGCTAGCTTTCAGCCCCCTACTCTGTTCAAAGCCTTGCTCTCAGGTAATACTCACTAGAAACTACTGACTGAAACTGTTTCTTAACTCAAAATATATCTGCATACCTCATGTTCTCCTCTTTTGTTTCCAGAGTAATTGTGAGGTGGGAGCAAGATCAGCAGCCTGGCCAGAAAAAGACTGAGAACTTGTGTGTGAGGGGGTGGGAGCTTGGGAAGGGGCAGCAATACTTTCTACCTCAAACATTCCACCAATCCCCCTTAGGGAACAACTCTATTGAAGGCAGCAGGACATCCATGCAGAGGAAACAAAGCTACACCCATGCTGTACAGCCGAAGCCCACTAAAGTCTTATCAGGTGGCATCAGATCTGTTGCATACACCACCTCTGGCCCAATCCCTCCCCCCTAGAAGAGTAGGCCCTGCAGCACATATCTCACAATTGGCACAGAAGTAAAATTGGCATATTAGCTAATCCCTTTGGAGACCACTCAACCCCATTTGTAGACCTGCAGGTGGTTGATCATAGGGCTGAATGTCCTAGATGGTGGTTTGGTAGGTCACTATTAGCTGATGAAAACTGGGTTGCCGGCATGCGTATTGCAATAGGTGATTTCTTATCAAGAAAAATTGGCACAGCTCCATCTTTTGCCATCTGGAGTGCATTGAAAGCCTTCATTTGGAGGAATACAATCTTTTTTAAAGCAGAAGCAAGTAAGAAAAGGTCTTGCACTGCATTGCTTTACTACGAGGTCATGAAAAGCCATGCAGAGTGGCTTTGTGTGGTATTGCAGACATATGCCTGCAGCCTGTGCTGCCGGTACGTCAAAAGAAGTGACACACTGGTAGTGCAAGCTGCTTGGAAATGAGATCCCCAGTCTTTAATTTTACAAAAATGGAAATCCACTGACGTACCTACTTTTAGCCAATGGTTTAGCAAGATGAAACAGGAGAAACAGCATGAAGATCTGTATAAGGCAGGAATCGGGGACCATAAAAAGTTAGGGAAATTTGGCATTTTTGCCTGAATGAACTGTTTACTTACTTATTTTCTGTCAAAGCTTCAGAAGTTGCACTTTTTTTCATTTTATGGATTTTTCCTTGTTCCTCTCTTTCTGCTGACATGTATTAATATGGTTTTGCCTCTGTTATACTAATCCTCAAAAGTTTTGTACTTATAAATCATTATGGATGTTTGTTATTTACGTTTTCTACTTGATCAATATTTAAAAAAAAAATCTAGCTATATTCATTTCGGAAAACTCATGTCAACTGGGTTATTCAAAGCAGTTTTCATTTCAGCGGAACTGACATCAAAGGGCATGAAAGTAAAAGTTCTAGTCCACATCCAGTCCTCAAATCCAGCTGTATTCTCACCCCTCTAACTCACTTTCTTTTCATCCTTTCTTTGTTTCTCTCTCTTGGAATTTGAAGCAGCCTAGGTGACAGGTGGCACTGCATAAAACTCTGAATCAGTAAATAAATGAAACACCTAGAACATAAAAAACACAGCTACTGCAGCGATAACTTATTTTCACATCAAAATAGTAAAGATGAGAGGAGGTGTGGAATTGCTTTAAACACTACCTGCTCCCATGAACGTCAATTCACCAAAATGTTAGGGGCAGAGGATGTGATATCACATGCTATTTGAGCTTTACAATGTTATCATCTTTATTGTTTAGTTAATAAAAACCTTAACAATCAGCTCATTGTATACAATATATAAAATTCTATAAAATCCTTTCAAACACATACCTATAATCATATTTGTACAACTTAAGATGTCTGTGGTGCGGTTGGTGTTACATGCTAACTGAATGTGTGCAGCCCGAGGACCTGCTGCTATACCTATGGGCTTCTCTACTGAATTAGAAATGCGCCTAATTTACCTTATTGGCTGAGTCATCTTAAAATGGTCCTTTCACGTGCTGTAACATTGTCAAAACATTGATACGTAATTAATAAAATTACTGAAGCCTTAAAAGATGAAGAAAAAAGAAAAAAAAAAGAAATTATTTGATCTTGTCAATTAAAGGTGTGTCCTTGATAGCAGATTTACGTTTGTGGTGTGGACGGTCAAACATGTGATAAATCTACAGATTGACTGCGGATCATGAGGGTCAAACATTGACATCACTGCTGGCCGACAAGAACGAGTCCCATTCCTCTCAAAAACTGGTTTTAACAGTTGTCGACGTGCTTCTTTGATGGCTGTGCAAATACAAATCAGATGGACCATGTCTTCCTTGAGGCCTTTACATAACCTACAGGAAGATTTTCCTCCGTTCTTCCACAATGGTTGGTCTGCTCTAGATGGTAGAGCTCCTAGACGAAGAGCCAGCAAACGAAGCTTGATATGTAGTGCAAAGGTTGAGATCAGATATTGCGATGGCGCCAAGATAGTATAAGTGTGCATGAGAAGTAAGTCGTGTGAGCGTTGTGCAAACTTGGATTTATCATCTAAAAAGGACTGCAATCCTATTTCCTTTTTTAGCGCTCAAAACAATAGTGGATATGAGATGTTGGAGTCCCATAGGTACGTCGTTTGTGTCTCTTGCAGGGAGTTATGCAGATACCTATTGTATGCTGATTTTGAATTGTTATTCAATGAATTCCATAAGGCCACAACTAGAAGGCTGGTCGTGTTTTTACTTATTTTGTACCAGGTCTTTATTGTGTGCGCTTTCCTGCCCAACTGCTGTTGTATTAGGCCAAATTCTAACCTGACCTGTGTGGGGGAGGCGGAGCGAGGAAAATTAAAGACTTGCTTATAGGTTTTTATTTGTTGCTGGTCCCGTAGCAGGGCGTCTTTCCCGTGTAGAGCTGCACTTCCATATGTAGTGGCTGGGAGGAATTTGGCCGACATAACAGATAGTAATGGTTTATACGATGGGCCTTTTAATCTTTTTGCTAGGGTACAGAAAGCAAACGTTAAAACTTTGCACTTCTGTGCAATGTAGTGCTTCTGCGGCGTGAGATTGGCCTTATTGTCTATGGTAAAGCCAAGGTATTTGTAGCAGCGAGTTGTTTCAAGTGTAATGCCGCTCAGCTTTATTTTGTTTGCAAGATTAAGTGGACATCCCATGGACAAGGTTTTAGCCTTTGAAGTGTTAACTTCTAATTTGTTTGTCTTTGCAAAATCGCCCAAAGTGCTAATGAACCGCTGCAGCCCTATTTTCGTGTGGCTTAGCAACACGATATCGTCAGCATACAAAAGATGTGATATGGACAGACTTCCCATCCTTGGAGAGTGTGAATTGGTTACGTCCAGCTTTGCGGAAAGATCTGCCATAAAAAGGTTGAATAGGTGTGGGGCCAAAACACAGCCTTGTTTTAGTCCTATATTTGTTGGTATCCTCCTAGAAATTTTCGAGCTATCTGCTACCTTGACCTGCACTCAAGTTCTGTCGTATAGCATTTCGATGCACCCAAGAGTTCGTTCTTGCAAGCCCCATCTTTGCAATTTGCTTCAGAGAAATGCTCTATCTATATTTGAGCTTTACTTCCACTCACACACAAATGTACATAAACACATTCACACCTACACCTACTCTCTTTCACATAAACAGACTCTTACCCATAAGTACACATACAACATACATTTAAAAAATGTTTTCTACCTGAACTGCCAGTGATTGTCATGCTACAGCTAATTGTATGCCGTTCTTTACTACACTAATAGTGAATAATGTATTACTCACTATTAGTGTAATAAAATATTGAAAGAAAACAAGAAAATTGAGACCCAACCGACATTCATAAGGACGACCTGCCCTGTGCTCCTGGTACTGATTTTGTCACCTCTGAGGCCAGGGGATGCTAGGGGCAAGGCAGGGGTTTCAACTACGACCCCTGGCAACCCCTAAATGACGACCATCTCTGCTTTCATGTTGCAAGGCACTACAGGAAAAAAACTTGTGGCACTGACAAGTCTGGTAAGAATGAAGCTGTCATTTCTGCACACAAACTTTAGCTCTTGCGTCTGCGAGATGCATCCCCTAATAGGCGCTCTATACCAATGTGTATGCTAACAACAAAAACAGAGAGAAGTTCTCATGTTCTGATTTCTGTTAATTCTTGACTTCCAAGCGTCATGACTGACATTGTATTGTATTTACATTTATATAGTGATTACTATCTCTGAAGAATCATTAAAGAACTTTACTCCAGGCAGCACAATGCACCCGTTCCCAAGGCTAGTGGTTGAGCCAATTGTTGTAGTTTATTTGGATTGGCCGTGTGCTCACAAGAAAACCATTCCATGCAGTCACTTCAGTGTGTTTGTGTTGAATGGCATTAGTTGAAATTAGGTTGATCATTAGTGGGAGGGGGTATGACAGCTCATTCAACTGATTGGTGGGATTGGCAATGATGAATGACACTTGATTAAGGTATACATACTTGACATTTGATTGGTGCTTCTGTGATTCTTCTGCCTTTTAGGAAAGTGGCAAAGCTTTCGTTGTTGTTACAGTTTTAGGTACTCTATACACTGGATGGACTGTGATGATGATGTGCACTGCTCACCATTTTCTCCCTCTTGCGGTTTAACAAAAAGTAATCAAATTCCATTCCTTCCCGGCCAGCTGGCATTGTTTGTGTGGTGCACTGATGCATGCTTTTAGCACCTTGTTGCAAGGAATCAACCAGCCATCCTTTATCACGGGATGCTGATAATGACTATGGTCACATCAGTAGTCAAGAGAGAACGTGCTACATCCTAACGGGTTTATCTGCTAGGACTCCCAACTGCTTCCTTTCTCAAAATACCAGAAGGGTATGACAAAAGTAATCTTCACTGAAGGTGCAGTTAAGCATTACTGATCTATTTAGCCAGCGCTCTCGCACATACTTCCAGAAACCGATTACGTTATAAAAAAAAAACTTGTAAAGGTATTGGCTAATGAACATCACCCACCAGAGAATCTATTAGGTGCAAATCAGTTTGCAAGACAGGTTTCACAATCTGAGGATAACCAACTATCATATTTCTGTAACTTTGACATCTGCGTTATGTATTAGCGAGGGCTAACAAAGATCTAGCCTGCGTATCCCTTCCGGCAAATGAAAACAGGTAGATGTGAAGAACCTATGTTTCTGCTATATGGGAAAGGCCTGCAAACCAACATTTACCTCACACAAGTCCTAAACCAACATTCAAAAATGTATTAAAAAACTACTCTACAGGAAGTGCCGTATGTCAACCAACTATCAAAACAGGGAAAAGGGAATAGAGGGAAATTCTTCTTCCTGACGTGATGGAGCAAGAATAGTGAGACTCAGATTTACTAATTGTTTGTACCACGTTTACGTTACTTTTGTAATGGAAGCCCGGCGCAAAGTTTTAAACTGTGATTTACTATCCACTGTAAGTCAGATATATGTTGGATAGTTTCCCAAAGTAATGTAAAGTTGCGTTATGCGCTGCTCTGCATTAATTTGCGTAATGGGGGTGTTTCATTTGTGGTACATTGGTGTTAGCATGCAACCACACATGGATTTTGATGTACATCCATGTCCACAAACATTCATAGGCAGGGATTTGCACCAAAATCTTACACATGCTCTAGGCAGGTGTAACGAGGAGAAATGTTTTCATTTTCCTTCTTTTTCCTACTTTGCATGCATGCTGCATTATATAGCACACATACAAAACAGGATAAGTGTTAAAGGAGAGGTTTTATGCTGTAGGTATCCCATTCCACCAGAAAAACTATTCCTTACAGAACGCATCATGGCGCAAGGGAGTCTGCGTTGGCACATGACAGCCTAGGTTGGGGCAGACCAGGCACTGTATAGCTGGCACCGTCTGAAGGGTGATACCCTGAACCGGTCCCAGGATGCTTGTTTCTGGTCCAGGGAGGACCTGGCCTGGCAGTTCGGGCTGGACTGTTCCCCTGAGGAACAGGGTCAAGACTGATTTGCATATGGCTGGGTTCAAACTGGGGTGGCATGGTGAGCAAAAGAACGATGGATTAAACCCAGATCTGTGACTGGGGGTAAGTGCTTGCATTGTTCAGCACTCTGTCCATCATCCTTTTGTGTTGCCACTGTATAGCTCTCTCCAACACACACAGGGGGGTCATTCTGACCCCGGCGGGCGCCGCCCGCCGGGCGGAAACCGCCAAAAGACCGCACCGCGGTCAAATGACCGCGGCGGTCATTCTAACTTTACCGCTAGGCCGGCGGGCAATCTCCAAAAGATCGCCCGCCGGCCCAGCGGGAAAGCCCCTGCAAAGAGGAAGCCGGCAACGAATGGAGCTGGCGGATTTGCAGGGGTGCGACGGGTGCAGTGGCACCCGTCGCGATTTTCAGTGTCTGCAAAGCAGACACTGAAAATCTTTGTGGGGCTCTGTTAGGGGGCCCCACGACACCCGTTCCCGCCAGCCTGGTTCTGGCGGTGTAAACCGCCAGAAACAGGCTGGCGGGAAGGGGGTCGGAATCCCCATGGCGGCGCTGCAAGCAGCGCCGCCATAAAGGATTCCCTGGGCCAGGGGTAAACCGGCGGGAAACCGCCGGTTCCCCTTTTCTGACCACGGCTTTACCGCCGCGGTCAGAATGGCCCGGGAAGCACCGCCAGCCTGTTGGCGGTGCTTCCTCTGCCCTCCACCCTGGCGGTTTCAAACCGCCAGGGTCGGAATGAGGGCCACAGTGTTGTTTAGTTACTGTTTCAGAAATCAGGACCTAAGCGTCCAAGTCCTTGGCCCCTGTGGGAAACATGGTGACCAGCTCTACCTTCCTTTCTCTGGGCTTTACCACACCTCCACCTCATTCAAAGCTCGCATAATACGCAGCTTTGAAAGGGAGTAAGAATAAAAGGGAATAGGAGCAAGGAGCTAATCTACAGTTTGGGGCAGAAGACAGCTTCCTCTCTGAAGCCCACAACAGGGCGATGCGTTTTGGAAGTGACTGCAGCCCTAGCCCAATATTCCTTGCTCGAACTAGACGTGTTTCCTCCGAACATTTACACTACCATAGACACACTACTTTGGAACACAGCAGCCACCTTATGGTAGGAAGAGCTAGTACATAATACATCTGTACATTTACTCCCACCCTTTCATCGTTTTTACTTTTGTTTCCTGATGATTTTGTACAATAAAAAATAAATCAAAAAGCAAATTCGCAGTATCCCTTTCAAACACTCATGCTTCAAAGATCTCCCAAAAAAAAGTCAGATCAATTGCCTTTGTTTGGACTCGTTTTTTTATTCTCTTTATGCTGTTATATCATGCTGTTATTTCGGAAGCTTTAAAGTGCAAGGCCTAGAACAGACGCTCGCTGATTAAATAAAGGATGCTAACCAAAGCAATGAAATATTTGTGAGTTCTGACCCTTAAGTATTCTTGGAATGCAGTCGGCAAGATGATGCATCTTTTAAGCAGAGCATTTACACCTCAGCACCACGCTGTAGCACGGGACTAGCAATCCTAAGGGTTTCTTTCAAACATAAATCGAATTTTAAAAAAATCACCAGGATGCATAGTATTTTATCTCTGCTCCTCGTGGATCAGCTACCTCAAGTGAATCCATTTATCTCAGTGTGCAAATATTGAGATTCATTTATCATGGTATTTTTAGAAAAACATTGTGGGGGCGTTGGTTCCAATGGGAGAATGATGCATTGCAGTAGCGTATATTTACCTTCCTGTTTCAATTATGTTTGCAAACCTACCACCTGCTCCTCCCGAAAAGCCACACAAATAATTGTGTTGATTTACTTATCACCACAAACGTCTACAGGTATAGCGCAAAACTGTAGAGTGTCAAGCAAGGGCCTGTGGAACCCTCAGGACATAACTTTCTTTCTTTTCTACTTCTGGCTGTTGTCATTGTTGTATTTAGATGGCAGGCATGAACCCTGTTAATACAATGTGCTATAAAAGACAGGGGGGGCAGATGTACTAAAATGCAATTTTGCATTTCTTAAATAGCGACTACATAGAAATGGCTATTTAAGAAATGTAAAATATCGATTTCCTAATAGGGATTCCTACAAAGTATGAATCACTATTAGGGAATCGTATTAAGAAATCCCATTGCATTTTAGTCAATGGGACATTTTTGCATTTTCTAAATAGCAATTTCTTATTAAGAAATCACTATATAGGAAATGCAAAACCAGGGATGGCACTGGGCAAAAGGACCCCATTGGTGCACCCAAAAAATAGGGGTGCACCTGTACAGCACACACACACCTAAGGGGCATGTGTGTGCTCTATTGCAATTTTAAAAAAAGCACCTTGGGGTGCTTTTTTCAAATTTCACTTGGTTACCACTTCAAGTCAGTGGAAATTGTATCTCATAAATGCCCAAGTTGCATTTAGGAAATGCTTTCAACATCAGAATAGGAATCACAAATAGGAAATCACTATTTGCAATTTCCTATTCTGGTAATCGAAATTTGCGATTTCTTAAAGGCCTTTGTACATAAGAAGGTGTCCCTTCCTGCACAAAAAAACAATCAACCCCGCAAGGCAGACATCTTTGCACCATGGTGAAAGGGTTCCTGTTTTGGCGCTAGGCAGCAATTTGTGCACCAGCTCAGTGGGGGAGGATAGAAATGTGCTGTAACTTGTAGATACAGCACATTTCTGCCCTGTGCCACACGCCTTGCAAATGAGGCCCTGAGTCTCTTGCATAGAGTTGCTGTGAAAGTCATTAATTCATTTAAATGTTTTGACTTCAAACAGAGGGTTTTTATCTGCTCCCCATATTCCTAAAGAAAGCCATAGTGATGGATTATCCCGGTGTTAGAAATTGGGTCTTTGGATGGCAGTCAGGTTACCCCCTGTCCAAGCAAGGACCCTCACTCTACTCAGGGTAAGTCACGCACAATCCAAATGATCCAGTGCCTACCCTCTGGTAGCTTGGCACTGAGCAGTCAGGCTTAACTTAGAAGGCAATGTGTAAAGTATTTGTGCAATAAATCATACAATAACACAATATAGCACTACAATAATACACCACACAGTGTTTAGAAAAATATATAATATTGATCTGGATAAATGCAGGTCAAAACGATTAAAGATGAAATAGGCAAATGTAGGGATATCACTGAAAGTGATATAAAGTGTCTTAGAATTGAAATATCACTGTAAAAGCAATAAAAAGTGTCTTAAGTTCTCCTAAAAACAACAAGTGTCTCTTGCAGGTGCTGCGTCGATTCCTCTCAGGAAGTCGGGCTGCGTCGTTCTGAGTTGGCTTGCGTCGATCCAGTAGGGCCGTGCGCCGAAGTTCAGGGCGCGTCGCTGGTGCTGAATCGATCTTCGGTCGCAAAGTCTGTCTGCGTTGTTCCGGACTCGGCGTGCAGTGAATTTTTCACAGTGAGCAGGCTGTGCATCGTTCTTGGTAGGCGGTGCGTCAAATTTTCACCGCACTGGGATTCAAGTTGCAGGAGAGAAATCTTTTTGGTCCTGAGACTTCAGGGAACAGGAGGCAAGCTCTATCCAAGCCCTTGGAGAGCACTTCTGCAGCACAGCAAGAGAGCAGCAAGGCAGCAGGGCAACAGCAAGGCAGCAGTCCTTTTCAGAAAGCAGTCAGGTGAGTCCTTTGGGCAGCCAGGCAGTTCTTCTTGGCAGGATGCAGGTTCTGGTTCAGGTTTCTTCTCCAGCAAGTGTCTGAGGTGGTAGGGCAGAGGCCCTGTTTTATACCCAAATGTGCCTTTGAAGTGGGGGAGACTTAAAAGAGTGGCTTAGAAGTGCACCAGGCCCCTTGCAGTTCAATCCTGTCTGCCAGGGTACCAGTAGGGGGTGTGGCAGTCCTTTGTGTGAGAGCAGGCCCTCCACCCTCCCAGCCCAGGAAGACCCATTCAAAATGCAGATGTATGCAAGTGAGGCTGAGTATCCTGTGTTTGGGGTGTGTCTGAGTGTATGCACAAAGAGCTGTCAACTAAACCCAGCCAGACGTGGATTGTAAGGCACAGAAAGATTTAAGTGCAGAGAAATGCTCACTTTCTAAAAGTGACATTTCTAAAATAGTAATAATAAATCCAACTTCACCAGTCAGCAGGATTTTTTATTACCATTCTGGCCATACTAAATATGACCTTCCTACTCCTTTCAGATCAGCAGCTCCCACTCAACCAATGTATGAGGGCAGCCCCAATGTTAGCCTATGAAGTGAGCAGGCCTCACAGTAGTGTAAAGATGGATTTAGGAGTTTTGCACTACCAGGACATGTAAACTACACAGGTACATGTCCTGCCTTTACCTACACAGCACCCTGCCCTAGGGGTTACCCAGGGCACACCTTAGGGGTGACTTATATGTAGAAAAAGGGGAGTTTGAGGCTTGGCAAATACTTTTAAACGCCAAGTCGAATTGGCAGTGAAACTGCACACACAGGGCTGGCAATGGCAGGCCTGAGACAAGGTGAAGGGGCTACTTAAGTGGGTGGCACAATCAGTGCTGCAGGCCCACTAGTAGCTTTTAATCTACAGGCCCTGGGCACATATAGTGCACTCTACTAGGGACTTATAAGTAAATGAAATAGCCCAATTGGGTATGAGCCAATGTCACCATGTTTTAAGGAGAGGGCATATGCACTTTAGCACTGGTTAGCAGTGGTAAAGTGTGCAGAGTCCTAAAGCCAGCAAAAAAATGAGATCAGAAAAAGAGGAGGAGGAAGGCAAAAAGTCTGGGGATGACCCTGCAGAAAGGCCATTTCCAACATCCGGAAACCATTTTTTTTCGGCACCAAAGGAAAGAACAAAGATAGAATACAGAATGTAAACAGATGCCTAAAAATGCTCTTGTTTTTCCTTTGCTCCTGGAGCAATCACCGGCAAAAGCTAGTGGGGCAGCATTAGTCACTCTAAAGTGAGAAGTTGTGGAATTGGCTACATACTATATAGGCACAGGTGAGGTGAAAGGGCATATTACCTAGGCTTGGACAGAACTCATGGAGTTTTACTTCGCGGATGGGAGGAATGGGGCACAACACACTGCTCACACTGATTTTAAGTGCCAGAAGCTTCGGAAGCGCAAACAGCACCATGAGGTGCACCAGAGGGCACTACTTTTTTTTGCTGCTCAAGTAGGTTTTCCACTCGAGCGGCAGCTTTCTCAACACGAACAGTCAAAACCTGCCACAACCGCCCATGTTAAGAATTCTTGCCGGAAAGTGTTGTAGCAATCGAAAATCACGTTAGGGGATGCATATTCTCACTTGTGCTCGCCAACTCAATGCTGGCGAGCCACCCATGAGAAAAAACTCAGCCAGATGGCAGTTAGCGGAGTTTGCCAGAACTGAGTGCCCCAAGCGGAACGCGAAGTGGGCAAAACTCTGCAAATTCTGCCAGGGGAGCGGAATTTGTCACCTACCCCTAATTTTACCTGAAATCTTGACTGGAAGAGGTCATAAGGCGATTGACTGGAGGAAGAGGTTTAAAATCATTATTGGCACAAATAACACAATACTATGGACTGAAGAGGGCCAATCAGGCTGAAACAGATTTTGGGCTGCTTGTGTTCTGGCTTGGGCAGTTTGGAGCACTGCCAAGCCAGATTTGCATACGTCTGGGTCTACTCTGAGGTGACATGGTGGGCAAAATAACAATGGGTTGGAATGATCCCCAAGCGATTGCCAGAGGTCAGACTTATTGCAAGCATTCCTCCCATCACCTTTTGTGCATTTGAAGTAAAGCCCGAAGTGGCCAAGGGCATGCCCAGACTTGAGTCCTTTGCTCACTGCACCACTGCAAAGAAGCCACACCCAAGTTAGGTGGCCCAATCATGTTAAAACCGGTTTTGAGTGGCTTGTGTTCAGGTTTGGAGAGGACTTGGTTTAACAGTTCAAACTGTATTTTTTTCCATTGCAGCATAGCCAAGTCTGTTTTTTTAATGTGGCTAGGTCTAATCTTAGGTGGAACAATGGGCTGGAATTCTAGCCCAAGCGATTGTCAGTGGTTTTACTTATTGTAAGCATTACTCCCATCACCTTCTGTGAGTTTGTTTGATCATACTGTTGATTCAAAGTGCTCCTAATAGTAACATTTTCTCAAAATGTTATTGTCAAACTGTTGATGCTCCAAACTATTTAACAATAAGGAGTGTCAATCTGCAGAAAAAGGAGATTTCAGTCCTCAAATACTCAGTTAAAAACTCGGAAACATGTGCACAACTAGGTTTCTCTAGTTCTCAACTTAGCAGATTTATTCAGATATCAAATTTTGTATTACAGAAAGCAAAAGTGAATCATAATCAGGAAAAAATATATACTTTTTATACACATCTTGTGGAATCAATTACCAATGTAGAAACCATACAAATACAATATGTGCTATATATTAACGCATTTATGTTTGCACACTCAAAGCCAACTCACACAATTGTATGCAGTGCATTATTCCAATGAACTTCTCAACCATAAGTGATTATAATGAAAAATACTATTGATAATGTGATTTCGACTCTTCTGTGGCCTTTAGATGCTTTAATCAGCACTGAAGTATGTTGTGCACAAAGTTTTAAAACTGCAGGACAAAATTGATAAAAAGTGGCGCTACACCTAGTG
Source organism: Pleurodeles waltl (assembly GCF_031143425.1). Lineage (NCBI taxonomy): Eukaryota > Metazoa > Chordata > Amphibia > Caudata > Salamandridae > Pleurodeles > Pleurodeles waltl. The sequence goes on from NC_090447.1 coordinate 630,776,407, forward strand.
CAGTGCCACTTTTCTTGTGCCCCTTAGTGCCCCCTAATGCCACCATGTGTGCGCCGTATTTAAAATACAGCATACCATGGTGGTAGTCAGGGGGACTAGCATCATAATTTTTTACACTAGTCCGGCGCTTTGCAGGATTAGCATAAAAAATGCTGATGCTAATCCTGCAAAGCACCCAGAGGCCCATTGAACACAATGGGAGCCTCCTTTTAAGGGTGCTAAAAAATGGCAATTACAATGACGCAAAGAAATCTAATAGATTTCTTTGGGCCATTTTTTTGGCTCCTCTCTAGCGCCGGGATGCCCCCCTTGCATACATTATGCCTTGCGCATTCATAATGTGACGCAAGGGGGTACAAAGTGGCGCAATGCAAGCATTGCGAAACTTGCGCATATGGCGGCGTTTATGGCCTTCCAACGCCACATTAGCATAACAAAATGACACTAATGTGGCGTTGGAGTGGCGCTAGGCCCACATAAATCTGGGCCTGCATTTGGTAACGATGCAAAGGTACATCGGCGATCTGGTGGAATGCAGTCTTCTCGTCAAGTGATCAAAGAGAAGTCTGAAACAATCAATAAACTAAAGTAATAAACGAAGAATAGAAAAATAACCCATGTTATGTGTTCATCTGAAAAGATACAAATAAGGTATGTGTTACTGTTCTGACCTTGAATGGAGAGGTTTTGGTGCTAACGTGAATACCTTCTCTCAAGCCCTTGCATGCATTTCAACTTAGTTGCATGGAATGATGGGTATCAGAGACCAATGGCTAAGGTGCAGTGACCTAAACTTTATCGGTTTTGTACCTGAACAAGATGTCAACATAAGTGTTGCTCACACTGGCATCACGTCTCTTGTGAATCCTCTGCTGAACTGACGAAAAGAGAAAAAGGCACAAAGATAAAGCATTTTAAAACGGGGAAACCCCATGCTGGTTAATAAAAAATATCCATTATTATCTGTGGTGTGCAACAATAAAAGTTACTCGCCACTCCAGTTAGCACTGGCAAGCCGAAAATCCCCTCAAAGTTAAGAAACATTTTTAATAGCTGGCCTACTGAGGTACGGGAATTGATGTGTTTGTGAATACGTAAAGGAATCCAGGTACCACGTTAATCCTTGTTATAGCAATCTAACATATCAAAGATCTTGGTAAATCAATCCTATCTCCATGTGTTATAAGGCTGTCTAATACTCTTCCTTATTTCTCTCATATCATTTTGTTCAGATCTCCACGTACACAAATGATTAGATATTTAACTGGCCCTGAAGCACTGGAAAGAGAGAGATTAATGCAGATGTGTCTCAGTTAATTCTTAACTCGGAACATCCTCGAACCCCAATTATTTCTCTGAGATCAATCTTATTTGAGGTCTTTTGCTTGTACCTCCCAATGACTTCTGCATGAAGAGATATAATTAGTTATTGTCCATCTTTACAAAATCTCGGGGTGAGGAGACCTCTACCACTCTCCATGTCAATGGGCCCATGGTATAAGTGAACAACCCAATACATTAACAAGGAGGGCCGAGCAAGAGCAGAGCCCTGAAAATGTTTTCTATGTTAAATATGTTGAACAGTATTCAAAATTATTATTCTTTTTTTTTAAATGTGGAAGCTTTGACATTAGTATGCCACATTATAGAACTGCAGTGAGAAGTAGTTATTAAGAGTGATAGTTTATATACATAACCTTAGAACCATTCCTGCCTCAATCCCCACACTGAAGACAGTGCCATTAGTGAACCAAAAGGCAAGACAGTTGTCACGTGAACCCTGTTATGTAGCGCAGATTTTTATAGAGCCACAATGTAGTCTATTAAACAACACAAAAGGTTTTTGTACAGCTGGTATTCTAATCTCTGGTATTTTAAAGTGCTTTCATATGTGAATATGAAGAAAAATGAGTTTGGCCAAATAAATTATTTGCTACACAACTTAAGCTATGGTTTCACTTCATAAAAAAAGCCACTAAATGTGTATTTATTTCTTTCTCCTTCTTATATGAATGCTTAGTTTTTACCCCATCGTGCATTTTTCTGCAGGTTTAATATAGTCCAAAGGTGATGGTGCACTTAACATGAACGCCAATTACATTACATCAGGTCACATTACATTTTTAGGGAAATGGAGAGTAATTGTTTTGGCCAGAATCACAAGATGTTGAGCTCAGACCTGGTTCCACAGTTCCGAAGTCAGCAGCTCTGACTGTAATGCCAGGTCCTGGGTAGAGAAAATGCAGCAGGCAGTAGCCACAGGAAAGCTCAGCTTGTTATGGGCTCAAGGTTCCAACAGGACCCCAAGCTGATCTAGAGCTAGGCTTCCGGGTTGAGCCTGGGTCGAGCTTTCAGTGGCTTGCCCACCTCTGGATAGGGAGAAAAGGAGAGGCGACTGTATTCTGGTTGGCAGAGGTATGCATCTTTCCAAGCAGGAACCACAATCCTAGTCACAGTAAGTCGGATACACACCTTAAATTAGCCTGTATTCACTCTCTGGTTGCTTGGCACAGAGCAGGCATCAGTGCTTAATTTGTATTTATTGTTTCCGGTGCAGAGCACTGGCACTTATTTTTGAGGGCTGGCACTTATTTTTCTGCCTCATGCATTTCCTATGAGCAAAAGGCTCATATGGGAAAGACGGAGGAAGAGAAAAACGAAAAAGCATCACAATGGGCGAAAGCAGAAAGCTGCAAGAGTGAGCAGAAGGGGCAGGGCGTGGCTTTAAATGGATTGAAGAGGCCCGAGATGGATTCAGGATTACACTACCTCAGTATTCCGTGTTTACACATTTAATTGCAGCAGCCGCATGTTTAAGAGGAGGCTTTGGGCACCGGCATGTTTTTATTTACAAATTAAGCTCTGGCAGGCAGCCTTAACTTAGGAGGCAATGTGTAAAATATTCGTGCGACAATTAAAACAGTAAAACAGTGGAAACACCACACCCAAAAAAATCCACACGAGTTACAAAAATAGATCTCAATTTAATTAACAAAACATAACCAAAGCAACAAAAATCCAATAAGTAGAAGTCGAGATATATATATTTTTTAAATAGCTGCAAATGTAGCGCTTAGAAACTTGAAGCACCAACCATTGCTATGTGGTCCTGCTAGGCCAGAGTAAATCCAAAGTTTGGACTGACCACCGTAGAGTGCAGGCTGGCTTCGGGGACCAACCTTGTCCGACTTAAACAGTACCTTATGTGGAGAGTTACGTTGAGGATCTGATGCAAGGAGCAAAGGAGGTGATGCAAAGGTGATGCATCGGTTCAGATCCACACATTCAGGGATGCTTAGTCATCAAGCCATGCAGCCGTCGATGTGATGTCTTCGAGTGGCGGCGTTGAACCCTTTTAAATGAAGGTGATGTGTCGCCGTCAAGCTGTGCAGCCAACTATGCAAAAAGTGATACACCAGGGCCAATAGAGATGCATTGATCTGGAGCTGGGCAGTAAGTGATGCAAAGTCTTCCTCCTCAGCATCAGCGAGGATGCGTCGGTGTTGACGACAAATGTGATAGTTCCAATCAGTGCAATGCCGGCAGTGCATTGTTGCAGAGAGTTGCAGAACCAAAGAACCCACTTCCAAGGGCTCAGGGATGGATTGGCACCACTTGGGAGGGGAAGACTCACAGATGGCAGACTCCAGGTCCTGTAGGGAAGATGCAGGCACCCTTTGATGTTCTCCCTGAGACTGCAGAATAGGAGGCAAGTCAGCAAGCTCTTTGAGTAACTTTGGTTCTGGGGATGTAGAGCTGCTGATCCAGACATTCTCACTTTCAAACAAGGAGGGTAACAGGCAGCAGAGCAGGCCCAGGAAAGCAGGAGTCCAGCAAAGTCCAGCAGAGTGTCCTTTCAGCAGCAGAGCAGTCCTCTTTCCTGGCAGAATTTCCTCAGGCCCCAAATTGTTTTGATTTGGTGGGGTTGGTGGACCATTACTTATACCCAGTTGTGCCTTTGAAGTGAAGGAGACTTCAAAGGGAGGCCTTCGAAGTGCACAAAGTCTCCGTCCTTCCTTCCATGTCTCCAGACACATTGCAGGGGGTTATGCAGCTCTTTGTGTGGAGGACAGGCACAGCCCTATTAAGGTGGAAGTGTCAGCTCCTCCCTCCCATCCAACCCATGAAGGCCCTTCAGCCGGTTGATGGCCCATCAGGATGTAACTGGCAAACCTCAGCTCCCTTTGTGTGTGACTGTCTAGCGGGAATGCACAAGGGCCCAGCTGTCAGCTACCCAGACATGTATTCAGAGACACGCAGAAGCACAAAATGGTTAAAGTAAAAAAAAATAAACTTTCTAAAAGTGGAATTTTCAGACTTGTAACTTAAAATCCCACTTTACCATAAGTTGTGATTTAAAGTGTGAGTCGAGAGACACCAAACTTGAAATATCTATTTGGTCCCAATTGGAAATTACCCTTATAAAAATGTAATAAGGTAATCTCAGTGTTGAGCTATGGAAGAGATAGACCTTGCAGTAGTGAAAAAAATAATTTAGGAGCTTTTCACTACCTGGACATGTAAAATTTAAAAGTACATGTTCAACATTTTAAATTCACTGCTCCCTTCCCTTGGGGCTGTTCAGGGCCTGCCTTAGGGGTGACTTATATGTATTAAAAAGGAAGGTTTAGGTCTGGCAAGAGGATAACTTGCCAGTTTGACATGACAGTTTTAAATTGCATCTGCAGGTTTTGTAATAGCAGATCTGTGTCATGCTTATAGTGTCACTGAAGTGGGTGGCACAATCAGTGCTGCAGGTCTACCAGTAACATTTAATTTAAAGGCCCTGGGCACATGTAGTGCACCTTACTAGACACTTATAAGTAAACTAAATGTGCCAACTGTGGATAAACCAAAGGTAAAATGTTTTAGGGAAAGAGGAGATGCACTTTAGCCCTGGTTAGCAGTGGTAAAGTGCCCTGAGTCCTAAAGCCAGCAAAAACAAGTAAAGGAAAAACAGGTCAGAAGGCAAAAAGTCAAGGAAACCACACCAAGAATGTCAGATTTAACGGTGAAAGTACACTACCATGTCTAGTACAGCATCTTATCACAATGGGTTCCAACACTAATGTGTAGAACCTAGTCAGTGGGAACCTATGACAGGGTCAGAGTACAGGAGCTGGGCCAACTTTAGAAAGAAATCTGCCACACCACTTCCTTGGAACTCCTCCCTTGTGGCAATTTTAAGAAATAAATAACTTCTAACAAACGTGCTGTTGTTGGAGTGGTTGGATCAATATGGTGGGAAAATGCTGTAAGTAACTGCAGGTTGTTTAAAATAGATCTCTAAGGTATGAAAACTGACTGATCTGGCAGTACATCTATTCCACATTACAGAGCCTCTACATACATATTTAACAAGCGAGGCACCAGTAACTGTTTTTGTATTGAGACCATCTAGGAATATACCTTTGCCCCTAGCCTGTTCTTACACCTCAAATTGAATTTCTTCTATTGAAAGAGGGGCTTTAACTTCCGCTCAGATTTCTGTATCTACCAACAACAGTGCAACATTGTCTAAATATGCTGAGATCTGCGATATACAATTGTAGGAAGCTGGCCTGGTTTGTAGTGGGTACCTTGGGTACTTACACCTTATACCAGGTCCAGTTATCCCTTATGAGTGAAGTAGTAGTGTTCTAGCAGCTTAGGCTGATAGAGGGAGGTAGCTATAGCAGAGCAGCTCAGGCTGAACTAGGAGACATGCAAAGCTCATGCAATACCACTTATAGTTACACAGTACTTATACACAAGCAAAGACAATACTCACTGTTACAAAAAATAAAGGTCTTTATTTAGGTGACACAGTACCAAAAATATCTTAGAGACAATACTCCTTCTGGAGGTAAGTATTATACACAATATATACACTAGACACCAAAATTAGACAGGTAAATAGTCATAGAACAATGCAAACAGTAGAAAATCCTATAGAATGCAGTGGGAGAAAATAGGTCTATGGGCACACAAACCATATATTAAGAAAGTGGAATGCGAATCACAAATTCCCCCCTAGACAAGTTTAATGTGTGCAGAATCGCTGGGAGAGTAAGAATACAGTAAAGGTAAGTAACTTACCCAACGCAGGAGCCCAGAAAAGCAGGAGTAAAGTACTACAAGTTTCCTTAGGACACACTACACCTCGTTTTGGGGATTTTGCAGCAGCCAACCAAGCCTGCAAAGAACAACTGCTGGATTCCTGGACCTAAAGACCTGCAAAGGAAAGGGACCAAGTCAGAAGTCGAAAGAAGTTCCAGGAAGGACAGGAGCCCCTGCCAACCCAGAAGAGGGTGCAAAAGAAGAGTCCCCGGTTACTCGAAGACTGCAGGAATGCACCCTAGGAAGATGCCAGCGGGTTCCTGCATGATGCAAAAGATGTCCCACGGCGTGAAGATTGTTGCAGATGAGAGTTCGTGTTGGAAGTCGCCAACAAGCCTTGGCTACGACAAAAGTGTGGTTAGTGTCAAAATGGAGCTGGATGGACCCAGGGGGACCTGGGGGCCTCACCTCAGTGTGAGGAGGAAGAGTGGGCTCTCAGCACTTTAGAGAGCCCTCAGGATCCCAGCCAGAACCCCCAGGAGTTGCAGGATCTGGGTTAAAAGGAGGTGCAAAATGTGGTTGATGCAGCACAACAAAAGAAGGGCCCACGCCGCCGGAGAACAACTCAGCGAGTTGAGTGTCGCAGGATGGAGTGCTGGGGACCTGGGCCAGGCTGTGCATGAAGGAATTTTGCAAAGAGTGCACAGAGGCCTCAGTAGGCGAAGAAGATGCGGTACACAGGGGTACCTTCGCTCTCGGGGAAGGCAAGGTCTTACCTCCTCTAAATTGCATCAGCAGGAGCTCAGGACAGTCTACGTTGATGATGTCAACCCTCTGTGTCCTTAGGAGCATGCTCGTTTCTGTGAGAGGAGTCCAAGGGTACAGGTCGTCATCTTGGAAGGTGCCTACTTGGAGCAGTGGAGTGACTCCTTCACTCCATGGGAGATTTCTTCAGCCCTTCTGGTGCAGGATGAAGACAGGGAGTCCCTAGAGTATGCACACCATGGAAACTGTTGCAGTTGCTGACTTGGAGCTGAGGTTGCTGAAGAAAAGTGTCTCTTGTAGACACTTTGTTGCAGTCACAGCGTTTCTTGGAGCAGGCTGTGCTTGATCCGAGGTCAGAGGGGTCTGAAGTTGTTGCAGAGGATTCCTGAAGGAAACTTGCAAGCAGAATCTAAAGAGAACCCACAGGAGAGACCCTAAATAGCCATGAGAGGGGGATTTTGGCTACCTTATCAGCTAAGGACCTATCAGGAGGGGTCTCTGGAGTCACCTGCTGGCACTGGCCACTCAGAGGCCTCCAGAGTGCTCCCACACCTTGCAAAGCAAGATGGCTGAAGTCTGGGACACACTGGAGGAGCTCGGGGCACCACCCCTGGGGAGGTGATGGACAAGGCAGCGGTCACTCCCCTTTCCTTTGTACAGTTGCGCGCCAGAGCAGGGGAGAAGGGGTCCCTGAACTGGTGTAGACTGGTTTATGCAAGGAGGGCACCATCTGTGCCCTTCAAATCATTCCCAGAGGCTGGGGGAGGCTACCCCTCCCAAGCCTGAAACACCTATTTCCAAAGGGAGACGGTGTAACCCCCTGCTTCTCAGAGGAAATGCTTTGTTCTGCCTTCTTGGGACTGGGCTGCACAGACCCCAGGAGGGCAGAACCCTGTCTGTGGGGTGGCATCAGCTGTAGCTACAGTGCAAGCCTCAGAGAGCTGGTTTGGCAGTACTGGGGGTCCATGATGGAGCCTCCAGGATGCATGGAATTCGCCCCCCATTACCAGATTTGGAATGGGGGGACAATTCCATGGTCTTAGACATGTTACATGGCCAGATTCAGAGTTACCACTGTGAAGCTACTTATAGATATTGACCTAAATATAGTGCACCAGTGTAATGGTGTCCCTGCACTCACGAAGTCCAGGAAAATGGCCCTGAACTGTGTGGGGGTACCTTTGCTAGTGCAAGGGTGCCCTCACACTTAGTAACTTTGCACCTAACCTTCAGCAAGTGAACGTTAGACATATAGGTGACTTATCAGTTACTTAAGTACAGTGAAAATGGCACTGAAAAATGTGTGCGTTATTTAATGCAGGCTGCAATGGCAGGCCTGTGCAAAAGTTTGTCGGAGCTCCCTATGGGTGGCAAAAGAAATGCTGCAGCCCATATGGATCTCCTGGAACCTCAATTCCCCGGGTACCTAGGTACCATATACTAGGGACTTATAAGGGGGGTCCAGTATGCCAATTGAAATTGGTAAATGAATTCACTGGCCTACAGTGACAAATGTAAAAGCAGAGAGAGCGTAAGCACTGAGGTTCTGATTAGCAGAGCCTCAGTGACACAGTTAGGCACTACACAGGCATACACATTAGGCCACAAACTATGAGCACTGGGGTCCTGGCTAGCAGGATCCCAGTGAGACAGGCAAACCACACTGACATATAGGTTTTTATCTATGAGCACTGAGTCCTGGCTAGCAGGATCCCAGTGGCACAGTAAAAACTCACGGACATACACTCACAAATAGGCCAAAAGTGGGGGTAACCATGCAAGAAAGAGGCTACTTTCTCACACCAATGCTGGAGGCTTACAATTTCGAATACTAAACAAAAATGTATATTTTATGAATGAAAAACTAATTTCCTGTTATAATTATTTATATATTTACTTTTCTTTTGCCCCTGTGGCAGTTTACCTACCCTGGCCAGGGCTTTGCCTGGTCTGTCTCTTTCCACCAGCTACCTAGCTCGAGCACACTTGAACAGGTGGGCTAGTTTTATATCAGAAGACTCCCGGAAGTCTTGTTTTTAGTCATAAATGTCCAGTAACGTGGCATTGTTATGTGTTCTCTCATATTTTAGCTTCAAGCTTCTTAATTTGGTTTCCAAAGAATCAAGCCATTGACAGACTGCCTTGAAAACTCCAGCCTCCGTAGAAATACATAATCTTCATATATCAATCGCTACTCGTCCCAGTGCATTGCTGCTGTAGGTACTGAGCCATCATAAATCTCAAAATATTAATCTATAAATTGCCATATTTATCCTGTAAATACTGAACCGCTTCATGAGGTGCTACAGAATCTTTTTGTTTTTCTTCTATGATTGGAAGTGGGGCTCCGTAGCATTATTACATCTTGGAAAGTGCCTGACAATGTCTTTGATACTAATTTTGTATCCTGTCCCAGTCCATCATACTATGTGACAACACCTACAGGTCTTTTCAAGAATTCGATTCATACCCAGAAGAGTTGAATGTGTATTGTAATTCAGTAGGGGATTGGGATCTAAGATATCAATTAAATCGAATATTATCAAGTCGTAGATAAATGAGTTGGCTGACTTGGAAAGACCCCTTGATGTGCAAAGGCATCTGTCAAATTGTGTATCTAAAAGAGTATTGAAATATCCCCTTTCAAAATGTTATGGACTGAGCTAAGATCTCTACATTTGATATGTATTGCATCATAAAAATCCAAGAAGTCTAATTTTGGATCATATACGTTTATTAATTATAAATGCTTCAGTATGTATCTGACCCATCACAATAACAAATACATCCCAAGTGCTGGCAACCCAACTACTCTTAGTAAAGTTTAACGTTTTACAAATTAATGTAATCACTGTTCTAGAGAATGCAGTACAGGGGAAGTATATGTGAAAGCCAATTTGGTTGCAAATGAGTCTTGAGTGCTGGGTGGGAGGTGCATCCCTCTTGCAAAATAAGAATATCTATCTTATTTCTGTTGAGATATGCAACCATTTACCTTGTCATTTCAGGATTATGTAAACGTAAAACATTCCAGTGTATTAAAAGTATTGTGCCCTGCCTACCACTCATACCTGGACAATGTATTATCACAGCTGTCAGAATGCGGTATGTGACGTTTACTTCTTTGGAACTAATTCCTGTGCCAGTAAAGTAAGACGTCTCAAACGTGGTCTGTGCTGTATCCATTGAATAACTTTTCGGGCTTGCTTCCCCATTACATCCACACCAACCTCCAATCATCAGTGTATATCCCACCCGGTTATTCTCGAGGCATAACCAAGCCTCTAACCTCGACCATAATGCCAAACTGTGTGGTTTATGCATGGGTCATCCGAGTAACACAGCAAGCCTGGGGTTTCAGTTCTTCACTGAATCAAAAGGTTGTGACTGAAATTTACAATTAAATATTAGTATCTACCATCTAATGAATATTTTTCCCAGTGCTTCCTCTGGAACATCAAACAAATGTGCATACGAGGATAAACATAGTTGTTGCTATGTGCTATATGTGTATAGTGCTCAGTTTGTTGTCTACATTTTAATCCTCCAATTTACCCGTGATATAACAACAGCACATAAAACTAGATGCTGTAAAGGGGAGCAGCAGAAAAATAATCATCATAGAGGTTTGGCATGAACCTTGTTGTCTGTTCAGCTATTAAGAGTGGTCCTGGTAGTTTGCTTTAGCCCATTATCCAGGGTGTCCATGAAGTGCATTGCACTTTCTGATGTCAAGAAGTAGGCTTTTCCATTGTACTCCACCCATAGCTTGCCTAGGGTTGACATTGCACGGTTCAGGTCCAATTTCCTTACCTATTTCTTTATTTCCATAGAAGATTGTCTTATCTTTTTACACTAAGTAAAGTTTGGGAAGAAAGATATAGGGAACTTCTGTGATATCTCTGACGGGAGCAGACCCCTACAAACGTTGTTAGACCCCTGGAAAGGGACAACCACCACCACAATTCACAGCTTCCAGAGGTGCTACTTCCGCTCAGAAAGAGGTCAGGAATTCCCTCACTAAAGAGCTCAAAGCACTCCTGGCCTTCCTGCTGTACATGAATGTGTGGCATCTGCGAGGGGAATCAGACCTGTGCAAACGCTGTTAGTCCCCTGGGAAGGAACCACAACCTCCACAATCCACAGAACCCAGAGTCACTGCTTTGGCTCAGGAAGGGGCTTCTTTCACTAATTTGCTCCTGGTTTGGTCATCATCATGCCACTAGGACAGCTTAACTAGAACACTTAATTCAGTATTGTTGCTTTTCCTTTTTTAAATTGCACTTAAGATTCCTAGTATTTTAACTCAGGTGGGACTATGGGCAAGCACAAAACGACTGAGCCTGCCACAGGAGCTCAGACTCATCTCAAAACAACCGAGAAGTTCAGGATTTGCACAATACGTGAGATTGACGTCTTTTTTTAGCGGAGGTTGAATCCATCATTGGCAATAATAATCATCCAAATGGACCTTGGGAAGAATGCAAAAAAAATCCAAGCATGCTACACACACCCTACCTTGAAAAGAAATGACAACAGACAGGGAAACCCCTGCGCTAAAGGCTACACCTTTGGCTTCTAAGAATGAAGCTCCCAACCAATTAGCTCCATCACATACTTCCCTGCTAGGGCCAGCCATAATCTGCAGCAATTTCCTCTAGCCTCTCCAATCTCTCTCAACTACCCTAGGAAATTTAGCTGTCCCTCGGACTCCTTCTTATTGACCACCCAGAGGTTAATTACAGAGTCATTAGAATCAATTCACAACCACTGTCAAGATCCCCTTGAGGAGATGAGAGAGGAGATAAGGGGATAAAAAATAACACGTCACAGATGTAATGAAGCCCTTGATAGCAGTAGTTACCCAATCGAAAAAGGGTGGGGTATGCAACTGTGGAATGAAAGTTCATGGGACCATCCCAAACACTACAACCTTCTCAATTTAAAAAAAAAAGGCACAATGACCCATTAATAGGATCAGGCCCTAGACCAGACTAGGGCGCTAGAAACTCTGCAGCCAACAGGGACGTGCTATCTTCAGCCCAGACTCTATTTCACTCTTGGCCTCACTCCAGTTTACAAAATCCTAGAGGTGCCGTGCCAAGATGTGCCGTCCAGGCTCGTCTGGACCATAATATTTGACCCTTAAACAATAGCTGTGAAATCTCTGAAAAGCCATTGCCTTTTGTAGTCAAAAATGTGTCCCAGGTGAACTTTGCCCCTAACAAGGCTGAAACCAACTTATTCTTGTCAAGTCAGATTCATATGACCAATGTACCTAAAGTCCCTTTTGACCAAGGAATGAAGGCAAGGACACCTTGACCAACAAGGTAATCCATTAGATTTGCCACGTAAGAGGCTGCAGATCTGTAATTAGAGAAGACATTACTCATTCCAGAAGATATCCTGCGCAAGGCACAAACTTTGACATCATTGAATTGACATTTGTCAACAAGAGAATAGCAGACAGCTTAGTAGCCCTGGCCATTAGGTCGTGCCCACCAAATGGCTTATCCATTCAAATAAAAAATCCTTGAATAGACACACACCTGGGAAAATCAAGATTAGGACCAAACCGTCCTATCGACCAAGTCTCCGTTTTGGGTGATTTGGACTGACTACCCAGTGTGAACACATCTCTCTCTCAGTCCCAACTTATGTTATCCAAAGCTAAGTGCAGGTGATTACCAGCTAACATCTCAGAACCCACAAAACCTAGTGTGCTGCATATTCCTTCTCAACTTACACCTAGCAGGGGTACATCTCAGCCCCCAAATAACTGGTCCTACACTATGCAGACCTTACACTTTTCCACCAACAGCCCAGCCCCGCTTGAAGTGATTACCAGGGCAACCAATTAACCCAAAAATTATATATGCTAAACATAACAGCAGTTTTCCTGGAACGTGGCAAGCATAAAATCAAAACTAAAACTGCTCGACTGGAATTAATTTACTGAAAGATTAAATATCTGCCTATTGGAGGAAAGCTGAAGCACAGAGCCCGTATTTAGGGCTGGGTACGCCAACCACCTTATCCTGGCTAAAATGAACCATTGCATTCGGCCACATGGAGGCTTGCTAGTATGGATTAGGCACTCACTAAACTGCCCGACACACAAGCTCGTAATTTACTCCCTGGACATCTTGGAAATCTGCATCAGTTTTAATGGGAGCCTTATGGTTGATATCTATAATATATATGCCAGAGGTGTCAAAGGTGGCGAAATGTCTGTAACACTTCACATACTAGAGAGGTACTTGGAAAACTAATTATATATCCATAATGTTGTACTAGAGGGAGAATTCAACACTATAATTGAGCCGCTAGGCTGCAACAATATCAAACTATCCTTGGACAAGGATGAGTGTTGGGGTATCCCTCAACTTGAATCACCTCCTACAAAAAGGTGGACTCAAGCTGCCTTCCAGCTGAAGTGACTGACACTGGAATACAGACTCAGGGCCAGTATTGAGAGAATAAAATCAGACGACAGAGGGGCCTTTACACAGAACAAGCCAAACCATGAGAGTTGCATTGATTATATAATTAATGATTTGAGACTCTGGCATAAGGTGACTGACATGGCAGTTTTACAAGGCTTGAGAGCATCCATAATGCCCTCTGTCTTCAACTCTAACCTCTTTGCGACAATACGCCACCAGTCTCTCTGACTTTTATGCTAACTGGGAACCTACAGGAAACAAACAACAAGAGAAAACTCAAATGGCACCATGTCGTAAACCAACTTATTATCCCTTCTACTATAACCTCAGACCTCACAACTGCCACTCTAAACCTCAACACTATATGGACAAAAGACTCAAACAGCGAGGAAGCAATTAGCATTCATACATGCTTCTTTGATAGACTAGCGTTTGTCTTCCTAGCCCCTCCACTCCAAGCCTATAGGAATTCTAGAAAAAGCAGCAAACCCAACAGCTGGTGTAACAATGCCTGCATGCAGTCAAAAAGGCAGCGAGGGTTAGATCAAAAACCCCAGAGCTGGTAAAAGGATCAAGGAATGTCTACAAAGATTCTCAGTAAAAGGCAAAAGGGGAGTGGGATGAAAACAGATGGCGGACATGCTTAAATCATGTGCTGACGAAGATTATTGTAAGGTCTGGACCCTTGTGGCTTGTGTAGGAAAATAGCCTCTTTCTAGCTTGGTTACCCCCACTTTTTGCCTGTTTATCAGTGTGTTTGTGTCTACTGGGATCCTGCTAATCAGAACCCCAGTAGTTGTGCTCTACCCCTTAAATTATGGTTATTGCATACTGGTAACCCAGGACTTCACCCATAATTGGCATACTGGTGCCTCTTCTAAGTCCCTAGTATATGGTACCTAGGTACCCAGGGCACTGGGGTTTCAGGTGATCCCTTTGGGCTGCAGCATATTTTTTGCCACCCATAGGGAGCCCCTGCAAAGGCTTCTACAGGACTGACATTGCTGCCTGTGTGAAAAGGTGCATGCACCCTTTCACTGCCATTTACACTGCACCAGGTCACTTATAAATCACCCATACGCAGGCCCTCCAGCCCTGAGGGCAGGGTGCAGAGTACCTGTGTGTGAGCGCACCCCTGTACTAGCAGAGGTGCCACCACGACCTCCAGGACCATTTTCCTGGACTTTGTGAGTGTGGGGACGCCATTTTACGCATGTACTGGACATAGTTCACTACCTATGTCCAGCTAAATAATGGTAACTCTGAACATAGGCATGTTTGGTATCAAACATGTTGGAATCATACCCCAAGGCTTTTGCAAGCATTCTTTGTATGATTCCATGCACTCGGGGGGCTCCTTAGAGGACCCCCAGTATTGCCATTCCAGCCTTCTGAGGTTTTCCAGGCAGCACCAGCTTCTGCCAGCTCTCAGACTGGTTTCTGCCCTCCTGTTGCTTGAGCAGCTCAAGCCCAAGCAGGCAGAACAAAGGATTTCCTTTAGGAGAGGGGTGTTAAACTCTCTCCCTTTGGAAATAGGTGTTACAGGCTTGGGAGGGGTAGCCTCTCCAAGCCACTGGAAATGCTTTTAAGGGCACATTTGATGCCCTCCTTGCATTATGCAGTCTACACCGGTTCAGGGACCCCCAGTCCCTGCTCTGGCGTGAAACTGGACAAAGAAAAGGGGAGTGACCACTCCCCTGTCCATCACCACCCCAAGGGTGGTGCTCAGAGCTCCTCCAGAGGATCCCTGGGTTTTGCCATCTTGGATTCCAAGCTGGCAGGGAACTCTTGGAGTATCTGAGTGACCAGTGCCAACAGGTGATGTCAGAGCCCTTCCCTGATAGGTGCTTTCCTGTTTAGCTGAACAATCCCCCTTTCAGGGCGATTTAGGGTCACTCTCTTGGGTGGTTCTTCAGATTTGGATTGCAAGATACCAACAGGAATCCTCTGCATCCTTTACTTCACCTTCTCACCAAAGAAACTGCATCTGGACCCTCTAGGACAGTGGTTCTCAAACTGTGGTCCGGGGACCCCTGGGGGTCCGCAAAGCCTTCTCAGGGGGTCCGCGAGAGCCTAGAAAATTAAAAAATATTAACAAATATTGACAAATTAGGTCCCCAGCTTCCAATAATGGCTCAGGCGGGGGTCCCCGGATTCCCATGATGATTCCGTGGGGGTCCCTGGGTTCCATTAATGTTAAAGTGGGGGTCCACAGAAACCAAAAGGTTGGGAACCACTGCTCTAGGAGCTCTACAAACTGCAATAAAGAAGCAAAGACAACTTCTGCAACATTGTAACTTCAGCTCCTGCCAGCAACTGCAACTGTTTCACAGTCGTGCATCCTCAGAGGACAACCTGCCTTCAGACTGCACCAGAAGAATGAAAGAATCTCCCTTGGAGTGAAGGAGTCACTCCCCTGCTTCAGCAGGCACCTCTCTGCATCGACGACCAGCGATGTGGGTCCCCCCTCCTAACAACTTGCATGGATCCTGCATCACAGGTGGTAGACAGAAGTGGTCCCGACGGTCCTGACATCCTACTGTCCAACTTTGGTGGAGGTAAAAGCTTGCCTCCCCACGCAAGAAAGTACAACCGTGCACCGCGTGTTTTGCAGTTGCTAAGGCTTGTTGGCATCCTTCCACAAAGTTCTTCATGCACTGTGCAGATCCGGCCCCCAGCACTCCATCCTGCGATGCATAGCTTCCTGAGTGGTTCTCCGGCAGCATAGGATCCTTTGTTGTAGTGCTGCCTGGGTCTCCTTTTGCACCTTCTTTGTCCCCTTGCTGTGGGACTCATGTGCATGCTGCCTGGTCTTCTGTGGGCTCTCTGAGTTGCTGAGAACCCCCTCTGACTACCCCTCCCGGTTAGAGTCCACCAGGTCCCTCCTGGTCATGGGCAGCGCCATTTTCCGCTAACCGCAAGCTTTGCATGTGCCAAGGCTTGTTGGCTGACTCTAGCAATGCATTCAGACTGCAATCCTCCATTTGGTGCAGGACATCTTCTTCACCAACCAGAAACCCGAATCCATCTTCTTGGGTGCAGTACTGACCGTTGTTCCTCAACAGTGGTTCTTTTGCACCTTCATCCAGGTTAACAGGAGCTTCTGTTCTCCCTGGACTCCTCTGTGCTTCTTGGACTTTGTCCCCTTCTTCCACAGGTCTTCAGGTCCAGCAATCCACTGTTGTGTCATGCAATCTCTTCTGGGTCTTGCATTATCTTCTTTCTCGTGTTCTTGTGTGTTTCAGGAAAGTTACTGTGATTTCCTCCTGCTTTCCTGGGCTATCGAGTGGGTTCTATTACTTATATTTGGTTTTTTCTAATACTCCCAGTGCCCCCCTACACACTACACTTGCTTAGGTGGGAAACCGACATTTGCATTCCACTTTCATAGTATATGGTTTGTGTTCCTCCTAGGCCCATTTCTAACTATTGTGATTTTCACTATTTGCACTGTTTTCTAACTGTCTTTCACTTGTTTTTGCATAGTAGTTTGTATAATTTGTTTACTACTTATCTCCTACGGGTGTATAGTCTCCATGGTATTTTTGGCATTTGTGACTCCAAAATAAAGTACCTTTCTTTCTGTAACATTGAGTATTTTCTTTCATGTGTGTGCATACTGTGTGACTACAGTGGTATTGCATGAGCTTTGCATGTCTCCTAGATAAGCCTTGGCTATTCAGCTACAGTTACCCCTAGAGAGCCTGGCTTCTAGACACTGCCTACATTTCACTAATAATGGATAACTGGACATGGTATAAGGGGTAAGTACCTTAGCTACCCACTACAAACCAGGTCAGCCTCGTATAGCTTGGAAGCTTGCTTAACCAAAAAAATGAGCACCTTAGATCAGGTCTTCCGATTTCTGACCATGTGATGGAAGGCAGTACAAATTGGCAGGGGCCACCTATATGTGGCTTTTATTTGAAATCCACTTTTGATCTAGTCCCACAAAACAAGCTTTGGCTCCTTCTGAAGGATGTGGGCATGCCAATGATCATCCTTACCACAATTGTCCAATTACATGAGGACAATCATGCCCCTGTACAGTGGGGAGACCAGGACCAGCTCACAGACCCCATCCTGATCAAAAAAGGTGTCAGACAAGGGTGTGTTCTGGCCCTCAACTTGTTTTCATTATATCTGTTAGAAATTGGGTCTTTGGTTGACAGTCAGGTTGCCACCTGTTCAAGCAAGGACCCTCACTCTAGTCAGGGTAAAAGAGAATCACCCTCCGCTAACCCCTGCTTACCCCCTTGGTAGCTTGGCAGAGCAGTAGACTTAACTTCAGAGTGCTAGGTGTAAAGTATTTGTACCAACACACATAGTAACTTAATTAAAGCACTACAAAATGACACAACACCAGTTTAGAAAAATTTAAAATATGTATCTAAACAAAACAAGACCAAAACTACAAAAATCCACAATATACAAGTCAAGTTATCAATTAAAAAGTAAAAAGAGTCTTTATGTAGTTTAAAACACACACTAACACTGTTAGCGTGAAAATGTACCTTGAGGGCGTCAAAAATAACCCTGCACGGGCGAGTGTGCGTCAAAAAGGGCTTGCGATGCGTCGATTTCACTCTCGAGCGAGACCCTGCGTTGTTTCTCCTTTCGTCGGATCGGGGCACGTAGTTTGTTCTCTCCGCAGGAGAGCGATGCGTCTTCAGCTCTTCTCCAGGCAGAGGTTCCTCTTGATTTCCAGAAGTGTTCAGAAGTCTGTGGTTTGGGGTGCCCTTCTTATACCCAATTTCTCCTTTGAAGTAGGCCTACTTCAAAGCAAAGTCCCTTTTGAATGTGAAATCCTGCCTTGCCCAGGCCATGCCCCAGGCACTCACCAGGGGGTTGGAGACTGCATTGTGTGAGGATAGGCACAGCCCTTTCAGGTGTAAGCGACCACTCCTCCCCTCCCTCCTAGCACAGATGGCTCATCAGGAAATGCAGACTAAACCCCAGCTCCCTTTGTGTCACTGTCTAGTGTGAGGTGCAAGCAGTCCAAATGTCAAACTGACCCAGACAGGGAATCCACAAACAGGCAGAGTCATGGAAATTGTATTGGCAAGACAATGCTCACTTTCTAAAAGTGGCATTTTCCAACACACAATCTCAAAATCAACTTTACTAAAAGATGTATTTTTAAATTGTGAGCTGAGAGACCCCAAACTCCACATGTCCATCCGCTCCCAAAGCGAATCTACACTTTAATCAGATTTAAAGGTAGACCCCATGTTAACCTATGAGAGGGACAGGGCTTGCAACAGTGAAAAACGAATTTAGAAATATTTCACTGTCAGGACATATAAAACACATTACTGTATGTCCTACCTTAACCATACACTGCACTCTGCCCTTGGGGCTGCCTACTGTCTACCTTAGGGGTGTCTTACATGTAAGAAAAGGGAAGGTTTAGGCTTGGCAAGTGGGTTCACTTGCCAAGTTGAATTTACAGTTAAAACTGCACACACAGACACTGCAGTGGCAGGTCTGAGACATGATTACAGAGCTACTTATGTGGGTGGCACAACCAGTGCTGCAGGCTCAATAGTAGGCCCACTAGTAGCATTTGACTTACAGGCCCTGGCACCTCTGGTGCACTTTACTAGGGACTTACTAGTGAATCAAATATGCCAATCATGGATAAGACAATTACATACACATTTTGTAAAGGAGCACTTGCACTTTAGCCCTGGTTAGCAGTGGTAAAGTGCCCAGAGTAACAAAAAAAAGCAAAATCAGAGTCCAGCACACATCAACAACCTGGGGAACAGAGGCAAAAAGTTAAGGGAGACCACGCCAAGGATGAAAAGTCTAACAATATCTAAATGACTTTGTTCATTTTCTGTCAACATATCCACTTGCTGCTCCTAGTATTGCGGACCTGATAACACATACACTACTCTTTGCTGAAGATACCTTGTTATTCTCCCAGACCCTGAGTAGTCTTCAGTGCCTAAGAAACTGATTTGATGAATTCTGTTCACTGCAAGATCTGTCAGTAAACACCTCCAAAACAAAGTTCATGACTATCAACCAACACAAGTCTTTTAGAGGGACGTTTCTACGAGAATGTGAAATCGAGAGAGTAGAGACCTTTGACTACTTAGGAATCAGGTTGACACCCAAATTGTCATGGAAACCACATATCGATAGAGCCTCACTTAAACATAAACAAATTGTGGGGCTATCCTGAAGGAACACTGTACATCGTTTACCAAGCCAGACTCTCCAGCGCTACAACTTCATGATGCAAAAGCAGTAGGAACAGCCCTATATTAGGCCAAGCTCTGTGGCTTTCAAAACAGTTGGCCTAACAAAAATCGGAAATAAGTTCCAGAGGGATTTTGTCAAGTTATCAGTTAGTACACCGCTGCATCCACTGAATCTTGATTTGGGGAGGAGAACAATAGCAGATAAAGCAATTATTAGACCTGCCCTGTCCTGGAGAAGACTGAGAGCAACCACGGAATTTGCCCCCTATGCCAAAGCCTTCCAGAAATTTGCTGAGCTGGATAGATTCCACAAAATCGAGTTGCTCTACGTCAAGAAATTGCTGTTCTCTCTGAGGCTACCTAATGTGTGGGAACGTTCCCCAGCTATCCTTCCCCACCGCCCCCCAAAAAAAAAAATCAAATAGCTATACTGGTCCTGGGTCAGCCAGAATGCAGCAAATAACATAAATAGGGGCTCACTGACTTGAATGTACCATGTTTAAGTCCTGCAGTGCTTTTGAATCCTATTTAGACTTTATTACAGATTCCACTAATAGGAATCTCTATATCCAGTTTAGGTTTGGAACTTTACTCCTCAATACATTCAGAGCAAAATGGTCAGTTTCTGCTGTACCACTTCTGACATGCCCAGCATGCAACGTTTCTAACAACACTCTACGTCCTATTTGCTTACCCTATGTATGCTCGTCCAAGCTGCACCGGCTTAAACCAGTCTGCTCCCAGATAGGCACTACGAGACATGTTGAAGCCTTAAGAATTTTAAGCACAGACCTCAAACCATTCTTTGCCTGAGCAGCAGCCAAATTCCTGAGAAGGGCATGGCTACTAAGACGCAAAGCCATAGCATCACCTCCTCAGCATTTCGTTCATATGTAGCTGTTTCAAGCATTCAAGGAAGGAACTGCCACCACCCACACTGTTCAATACACAAGTCTGCACAAAGCGGGAACACGTTCAGCATACACAGCAAACCCATATAAGGTTTTTGTAGATTGAGCGTGTACTTGATTCTGGCCTGTTCCCTACTTGCCTTCTTGTCTGATCACTGATTGTACACCAGCAGGTAATTAGCACAATAAAAGGAGCTATCTCATGCAACTTTCCTTGCTTCTTTCATCTGCGAAACTTGGGTTGTCTTAAAAGAAGCAAGAGTCGCCACAACGGTGCCTGGCCCCAATATATCTCTAATTACATGGCTAGTTGGCTCGTACCAGGGACCTATTTACAGATAGCAATCTTGAATCAATAATAATTTGCTTTTTCTTTTTATTGCTTGCAATTCAACATTGTATCTTTGATCCAAGGTACCTAACAGAAATTTCTCGAAATGTTTTTTAATCTTTTAATGATATTACTTCTCGCTATTTGTAATCTGAAGCCTAATATACTTTCACATTTCTCTGTGGGACCTGTATCTTGGAAAATGTTTACAACTGGTTGGTGTGTTTCTGTTATACACTCAACAGCGTTGCCTAAGTACTGGGACCTGAACAATAATTTTGCACTTTACATTTTCCACTTTATATTCTGCACTTTACATTGCCACTTGTACCATCCCCAAGACAGATGTTTGGCAACTAAGAGCAGATATTTGTTAGATGTTTTTTGCACTTGCCAGGCCGTAAAAACTGTCTATATTGATCTTTTTTAATGAATTGTAATGTTTTCAGCGCATTTTAAGCTGTTTTAAATGTATAGCTCTTTGGAACTTTTATGCCTGTGTTGCCAAAATAGTGTTTGAATTGTGAATTGTTATATAGAAGTCTTCAGACTGCATAGTTTATTTGGTTCTAGCTAGGTGGAGCACTGCGTCTTAAGTTCTATAATTGAAGTCTTGTGATGATGGGTGCAGATTCTACTGTGGTGAAGGTTGGAGTACAACTGTCCCAAACACTTTATTAACAGTTAACACCTGGAAAATGTCTTTCATCTAACAGCATCATTAGAGGGATTCAACAAAGTTTTCCATCTGCCCCATGGATGGGCATATGTCACCCCTATGATTGATATGTTATTTTGTTGGATGGTCCCTCCAAATCCACATTTTGGTGCATTGGTTTCTCAGCAGCCTTTCCATTTTTGGCAATAACTGCCTCAATATCTTCCTCTCAAGAGAACTCAGTGTCTCTCTGGAGTCTTGGCCGATATTGATTTGCACCCTCCTCGCTTACACCCTCCAGGCTATGAACATGGGTAAAATGATCAACCCAATTATTAGGGCTTATGCAAGTGTCTAATGTTGAGTGGTTACCATAGAACAGTTTGCTTTTATATACTGTATGCCAAAACGAACTAGATTTGTTTACCTTGAAGACAGTGACTAAGCTGTCCCATACTTTGTAGTGATAGTCCACTATCCTTTTCCTCAGGACTAGTTTATAATCTTTCATAGAGTTGGCTATATCAGTGCTATCTATAGAGAGGCATAATGCAAATGGGTGCAAGCTAACCTACACTTCCTATCGAACCAAGACTGGGATTTCTTGCCTCTAGTCCTAACTGATTTTGCCAAATATTTTCTATTGAATTGCCACTGCTTTTCAAAATCCCCTACTGTCAGAGTAAAGGTTTACTAATTTGAGAGGTACTAGTTAACCAAGGGCTATTGGACAGTAGATAACCTTTGGAAATCTTTGGGAAGTTAGACCCCCTCACGCTAGCCTTCAATGTTTGTCTTTATTGGTAAGAACTGTAGGAGGCTGGCCTGGTTTGTAGTGGGTACCAAGGGGTACTTACACCTTGCACCAGGTCCAGGTATCCCTTATTAGTGTAGAGGGGTGTCTAGCAGCTTAGGCTGATAGAAAAGGTAGCTTAGCAGAGCAGCTTAGGCTGAACTAGGAGACGAGTGAAGCTCCTACAGTACCACTAGTGTCATATGCACAATATCATAAGAAAACACAATACACAGATATACTAAAAATAAAGGTACTTTATTTTTATGACAATATGCCAAAAGTATCTCAGTGAGTACCCTCAGTATGAGGATAGCAAATATACACAAGATATATGTACACAATGTACACAATACCAAAATAAGCAGTAATAGCAATAGAAAACAGTGCAAACAATGTATAGTCACAATAGAATGCAATGGGGGCACATAGGGATAGGGGCAACACAAACCATATACTCTAGAAGTGGAATGCGAACCACGAATGGACCCCAAACCTATGTGACCTTGTAGAGGGTAGCTGGGACTGTAAGAAAACAGTGAGGGTTAGAAAAATAGCCCACCCCAAGACCCTGAAAAGTGGGTGCAAAGTGCACCTAAGTTCCCCAAAGAGCACAGAAGTCGTGATAAGGGAATTCTGCAAGGAAGACCAACACCAGCAATGCAACAACGATGGATTTCCAGACGAGAGTATCTGTGGAACAGGGGGACCAAGTCCAAGAGTCACGATCAAGTTGGGAGTGGGCAGATGCCCAGGAAATGCCAGCTGTGGGTGCAAAGAAGCTGCCACTGGATGGTAGAAGCTGTGGATTCTGCAAGAACGACAAGGGCTAGAAACTTCCTCTTTGGAGGATGGGTGTCCCACGTCGTGAAGAGTTGTGCAGAGGTGTTTCTGTGCAGAAAGACTGCAAACAAGCCTTGTTAGCTGCAAGGGTTGCGGTTAGGGTTTTTAGATGCTGCTGTGGCCCAGGAGGGACCAGGATGTCGCCAATTGCGTGAGGAGAGAGAGGGGGCGTCCAGCAAGACAATGAGCCCACTCAGAAGCAAGCAGCACCCGCAGAAGTGCCGGAACAGGCACTATGAAGTGGAGTGAACCAGAGCTCACCCGAAGTCACAAAGGAGGGTCCCACGACGCCAGAGGACAACTCAAGAGGTCGTGCACTGCAGGTTAGAGTGCTGGGGACCCAGGCTTGGCTGTGCACAAAGGAAATACTGGGAGAGTGCACAGGAGCCGGAGTAGCTGCAAAACACGCAGTTCCCAGCAATGCAGTCTAGCGTGGGGAGGCAAGGACTTACCTCCACCAAACTTGGACTGAAGAGTCACTGGACTGTGGGAGTCACTTGGACAGAGTTGATGAGTTCAAGGGACCTCGCTCGTTGTGCTGAGAGGAGACCCAGAGGACCGGTGATGCAGTTCTTTGGTGCCTGCGGTTGCAGGGGGAAGATTCCGTCGACCCACGGGAGATTTCTTCTGAGCATCTAGTGCAGAGAGGAGGCAGACTATCCCCACAGCATGCACCACCAGGAAAACAGTTGAGAAGGCGGCAGGATCAGCGTTACAAGGTCGCAGTAGTCGTCTTTGCTTCTTTGTTGCAGTTTTGCAGGCTCCCAGCGCGGTCAGCAGTCGATTCCTTGGCAGAAGGTGAAGAGAGAGATGCAGAGGAACTCTGATGAGCTCTTGCATTCGTTATCTAAGGAATTCCCCAAAGCAGAGACCCTAAATAGCCAGAAAAGGAGGTTTGGCTACTTAGGAGAGAGGATAGGCTAGCAACACCTGGAGGAGCCTATCAGAGGGAGTCTCTGACGTCACCTGCTGGCACTGGCCACTCAGAGCAGTCCAGTGTGCCAGCAGCACCTCTGTTTCCAAGATGGCAGAGGTCTGGAGCACACTGGAGGAGCTCTGGGCACCTCCCAGGGGAGGTGCAGGTCAGGGGAGTGGTCACTCCCCTTTCCTTCGTTCAGTTTCGCGCCAGAGCAGGGGTGAGGGATCCCTGAACCGGTGTAGACTGGCTTATGCAGAGATGGGCACCATCTGTGCCCATCAAAACATTTCCAGAGGCTGGGGGAGGCTACTCCTCCCCAGCCCTGACACCTTTTTCCAAAGGGAGAGGGTGTAACACCCTCTCTCTGAGGAAGTCCTTTGTTCTGCCTTCCTGGGCCAAGCCTGGCTGGACCCCAGGAGGGCAGAAACCTGTCTGAGGGGTTGGCAGCAGCAGCAGCTGCAGTGAAACCCCGGGAAAGGTAGTTTGGCAGTACCCGGGTCTGAGCTAGAGACTCGGGGGATCATGGAATTGTCTCCCCAATGCCAGAATGGCATTGGGGTGACAATTCCATGATCTTAGACATGTTACATGGCCATGTTCGGAGTTACCATTGTGACGCTATACATATGTTGTGACATATGTATAGTGCACACGTCTAATGGTGTCCCCGCACTCACAAAGTCCGGGGAATTTGCCCTGAACAATGTGGGGGCACCTTGGCTAGTGCCAGGGTGCCCACACACTATGTAACTTAGCACCCAACCTTTACTAGGTAAAGGTTAGACATATAGGTGACTTATAAGTTACTTAAGTGCAGTGGTAAATGGCTGTGAAATAACGTGTACGTTATTTCACTCAGGCTGCAGTAGCAGGCCTGTGTAAGAATTGTCAGAGCTCCCTATGGGTGGCACAAGAAATGCTGCAGCCCATAGGGATCTCCTGGAACCGCAATACCCTGGGTACCTCAGTACCATATACTAGGGAATTATAAGGGTGTTCCAGTATGCCAATGTAAATTGGTGAAATTGGTCACTAGCCTGTTAGTGACAATTTGGAAAGAAATGAGAGAGCATAACCTCTGAGGTTCTGGATAGCAGAGCCTCAGTGAGACAGTTAGTCATAACACAGGAAACACATACAGGGCACACTTATGAGCACTGGGGCCCTGGCTGGCAGGGTCCCAGTGACACATACAACTAAAACAACATATATACAGTGAAATATGGGGGTAACATGCCAGGCAAGATGGTACTTTCCTACAAGAACCCCAAAACTCACTGCAGTGCCCATCTTTTTCTCATCATGGATACCCATGGTAATTATAAGGGGGTTATGATCAATATAGACATAGGTTCAATACCTCCTGCCACTAATTGATGCAAAATATGTCTGGAAACAAAAATATAACCTATCACCGACTGGCTAAAACTGGCTACTTGTAGAGTCGTAGGTGTGAATTCGAAGTGAGGATGTGCCCAAGAACTCAATGGCACTGCAGAGATTATGTTTGAGTATATAAGGGAGTAACAGGCCTCCTCACCTATCCATTCCCTGGGTCGGAGAGTTTTTTTCACCACTTTGAAGAAACACAGAGTGGGGATATTACAGTGACTACCTAGCTTGGCATTAAAGTCTCCTGTTAATACAACATTAAAGTTCGTATTCTCTGGGAAGCATCAGTGAGTCTATTTTCCCGACTATGGTGGCAAGGCTACTTTGCATTTTCTTGAGGAATTCTGTAATATTTGTGTCATACTTTCACCTGATTCCGGTGCAGGATCTAGTAGCACTGCTTTTTATTTGCTTCTAGCTTTTGCTGCCAGGGATCTCCTTTCCCCATTGTTTTGTTAACTATTACAATGTAGCAGGGGAGACAAGAGAGTTGCACATCCCAAAGAAAGATTATGGCTAAATTGTACTCTCCATTTTTTATAAAACGTGGGTACAGATTTTATTGTAGTGGTGCTCACCATAATGACACCCTGGTACCCAAATGAACGGGTCAAACCTTCAAACAAGACTAAGAAACAAGCGTAGGGGAGTGCTAACAACATTATAGATCAGTTCCTTCTTAAATGCCACACATAGAATAGCGTTTTTCTGGTATATTTAATTAGCCTTGATTCCAATAATTTATCCTAGATGTATAGATATCAACTACTTAGGAAACAATCCACGCATCGACAAGGACTTTGTCAAGGCTGTAACATCATAACAAAACTACATTTTTAAATATAAATTGCAGTTTTAAACAAACATGTTTAACATCATATACTTGGACCAGAAGGACCGGGCACAAAGAGCAAAGAGAAAATCTGTGGTTCCGTAGAAAAATGATATGCTCCAAAAATTATCATTAAAGAAAAAAGCTCGTGGGACCATAAAGGGGAGATCAAATCTGAATTTAAAAATGCTTGCAGTAACAAGAACAAGTGTGATGCGATAAGAATGTGAAAAAAAATAAAAAAGTAAGTATAGCCAAAAGTTGCCATCGCCATATTGGAGTGCTAGATAGTGTGTGGAATTCGTCTCAAAGGGCGCGTCCAAGAACATTTTAGCGCAAATAGGAATCGTGCTGTCTTGTTGCTATTTTTCACATTAGCAATCCACGTGGCCATGCAACAGCGGCCTCTTAACTCACACTCCGGTCTAGTTCAGGTTCCGGTGGTGGCGTCAACCATTTGTTTGTCTGTTCATCTTCCAAAACTGCCTAGTTAGCGCCACACATTTCACTTAACGGTCTTCTCTTCACAGTTGGCGCACTCACCTACGCACTGTTGCAACCTTTCTTTAGGACCAATGTCTCACCACAGAAAGTACAGCGTTTCTTAGACAGCATCCACTGGCAGTCTGCCCAGTCTCTCGGATCTCCATCGCTAAGTATGTCATCGGTCCGGTGCAGCTCGCCATCCAAACGATTCCACTGTAAGGATGAAAACAATTGGTTTAGATTACTGTATACATTTATCTTTTTACAGTGGGCCACAGGAGCTCTCAGCTTATGCTGCCATCTTGCTTCGGGGCTCTCTCTACACATTCGCTTTGATAAAGAATGATTTCAATCCCTGTATGTAACAATTAACAGATTGCTTTACAGATAATTTTATTATGCTGCATCATGAATACTTTGCATTCACAAACAGAGACATTTTGCAGTAGCCAGCTGAAGGTTAAGTTATGTTAAGAATTATGGCTTTAATCGGGAGGCTGATTTTGCAGTTTGACACACGCACTAAACCCATCTTGAATCAGAAGTATTTATGTATATGGATGTGTAAAGACTGAACCTAGCCATAAAACTAGAAAGTTGTACAGTGTAAGAGGAGCATTACAAGAGTGTGGGAGGAATGTTCACAGTAAGGATTTAAAGGAGGGGGAACAGTAGAGTAAAGGCAGAGAGACATGATTGTGCAGCTAGAATATTAAAAAAAGAGGGAAAGGGTAGTTTTCAGGTGGCATAAAGATCTGCATTGGTAGATCTGCAATTACGCATTGGTGAGGCGTTGCTTGCAGAGCAGAGTCTTGAACGATTTCAAAAGTGGGGAATGAATGGAGCCAGCGACATTTCTACTGGACTGACATTCCACACTCTGCAGTACTTATGAGAAGGCCTGGAGTATTGTTCTATTTTTTCGTCTTGTGGCCCCAGGTGTTCCACAGGGTATTTCAGAGTCTTCACGAGCCTGAAAATAATCTTCCACAGCATACCATCGTTGTGAGCTTTAGATATGTAATATTGCGTCTCCTGAAGAGGATGTGTGTGAGAAAATGGAGCCAGTGGAGATCTGTAGGTGCAGGTTTCATTGTGTCACACTTTTATACTCCTTTATTGAGGTGGACTCTTTTTAGAGAGGACATAAGGGTATTTTGAACAACTACAACATTTATCTCCACCGGGGAATGACGAGACAAGAGTTTTATTGCTTGTCCAGTCCTCAGCTTCTACTAGGAAAGCTTTCCAATTGCAAAGTTCAGATAGCTGATATTTCCATTGTCTTTGTGATGTTATTCTGAAGGATAAGTTGCCTAAAAATAGACGCAAAGCACTATTGACAAGGGAGATTGTGAGGTCTGCCGGGATATTCTCGACCAACCACCTTTGATTGTGGTGCAGTTTGGATGGTGTTGGCAATGAGAATTAGTTAATGACTGGATTTAGGATCATATTGATAATGCTCTAGCACCACCTTGTGCCACATTAACATAATTATTTGTTATGTTAATGAGGCCCAACGAAGCCGAAAGCGTGCCGTATTTACAGAGTGGTGCAATGCATGTATTGCGCCACTCTGTAACCCTTTGTGCTACATTATGCCAGGCATAATGTATGCAAAGGGGGTGTTCTCCCCGTTAGGGGAGCCGGATAATTGCGTAAGGAAATCTATGCGATTTCCTTGCACTATTTTTTACGGCACTTTTAACGCCAGCTCAAGAGCAGGTGTTAAAAGGGGGCTTCCATTCTTTAGAATGGGCCCCTAGGTACCCTGCAGGAGTAGCGCCAATATTTTGGCACTGCTTCTGCAGAGTACATCAATAGCACATGAGAAATTACGTTATTGTCCCCTACCCTGCTCCATGGTGCGCCGTATTTGAAATATGGCGCACACATGGTGGCGGGAGGGGGCTGCTAAGTGATGCAGGGAAAGTGGTGCTGCATTCAGTGCAATGCCAGTTTCCATAAATCTGCCCCTTAGTTAAAGAAAGGGCCAGGGCATTTTGTCTTAGTGAGAAACATCATGGTCTTAATTGATCTTTATGTAAATTACAAAGTGTCAATTGCATGTTGAGGTATACTTATGTCGAGATCTGCTAGTAGCATGCCCATGCTTCCGTATAAGGAGTTTTGCTGATTAGGCAAAGATTACAATCGTTGGGGATACTGCATGCCTCAGGGATGTGTACACACAAAATGCTCAGCATTCCTCGTCTTAGAAATAATGCACTTTACCAGCATTAAGTATGCAGAAATGGAACAAATGAGAAGACATTAAGGGGCATATTTATACTCTGTTTGCGCCGAATGTGCGTCAAAAAAATTGACGCACATTTGGAGCAAACCGTGCACCATATTTAAACTTTGACGCCTGAGCCCACGGACGTCAAAATTCCTCTGTGTGATTCATTTTTTGGATGCGGGAAACTGCCTTGCATGAATGACATGCAAGGTAGGCGTTCCTGCCCAAAAAATGACTTTAAGACCTGTGCGCCTTATTTATACTCCCTCGTCATTTTGACACACAGGAGAGGGCGGGCCTTAAAAAACGGCGCACAGCCTGATGTGAGCCATTTTTTAACGCCTGGGTCAGGACAGGCGTTAAGGGACCTGTGGGCTCACTTCCATGGTCTCTGACCATGGAAGTAGTCCAGAGGTGCCCTTCCATGCCCCCAGGGACACCCCCTGCCACCCTTGCCCACCCCTGGAGGACACCCATGGATGGGGGGACCCATCCCAGGTAAGTACAGGTAAGTTTAGGTAAGTATTTTTGTTTATTTTTTTAAAGTGGCGGGGGGCTTCATTTGGGCCCCACTACATGCCACTATGCCCAGTGACCCATGCCCAGGGGACAGAAGTCCAGTGGGCATGGCCATTGGGAAAGGGGGCATGACTCCTGTCTTTGCTAAGACAGGAGTCATTTCAATGGGGGTTGTGCGTCAAAAAATGGCGCAAGTCCGGTTTGAGGCATGATTTTTGCCTCAAACCTGACTTGCACCATTTTTTGACGCACAACCCCCATTTTCCCCTACGCCGGCGCAGCCTGGTTTGAGTCATTTTTTTTTACTCTGACCAGTCCGCCGGCTAACGTCATTCCTTAAATAAGGCGCCCGCATGGCGCGTACGAATGCCGTTAGCCAGAGGTTACATTTTTGACGCAAACCAGCGCCGGTGCTGGTTTGCGTCAAAAAGTATAAATATGGGCCTAAATTCTGATCCTAGCATGGATAAGCTTGTTTTACAGCTCACAGAGTGCTGAACTACAATAAGAATTATATTCAAAGCATCCCTTTGGGAGCCACTCAGCCCCATTAGCAAACGTGGTCAGGGCTCTATGCTTATTTGGAAACTGAGATGCTCCAGATATTTGTTACTACTGCATCATTTGCAAATTCGAGGATGGATGCCCCTGCCCGGAGTGGCCACTAAATATTAATTGTCAGGACCTCTAAATGATACCCTTCAATTTACCTTACAAGCACATCTTTAAATCACTTTGTGACTCCTGTCCATCTAATGGGCACTGATGTAGGCTGTCCCACAGAGGATTTTCCTCTTCCTTTACCACTATATGCAGTGATGTCACTGATGTACACGCTCGAGACTTGCCTCATGCTTACAGCTTTTGAGGACTGTGTGCCAATCAATGCATTCAGCCCCTTTGCACAGCAATAGCTTCCTGTCTCAACTACTGTGCAAGGAAAGTTTTTGTTGCAGCGCAGCACCATGTCTTTGTTGCTTTGTGATAGTTTGTATATGCTGCCCAAGGGTTCTAGACTCTGGTTGGTCATACAGTTCCATTTGGGTCAAGTATGGAAAAGGGCAATTGAAATGGTGCTGGCAATAGTTCTGATTCAGCAGTTGACGAACAGCCTAAAGTAACCCAAAAAGTGATGTTTTGAACTCTCCTTTGGCCAGTACTTAGTTTGTAAATAAAAAAAAGCCCACATTTCAGAGGGCCTAGCGCTTCCTTGTCCCACATTAGTGTCATTTATTTATGCTAATGTGGCCCAACAAGGCCAACATTTTCGCATCAGATTTACAAAGTGGTGCAATGCATGCACTGTGTCACTTTGTAACCCCTTGTGCCACATTATGCTTGTGCCAGGCATAATGTATGCAAGGGGGCATTCCCCTGCTAAGGGTCTAAAAAAATGGTGCAACAAAATCTAAAAGATTTCTTTGCACCATTTTTTGCAGCATTAAAAGGAGGCACACCATTATTTATAATGGGCCTCACTGTGCTTTGCAGGATTAGTGTCAAACTTTTTGACACTAATCCTGCAAAGCACCAAAGTAGCGTCAAAACTTTGATGCTAGTTCCCTAACTACCACCAAGGTGCACCATATCCTAAATGCGGCGCACACATGGTTTCGTTAGTGGGGTGCTAAGGGGTGCATGAAAAGTTGTGCTGCATTGGATGCAGCGCCACTTTTCTTAAATCAGGCCCAAAGTGTGGTGCCCGAGGCTCTGCTTAGAAGCCCATGATGGGGCAATTAAAAGTAAGAGTGTCCAAGGCCAAAGCTGCGTCCTGGTGACCCAGGCCACCTCAATCCTCTACCACATACTACTGCCCCTTTATCTCTCGCTTGCAGGTTCCTGATTTCTCCCTTTGTAACGGTTTCCGTCTTTCACTTCCTCTGTCTTTCCGATTTGTTGATTTATCCCTCTCTTGCAGTGAAATAAGTGCTGGTCCCAAAACTAAGTGCCCATGGCCCCCATTGGCAACCACCGGCCCAAATTAAGCACTGGCTTTGGCTAGTTGTAGGTCAGAATGTAGTGCGTATAAATGTTGTGCAACATACATGTTGCAATCAAAATATTCAGTAGCAAAATATAGTTTAGGGAACTCTATAAAGGTAAGTATAGATTTACCATTCTTAACTCAACATCTACATACCATCAGAATTACATAGATTAATGACTAAAATGAAGTGAAGTGTAGTGACCTACACTTATATACTTACCTTGTTGATATTTTCTGAGCATTAACAGTTCAGTTTTGCTTTAGATAAATGTAAAGTGAAACATGGGACCCAAATCACAAAGATTGGAGTATGACCAGGTGTGACTTATTCTTCTGGTACTCTTGCCTTACACATCAGAATGTCAGGAGTATGTCTGGCTTACACATAGAATTTAGGAGTAAGCCAGCAGTATTACAATATAAGGAAAATGCATTTTGGCCATAAGTTCGTGTTTAAGGTCACACAGTTGGACATTAGGAAACGACACTTAGTGCCCCGAAACTGCTGTCATAAGTTCACATATTTTATGCAACCTACCAATGAACCAGACTCTCAACAAAATAAGTTTAAAGGTTTCTGGCAGAATCTCACTCAAGGTTGTTATTTATTTAAAATACGATTGAAGAAATAATTCTGCGGTATGAAAAACACTCCACTGTTTTGAAGTAATTTGATAGAGATAATTTTTACATGACATTTGCAATGAAGCAGATGATGTGCAAACATAAAAAAGAACAACCCCTAATTATCAAACATTTATGAAAACGCTAATAGAGATTAATTAGATACGCGTCAGATATTTTCGTCTATTTGCATGAACAATCACGCTGAAATCATGCAGCGAGCTAAATTACATTAAACATGAAAATGGTAATGTCTTCTGTAGCTGCTGGAGTAACTTAATCCAGACTGTCCCCTCGGGACATAAACACGGGCAAGCAAAACAAGCACGGAAGAAGTCAAACATGTCTTTTTTTTCCAAAGGAAATCTGTTTCCCTGGATTCAGTATGACACACATACAGGTAGTACTATGGTAGCAGTTGTTCAAGCATTCCTTACACATCCAACTCATGTACACCGGTCAGCACATGTATTTGTCACACACGCAGTCGCAGAGCAAGTACCACCCGCATCTAGGGGTCATTCTTAGAGAAAAAAGTTAACATGAACAGCATACTCTTTAAAGCACCCTGGTTTTACCTGAGACAGCCATGTGTGTCATTTTGCTTGTGCCTATGTCATGGAGGTTCTATGCTCCGAATTCCCGAATGGTGGGTAAATGTATTTTGCTGGGACAGTTGGTGAGGGCGGAGGATGGATGCCTGTTATCTGAATTAATTGATCTCTCTTGGTCAACATTTCTACCGTCATCGTTAGTTATTTTGACACCTGCTACACCCCGCATCTCCCACAGGGGTGTATTGGTGGCCTGTATGCCAACTTTATATTATGTCCTTAGTGCAGTTTTTAACCTCCACCATGGTGGCACCCAGACTAAAAGTGATATAATGATCAGTGAGTGACTAGTGATGAACTAGTGGGTGCTCACTCATGGAGGATAGAGTACGCACTATCCTGTGATCATAAAAGGGTGCCAAGTGCAGTGAAAGAAGAGATGCAAGATCCGTCAGCAAAGAGGTGGGGAACTACAAGAGGAAGTGATGAAGGTGGGCATGTTTACTACGGTGTGATGTAGTGCCTTCTGCTTACTGGTGGAGAAAAAATTCAACCTGTCAGCTGTAGAAGGATTGTCCAATAGGTGAAAATGAAGCGATGGATCACTTGCTTTGCAGAAGCAAAGCATCCAAAATTGTTAGTGAGGGAAGACAAAACTGCAGCTATAGAATGGAGATACACGTGATAATGAAGAAGGTCCTGCTGCAGACTATGCAACCATCGAGCAGAGACATCGCAGGGTACACTGATGGAGTGGGGGCACATGCTCCTTCAGGTACGTCAGGGTAGCACTGCTGTTCCCTACAACTGTGCAACAGTGTCACTGTCCTGCAATCAGACAAGTTTTCTATGTGAGATTTTTCTTTCTACCATGCATATCCACAGACATATAACTGAGAGTGGCACTGACCTTACGAGGAAGATATATACAACACTAACTCTCCCTCTATCCTGCTTTTTGTAGGACAGATACTGAACTATGCAAGTACCACATCCAGTGGAACAGGGTTCAGGATACCACAATGTACGAATTCTGCATGCTTAGTAAAAAGAGTGGTTTTGTATCTGATGGTGTATTAGTAGGTTTACGTTACTTTGCAGGGCATTTAGAAATAATTATTCTCAGTTACCCTTAAATCACTGAGGTCCAAAGACCCACTATTCCCTTTTGTCTTTCCATATTTATTGGTCCAGATCAGGCAGGATTGTCGAAGTGACATAAACCAAGGAATCACGTATTATAGTTCCCTCACTTTCATGTCCAGTTACTTTAACAAAGGGGTACGAGAACCTATGATTCTTGTTTAAAACGATTTAAAGAATTCAGGCTGCATTTGCATGTTAATTAGGGTAGGCAGTAGAACAACAAATAAAACACTTTCATAGAGAGAACTAATCTCTGCACAAAGATGAATCATCATGGACAGCATACCTAAGATGCTAAAGCATCTCTGCGAGAACATGAAAATAATTTATGAAAACGTTCTTGGTCAATTTAGGCACCCTTCAGCTTCTCAGGGCTTAAGGGAGGGCAATACCAACCAGTTCATCTTCTCAGTGATAAACATTGATCGTCCCTGGACAGGACAGGACCAAGCTGATTATCAAGCTAAGGTCAGGGTAACTTGTGCAAGTCATCACTATAGAGTGATTTGACAGTGAATAATTACATATTCTTGTACCTCCAGCAAACACTTGATATTTGATTCCGTATGCCACACAGAAATCTTTGTTTTCACCATTACCAGTTACCTTTTACATTATCAGACTCAGATGGAAGTCGGAGTTTTGTGACAAATGTATCAACAGTAGGAATTGTGATTTCCAATGTGCCATTCTTCTCGAATCGCAATTTAGAAATCACAATTCCTAATGTATGACAGTTTTATTTTAAAATAGTAATTCCTAGTGGGTCGCAAATTTACCTCCCTCATGAATATTAATGAGATAGGTCTCAATTTGAGACCCACTAGGAAATCGTAGGCATCACAGGGATGGTGGCCTGCTGAAGTCCTTTTTTAAATTCAGCCACTTTTCTTTTAAGAACTAGTAATTGATGTGGTGTAATGTGTCCTTTATATTGTACAATGTATTCCATAATAAGGATTACACTCTGTGCTTGGTTTGTTTCTCTCTGTTGGTCTTCTACAACATAACCAATACAATTTAGAAGAAGTACTCACAATAGCATTGGTACTGTTGGCGCTGGGAGAGGAAAATATATTTATAGACTTTTTAACAACAACAAATGCTTTTTCAGGTAAGGTTTTGCCAGATGGGTCTCAGTTTTAAAGAATATTATTTAAGGCTTATAGATGTCTTTTTGTATTTTCATTGTTTGATGCACACCTCAAAGTTGAAGTAAGAGATATTCAATTGCTTCAAAAGATATATCTCATTATATATGTTCTTTAAATTCCACAGAGCAGATTTTTTTTTTCTAAATCTTTTTAGTTTTAGTTGAACAGGTTCATCATTGATCCACTCATGATCTCACTGTAATAACTAGTGAGTGACTTATGGCTTGATTCAGATCCTGGCAAAGGGGGAATACTCCATCACAAATGAGACAGCTCTTCTGTTTGCCGTATTGCGATCCCATTATATCCTATAGGGATTGTAATACAGCAGGGATATCAGTCACAATTGTGACAGAATATTCCTTCTGCAAGATTCTAAAACAGACCTTAATCTCTATGTCTCCAGGAATGGTATTTAAGCAAGAGGAGTTTTATTTACTAGGAACAATATATGTCTATCCTTTACTTTGGCTTTATCTACAGTCCTGTTGTCAACACTTTACAAAATTGGATAAAAATAGAGTTGCAGAAGTAATCTGGCCGATCACCAAGTGGCAGGAAACTGGTCCTAAAACACCTTCTTTAACAATGGAAAGGTCCAGGATAAAGCCCTTCATAAAGGTGAGTCTGAACAAGCTTGCTACAGGTTGTTATTAGACATAAAGAGGGAAAGCTGAGAACAGTGAATGAAATTTATAACTTTCCAAAGATGGGGCTGCATATGCACACAAGCTCATTTGCTCTGGTCACCTTTGAATGGTTGTTCTCAAACACAAGAAAAAAACATTCCAAGAAAGCCACTCATTCTTGGAATGGATTCAGATCCATTCAAGGATGGTAACATGTTCATACAGCAGTTTGAGTAATGGCTGAGGAGCCAACTGAGCCTTGGGAGATTTAATATTTTAAAGAGAATTGGGGGCCAAAAGGAGGGGGAGTAAAGCCTGAAGAGGCACAGAGGGAAAATAACATATTCCTCATATACTGCAATGTAGGGGTCAGACATCAGAAAGGCATATTCCTCAAGTATTGTAATCCAAGTTTCCTACATCATCAGTGGAAGGATGCAAGTCTTTGAATCAAAACAAGGGAAGGAAGAAATGGTCTTTGCATGTGGAAAACACACTAAGTGCCATACTTATGACCCCTTTTGCATCGCTGTTGCATCATGCAGCGTGGTGCAAGAGTGACCTGATTTTTGAAGCTACCAAAAAGCCATTACGCGTGGCTCTGATTCGCTTAAAAAATCTTGAGTAAAGCAGTGCACCACAAATCATTGCATTACCTTAATCTGCGCTATGGAAGTGTTCCATGTGCTTTGTGTGGGTGTTCCCATGCAACTCCCATTGAGTTTAAAGAATCCAATGATTTATAAGAACTTATAAACTTGAGGATGCGCCAAAACCTTACACCTCCCCAGGGGAGGCTTAATGACGAGAAATATCTTTATTTGACCTTGTTTCTTCCTCTTTCTGTTTGTCCTGCAGTCTGCAGGACATACAGGAAGAGGAAAATGGCTCCCAGGATTGATTTTATGTAGAAAGGTGTCCCTTCCTGCACAAAACACCTTATGCACAAAAACAATCCTGCATGCAACATGGGCACCCTTGCACCATGGTGCATGGCTGCCTGCGTTGGCACTAGGCAGCCAATTGTGTGGCAGCTCAGGGAGAAAGAATGTACCATGTGCCTTAAATACAGCACATTCTTGCCTTTTCTCTGTAATGCAGTGCAGCACAAAGTTACTTGCTGCTCTGCGATGCACTGTTGGACCTGGCCCCTTCTGCAGGGTCACCCACAAACATTTTGCCTTTTCCCCTCTACTTTTTGCTGAATTCATTTTTGTTGGCTTTAGGACTCTGGCACTTTACCACTGCTAACCAGTGCTAAAGTGCACATGCTCTTTCCCTAAAACATGTTACCATTGGCTTATCCACAATTGGCATATTTATTTTTTTATAAGTCCCTAGTAAAGTGCACTACATGTGCCCAGGGCCTGTACATTAAATACTACTAACAGGCATGCAGCACTGATTGTGCTACCCACTTGAGTAGCATTTCAAGGTCACTCTGGCCTGCCATTGCAGAGCCCGTGTGTGCAGTTATGAACTGCCATGTTGACCTAGCAAGTTAACCAACCATAAGGGCAGGGTGCAATGTATTTAAGAAGTTCGACATGTACTTCTAAGTTTTACATGTGCAAGTAGTGGAAAATCCTACATTTGTTTTTCATTACTGCAAGGCATATCTCTCCCATATGATAACATTGGGATTGCCTTATTGCAATTTTAATTCCCAATTGGAAAGATAAGGGACGCCCAAGTTTGGTGTCCTTGGAATCACAATTTAAAATCCCAATTTATGGTGAAGACGGACTTAAAATTACAATTCTGAAAATGACACTTTTAGAAGGTTGTCACTTTCTTACTTTAAATCATCCAGTGCCTTCTGCCTGTCTTTGAATACATGTCTGACTTGGTGACAGCTGGGCTCTTGTGTATTCACCCCAGACAACTACAAACGAAGGGAGCTTAGGTGTGACTGAGTGGCCATCTGCATGTTGATGGCCAATTCTGGGCAGGATGGGTGGGAGGAGTCAACACTCACATCTAAATGGGCTGGGACCTGAGCCCTCAGAAGGGGCTGCATAACCCCCTATTGTATGTCTGTAGCCAGGGGGCAGAAAGAGCAGGCAGGGACTGTGTGCACTTCAAAGGCCTCCCTTTGAAATCTCCCCCTATTGTAGTGGCTCTTTACTACTGGGATGGACGCCCAGGTTTTAGTTAGTTTCATGGCATGTGCCTTGAAACACACACACATATATTTAATTCATTGTTATTTATTCAGCAGAGCATGTTCTTAGTGTATTGCTTTATATTTCAAATTAGCTGCCTCCTTCTAGGAAGATAGAGTATGTGCTGCACATTTTTTACCAGGCTTTAACACAACACACATTCTGTGCGTTCTTCAAGGCTGTTACGTTCACTACATTATATGCCAGCCTGGATTGTCATCTCAGGAGACAGTGCCTATCCTCTAGATATATCATGACATCAGGCCTACTTCCATGAACTATGTAAGGTTTATTATATAAACCACACACAGTCCAAAGGAGGACACATGGCATTCCAGTCATGAACATCCTGGGGCATCCATAATACTGCAGCCAGCTTTGCTGATCCTGACACTGTCCCTTCAGCTCCCCAAGAGGATTGCCATCAATACCACAGGCAGACCCTTGCTATCCAATTCAGGTATGGGGTGGGGATTCCTCTCTTAGATCGGGGCCGACAGATGGGTTACTTCTACTAGGATCTCATACATAGGGGTTAGGCAGGAATCACTAGATTTTCTTGAAGTTTACAAAATGGTGAGACTGCTTATCCTTTTCACACTCATAGTAAAGATGATCACTATATTGTGTTTCATCTGCCTCATTATCTCAGCTCAATAATAGGGTGCTGTTAGAAATGGGGTTTCTGGTTGGCTAGGGTATGCACCTCAGCCAGGCAGAACTTACCCACTCTAGTCAGGGCAAGGGAGTTACACGTCCAAGATAACCCCTGCTCACCCCCTTGGTAGCTTGGCATGAGCAATCAGGCTTAACCTGGAGGCAATGTGTAAAGCGTTTGCACAACACACACCACACACGTGACGCAATATCCCCACCACAAAGGAAACACAACACCAGTTTATATGAAAATATACTGTATTGTACACAACGCAATTATCAGACCAAACATCATATATCATTACTATCCTGCTACCTTAGCAGTTGTCAGAACATTACACATTAGTTACTCTGCAAACTAGCAGTAGTCACACATAACACACAGGTTACTCAGTATTCTGCAACATAAGCAGTAGTCAGGAAAACACGTATTACATCTCAGCACTTGTCATAAGAAAAATCATAAAATGCCCATAGTAGGAACATTAGAAAACATACGGCAAGTTAGAAAAACATATTAACAAGCATGTCCATAAAAGGAACATTTGCATACACATATGTAAAAACATCAAACGCAGGTAGGTAATATATGAATCAAACAAAAGTCTGTAGAAAGAACTTTGGATTGCAACTATATTGGTCCTTTAAACAGTACCTGGTTGGATGAAGGCACCTCCAGTGCCTAGAAGGCGAACAATGGGCCCCCCGGCGCTCCTATGCGCAAAACAGGGGCCTCCCTTATACTCTGGGGTCAGAGGAGGGTGAAATGCACCTCCTCTCTTTTATAGACAGGCCCCTCCGGGGACTGTGATTACTGGGGGCCCCCCAGGGCCTCAACCGGCCCTCACGAGGGGGGCCAAAGCCAGCAAAAACAACTTAGGGCAAGAGAGGGGCACCACGCACCCCCTCTGGTTTAATGATAGGCCCCTCCCGGGACCTGTGATCTCTGGGGGCCCCCCCGGGCCTCCACTGGCCCTTCCACCAAGCTGGGGGGGGCACAATAATGCCAGTTTTACCTGACAGCAGAAAAGGAGCGTCCTGCTTCTAACGCAGAGGCCAGGGGGAAGGGGGCACTCCCCGCGCCTTCCCCTGGTCCTGCCGTGAAGCCACAAGAGGATCAGACCCCTCCTGTGGCCCGAGCAGACACTCGCCTGCACCCAATGCGGTGTGCGAGTGTTCTACCAGCTTCCCGGGCTGCTGCGGTGATCTTATTTAAAGGGGCACAATGCAGAAAGGAGCCTACGAGCTCCCAAGGCTCCATAAGCGCGCTGCAATCAGCGCTATGGCAGCCACAACCACGGAGAAGCACCCCTCGTGAAGAAATGGATGCAGGGGTCAGGGGCCACAGCACCCTGCCCCTGGGGAGCAGAATCTTAAGACAAGGTCCTCAGGTGGAGGGCCCAGCTACAGGCCAGCACAAGGGAAAGGCAGCAAGTGGCAAGTCCTTCACAGTGACCAGGCAGGTCACAGGTCAGCACAGCAGCAGCAGTCCATGGCGGTTCCTGGTGAGTCCTTTCAGCCTTTGGTGTCCAGTTCCAAGATGATTCCAAGAGTCTCCAAATTGTCGGGAAAATTCCCCTGTACTTATAGTCAGTTCTTACAGTGTTTTACAATGGTAGGGAGAGGAGGTTCCAGACAGTTACAACTGGTCCAGGGAGTGCCCCCTCTCTCCTTTCAGCACAGGCTCCAAACATCAGTGGGGGGTTAACGACCCTATTGTGTGAGGCCAGGGCACAGTCTTTACAAATGCAGGTGTGCACCGCCTCTCCCTTCTCTCAGCCCAGGAAGACTATTCAGTATGCAGATGCACCTCTGTGACACCTCCACCCTCCCTGTGTACAGGCTGTCTGAAAAGTATGGACAAAGCCCCAACTGTCACTCTGCCACCACGTGGATTGGAGTCATGTTGCAAAACACCAGAGTCATAAGCACAGATAAATGCGCACTTTCTAGAAGTGGAATTTCTGTGATAGTGATAAAAAATACACCCACACCAGTAAGCAGTATTTATTATCACCATCACAACCATACCAAACACGCCTACGCTACCCCTCATAAATCAGACAATACCCTTTACACATAAGGCAGGGCATTTCTAATGCAATCCTATGAGAAGGCAGCACTCACAGCAGTGAGACACCAAGTTAGGCTGTGTGTCACTACCAGGACAGGCCATGCAATATGGCACATGTCCTGCCTTTCTACATACATGGCACCCTGCCTATAAGGCTAGCTAGGGCGGACCTTAGGGGTGACTTACATGTAGTAAAAGGGGAGTTCTGGGCCTGGCAAGTAAGTTTAGATGCCAGGTCCCTGTGGCAGAAAACTGCGCACACAGGCCCTGCGCTAGCAGGCCTGAGACAGGTTGAAAAGTCTACTTCAGTGGGTGGCGCAAGCAACGCTGCAGGCCCACTAGTGGTATTTAATTTACAGGCCCTGGGTATAGAGATACCACTGTACAAGCGACTTATAGGTAAATTAAATATGCCAATTAGGTATAAGCCAATCATACCAACTTTAGATGGGAGAGCACCTGCACTTTAGCACTGGTCAGCAGTGATAAAGTGCTCAGAGTCCTAGAGCCAACAGCGAGAGGTCAGAAAAACCAGGAGGACGGAGACAAAAAGACTGGGGATGACCCTGCGTAAGGCAAAAAGTCCAACAGGTGCCATTGCTTCACTAAATATATTGAAATTCAGTTTGCATCTCCTGTCATTCCTTGGCATGTGTGAGTCTTTTTGTAAGTGAGCAAAAGGGGTATGATCTGTTCACGACTACTTTCCTGAGGAGTCAAAGTGTCAGGCTTAGGCTACCACAAATAGCTACTACCCTAATTGGGCTGGTTGAGGTACTGCAGGCTAGCCGGGAGTTAGGCCGCTAGCTTGCAGATGTCATGCGGCTGACTCACTCTTCTCCACTTGGTGGTGCTGCTAGCCTAAACACCCAGTATTGTTACCATAATAAGAGCCATGAGACATGGCACTACCAACGTTGGTCAGGTACTAATCTAACAGATTCCTGAGTAACTCTCTTGCAAGAATTGGGCATCCTAAGCATCTTTTATACAGAGACGTCCATTGTATTAGGGAAAATCCTCCTCAAATAGGTGGGTCCTATATTAGCTTGTAGTTTGTTCAAGCTTGAACCTTAAAAGTCTTCCCTATTTGGTGTTTTTATTTCTAAATGCTGTCTTGCTGAGATTTCACAATCAGCACCAATAGTAGTTCTTGTAAATTATAGTCAAGCAGTCACGCAGTTTTTACTTGCTAATGGGCTTCCTAATGGGGTGGAGATGTTACATTCATGGTAGAGGCACATGATGAGTACACAACAGAGTCTTTCTATTCCTGGGTCATGTTTCCTGCAGTTGATGCAAATTCAAAAACCTTTCACACAAATACTGTAGCTTATCCACCAGAACAATATTGAGCTTATCAATAGTTAGCATTACCATGTACATATCAAGCACATCAAAACTGGTCTCAAGGCACCCTTCCACATGTTTTTGAACAAGTTATATTAGTGTGCCCCAGTAATGATGGGGCCTCATGCCCAGTTCTAGATGCATACACACAATTTCCAAACATGCAATCTTTCAGGCAGTGGATCGGCACCCATTATATACTAATCTAGTTTGAATATATAGACGCTTAATACAATTTGTAATGAGAACATTGAATACTGTCCCAGCTAACCAGCAATTGGCAACACCTGGTATAAATCCAGTAACTAATAATCCATTTATGGATAAGGTTCCCACCAAATGTGAAGAAATTCCACTTTCGATTGCACATAAAATAAACTAGCTGAAAGTAGTTTTTCCCATACAGGACCACAAGATTAACACAGAAATCTCACAATAGTTCGCCATTAGGGATGTCCCCTTTATAGACAACTGTGCCAATTGGGTCACAGTATTTGCTGATATACATCCCACAAGACATGGTACACCAACACTTGCAAACCTTCTGGAAGTGTTAAAACAAAAAACAAAATGAACACAGGGCTGCTCCTGCCCTGGATATGGGGATGAAATAAATAGGCAATTTTGCCACAATCTCCTCAATTATTTTGAGTAACATAAAAGGGGAAGGAGCAGTATTGGCAGTACACCAACAGTGCAGGAGTGTTCCTCAAATATACCAGGAATCTAAGGTACCAAAAATTATTGCCTAAATTTATAATTGTATCAGTAAGAATAGTCTGTGGTCAGACGTTATAAACCACAACTCAAAGGTAATTCTGAAAAGGTTAGAACCAAGCAAGTGCAAGAGGGTTCTCAAAAGAGCCAGGACAAACAAAAATTGAATAAAACTCAAATTAAGCAATGAGGAGAATCTCCACAGTCAGAGACCTCAGATAAATGATACAATTTAAGAAACTGTGATAATTTAAAACCTCCTGACAGGTAAAAGTATCACTGCTGTACTGCAACCATGTGCTCTTGGATAGGGATTCTCCCTATCCCGTTATACCTATGTGGTCCAACTCACAAATACAACCCTAATACCCTATAAATCATGATGCAAAAGCCCCAATGAGGGAAATACTCTGACAACTTGAGTAAGAGGGAGTAACTAAACCCTGTTTATCGGATATAAATAACCTTTGTTTCCAGTAGCTAAGCCGGACCATTCTTACAGAATAGCCTTAGACTACAGACATCTAAACTATCATACACCCACATTTGCCATTCAAAATTCACATAGCACAGCTCTGATGAACAACATTGCGCACAAAAAAAACGAAACAACTTTGGATATTTCCAAGATTTTTTGCTGCCAAAATCTAGCATCTGAGACTAGAGATCTAAGCACATTTTCCACATTAGTCTTTCACTGTTGTTTTTATTGTCTTCCCCAAGGGTAAAAGAACAGTTTAGGATTGTTCTCAGCCCATCTGACATCAATATAGCATGATATTGATCCTGAGTCAATATCCCAAGTAGATGATATCTATCTGACAGATGATGACCTCAAAACACCATTGGCCAGGGTAGATCACATTGTATTGGAATTTGCCAAAATTGGCTACAAATAAAATTTTAAGAAAACTAAAATTGCCCTCTCAGTGTCGGATTTTGGCATACAAGTTGTCAAATGAGTGAAAGAGTCTGGCGCCACACTTACTAGAGAAGTGTACACTACTCCAACCACCAAATACATTCAAAAGGCTATATTCCTATTTAGGATTCTTTACTTTTGGCATAACATATATCACAGACTATGCACAGCACATAAAGTCACTTTATGACGTAATACAGCCAGATTTCCCAAGCACCATTTGGCACCACAATATATGCAAATTCTCACATCATTACAGATTGACATGTTTTGGGCAAAACATTTACACACACATGGAAACAAAACAGATTTGGTGATCTGGGTAATCCTGGGTGCCATTGGTTTCACATATGTTACATTCAATGAAGGTGACACAGTTCCAATAGCATACAAATCACATTTATATTCAAATGCCGAAATTTGGTTTGCACCCACAGAACAAATATTGACTGCAGTTCAGATGG
This sequence comes from Pleurodeles waltl, assembly GCF_031143425.1. NCBI lineage: Eukaryota > Metazoa > Chordata > Amphibia > Caudata > Salamandridae > Pleurodeles > Pleurodeles waltl. The sequence continues at coordinate 630,820,241 of NC_090447.1, forward strand.
CGATCATTAAGGAGAGACCACTAGCCCAAGGAAAACACATTATTGATGTTACCCTGGTACCAGCCCTTGAGGTGGTTACCAAAGCTAGTGTTCCGAACGCTAAGGCACTACATCCAAGATGGATACCACGGGCTACCTCCTTGACTGCCACTGATGTTGATTATGTTTTTGATCCAAAATTGCAGACCAAAAATATCTCCAATATGAGCTTGAATTCTCCAGGCCCGCTAATGTCATACCTCTTGTCCATTACAGATTCATCATTTACACTGATGGTTCAGGTCAACCAGCTGTAGGTACCAAACATTAGTACTCCGCAGATTGCGCAGCCATTTGTGGAGTGATGAGGGACAGCAAGTTATGCCCTCAGCAAACCTTCATGTAGACACTAGGGGACTGCACAGCACACCTTGCTGAGCTTAAAGCTTTGCTTTTGGCACTGGAACATACTGATCCAGAACTTTCAGCACTGATTGTGTGGGATACGTATTATTGTGTCTAGTTCTTCAGTGAACACTTACACTACTGGTGTATCAGTGGGTTCAGAGATTCCAAAGGAAAAAGCTGCCTGGGCTCATGTAATACATACCCTTGGCCACCAATGTGATGGAATGCACACTTTAGGAAATTCATTGACTGATGAAGCTGCCAAATCTGCAATTACTATGGCATGTTTCTGCAATAATTTGTTCTTATATGAGGGTGGATGGTGACATTTTGACTGCTGCGAATGTCTCGACTGACAGCAAGCCTTTGCCAAAAGCATACCCAAAAACAAATATTCCTACCACTTAAGTACCGAAAATATTCCCTTTGAAACAATACCAAGGGCCCACTGGGTATAAGAACTGGCTTTCCAACCCTACCAAATCAGTACACTTCTGGACCTGGGGACATTCTGCCAGGATGAAGGACTGCTTTGCTGCTGAAGGGACTGTCACTCTGCTGGAACTCTGTGTGCTTTGCTGGACTCCTGCTTTGCGGTGCCTACCCTGCTGCCTGCTGCCCTCCTTGCCCGGGAGTGAGAAGGACTAGACCTGCATCTCTACATCCTCAGGAACCAAGTGACTCCAAGGGCTTGCTGGCTTACCTCCTGGTCTGAAGTCTCAGTGACATCAAAGACTTCACTAAACTCTGCTGCAGCTTCTGGACTCTAAAACTGTGAGTCCTACCCTGCCAGGTGGTGCCAATCCAGTCCTATCCCCTTGAAGTGGGTTTTGCAGCTGTTTCCTACAGAAAATCACACATTTTCATCACTGCGCCAATTGGAACAGGCTGAGTGCAAAGACGTCACAGCAACAACTGTGTGACTTGGGAACCAGCGCATTGGCTTCAGTCCAGATGTATCGCCTTCACATTACCGGCTGAGTAGCTTGATGACACCGCATTGCCTTCACAGCTAACAGACTTGACCTCGCACTACTGATCGAGAAAATCACATTGCGACTGCGCGACTTGATGGTATCACATCCCTGAATGTGCGTATCAGAACTGATGCATCATCTCTGCATTGTCCCCTATGATTCTCGCTTCGGATCTTATACATCGGTGCAACCTTCCACACAAGGTACTTTGTCAGAGGGACAAGGATAGATCCTGTAGTTGGCCGGCACTCCACCAAGGTTGGCCTGCACTTTTGGATTCACCCCGTCTAGTGCTACCAGATAGCCCAGGTGGGAGCTTTCAGTTTCCAAGCACTATATTTACAGATTATCTTTAAAAAATCATATCTCAGTGCCTACTGATTGGACCTTTGGCATTTTGGTCTTATTACATTCATCAAATTAAGCCTTATATTTCTAAACCTATTGAGGATTATTTTTGTGTAGTGTTTTCACTATTTTACTGTTTTAAGTGTTGCACAAATACTGTACATATTGCCTCCTAAGTTAAGCCTGTTCTTTGCCAAACTAACAGAAGATGGGCACAGGGTAGTTTATGATGTGTTTCTGACTAACCCTGACTAGGATTGCAGTTCCTGTTTGGACAAGGTACATACCTCTGCCAATCAGAAGCCCAATTTCTAAGAGAGGAGAACAGGTAAATTGACTCACACATTTTTCAGTATTTATTTTGTTTAGGCATGTTGGTGAGATGCTGGTTGCACTGCAGTGATTGGGAAGAGCCAGAGGCCAAGCCACGGCCCAGCGGGAACACTTAGGGCCTGATTCTGACCCTGGCGGCCGGTGACCGCCAGGGTCACCGGCCACGGGAGCACTGCCGACAGACCGGCGGTGCTCCGAAGGGCATTCTGACCGCGGCGGTTCAGCCGCGGTCAGAAAGGGTAAACCGGCGGTCACCCGCCGGTTTACCGCTGCCCTTCTGAATCCTCCATGGCGGCGGAGCGTGCTCCGCCGCCATGGGGATTCAGACACCCCCTACCGCCATCCTGTTCATGGCGGGAAACCCGCCATGAACAGGATGGCGGTAGGGGGTGCCGCGGGGCCCCTGGGGGCCCCTGCAGTGCCCATGCCAATGGCATGGGCACTGCAGGGCCCCCCGTAAGAGGGCCCCGCAAAGTATTTCAGTGTCTGCTATGCAGACACTGAAATACGCGACGGGTGCCACTGCACCTGTCGCACCTTCCCACTACGCCGGCTCAATTCTGAGCCGGCGTCCTCGTGGGAAGGTTGATTTGCCCTGGGCTGGCGGGCGGCCTTTTGGTGGCCGCCCGCCAGCCCAGGGCAAATCTCAGAATCACCGCAGCGGTCTTTCGACCGCGGTGCAGTGTTCTGACGGGGTTACTTTGGCGGGCGGCCTCGGCCGCCCGCCAAAGTAAGAATGACCCCCTTAATGTTCAAATTTGGCAATCAAAATGGCTTTCATGGGAGTACACTTGTCTGGTCCCCAACCTCTAATGTTACAAGTGTCTCCCTTCCAAGTGTTAGCATGTGGTTCCACAGACCTCCCCACCAGTGCTCTTCAGGAACCTCATGTACCCTCAGTGCAACTTTATAAGCAGAAAACCACTTATCAATGTCATCTCCGACCACATAACTGGGCACCAAATCCTTGGGTATGTAAACCTTTTTTCTCCATCACGTACTGTGCATATGCTGCCATGATTACTGCTGGGATCTTCTTCCCTGGCCTTGAGTTCCAGCTCCTTTAGACTGTGCTCATGTGTCAACAGCAGTTTTGTCTCTGCTAGGGTTCTTTGAGCCCTTTCAGCTTCCGCTTCCCTCTCAGCCTTCCTCTTCTCTGCCTCTATTTTAAATTTTGCCAACTTCAGCTGGAATTCTCTCTCCTCCCTCCTTTCCTCTGTGGTCAAGCCACGACTAGAGACATTGCTCCCTAGTCTCACGGGTAGCACAAATCCAGGGGTGTCCACCCCAAATGCTGCAGGTAGCTCCTCAGAAGAGCCCTTCTCAGGCTCCTCCAACTCATAATTCTCTTGGAAGCAGGCCTGTGCCCAGTCTCTCAGTGCTTTTGAAACTACACCTTCTTGGTGGCTCCTAGGGCAGGTACCCTGATCACTTTGCAGAAGCTTTTTAACTGGTTAACTGTATACCCCTCCAGCTTAGCCAGCTCAAACTCCATGGCTCCACTTGTAGAACCAGCCAGAGACATGATGTATTAAAAATGCAAAGCAGGGAACTATGCAGAAAAATGGTCTTTAAATGTGGGTAGGCAGTGTACACATAGATATTGTAGGGCACTGCACATAAGTCTTATACTCACGGCTGATCATCAATGTGAGAAATTGGGTCTCTAGTTGGCAGAGGTATGCACCCTGTCCAAGTAGGGACCACAATCCTAGTTAGGGTGAGTCACTACTCACCCTAAATTATCCTGTGCTCACCCTCTGATAGCTTGGCACAGAACAGGCCGGCTTAACTTAGAACTCAATGTGTAAAGTGTTTGTGCAATAACTCATACAGTAACACAGTGAAAACACCATAAAAAGTACTCCATACCAGTCTAGGAAAATAGATGATACTTATCCGAATAAAATAAGACCAAAACAACAATAATCCAATATGCACAAGTCGAGATATTACTTTCTAAAGGTTTAAATGAGTCTCAATCCTTAAGAATCAGTGGTTGTATCCTTGTAACACATAGTACCTGGGATGTGTCAAAAATAACAACGCACGGGGGCAGCAGAGGAGGAGATGTGTTGAAAAATAAGGCGCTGCATCAGCTTTTACAGTGCATCACAGACGATGCTCCATTTCTTTCCACGCTGCAAGGTGATGTTTCGATTTCCTGTAGTACAGCCTTGGTTCCTCACAGCGATGTAGGGATATTTTGACACCCAGTAACAATGCGTTGAAAATGCTTGACAAGCTGGCAAGAAAGAACAGGTACTATGTCAATCTGGTAGGTGATGCAGCAATTTTTCAGCCACTAGGCAGGTGCTGCATTGATTTCAGCAGGCGTTGCATTGATTTTCCGACTCGAGGAACTTTCTTCTTTTTGGTGAAGTCGTTGCAGCATTAAGACTTCAGAACAGGAGGCAAGCTCAATCCAAGCCCTTGGAGAGCATTTGTGGGGAAGGCAGAGTCCTTCCAGCAGAGACAGGGGCCAGCAGGCAGCAGGACAACAAATAGGGCAGCAGTCCCTCCAGCAAAGGAGTCAAGATGAGTCCTTTGGGCAGCCCACTAGTCCTTCTGACAGAGTCCAGTTGTAGATCCAGAACTGTCTGATTTGGTGTGATCACAAACTCAGTATATATACACCCAAAAGTGCCTTTGATGTGTGAAAAACTTCAAAGAGTGGTGTTGAAGTGCACAAATTCCCCTTTCAACCCAGTCCTGTCTGCCAGGAGCCCTGTGGGGGTCATCAGTCCTTTGTGTGAGGGCAGGCCTCTGTCCTTTGAAGTTTAAGAGAAAGCTCCTATACCCTTGCTGCCCAGGGAAACCTATCTGTATGCAGATGAATGCAGATGCAGCTGAGTGTCCTGTGTTTATGGCTAGCTGGGTAGAATGCACAAGGGGAGCTATGGATTTGAGACAGGCTGTAAGGCACAGATGGCAGTAAGTGCAGGAAAATACCTACTTTCTAAAAGTGGCATTTCTAAAATTGTAATGTAAAATCCAACTTTGCCAGCAAGTAGAATTTCCTACTACCATTCCAAACATACTGAATATGACAGGTATATTCCTCTCAGATGAGATATCACCACCTAAAAGCATATAAGGTAATCTCCAATGATGGCTTTTGAAAGGAGCAGGCTTCACAGTACTGAAAAATGACTTTGGGAGATTTTCACTACCAGGACATGTAAAACGTATAAGTACATGTCCTGCGTTTAACTTACATAGCACCCTGCTCTATGGATTTCCTAGGACTTTCCTTAGGGCTGACATGTGAAAGAAAAGGGGAATTTAAGGCTTGTCAAGTACTTTTAAATGATAAGTTGAAGTGGCAGTGAAACTGCATACACAGGCCTGGAAATGGCAGACCAGAAGCATGGCTAAAGGTCTACTTATGTGGGTGGTACAATCGGTATTGCTGGCCCAGTATTAGCATTTAATTTACAGGCCCTGAGCACATGTAGTGCACTTTACTAGGGGCATACAAGTAAATTAAATATACCAATTGGGTATGACCCAATACTACCCTGTTTTAGTGAGAGAGCACATGCACTTTAGCACTAGTTGGCAGTGGTAAAGTGCCCAGACGAAGGCAAAAGGTTTGAGGTGACCCTTCCGAGAGGGCCATTTTCCAACAGGCATGTATGAAAGGTCAGAAAAAGGAGAACATATAAAGGGTGAAAACACATTTTAGTTATAATATAAATCATTTGTTGATGGTACCATACTCATTTTAGGAATTGTGGTGTGGTTTAAGGTGGTTTTACCCTGCTGGGAGTTCGTAGATCATGTTCAAGAGAAAACAGTTTTCTCATGATTTTCCAATAGAGGTTATGGAAGGTGCTGCAGAAACTAAAATGAGAACATATTTTCTGTAAATTCACACTATCTTTCTCAGACATATGAGAAAGAAGTTTGACATTCTCAGTAAAAGTTGAACTTCCAACAGGAGGAGCCTGTCAGCTGATTCTCATGTGTTCTGCTGTAGCCTCCCAGAGTTTTCTAAAGAACAATTAGAGCACTAATAGTCTCACTTATGACAAACGTGTTTGCCACCTGAAGCCATTTTGATTGAATCCAAATGGTAAAATGTAAAACAATTAATTCAGAAAGGAACAAAATGAGGGGGTCATTTTGTCATAGAAATTATTGTTAGTGCTGTAGGAAGTAAAATGTCCACAAGTTTTAAGTGAGCTCTCAAATATCTTTCTCTTCTGTTTCATTAAAACATTCGGACATGCAGACTGAAGCATGCACTTTCAACACCAGCAGCAGACTGCCAGTTAACCTCCTGGTGATCAGCAGCCTTACTACATTGTTCTAATGAGCAACTAGAGTGCTAACATTCTGAATTCTATGTCAGGACCAGTGGCGAGGATTATGCATCTCTTTCTTCACTTTTTGTTAAACAGCAGGTTCAAAGGTTAAATAAAAAGCACACAACACTACATATCACAACCAATAGCCAATTCAAATTCAGTCCTACAGTCTATATATATATCAATGGCTCCCCAAGACCTTCCTCTATCTTCACTGCTGACCGTCAGCTAAGTACTCTCACTATCCTTATCTTACAGTGCTAGTTGGTGGGAATAGACTCTACTGCTTTGATCTTTCAGCCAGCATTATTATTTCCTTAGAAATTGCTATTGTCCATAAGCTTGTTGCACAGTAGGCTTCGGCAATAGTGCATTTCTCGGTACTGTGCAAGTCCACAAGGTGACGCTCCTTCACGCCAACTGTGGGGCCTGTGGGGTTCATCGCGATTCGTTTTATGGTGCACTGTTCCTCAAAGCTCATCAGACCTGCGGCAAACATTAGGGGATCGTGGTGGTTTCTTCTGTGCACGGATTCCATGTGTTACTTCCGCTACCAACTGTCGTCTGACACGGCGATCGTAGTACGATAACTGTCCGCCGTTAGGCTTCTCATCTCCCCTATTACTGATGCCACCTGCTGGTCGCCTACTAATATATATATCTGTGGCTGGCTAAAGCACTGGCAAGGAAACTTTCAAAGTTAGTATGGTATATATATATGTATATGTAAATGTATGTATATTTATATATATTTATGTATAGTTTTATTTATATATATATATATATATATATATATATATATATATATATATATATATGTGTGTGTGTGTTAGACCTGACAGCCTTAGGGTGGTCACCCCTAACTTTTTGCCTGCCTCCCTCCACTTTTTAGATACTGTTTTGCCGGGTTTAAGACTCTGCACACTTTACCACTGCTAACCAGTGCTAAAGTACATATGCTCTCTCCCTTTAAACATGGTAACAGTGGATCATACCCAATTGGACTATTTAATTTACTTATAAGTCCCTAGTAGAGTGCACTATATGTGCCCAGGTCCTGTAGATTAAATGCTACTAGTGAACCTGCAGCACTGATTGTGCCACCCACTTAAGTAGCCCCTTAACCTTGTCTCAGGCATGCCCTTGCAAGGCCTGTGTGTGCAGTTTCACTGCCTATTCGACTTGGCATTTAAAAGTTCTTGCCAAGCCTAAAACACCCCTTTTTCTACATAAAAGACACCCCTAAGGTATGCCCTAGGTGACCCACAGGGCAGGGTGCAGTGTAGGCAAAAAGCAGGACATGTACCTATGTAGTTTACATGTCCTGGTTGTATAGAACTCCTAAATTTGTTTTTACACTGCTGTGAGGCCTGCTCCCTTCATAGGCTAACATTGGGGCTGCCCTCATACATTGTTCGAGTGGTAGCTGCTGATCTGAAAGGAGTAGGAAGATCATATTTAGTATGGCCAGAATGGTGAAATAAAATCCTGCTGACTGGTGAAGTTGGATTTAATAATGTTATTTTAGAAATGCTACTTTAAGAAAGTGAACATTTCTCTGCACTTAAATCTTTCTATGCCTTACAATCCACGTCTGGCTGGGTTTAGTTGACAGCTCCTTTTGCATTCACTCAGACACACCACAAACACAGGATACTCAGCCTCACTTGCATACATCTGCATTTTGAATGGGTCTTCCTGGGCTGGGGGGGTGGAGGGCCTGCCTTTACACAAAGGACTGCCACACCACCTTTTGGGACCCTGGCAGACAGGATTGAACTGAAAGTGGACCTTATGCACTTCTCAGCCACTCTTTGAAGTCTCCCCCACTTCAAAGGCACATTTGGGTATAAAAACATGGCCTCTGCCCCTACCAAGTCAGACACTTCCTGGGGAAGAAACTTGAACCAGAACCTGCATCCTGCCAATAAGAACTGCCTGGCTGCCCAAAGGACTAACCTGTCTGCTTTCTGTGAAGGACTGCTGCCTTGCTGTTGCCCTGCTCCCTTGCTGCTCTCTGGCTGTGGTGAAGAAGTGCTCTCTAAGGGCTTAGATAGAGATTGCCTCCTGTTCCCTGAAGTCTCAGGACCAAAAAGACTTCATCTCTACAAGAAGGACGTCTTGTGTGGCTAAATTCAATGTACAACCTGCCAGAAATGACTCACAGCCTGCACTGCAGGGAAAATTTCACTCCATGCTGAACTGGAACGACGCAGCCCGACTTCACAATAAGAAGATCGATGTAGCGCCAGTGTAGCAACCAGAAATTAGATGCACGGGCCACCGAATCGACATACAGCTGAGCCGGAACAACGCAGCCAGACTTCCAGACAATTAGACGCAACGCCCACTGGATCGACGCAGCTCCTATGACTTTGTCCTGCCAGCGCAGGAAATCCATGCATCCTCCCCGGGGCATCGGAAAACCCTGCAACCCGAAGAGGATCCACGACTGAGTGCCGGAAATCGACGCACAGCACTCCCTCTTTGAAAACTAAACAACGCACCGCCGTGTGCGGCCTGAGAAATCGATGCACACCACTTGTTTCCACGCATCTCCTCCTCTGGGGTTCTTTGGGGAGATTTTTCACGCAAACCAGGTACTTTGTGCTTGAGAGAGACTTTGTTTGCTTTTAAAAGACTTAAGACACTTTATATAACTTTTCAGTAATATCTCAACATATACTTATTGCATTTTAATAGTTTTGACCTGCATCTTATCAGATAAATATTATATATTTTTCTAAACACTGTGTGGTGTTTTTTTGTGGTGCTATATGGTGTTATTCTATGATTTATTGCACAAATACTTTACACATTGCCTTCTAAGTTAAGCCTGACTGTTCAGTGCCAAGCTACCAGAGGGTGGGCACAGGATAATTTGGATTGTGTGTGCCTTACCCTGACTAGAGTGAGGGCCCTTGCTTGGACAGGGGGTAACCTGACTGCCAACCAAAGACCCCATTTCTAACATTGGTGATCAGCGGTGAGGATAGGACTTGTATTTGTGCAATGACATACAGTAGCTAAGTATTTCACTACCTACTCACAGTTGAAGGTCAACTTGATTTTTATCTATTTTTGCAAATTCGTTTTTTCCTGACAATTTTTGACTAAAATCCTCATTCAACATGTCTCTGGCTGTGTCTCAAGCAGGAGATGAAGATTTTGATCTGGCTATACTGGAGACCTACACTGTTAAACAGCTGAGGGTGTTCTGCAGGGATATAAGTGTACCTACTCAGAAAACCACCATGAAGGAGGAATTAAAAATGGCTCTGAGGGCCTGGGCAGAAGCACATTCAGAGGAGGATGTTGAGGAGGGGGGTCCAGAGAATGGCTCCTCAGAGGATTTTTTGCCATCAGTGGATGATGTTACCACTGCAGTTGTGCCCCCTGCAAAACCAAGGAGCAGTGTCTCTGATCAAGGCCTGACCGCAGAGGAAAGGAGAGAGGAGAGAGAGTTTCAAATTACAGATGGCAAGGTTTAAAATTGAGGCTCAACAGGAGGAAAAGAGGGCAGAGAGAGAAGCCAAACAAGCTGCGATTGAAAGAGCAGCCAAGCAGATTGAAGCTGAGAGAGCCGAAGCTGCAGCTGAGAGAGCCTTGGCTGAAAACAAAAATTTGTTGGCTCATGAACAGAGTCTCAAGGAGCTGGAGGTCAAGGCGAGACTGTCTGAGTCCAGCAGTGATGGTGGCAGCATACATGCAAGACCTGTTGGGGAGAAAAATGTTTGTATACCCAAGAATGTGGTGCTATGTTTTGTGGTGGGAGATGACATTGAAAAGTGGTTTGCTGCCTATGAAGTTGCACTAAGGGCCCACGGGACCTCTGAGGAGCACTGGGGGCGGCCTTGTGGTTTTATGTACCAGCAGTGGGGAGGGACACACTTCTCACACTAGCTCCACAGGATAGGAATATCTATGCAACCATGAAAGCCGCTTTACTGGCCAAGTTTGGGATGACCCCTGAGAAATGCCGTCAGAGGTCTAGGGGCAACACCAAACTTTCCACACAAACGTGGGCGGATTGTTATGAGTTCTCCAATAAGGCACTGGATGGATGGGTGTGGGGCAGCAAAGTAGATGATTACAAAGGGTTATATGACTTGGTTCTGAGAGAGCATATGCTCAGTGTGTCTTTTATAGAGTTGCACCAGCACTTAGTAGATAGCAAGCTGACTGATTCCAGGAAACATGCTGGGGAGGCGGACCTCTGGATTAGCACCAGAGTGTCTAAGAAGGCATCTGGGGGGACACCCACAAAGGTGGTCAGGGTTCCCACCAGAAGAAAGAGGGGGGAGATAAACTTAAAGATAAGGAGTTCTCAAAAGGCCCCCAAAACACCTCCCAGGGGGAGTTGTAACCATTCCTCTTCTAGATTTGGGAAAAAATCAGGGTTCTTTGTCAGAAAGTTAGGGAAGTTTATCCCCAAATGCTTAGAGTGTTATCAGCATGGACACTCTAAGGGTGACTCCCAGTGTTCCAAGAGAGCACAGTCCACCATTGGACAGGCACCTGGGTTGGCTAGTGTAGCGCTGGGGGGAGACAGTCCCAGTTAGCTTTGGGGGGCAGACAGAGGTTTCCCTAGTGTACCTGGGAGATAGAGAGATTGTGCCTAAAGCTAACATGCCTGCAAATACTTCAAAGTATAGGCAGTGGGTCACCATTGATAAGCAAAGGGTGGAGGCTCTGCGTGACACAGGAACCTGTATGACTACTGTCAAGAGTCAGCTGGTGTCAGCATAGCTGATTATCCCTAATACATTCCATCAGGTCATAGTCACTGACAATCATGAGAGTCACCTACCGTTGGCTTTGGTTCCCTTTGAGTGGGGGGGTCTCTGGTACTCTGAAAGTAGCTGTGAGTCCTGCCATGCCTGTAGATTGTCTGTTAGGCAATGATCTTGAGCATACTGCCTGGAAGGAGGTAGAGCTCAGATCCCACCTGGAGATGTTAGGTTTGCCTGAGTGGGTCTGAATGACTACAAGGTCCATGGCTGCCCGGGAAGGGAGTCAAGGGCGTCTGGAGCCTGGAACAATGGCCCAGACAGCTGCAAAGAGGAAGGGCAATAGGCACGGGAACCCTCCTCAGATGTTCCCAAAGTGGTGGACAGGGCCCCGAGGAGGAGGAGGTCCCTGAGCCAACTGGAGAGGACATAGCTGACCTGGGTAACCTACCTGAACTTGCTGGCTGGTAAGAAGAGGGTGGGCCCACCAGGGCAGAATTCTGCAAGGTGCAGAAAGAATGCCCTGCCCTTGAGGGTTTGAGGCGACAGGCCACAGCCTAAACAACTGGTGAAGCCTCTCACTCACCATATCTACTGGGAGAATGATCTCCTTTACAGTGAGCCTAAGGGTCCGGGCCCTGGGGCAGCACGTGTGCTTGTGGTCCCCCAGTTTTACAGGGCCTTCCTGCTGGGTCTGGCTCATGACATTTCCCTGGCACCCACTTCCATTGGCCTAGAATGAGGGTAGCCTCAGATAATTTCTGCAGAGCCTGCCCCACCTGCGAGGCTATTGGGAAGACAGGGAAAAAGGTTAAAGCCCCCCTGATCCCACTCCTCGTCATTGGCACCCCCTTTGAAAGGGTGGGCATCAATGTCATTGGTCCCTTGGACCCCAAAACTACCTTGGGCAACAGGTTTATCCTGGTTTTGGTGGACCATGCCACCTGCTATCCAGAAGCCACCCTTCTGAGAACAGTGACTGCACCGGTGGTGACCAGAGCCCTGCTGGGAATATTTACTTGTGTGGGATTCCCTAAGAAAGTTGTGTCTGACAGAGGCCCAAACTTTATGTCTGCATTTCTAACAGTGTGTGTGTGTATATATATATATATATATATATATATATATATATATATATATATATATATATAGTGTGAATCTGTGCAATCGTTTTTGAGATATTAAAGGGAAAATACATTTGGATATCTCTGGCTGAAAATATTTTGCGAATATTTCAAGAATAATTCACTAAAGTTAATGAATTTTTCATGAATATGCATGCGAAAAGAAGCATTGCAATTGGCTGACCTCAAGCTGACTACAAAGTTGCAGCCATCATTTTATTTCACGGGACACAGTCCCTGGGGGTGAAAATCAAAGTTGAAAGTGGCATAAGGGGTCAGGGTGAAGGTACTCTTACCCCAGCGGTGTGATCTAAGTGTGTGTCACCCTGCATGATATTCATAAAAATTCGCACATTTTCACGAATTATTAGTGAATATGGAAAAAGTTGAAAGAAAAACCCCACACTCATTCATACACTAATTCATTCACTCATACATGCACTGAGAGACTCATGCGTCCACTCACACACCCACTTAGACACTCATGCACCCCCTCACACCCACTCAGACTCATACACCTACTTTCAGACCCACTGAAACACTCACTCACCCACTCACAGATCCACTGACAGAGACAGACCCTGTGGTCAACCTAAGCTCCCCACAGCCAAAGGGCATGTGTGGTTGTGTGGTTATAAGGGCTCGGCCGCAAGGCCTGGCTGCAGGCGACCAACCCCTGCCGCGTACGGCCGAAGGTCACGAGTGGCAGGGGCTTGAAAAACATATAGTATTAAAATTGCTTTATGTTGAAAAAACATTGAAATTCACTATAAAGAACAAAGGTTACAGGGACGTAATAGTTAGGTTCTAACTATTTATTTATTTATTTATGAATATTTATTCAGCAGTTATAGTTAGGGTTCTTTTAAGTAACTGATATTCGCACCTTACAGTAACTATAACTCGCGCCTTTCCCATGCACAGCTAATTACTCCACATATTATATCATTGATGAGATCTTGTATGGCATCTTTGATATTATCACAGCAACATTTGCAATAAAATTAGTGATAGGCATAAGTCTTAGTTACCTTAATTCTGATTATGACTGCTGAATTTCTATGGTTTTGTACGAGTAAATTCAGAACCTAACCGTAAAATCCATGTCACCTTTCAGTGATATATATATATATATATATATATATATATATATATATATATATATACAGATATATATATATATATATATATATATAGAGTCTGGTGCTCATACCTTCTGTCTGATGGAGTATTTGAAGGACCATATATTCCCCCAACCTGGCTTTTGAGGAGGAATGCCCACCTCAATACCACCTTCCGCTCCTGTAGAGTTGGACAAGCTCCTTTCCCAGGCTATTGCCAAGGGGTTTGCACCAGTGTAGAAAAGTGTTGGCCAAATTGACAGCCCAGTTCTCTAATAGTGCTGGGATATTGGGAGATACGGGAGCACGCCCTAGCAGCACTGGTCTGTCTGCTCCCAAGAATGCACACAAACATGACGAGGGGCACCTAAAACGCTTTGATCATTTAAGAGACGCCTCCCATATGAGTGTGCACGTTACACCCTCCTGGGAGGCTGAGTTATGGTGAGGCTGGTGATGATGTTGCTCCAGAATTTGATCCTGATGAAGGGCTAACCGTACAGAGAGGGGTGAGACAGAAGAAGATGTCTCCTCTGATGAGCAAGGACCACAACTCTGGCCATCTCATGGCACCCGGCTTTGGCCGCTTTGGATCCCTATGGAGGGGATTTTTAACACATCTGACATGTTTCACCCTGAGGACACATACCACACTAGATCCTCTGGGTGGTGACCAGACTACAAAGTCATAGATTTTTGGCCAGCAAAATATGCCAACCCCTTGACAATGAGGTTCGGGCCCAGTTGCGGGCTGAATGCCCTAGACCCACATTGGGGGGGCAAGTTGGTTGCGATGCCTGAGATAGATCCCAAAATGTGCACTTTTTTCGACAAATAAATGAGGGACCCCAAGAAAACTATTGTCTGCTCCTGGAGGGCATGCCAGGATAATTTACTGGACGTCATGGCCCCACTTCCTCAAATTATCCAACTGGCAGAGCAGTCTAAGCAATCTGGGAAACCTCTTCCTATTGACATAGCAGTGGGATAGACTCAGAGGGTGGTGTGCACTATTAATACATTGAAACTCTGAAAATTGCAACACCTTAGAGCAATGCAAAACAAAGACATGACATATGCAATCGCTAAACACATTTGGGAGAACCATGGTGGAGATGTGTCAGGTCTATCCTATTATGGCATTCAACATGTAAACGAGAAACCGAGGGGAGGAGACCATGAACGCTCTCTGAGGCAGTCAGAATCTAAATGGATAATGTTAATTAATACGGAGATCCCATGGGGTTAAATTATGACACTGAACTTCATGTGTTTTTATGAGTGCCAATTATGCATTGTGAGACAGCAGTAACCCAATTCTGCATGGTCTTGAGGAAGAGATTGGTGCCATGCTGTACTGAACATAAAAAATAGGGTGTAGGAGTTGGTTCGGTAATAAGTTAAATAATGATCATTTGGTTTGGTAGGTATTTTACAATAGGCACTGGTCACTTCTGAATAATGTATTTGTAACCTTTATATTTGAAATTCTTTGCTTCGTATTAGGTATCATCATTGCTTGCACCTTATTATAGGCATCGGAAATATATATATATTTTTTAAATAAAGTCTGGAACATTTTGGGAGAATGTATTTGAAATCCTTATATATTTGAGCTCTCTACTATAATGACAAGCATTATCATTGCACTGCACTCTATTATAGTACTGGTCACTTTTAGAAAGGGCTTTATTCATAATGATATGGTTTGAATTCTTGAAAGTGTCATTATCAACGAGATTTGAGATCTAAAATGTGGCAGATGCAAATGAAGTGACTACTATTATATAGTAATGATTACCATGGATATGTATTCTATATTTTATATTTCATTTGAAGTAATTCCAAAGATATTAAATAATCTTTAGCATATGAAACCCTCCTATTATATTCTTTCTCCTTCTATTTTCCCCTCTATTTTTCTCCACGCTTTTTTCTCCCTTGCTATTTGCTTCTTTTCATCTTCTTATGCGTCATTTACTGTAAATGTAATGGGACTGAGTTTAAGGAAATTGAGGGCAGAGAGGAGAGAAGTGCAGTACTGTTGCTGGAATATATGATTTTTATCATTAATGTAATGAGAATTTTGCGATTATCATTTTTTATAATGTGTACTGCCAAGTCTCCAAAATGAACGGGAAATTTTGATAGTCAATAGGTGTCACTCTTTGAAGAAACTTTGTATAAATATATACTCTCTCTTTTCTGAAGAAATGTTCTTTGAGGAATAAATTGGTTGAAGAAAACACTTTAAAAGAAAATCAGTAAATTAGTACTTTTATATGTTGATGCAATTGTAAAGAAATATATTTGCCCATGTTTGTTTTTTGTTTTAAGTTAATGAATGGGAGAGGTGTTGTGCCTCTTTTTAAATTGCACTTGCACTTTGTCTATTTTCATGGCCAGTTGAAGGCTACAGCCGAAACAAGTCACCATGTTGCAGGAATGAGGTTCACCCACACAGAAAAGTAAATAAAGTACTGGAAATGAAGCTGAATGTGCTGCTATCATCTGTGGTATCAATGTGGCTTGTGCAGTGTAATTGGGCCGCATGAGCTGAGATATATGTATATATATATTACCTTGTGGCGGTCACCACTAGGTAGTTATTGTTAGGACCTAGTTTCTATAAAAATAGCATTTTTTTACTTGCCTATATCGCTGGCACTGCTTGTCAAATCTTCCCGAACCTTTCCAAATAAATTTGCCAGTCATGTCAGCTGCTGACTGGAAAGTTTTGGAGTGATCTGTCCAGGGGTGGCCGAGAAAAAGGGGGAGTGCCAAAACACTTTTTCCCCATTCATTTTCCACAGGGATTTTGAACACTGATAGCGCTGAAACTACTAGATGGAATTACACAAAATTTGCCAATACGGTAGATCCTGGTCCAGAAAGCAAACGTTTTGTGTTTTGCTGTGAGTCTATTCAGTTTTTTTTGGTAATTAACAGGGGCAAAAAATGTATATATAGGGAAGCAGATCTGTTGCACATTTGACACTGACCTCTGTGAATCCAGAAGCCACACAGAGGTGTGAGAGTGGGTGGATGCAAGCTATTCAGAAAGTTGCAGCCACCATTTTATCGACCGACAGCGGTCCTGGGGGATTAATTTTCTTTGAGAAATGGGTAGAAAGGGTGAGGGTAGAGGTCTCTGACCTCATAGGTATAATGCATGGGTTTGTGAGGAATGAATTATGAGCTTTAAAAGGCTAAAACTCCCTTTGTTTTAACAATAGTGGATCTGCGACTCCGTTGTGGTGCTCAGCGTAGCCCCCCGCATAATGTTGCAATGAAGTCCCAAACGCTGCTGATGAAAGAAAAAATATTCAAACACATACTGTCACACACACTGTCAGAGCCACTCTCAAACCCACTCAGACACTTACACACCCACTCACAGATCCACTCACAGACTGACACACCCACTCTCAGACCCACTCACGCACTTGTGCACCCACTCACAGGCCTACTCAGACACTAATTTACCCACTTACTGGCCCACTCAGACCCTAGGCTACCCACTCAGAGACCCATCAGACCCTCACACACCCACTCAGAGACAAACTCAAACTCTCATGAACACACAGATCCCCTCAGACCCTTATGCACCCACTCACAGACCAACTCAGAGACTCATGTACCCATTCACAGACCCTCTCAGACTGTCACTCACCCACTCATAGACCCACTCAAACACTCATGCACTCACTCAGATACCCACTCAGAAACTAATGTATTCACTCACAGACCCACTTGGACACTCGTGAACCCACTCACAGACCCACTCAGACACTGATGCACCCACTCACAAACCCACTCAGAGACTGATGCATCCACTCACAGACCTACTCAGAGACTCACCAACCACTCACACACCCAGTCGGAGACCTTATCAGACCCTCATAAACACACAGATTCACTCAGACACTCATGCACCCACTCACAGACCCACTCAGACACTGACAGCAATCACATACCCAGTCATACACCCACTCACACTGACTCAAAGGCCCAGTGAGACTCTCCTGCATCCACTCACAGATCCACTCAGACACTCACACACTCAATCACAGATCCATTCAAACACTCATACATCCACACACATGCCCACTAAAACACTCATGTACCCACTCACAGACCCACTTGGTGACTCACGCTCCCATTTACAGACCCACTGAGACCCTCATACACCCACTCACATGCCCACTCAGAAACTCACACACCCACTAACAGACCCACTCAGACCCTCAGACACCCACTCAGAGACCCAAGACCCACTGAGATACTGACACACCCACTCACAGAGCCACTCAGGCGCTGATCCACCCACTCACAGACACACTCAGACACTCACACACCCACTCACAGACTTACTCTAATCCTCATGTACACACAGATCTATTCAGACCCTCATGCACTCACTTAGAGACTCACTCAGACCCTCACAAACCTACTCACAGACCCATGCACACACTGAAGCACCCATTAAAACACTGATGTACGAACTCTCACACCTAGACAGACACTCTCACAGTCACTTTCACACCCGATACACCCCCTACACCTATTATCACACCCAGAGAGGATTGTTTAAAAATAGTGAACTGACTTGAGAACTGTTTGATGTCAGCATTGAGAAAGACAAAGATGCCGAAATGCATCTGTGTGACAATAAAAGTTGTATTGATCTCGCTGAGTGGTCCAACTCCTTTTGGGGAGATTTGGATGAAATATATATATATAGATATGAGGTAAATCAATAGGTGAGTAGATATACAATTAAGTAACCACATAAATAAAGAAGTAATTAAATACCATGGTGAATAATTGAAGTTTCATTTTACACATGTAATTTAGATAATGTTAAATTTCAGGAATGTTGACCTAATTTGTCATTTCTTTCTTGAAAGCTAGAAAGCATATTTCAGTGATCCTATGCGCAAATCAAGGTCCAGTTGCCTATTTTCCATCTTCTTGATTATTCTTTCTACTGTAGCGGCTGCGGTTTAGAACCACTATTTTTTGTTCATTAGAAATGTATCACCCTAGTTCAGGTAAATGAACAGAATCAATAAACTGTCTTTTGACACATTAGCACATTAAAACGTCTGAATTTTAAAATAAAATCTGCTATGACAGTTTTTCTCTATCTGGACACAACACGAATAAATGAAGATCATGTTTTTTACGAACGAGACATCGAGCTCCAATCGACATTAGAAAGCATAAGTCTATGAACTAGCTGGGGTCCAGTAGACCCTCAGTCGTTTTCTCTGCTGCATGCAGAATGTTTCACATGTAACTGAATTTTGGATTGCTTTAGTCGCGGCTCGCAGCTTTTTAAAGGGGCGGGGGTGGCGCATGGGGGGAGAGGGACATTTAATAAAATAAAAAAAAAGAAATAAAAAATCATGCCTCCTCTGTTGCCGCGCTGCTCCCTCGTCGACGCTGTAGACAGGCACAGGCGCCCAGCCTGCCCTGGGGCCAATCCTGATGCTTCTCAGAGCAGCGTCAGGACTGGCTGGGGTGCTACCAGGCAGACTGGGAGACTGTGCAGGCTGTCTCCAGCCCAGCAACTGTGTTGCCAGGCTGGACAATGCCTACATCGCATGTGTGTTTGGCAGAACTGAAACGGCCAGCCAAACACACATGCACTCTGAGGTGAGTGCACAGTGCACTCGCCTCACTACTCATCACCCCCATGGCCCTGCCCCTTTCACCACAAAGGGATAATAAACATAGTTATCCCTTCGTGGTGAAATATTTGCAGCTTCTGCTGCTGGCAGAGGGGACGCTCCTCTGCCTTAATGGAGGAACTGCCCATGTATTGCTTACAAGTATTTAACTCACAAGGAAGAGGTCATAACCTGTCTAGAGCTTCCACCCAGTTCAGTCTACAATTCTCAGAGAGTTCATGGTTATTGTGCTGCAAATTCTATAGTAGAGGTACTTTCAGGAGTACATGATCGTTTAAAAAAACTGTTAGATAATAGGGCTTTATTACAATGGTGCCATAGATTCAGAAAGCTGCATCAGATCTGTAAAGTAGCAGTTCTCAAAATGTGTTGCTTGGTGAATTAATGGTTGTTGTTAAAATAAAGTTATGGGAATCATTAAAAAAAGTTAGGAGCTTCACTGAAACCAGTGGGCTATGAACAATGATATTGACTCAATCATGACAAAATTCAAATGCATTAATTTACAGCCAAATCCTTGGAAGAATGGAGTTAGATGCTGTTGAGAGTTACACAAGCGTTTCTACCCTGGATTATCTACAAGCATTTTTACTAATTAGGGCATTTTCAACCCAACCTATGGGGCAGAATATTCTAATACTCTTCTTAGCCATGACAGGCAGTTATAATGACCATTGAAGCCCTGCAAACATAGTTATTACTCCACCTCACTTGGCTCCAGTCAATAATGCCTGAACAGGCCTTTAGTTGCTGATTCGGTGGGCTATGTGGGTGTAGCAATAATTACTATAAAAGGCAATTGCCTCAGTGTTAGTAAGTGGCCAAAAACTACTGAAAAATGTAGGCAAATATATAAAATTGCAGGTGTCTTTACAAATCTTGACAAGGATCTTAAGGGTATATTGTGAAGTGTTTCATTTTCAACACCAAGGAATTGGCCAGTGGTTGTAGTGAGTTATTATTAGCGCAAAGTTAATGGGTAATATAATTGGTTTATAAAACTTTCATTGATTTACGTACAGTTCATATAAACGTATAAACGTGTAAAAGATTTCCCTTCATTTCGAAATGAATAATCCCTTTAAATTCTTAAATAATTGTTTCAGAATATTGCATCACCCATTCTGAAACAGCGATCAAAATTCAATGCACTACTAAAAAACAAATTATCTTATTTGGAATAACGGTTTACAGTTAGCAAAAAACGTTTACCAGATTAAATTATGGATGACCATTAATAATGGATGACCATTTTTTTTACTGAAATCCACCTCCTTCCACGCCCCAATCCCAAATCTCTTTAGCGCAGCAATGTGTTTAAACCTAATTTTGAATAACTCATGGGTTTTCTTGGTCATTTTCAATAGCTCATATAGGTTCTTGTGCAGATTACTTGTGCAAAAATAAGTAAATTTATAGCACACGTGAGCTAAACTCCACAGGTCTGGCGTGTTAAATATGTTTTGATCACACATGGCACACAGTTGTGGTTGTCTAAATATGTTATTCATGTCAAAGACTATCCAGAGCAACATGGCAACACGGTGCAGGGCTGGAGAGAGCACACTGCGCATGTGTGTTTAGCTGGCCCGAGACAGCCGGCCAAACACACATTCGCTCTGACGGGACAGCTCTTTGCACTCACTTGGTGCTTGTCACCCCATGGCCCGCTCTTTTCACAACGAAGGGAGGATCAGCATAGTTTACTAGCCCTTCGTTGTGAAAACTTTGCAGGTTCTGCTGCTGGCAGGTGGGGAGGGGTGAGTCGATGCTCCTCCGCCATAGCGGAGGAGCTGCCACTGGTGCTGACGTTTTCAGGCTACAGATGACGTTCATGAGTATGTGTTTCTTTGATTGTCATTTTTAGTTGTTTTAGAGTTCTTGCTGTAATGTTTCATTGTTGCTTCATTAAACTGTTCTACTAGTTCTATATATTTTTTATGCAGATGTGGCAATACTTTATTTGTGGTACTGAAATTTCTTTACATGGGTTTGATGTTTTTGATGATAGTTTAAACTGGTATTGGATAATTGATGCAAGTTTGTGTAAGCGTGTTGTGCCATGCACACTCCCATTAGCTCTCTAAGTTAATCTTTCTTCAATTAATTCATTTGTGCCTAGGTTTTTACTATAATTATTCTCTGTAGATCCCCACAATTCCCCTTCCTATATATTTTCTATTTTCTTATTTGATATTATTAAAATATGTCTCCTTATTTTAGGTGGTTCAGGGATGCAATCTGTGGTACTCATCAGTGTCAATCATTTGATGTTTTATGTTTTGTATGACAGTGGCAATATTTAACACTTCCTCACGATACATTGCATGCAGCACTGCATAATATACTAAAGCATCCTACTACCAGGAATACTTCTGCTGCCATCTGTTTAACAGTTTTCTCATTGAGGTAGCAAGTGTTTGAATTTTCTAAGATTGGTAATTGAGTGTTGTTAAAGATATTCCAGAAGGCTTTAACCCCTTACCCGCCAAGGGCGTAATGGTTACGTCCGATGGCATGGAGCAGAGGTGCCACGGACGTAACCAATACATCCTGGGACCGGCCAGCGGGGAAAGCACTAGCGTTCCCCTCAAGGGTCGCCCCTCCACCCCCCCAGGTCAGGGTTGGAAGGGGAATTGCTTCCCCTTCTACTCCCCACCGCCCCCCAGTGACATCTGATGACGTCAGTGCGCCAACGCATGCTGACCTCATCAGAGGTCAACTCCTGATCACTTCCAGCGTGACCGAGGAGAAACTGATTAGTTTCTCCTTGGTACGGGGGGGAGGGGAGGCAGAGAGGCATGAAAAGGGAAGGAAAGGCTTTTCCTTCACTTTTCATGTCTCTCTGTGCATTCCTGCAGCACGATCGCATAACGATCGTGCTGCATGCAGCCACTAGACACCAGGGATTATTTTGTTTTTGACACTGTCATAAGAGGAGCGGCTCCTTGGGCAAGGGCCGCTCCCAAGGGGGGCATTTTATTTAAGGACATTTCTGCCCACCCTAGGGGCAGATCGACCTATATTAATTAGGCCAATCTGCCCTCACTGGGGGGCAGAAACCATCAGGCACCAGGGATTTTTTCTTTTGTTTTATATATTGATAAGGGGATCGACTTCCAGGGGGGTAATTCTTTTATTAGGTCTTTTTTGCCCCCCTGGGGGCAGATCAGCCTATGTTAATTAGGCTGATCTGCCCCCGGGGGCAGAAGCCACTACACACCAGGGATTCTTTTTTATTTGGATTTATATTGATAAGGGGAGCGACCCCTTAGGCAAAGGTCGCTCCCGGGCGGGAATTGTATTTCGGCCTTTTCTGCCCCCCCTTTGGGGCAGATCAGCCTATTTCTATTAGGTCGATCTGCCACCGGGGTCAGAAACCACTTAGGCACCAGGGTTTGGCAATTGAGTGTTGTTAAAGATATTCCAGAAGGCTTTAACCCCTTACCCGCCAAGGGCGTAATGGTTACGTCCAATGGCGCGGAGCAGAGGTGCCACGGACGTAACCATTACATCCTGGGACCGACCCGCTGGGAAAGCACTAGCGTTCCCCTCAAGGGCTGCCCCTCCAACCCCCCAGGTCAGGGTTGGAAGGTGAATCGCTTCCCCTTCTACTCCCCACCGCCCCCCAGTGACATCTGATGACGTCAGTGCGCCAACGCATGCTGACCTCATCAGAGGTCAACTCCTGATCACTTCCAGCGTGACCGAGGAGAAACTGATTAGTTTCTCCTCAGTACGGGGGGAGGGGAGGCAGAGAGGCATGAAAAGGGAAGGAAAGGCTTTTCCTTCACTTTTCATGTCTCTCTGTGCATTCCTGCAGCACGATCGCATAACGATTGTGCTGCATGCAGCCACTAGACACCAGGGAATCTTTTTTTTTTTACACTGTCATAAGAGGTTTTTTATTTGTATTTATATTGATAAGGGAAGCGACCCCTTAGGCAAGGGTCGCTCCGGGGGGGGGGGGGGGGAATGGAATTTAGGCCATTTCTGAAAGCCCACCAGAGACCAAGATTTCTTTTTTCAAAATAAGAGGGTGGGGGTATGGCCATACCCCCACCAAATCAATGGGGCCAAAGTTGTTCTGCCCACCAGTCGGCAGATGGGGCAATTACCCCTGATTCACATCCAGGGGGCAGAAAGTCTCCTAGATGCCAGGGGATTTAAAAATAAAATAGTGTGGTGGTGGCTACCAACCAGTATGGGCATGGTTATGCCCCCAACCCAACTGAAGGGGGTAACAGTCTTCCAGCTCTCCCCTGCACACTAATTGATTATTTTTGGTTTTGGTTTTACATTTGGGCCATGAGAGCTTTGCTAACTTTCAAAATCGTCCTACTTGGAATGGTGAGGGCTTCACTTTTAAGACTTTCGGACGTTGCAATGTAGAAAAATCCACAAGACCTATACACATCTGAAAACGAAACATCTGGGTGAGTCCAGGGTAAAGTGCTTCACATGCACCCTGCACCATTTTCTTACCCACAATGCCCTGCAAATCTCAAACTTTGCAAGAAATCACACATTTTCCCACATTTCTTTGATGGAATCTTCTGGAATCTACAGGAATCCACAAAATTCCTACCACCCAGCATTGTCTCATCTATACCGATACAAATTGTGCCCCACTTGTCCGCCTAAAAATGTGCCCTTTTGGACCCGCTTTGGATCCCCTCAATTTTGCTATGTTTTTGGTTCTTCCTTGTCACAGGCACTTGGCCCACGTACACAAGTGAGGTATAATTTTTACCGGAAGAACGTTGGGTGGTAGGAAATTTATCCTGGTGCGGTGATCCCACACAGAAATGTGTGGAAAATGTGATTTATTTAGCTAAATTTGAGGTTTGCTGAGGATTCTGGGTAAGAAAACACTGGGGGATCCATACAAGTCACACCTCCCTGGATTCCCTCGGGTGTCCAGTTTTCAGAAATGTTTGGGTTTGGTAGGTTTCCTTATATGGCTGCTGAGCCCAGGACCAAAAACGCAAGTCCCCCATGCAAAAACAGGTAGTTTAGTATTCAATAATTTTGATGTGTCCACATAGTGTTGTGGGGCATTTCTTTTCCCGGGCACTATGCCTACCCACACAAGTGAGGTACCATTTTTATCATGAGACTTGGGGGAACGTTGGATGGCAGGAAACGTGTGGCTCCTCTCAGATTCCAGAACTTTCTGTCATTGAAACATGAGGAAAAGGTGTTTTTTTGGCAAAATTTTGAGGTTTGCAAAAGATTCTAGGTAACAGAACCTGGTGAGAGCCCCACAAGTCACCCCATCTTGGATTCCCCTAGGTGTCTAGTTTAAAAAAATGCACAGGTTTTGTAGGTTTCCCCTGAGCTAGAAGCCAAAATCCACAGCTTGGCACTTTGCAAAAAAGAGCTATGTTTTCTTTGGGAAAATTTGATGTTTCTATGTTGTGTTTTGGGGCATTTCCTGTCATCGGCGCTAGGCCTACCCATACAAGTGAGGTACCATTTTTATTGGGAGACATGGGGGAATGCTGGGTGGAAGGAAATTTGCGGCTCCTCTCAGACTCCAGAGCTTTCTGTAACCAAAATAAGATGAAAATGTGTTTTTTTGGCCACATTTTGAGGTTTGCAAAGGATTCTGGGTAACAGAACCTGATGAGAGCCCCACAAGTCACCCCATCTTGGATTCCCATAAGTGTCTAGTTTTCATAAATGTGCAAGTTTGGTAGGTTTCCCTAGGTGCCAGCTGAGCTACAGGCCAAAATCCACAGCTAGGCACTTTGCAAAAAACAGGTCCGTTGTCTTTGGGAAAATGTGATGTGTCCACGTTGTGTTTTGGGACATTTCCTTACACAGGCGCAAGGCCTAACCACACAAGTGTGGTATCATTTTTATTGGGAGACTTGGGGAAACGCTGAGTGGAAGGAAATTTGTGGCTCCAGAACTTTCTGTCACCAAAATATGAGGAAAAAGTGTTTTTAGCCAGATTTTGAGGTTTGGAAAGGATTCCGTGTAACAGAACCTGGTGAGAGCCCCACAAGTCACCCCATCTTGGATTCCTTTAATTGTCTAGTTTTAAAAAATGCACAGTTGTGGTTGATTTCCCTAGGTGCCGGCTGAGCTAGATGCCAAAATCCACAGCTAGGCATTTTCAACAAAATACTTCAGATTTCAATGTAAAAATGTGATGTCTCCATGTTACGTTTCCTGTCACGGGCATCTGGCCTACCTACGCAAGTGGGGTACCATTTTATCCGAAGACTTAGGGGAACACAGTATAGCAGAACAAGTGATATTACCCCTTGTTTTTTTCTACATGTTTTCCTTCCAAATGTAAGACAGTGTGTAAAAAAGACATCTATTTGAGAAATGCACTGTACTTCACATGCTAGTATGGGCACCCCGGAATTCAGAGATGTGCATATAACCACTGTTTCTCAACACCTTGGCCCTCATTACGAGCCTGGCGGTCTGTGACCGCCAGGCTCGCGGTTGGCGGGAGCACCGCCGACAGCCCGGCGGTGCCCCGCAGGGCATTCTGACCGCAGCGCTTTGGCCGCGGTCAGTGCAGGAAAACTGGCGGTCTCCCGCCGGTTTTCCGCTGCCCGTTGGAATCCTCCAAGGCGGCGCAGCTTGCTGCGCCGCCGAGGGGATTCCGACCCCCCCTACCGCCATCCAGTTCCCGGCGGTCCGCCCGCCGGGAACCGGATGGCGGTAGGGGGGGTCGCGGGGCCCCTGGGTGCCCCTGCAGTGCCCATGCCACTGGCATGGGCACTGCAGGGGCCCCCGTAAGAGGGCCCCTAAATGTATTTCACTGTCTGCTGCGCAGACAGTGAAATACGCGACGGGTGCAACTGCACCCGTCGCACAGCTTCCACTCCGCCGGCTCGATTCCGAGCCGGCTTCATCGTGGAAGCCTCTTTCCCGCTGGGCTGGCGGGCGGCCTGAAGGCGGCCGCCCGCCAGCCCAGCGGGAATGTCAGAATTACCGCCGCGGTCTTTCGACCGCGGAACGGTAACCTGACGGCGGGACTTTGGCGGGCGGCCTCCGCCGCCCGCCAAGGTCAGAATGAGGGCCCTTGTCTTCTGCCCATTTTGGAAATACAAAGGTTTCCTTGATACCTATTTTTCACTCTGTATATTTCACCAAATGAATTGCTGTACACCTGGTATACAATGAAAACCCATTGCAAAGTGCAGCTCCTTTATTGGCTATGGGTGCCTACGGTTCTTGATGAACCTACAAGCCCTGTATATTCCCGCAACCAGAAGAGTCCAGCAGATGTAACGGTATAATACGTTTGAAAATATGACATTGTAGGAAAAAGTTACAGAGTAAAACGTGGAGAAAAATTGCTGTTTTTTTACCTCAATTTCAGTATTTCTTTTATTTCAGCTGTTATTGTCTGTAGGAAAACCTTGTAGGATCTATACAAATGACCCCTGAATTCAGAATATTGTCTGCTTTTCAGAAATGTTTAGCTGTCTGGGATCCAGCATTGGGTTCTCACCCATATCTGTCATTACTTGGAAGGAGGATAAAAGCACAAAAAATAGTAAAAATGGGGTATGTCCCAGTAAAATGCCAAAATTGTGTTGAAAAATTTGGTTTTCTGATTCAAGTCTGCCTGTTCCTGAAACCTGGGAAGATGGTGATTTTAATACCGCAAACCCTTTGTTGATGTCATTTTCAGAAAAAAAAACACATGCTTTATTTATTCTGCAGCCCTTTTTTCCCATTTTTCAGAAAAACAAAATTTTCGCTGTATTTTGGCTAATTTCCTGGTCTCCTCCAGGGGAACCCAAAAACTCTGGGTACCTTTAGAATCCCTAGGATGTTGGGAAAAAAGGACGCAAATTTGCATGGATAACTTATATGGACAAAAAGTTATGAAAGCCTAAGCGCAAACTACCCCAAATAACCAAAAAAGGGCTCAGCCCGGGGGGGGGAGAGGGAAGGGGGAAAGGCCCAGCATCGATGGGGTTACAAAAGTGACACAAAACAGCGGAAAATGTCCTCTTTTTGAATTTACTTTACAGTGCAAGGCTTATTTTGAACTCAACTGTTGCCGCAAAGTAACGCAAAGTAGTGCTTTGTGCTGTTTTACGTTACTCAGCGTCAAAGGGACATTCCATGGGTAGTAAATGGACGTTCCCAAGCAGTGCCGCAAGGTTTTTGAGGTAAAACCCTATCTACTAACAATAGTAGACACAATTTTTCACCAAAAAATAACACCACTATGAAGAAGGCATTAAAAAGGGACCTGCTTTTTTCTCCTAAATGTTCCAATTTCGCATGTGTGCTGCTTTGTAAAGCACACATCCCAAGTCAGAAAATCTTTCAGGTTTATCTAGGCATTGTATTTTGTACTGGAAAAATGTAGTAAATTGGGTTGCTAGTTGGGGTGGTGAAGCCGTACACAAGCTGCAACTGCAGTTCTAGCCAGGGTGAGGCACAAGGAATCCCCAAATTAAGGTCTGCTCATCCCTCTGGTAGCTTGACACAGAGCAGTCAGGCTTAACTTCGAGGCAATATGTAAAGAATTTATGCAGCATTTCAAGGAGTAATAAACTGAAAACACAACAGAATAAAAATTACACACCAATTTAGAGTCTTAGAGCAAATTTTAACAAGTAAATCAAGGCAAAAATCACAAAATAAAATCAGTAAAACACAAGATATATTGGTTAAAAGACTTATGTGAAAATAGCACCAAAAAGCACAAAGGCCCTCTTTACAGCCCTCGTGGTCGTTGATAAAGCAGCGGCAATACCGCCAACAGGCCGGTGGTAAAAAAAAATGGAATCACGACCATGGC
The DNA here is from genome assembly GCF_031143425.1 of Pleurodeles waltl. Lineage (NCBI taxonomy): Eukaryota > Metazoa > Chordata > Amphibia > Caudata > Salamandridae > Pleurodeles > Pleurodeles waltl. The sequence continues at coordinate 630,848,061 of NC_090447.1, forward strand.
GGAAACTGCCAACACAGGCAGCCACTTTAACACACCGACCGCCACGGCGGTAGAAACAAACACTGCGGCGGTAACCGCCAACAGACAGGTGGGAGACAATGTACTGCCCACACTATTACAAGGCACCAATCCGCCAGCTTTTCCAGGGCGGTACCAACGCCATCAAAAGCATGGCGGAAACAGTCTTTGGAATGGAAACCACTCATCTCTCGACACTCAATGAGGAACCACGACGCCATGGAGCCAGAGTTACAGGTCCTGCACATGTTGCTTTACCTCCTCATCTACCAGGAACATCAAAGACGGCGGCGACAACGACGGTGAGTACAGCACCTAGCACACAGGGGAGGGGGAGGAAAGAGAGAGTGACATACACACGCAACACGCAGCACCCCCACCCCCACCCTCACCCACAACACCATACACACAAAAACATGCAGCAACATTACATTTACAACCCGTAACCCCTGGAAGAATGCAAGGACAAAAGGAACTGAGTTTAACAACTGTAATAATCGAACAATCAGGTAAGCCAAGATAACTTTAAATCATCAGTATATACAAATATTTACAGCAAGTGCAAAAGTCCATACACAGTCCCATTAAATGTTCGTTGACCACTGGTCCCAAAAAGCATGGACGAAGCCCACACATGGCACGTGCCTCAAAACTGAGAGAACACTGCATGGGCATCAGGTCGAAATAAAACAAACACCTCAGGGGGAAGGGGAGGGGGGCACCTCCACCGTTTGATGGGACGACGCCACTGCTCCTCGAAGGGACTCCATGCCCACTGCTTTGTCCTGAGGAGTGCAAAGCCACAGTCTCTCAAGTCTCTCAAGTGGGTGGTTGGCCCACTGCTTTATCCTGGGAGTGCAAAGCCACAGTCTCTCAAGTCTCTCAAGTGGGTGGTTTGCCCACTGCTTTATCATGGGGAGTGCAAAACCACAGTCTCTTCAGTGGATGCAGTTCTCCACTGGTTCTGGAGGGGGCCTGCTGCCCAGAGTGCTTCATCCTGCCAAGGACTGGGTGAGTGGATGTGCTTCATTCTGCCAAGGATAGGGTGAGTGGATGCAGTTCTCCACTGGTCCTGGAGGGGGCCTGGTGCCCAGAGTCCTTCGTCCTGCCAAGGATAGGGTGAGTGGATGCAGTTCTCCACTGGTTATGGAGGGGGCCTGGTGCCCAGAGTGCTTCTTCCTGCCAAGGACTTGGTGAGTGGATGCAGTTCTCCACTGGTTCTGGATGGGGCCTGGTGCCCAGAGTGCTTCTTCCTGCCAGGGTCTGGGTGAGTGAATGCAGTTCTCCACTGGTTCTGGAGGGGGCCTGGTGCCCAGTGATGCTGCACCAGCAGTCTGGCATTTTCCATTCCCTCAAATGGGAGTCTCAGCCACGAGATTTACCAGTAACAGGAAGCATGATACTCCATGGAGGCAGAGCCACACTCCTTCTTGCGACGACTTAGGCTGCAAACTGCTGGTAGTGCCAGTGCTGGTGGTGTTGCCTCATGTAGTGTGTGCAGGGTCAAGGACATCTACTGCAGCCTTGGACGCCTGCCCACTGGGGATGCTGCTAGTGTCTGCTGTAGTGGCACTGGCTGGGCACATCGCAGGGCAGGTTGCGGTGTCTGCGGCAGTGTCTGCGGCGGTGTCTGCGGCGGAGATGCTGCCAGTGGTGCAGGTGTCTGCACTTGTGGAGGGCGACACCAGGCCGTCTCCTGCAGCCTCGGAAGGCTGCCCACTGGGGATGATGCTGGTGACTGTGGTAGAGGCAGCAGACGTGCAGGTGTTGATGGAGATGGCAGTGCAGGTGGTGGGCGTTGCGGCGGTGCCCACCGCCGTACAGGTTGCTGGCCTGTCTTACAAAAGGGGTTACACCAGTCCCTCACCTGGAGGCTCCGTGCCCTGAGCTGACTTCCCTTTGCTTCTGTGTTCCTTCCCCACCTTGGAAGTCGCTACTGGGACCTTGGCACTGTCCTCGTTGGTTCTGGAAGAGGCCTTGCTGGGTGGTTGGTGCGGCTTTTCTCTTCAGCATGCTGGCCCTTTCTTTACCTTGGCAGGTGGCGGAATAGGTTGGTCCTTGGCTGCACTAGGTGGCACACTGGCAGCCCTGATGGGTGCCCCCTTCGATTTTCCCGAACTTGCAGGGACCACACTGGATGAGGATTTGGTGGCTGAGGTGCTGGGCTGGGATCTAGACATCCTGGCGCTAGGGGAAAGACGGGGGGAGGTGTAGGGAAGAGTTCAAAGTTAGCTAGGAAAGGTTTTTTAGACAAACTGGGACGGGAAGATGGAGGGGTTTGGGAGTGGAGGAAGAGGTAGTGGTTGTAGGAGGTGTACGTCTGCTGAGTTTGGGTGAAGGTGCATGGGCTGGAGGCTGTTGTGAGGTGGATGGCTGTTGAGTGAGTGTGTGCCAGTGTTTGTGTACTTTGGGAGGAGGGCTCACAGACACACTGGGAGAGGACACAGGGGACGTGTGTATGGTAGTGGGGGTGGTGATTGCACATGAGCGGTGCGTGGTGATGGGGTGCTGGTGATGGAGGTAGTGGCTGAGGATGTAGTGCATGCAGGTGTGAGTGAAGACGAGACTGGGAGGGAGGTGGACGACGTGGAGGAGCGGGACACAGTGCAGGCAGTGGATGTTGTTGTGTCTGCATGGGTATGGTGCTTGTGTGAGTGCCTGTGGGATGTGTGGTGTTTATCTTTGCCTGAGCCACTTTTGTGTGTTGATGTGTGTGCCTGTTGGTCTGCTGGTGTGCTTGGGAGAGGCTGAGGTAGGGGGGATTGGGTCTGGGTAGTGGAGGTTGGAGGGGGGAGGCTGGACACAGGGACATTGGCTGCCATCAGTGCTGAGGCCAGAGCCTGAAATGCTCTCTGTTGGGCCGCCACGTCAGAATGAATGCCCTCCAGGTATGCATTTGTTTGCTGCAAATGCCTCTCAACACCCTGGATGGCATTCAGAATGGTTGACTGCCCAACAGTGAGGGATCTCAGGAGGTCAATAGCCTCCCCACTGAGGGCAGCAGGGCTGACTGGGGCAGGGCCTGAGGTGCCTGGAGCGAAGGAGATGCCCACCCTTCTTTGTGAGCGGCCATGGGAAACACTCTGAGGGGCTGCTAGGAGGGCGGTGCTGGTGGGGGGGTGGAGGCTGTACCTGTTGTTGCTGGGGGCATAGATGTGCCTGCCACCGCAAGGGAGCTCCCATCAGAGGAGGAGTCGCGGTCGCTGGTGTCCCCTCCATTCCCCGTCGTGGAACTTACCTTGCTCTCCGTGCCTCTGGTGCCTTCAGACTCCATACATTCACCCTCCTGGGCCATGTGGGTTGCAGCTCCCTCCAGCTCCGGTCCACTGCTCCTCCGCCAGATGATGGTAATGCACACAAGGACAGGGTGACAAAACAAAAAGGGGGGAAAGACCGAGGACACACATGGTCAATGCCTGCAACACCACTACCGTTGGCAGACATTACACACAGGGAGCAGCCCTAGCCTATGCACTAACAGTTCTTAGGAAAATCACCTGCCCATGTGGGACTATGCCTAACCCCATTTGCTGCACACCTGGAACCCACAGGAGCCAGACTAGTTGTTGATGGCCACTACCATCTATTGGGGTTGGAGTGCCACAGAGCCTGCCTAACAAGGGACCTACCCTAGCAAGTTCGCCCTGGCCTAGGGGAACCCACAGCCCACATCCCAGACACCTCGTACAGCACGCAGATTCAGCTGAATGAGACTGTACTCACCCCCTTGTGGCTGCTGTGATGCCCTCAAGTGCCCATCCAACTCCGGATATGCCACCGCCAGGATCCGGAACTTCAGGGGGGTCATGGTGCGACGGGCATCCCTTCCACTTTGGGCGGCCATCCCCAGCTGGGCCTCCGCCGTCTTCTTGCTCCAGCCGCACAGGTCCTCCCATCTCTTGCGGGAGTGGGTGCTCCGTCTATGATAGATCCCCAGGGTCCCCACACATCCTTGGCGATGGCACGCCAAATACTCTTCTTCTTGTGGGTGCTGACCAACAGGAAAGGTAAAGTAAGAATGGAATATACTCCCCCGTCTGGTTCTTCCTAATCATTGGCCACAACTTTGCACCCATGCCCTGAAACACATACACCGACCATCCTCACATGCAGGCCACAGCCCCCCCATGTGTCTTCCATTCAGACCACTCCATACCTTCATGTCCCATCCATCATGCTCACAGTGTACTCACCTGTTTGTCTGGAGGACCGTAGAGTAGTGTGTACTGGGGGAGGACCCCATCCACCAGTTTGTCCAACTCCTCTGCGGTGAAGGCAGGGCCCATTTCCCCAGATACTGTAGCCATTGTCGCTTCCAGACTCAGGTCACAGCAGCACTTGCAGTGTAGGTTCTCTCCTGTTGAAGGTCAGGTATCAAGTGAGTGAACAGATAGAAAATGGCGGTCACGTCCGTGGCGGTGCGTACCGTCACCGCTGGCGTACATCGTCATTGGCTCCTGGAACCCATAGGGCCCAATGATAACCAATGCTGAATTGCACCATATGACACGCTGCACAACTCCAGTGCAGTTACCTCATTTCCCCTAGTCCCGCCATTTCAGGGGGGGCACATGGCAGGGCACCTAACTGCGTCACAGCACATTTGAGCAGGAATACGGACAGACAGCGCCACACACTGATTAAATCATTATAGTGCAGAACACCCTTGTGCAACCTATGTGGTATAGGACCCTCTGCTCACCATTCTCCTACATAGGGCCCATCCACTGGGGCAGCTGATGAGATGGCGTCATCCTCCGGTGTACAGACCCCTGGTGGACCTGTCGACAATAGAAGACAGACACATCATTATCACCTACAGACTTGATCGTGCCACAATCCATGAACTCTGTGCCCAGTTGGAGCCTGACCTGATGTCAGCTATCCGCCATCCCACAGGAACCCCCCCTCTAGTGCAGGTCCTGTCAGTGCTCCATTTCCTGGACAGTGGTTCCTTTCAAACAACAGGGGCCATGGCATCAGGGATGTCACAGCCAATGGTCTCGAACGTGTTGACCAGAGTGTTGTCTGCCCTGCTGAAACACATGCACAGCTACATCGTTTTTCTCCAGGTGGAGGATTTGCCCACAGTGAAAGGTGACTAATATGACCTGGGACATATCCCCAACATCATTGGTGCCATTGATGGTACACATGTGGCATTTGTCCCACCCCGCAGGAATGAACAGGTGTACAGAAACCGTAAAAGCTACCATTCGATAAATGTGCAGATGGTGTGTTTGGCAGACCAGTACATCTCTCATGTGAATGCCAAGTATCCTGGCTCTGTGCATGACGCCTATATCTTGGGGAATAGTAGCATCCCTTATGTGATGGGCCAACTCCAGAGGCACCGTGTGTGGCTAATAGGTGAGCCCGAGGTCCCCACACAGCATGAATAGGTGTTTGGGTATGGGGGAGTCCCTAAGGGTTGGTGTATGTCTAACAGATACCCCTCGATATTTTCTGGAGACTCTGGTTACCCCAACCTGTCATGGCTACTGACCCCAGTGAGGAATCCCAGGACAAGGGCAGAGGAACACTAGAATGAGGCACATGGGCGAACTAGGCGGATTATAGAGCGGACTTTCAGCCTCCTGAAGGCCAGATTCCGGTGCCTCCATCTAACAGGTGGCTCCCTATACTACTCACCGAAGAAGGTGTGCCAGATAATTGTGGCATGCTGTATGTTGCACAACCTGGTTTTGCGATGCCAGGTGCCTTTTCTGCAGGAGGATGGGCCTGATGTTGGTCTTGTGGCAGCTGTGGAGCCTGTGGACAGTGAAGAAGAGGAGGTAGAAGAAGAAGATATTGACAACCGAAACAACATCATCATGCAATACTTCCAGTGAGACACAGGTAAGAGACTGACACTGCTCCTCTCATATCAGACTACTGTAGGACATTGTATAAGTCTGCTTTTTTACCTCTGTTTATGGACCCTGACAGTTCACTTTGCCTTTCCTTTTCACAGATCTGGGTACCACATTCTGCCTTCTGCTGTGTTCACTGCTGCCCAACAACTGTCATACTTTGGTATGTGCAAATGAACATTAACATTGATATTTGTCAGAGAGGTTGTAATAACACATTTGCGAAAGTACAGACTGACTCCAGATTGTTTTGTGATTCAAGGGTGTTTATTTCAGTGCTAATAAGTGGAGGGGGATGTGCAATGGGCTTGGGTGATGGTGGAGGAATATCCATGGTAGAGTTTAGTCTCTTGGTATCACAGGTGCATTGTCCAAGGGGGCATAGGAAGTGGAGCAATGGCAGTTCAAGGTGGCCAGGGTGACATAGTGGGACAGAAGGGTGATAATCAGGAGAGTCTTATTTCCTGGTGGGGGTCTTGGCAATGTTCTCTGTCTTGTGCCTGGATCGCAGGGACCATTTGCAGGGTGGTTCTCCTTCTGCAGGGGGTGGGGTGCTTGTGGCCTGTTGGTCCTGTGGCGGGACCTCCTGTCCACTAGCCCCGGCAGACGTGGAGGGCTGTTCATCATTCAGGCTAGTGTCAGGGGCCCGTTGGTGTGCCAATGTCTCCCTCATGGTGTTGGCCATGTCTGCCAGCACCCCTGCAATTGTGACCAGGGTGGTGTTAATGGACTTCAAGTCCTCCCTGATCCCCAGGTACTGTCCCTCCTGCAGCGGCTGGGTCTCCTGAAACTTGGCCAGTACCATGCCCATGGTCTCCTGGGAATGGTGGTATGCTCCCATGATGTTGGAGAGTGCCTCGTGGAGAGTGGGGTCCCTGGGCCTGTCCTCCCCTGTCGCACAGAAGTCCTCCCAGCGCCCCTGTTGTCCTGTGCCTGTGTACCCTGAACTGTGTGCCCACTGCCACTGAGCCCCAGGTCCCTGATTGTCCTGTGTTTGTGGATTTGCCTGGGGTCTCTGTAGTGGTGGACACACTGCTGATTGACGTGACTTGGGGACAGTGGCATGGGCCAGCTGGGTGGGTGCTGTGGTGGTGTTTCCTGAGGTGGGAGGTTCAGTGGTTGTTTGTGACTGTGGAAGGGGAACCGACTGTCCAGAGGTCCCTGATGGGCAGGGTTGGTCATCTTGATCCAGGCGTGCAGAGGTGCTGTCGTCACTGTAGGCCTCTTCTGTGGGGGTGACTGGCTATGGCTGGCACCTCCTGTCCAGTGACGTTGGGTAGGGGTCCTGTTGGGGTGTAAATGTATAGTTATAGTATCTGTGTGTGCCATCTTGTGCAATGGGTGAGTTTCCCCCTAATCCTGTTCTTGCATTATTGCCTTGGCCCTTGTATGAGTGGTGATTGTGTGCCCTGGCTGTCTCTCTCTACTGGACATGCTTTGGTGATGGGTGTCCATGCAGGCTTGTAATGGGTGTCCATGCATTGTTGTCACAAGCAGGGCTTGGTTTTGGGATGTGTGTGTTGTGATAGTGGGATATCTGTGAAGTGTTGGGGTGATGGTTTTGAGGGTAGGGGTAGGTGTTTGTGATGGCATGCAGGTAGGGTGGGTGATATAGTAGTAAAGATTTGACTTACCAGAGTCCAGTCCTCCTGCTACTCCTGCGAGGCCCTCAAGATGCATGATCGCCAAGACCTGCTCCTCCCATGTTGTTAGTTATGGGGGAGGAAGTGGGGGTCCACCGCCAGTCCTATGTATGGCTACCTGGTGTCTGGATACCACGGAACGCGCCTTCCCCCGTAGGTCGTTCCACCTCTTCCTGATGTCATCCCATGTTATTGGATGCTGTCCAACGGCGTTGTCCCTGTCGACAATTCTTCGCCATAGCTCCATCTTCCTTGCAATGGATGTCTGCTGCACCTGTGATCTGAATAGCTGTGGCTCTACCCTGATGATTTCCTCCACCATGACCCTGAGCTACTCCTCAGAAAACCTGGGGTGTCTTTAAGGTGCCATGATGTGGTGTGAGTGATGTGTGAGGAGATGGTTGATGTGATGTGTGGGGTGATGTGTTGGTGTGTGTTCTTAGAGGTGCGTGGATGTTGTATGAGTGATGGTATTGTGTGCCTCTGGATGCTGGTGTTGTCTTTGCTATTCTCTCTCTCTCTGCTTCTTCCAAAATTTCCATTGTAAGGGGTTGTGGGTAATGTGGGTGTGTGTTTTATAGTGGTGTGGGTGTGGTGTGTGTATGTGTATCAGTGTGTTTATTTTGAATTGTCCAATGTGGTTGTGTTTTGTAAGTGTGTGTGTGTATTTTGAGCGCAGCAGTGTGTACCGCCAATGGTTTACCACGGTTGAAAGACCGCTGTGTTGATTCATGGGTAGTGATATTGTGGGCATATTCCTGTAGGCGTGACGGTGTGGGTTTTGCTATTGCCAGTTTATCACTGACCTTTGGTATGGCGGACTTGTGTGAGTGTCTGTGTTGTGGCAGATTTCTAGATGTGGGTCATAATACCTATAGCGGATTTCTGCCGTGGCCACGGTATGTTGGTGGCCGTCAGCATGGCGGTAAGCGGGATTTACCGCCAAGGTTGTAATGAGGGCCAAAGTGCCAACCGTAGATATTTGGACGTACCAGATCGGGGCAAAGTCATGAGTTCAGGCTAACAGCAATGGAGCACTGTCCGGCTAGAGTGACCCAGTTAATCCAGCTGAGCAAGAGTATGTTAAGTCCTAGCTGCAGAATGTTGCGAGGTCCCATGCTAAGGATGTGTCATGCAGCCGAGGTGATTGGCCGGTTCCAAGTAGGGGTGGGTGAAAATTTTCACTCTGTCGGTAGAATCGCAGAGTTTTGCCCACTCCGCTTGGAGCACAGAGTACTGGCAAAACTCTACCAACTGCAGCATGGCAGACTTTTTTTCTTGCACGTGGCTTGCCCACTTTAAGTTGGTGAGTGCGAGTAATAGTTTGCATCCCCTAGCATTACTTTTGAATGCTAGAATGCCTCCTGGTGAGTTTCCTAAAGCAGGCAGTCACAGCAGGTCCCAACTGTCAGCGTTGGGAGAGCTGCCACCCGAGTAGAAAATCTACTTGAGCGGCAGAAAAAAGCAGTGCCCTGAGGTGCACCTTGTGGTGCCGTTCATGCAGATTTTAAAGCTTGCAACAAGCTCTCTGCGTTCAAAAAAGGCACGAGCAGCGCGAGGTGCCCGGATTCCACCCGCCTGTGGAACTCCATGGACTCTAGCTGCATTTTTATATAACTCTGCGGAGTTCAGCGGAGTGAAACCCCACGAGTTTTGCCAAGGCCTAGCTCTGAGGAGCTGCAAAGCTGCAATGCTAGGTCCTACATCATTGAGACTCCCATTAACGATGTTTGCAATGGGAAGTCCTTTGTTGAGGAAGCATTACACAGCTGAGGCTATGTGTCCATTCCAAGGAACTGTAAGGCTCTGATGCAAGACCCTGCAGCATCATTGAGGCTGCTGTTGATGAGAGGTGTGCAATGCAAGGGCCTGCCTCATGCAGTGGCAGTTTAGATGCGGGCTGCAGGGTAGATGTGGAGTGCTTGCACTGGGAAAGACCTTGCATGAGAGGTGATGTGTCGGTTCTGCTCAGGGTTGTGCCACACAGCAGAGGGGATGCTGGATCCCCAGATGGGTTGGCAGTACACCTTAGACCAACTTCTAAGGGTCGAGGACTGAGGTGTCACCAGTTGGCAGGGTAGGACTCACAGATGGCAGATGGCAGAGTCCAGGTGCTGGTTTTAAGGGTACTGGAGCCTTCTGTCTCTGAGGGTTTAGTTAGGAGGGCATCCAACTAGCCCTTGGAGATACTCTGGAGTTCTGGCTTCAGTAGATGCAGGGCCAGTCATTATCACCTAGGAAAGAGGGCAGCAGGCAGCAGGGCAGCAGTCCTTCAGAGCAGCAGTGCAGCCAAGTGGCAGTCCTTTCAGCAACACAGCAGTCCTTTTTCCTGGTAGAATCCACAGGTCCAGAATAGTACTTAAGAGTTGGCGCTTGAGGTCCAGTAATAATTTCCAATGAAGCTAGAGAAGCCTCTAGAGGTTTCCCTTTGAAGTGCACAGGATTTCTGCCTTCCTTGCCCTGCCTCCAGACTAACTACAGGGGTTATGTGGCCCTTTGTGCCGTGAAAGATCCACAGCCTATTTAAGTGTAATTAAGGCTGTGCCCAGCCTCTCCCTGCCATCCTGACAGTGATAGCCCACCCAGGCACAATTGAGCTCTCTATTGTGTATTGCTGTCTAGGAGGAATACACAAAGCCCAACAGCCACCTACATCCAGTCATTTTGCGCCTAGATATAGGCTGCAGGCACTAAATGGCTAAGGCAGGAAAAAAGTTGCATTTTCAAAATTGTAATTTTAAATCCAACTTTACCATAAAAGAGAATTTTCCATTACAATTCCAAAGACACCAAACATGAATTGATTACCTTCTCCCATTTGGAAATTACGCCACATTAAACATAAAGAAGAGACTCCAATGTTAGCCTACGGGAAATGTAGGCCTTGCACTAGTGAAAAAGGAATTTAAGAGTTTATGGCCAACATTTTAAGTACACTGCACCCTGCGGGCTGTCCAGGGCCTACCCTGGGATGACTTATCTGTATTTAAATGCAAGATTTATGTTGGGCAAAAGGTTTATTTTAAATATACAAAGGGTCTAGGAGCGCTTCTGGGTGCAGCATGCAAGCTCCCTGTAAGTCCATCAAATCCAATAGGGTATGCAGTTTGTTTAGGGTCAGAAAAAGGGGGGAAGAGGGTCAAAGATTGTCAGTAGGGAGTTGAGAAATTAGATCAGAAGATCTGATATCTTAGAAGCAAGAGTCTGACACAACCTAATAGGTGTCTTTCTTCATAATCAGGCAGCTTCTCGTTGGGCCCATAGATGTAGGCTGAGGCACTACTTGCTGCGGATAAAGCTGAGGGAAATAAGTCACATTAGACTTAAATTAGTGAATAGGAAAAAAGAAAATGAGAGCGATGTCAGAATATTCACAACTTTCAATGTGCTCAAGTCATGGCGACCTACCCCTCTCTGCCACCCTGAAGGTACTAAGGTAGCAGACGGGGTGGTCTTTATGCTGGCTAGATAATTGGTTAATGGCTCACTGGTGTGTTCACCTATGTTCTTCTCTGCAGCAACAAATCACGTTCAGCTGCTCCTTGCAGAAGAGGTATCTGGCCATGTGAAGACCTTGTTGACCACAGCCTGCGGCTTCGTCCTTCTAGAGATATTTGACTTCCAAAAAAGAGACTAAGGAGCATATTTATAGGCCCTTTGCACCGCTGGTGCATAACTTTTTTTGACACTCTCCTGGTGCATAGTACAGACCCATATCTACAAGGCTACACCAAGTCACTCCAAGCCACTTTGCATGGCTTTTCTTGGCCTCATATAAATAGTGTAAGGCAACACAGCATAGTTTGCTGTGTTGCCTTACACTGCAGCAGGGGGGCATTTCATGGGTGTTGTGTGGGTTTTCCTAATCAACACCCATGCGTTTTGTTTGACTCATTTCCAGATTTACTAAGCAATGTAAGTCTGAGAATGTGCCAAAATCTTACGCCTCCCCAGGGTAGGCGCAACGAGGAAAAAAAAAATATTTATTTCTCTTTGTAATTTCCTCTACATGTGCTGCATTCTGCAGTGCAGCTAGAAAGAAGAAAAAGACTTCCAGAATTGTTTTTGTGCAGGAAGGTGCCCCTTCCCACACAAAAGCAATCCTGCACTCAACGCAGGCACCCATGCATTTCTACCCTTTAAATTTGGTGTAGAGCAGTGCAGCAAAAATACTTGTAGTGCTGCCCTATGCCAGTTAGATGTCAATATGCCCCTAAATCCAAATGAAGAAATCTTCGTGTGACTTCATCCAATGGCTCCCTGACAATGATACCTCTTCTATGGGTGCCACAGGCTAACTTGCCCCAGTGAATTTACCTCCTTAGATATTTTTCTTTAAAAATTCTTCGAAGTCTGAAAGGAAGAGAAGACTGGGCCTAATCCACTTCATGTATCCGAACCATGCTCCATAACGGTCTGCCATAACTTTCGATTTTACCATGGATTTCTCATGACTAGATGTCTGTGGTTGGTCTTTTAGGTGCTATTTTTTACTTTAAAATTAAAAAAATCATAGCTCCAGTTCTAATGATTGGATTTTTGTTGTTTTTATGTCAGCTAATTTATTAAAACATACTATGTTTTTCTACATTAGTGTGGAATTTTTTCCTGCATTGAGTTTTCACTTTATACAACTCAGAAGCTGCATAAATACTTCACACATTGCCTCTAAGTTTAGCCTGATTGCTTTTATACCAAGCTACTAGATGGTTAAGCAGAGATTAATTTGTTGACTTTTTCTGGTTCACCCTGACAAGGATTATGGCCATTTATGAGAAGAGGTCGCAACCCTCCACACCCAACCAGCAGCCTGAGCTCTCACACTCACAATCTCGGGTAGTCTGATTCAATCCAGGAAAGACTTTGGTGCAAGTGCAAGCTGCTATTCTGATTCTTGGTCCTGCTATTTTGATTCTTGGTTATGGGAGTCAGGAATTACATTTTTTGGATTCTGTTACATAAATGATTATAAAGTATACAGAATAGTGATGGATAGAATGCTTGGATTAATCTCAGACACTGGCAATTACACGTGCCACATCCCAAACCATTATTATTTTGCACACCATGTCACCTCAGTTTGAACCCAGCTATATGCAAATCATTCTTGACCATGCTCCAGTCGGAACAGTCCAGCCCGAACTGCTAAGCCAGGTCCACCCTGAACTGGAACACATTCAACCCAGGACTAGTTTCACCCTAGTTATGGGCTTAACAGCTGTGTACATCATGGCTCCAGTGACACAGTGTGCATGAGACCAACGTCTGGGCATACCCGTCCACTTAGGGCATCACACTAAAGTATAAAAAAAAGTAGTGAATTAAATGCTTGAATTAATCCCAACCACTGGTATTTACTCAAGCCGCATCCCAATCTTGCATGGCAGTTTGGGCTGTATTGCTCCCATGAGAAGCAGAGTCAAGAATGATTTGCACATGACTAGGTCAAACTAAGGTGGCATGGTGGGCAAAAAATTATGGATTGGAATGCAGCTTGCGTGATCACCAGTGACTGAGAATCATTCTAGCATTTCATCCATCACCAGGTTGTTTTTGCATTTGCCAGCCTAAGTGCTCTGGGTATACCCAGATGTGGTATCTGGGCTCACTGTGTCACTGAACTAAACTGTACCTGGCTGAAGAGCCCTAACTATGCTGGAACTGGTCCTAGGTTGCTTGGGGTCAGGGTTAGGGAGGATCTGGCCTTACAATTCAGGCTGGACTGTTCCTATGAGGAGCATAGTCAAGACTGATTTGCACATAGCTGGGTCCAAACTGAGGTGGCATTGTTGGGCAAAGTAATTATGGATTGGGATGCAGCTCCAGCGATCGCCAGTGCCTGAGATTAATTAAAGCATTCGATCCATTACCTTTTGATTTTGCATTTGTCAGCCCAATGTGTGCCAGGTATTCCCAGACATGGGTCCTCGGCTCACTATGCCAATGGAACCAAGCTGTACCTGGCTGAAGAGCCCTAACAAGGGCAAAACTGGTCCTAGATTGCTTGTGCTTCAGTTCAGGGAGAACCTGGCCTGGCATGTCAGGCCTGACTGTTCCCATTAGGCGCAAGGTCAAGAATGATTTGCATATGAATGATTCTAAACTGAGGTGGCATGGTGGATAAAAAACAATGTATTGGGATGCAGCCCAAGAGATCACCAGTAGCTGAAATTAATTCAAGCACTCCATCCATCAACTTGTTGCTCTTGCATTTGCCACCCCAAGTTGCTGGGTATTCCCAGACGTAGGTCACAGCTCTCAGTGCTATTAGAACCAAGCTATACCTAAATTCTACTCATCACCTTGTTGATGCTGTTTTTAAATCAATGATTGTAAGCACCACTTGTCATTTTCTGTGGTGAAACTCAAAGTTCATTTTTAACATTTTAAATATTCTAACACAGTCTTTCCATGAACTGCCCCACATTCCCTTTTATTACAGCGAGATAAGTCCAACTCATGAGAAAAGTGTAATAACAAATCACACTGCTTGTGCCCTCTGAGAAACATACTGCTACAATCAGGATTCATTACCTCTTTCGTGGACCTTCATTTGTGAGTTACTAGTTAGAGAGACCTCCTTAGCACAAGCTTCGCCCAGGGTAATGTGAAATGGTCCAGTTGACTTAAAGTAATGAATTAAATGCTTGAATTAATCCCAACCACTGGTATTTACTCGAGCTGCATCCCAGTCCGGCATGGCAGATTGGGCTGTATTGCTCCCATGAGAAGCAGAGTCAAGAATGATTTGCACATGACTGGGTCCAAACTAAGGTGGCATGGTGGGCAAAAAATAATGGATTGCAGCCTGAGTGATCACCAGTGGCTGAGATTAATTCTAGCATTTAATCCATCACCATGTTGTTTTTGCATTTGCCCCACATTCCCTTTTATTATAGCGAGATAGGTCCAATTCATGAGAAATGTGTATTAACAAATCACACTGCCTGTACCCTCTGAGAAACATACTGCTACCTTCATGATTTATTAACTCTTTCGTGGATCTTCATTTGTGAGTTACCATTTAGAGAGACCGCCTCAGCACAAGCCTCGCCCAGGGTAATGTGAAATGGTCTAGTTGACTTAAATTGTATTATAATAATATTATGTGAAATTATACTTTAGAAACAATATTTCAACAACAAGAGTTCAGATGCTTATAGATTACAAAAAGTTAATTGTAAGGGCCCACCACTGGGATAAACATACTTTTCAGTTTAGTTATTCTCGAAAAGTGATACACAATTCTTACAACAAGCTTTGAGATTTACAGGTTGATTTGGAGTTTGACGGATAAGGTACTAAATCACAACAGCAACAGAGTATCCTATACACCAAACTCACTATCCACCCCTCTAATTTAGGGCTGGGTGGATCTTAAGTAAGGCAACTATGGGGCCTACTCTGGCTCAGTCACTGACATGCTTCTCCAATGACAAAGTATATGCCGAATGGAGTTGAGTCATCCAACTTTCTGGCCAATTTAGAGTGAGCCGTCAGATGGCTTTTTTGCTGTCCATTATCATCAGGTAGAACCTGGTGGTGATGAACAGTAGAAATAAAAAATAAAAAAATCCCAACCATGAGGAAAAGCTCATATGATGTGGGATTCATTAGTTTTACTTTAAAAAAAAAAAAAAACTTCTGCTTTTGTAATTGTTTTTTTTAAAAAGTCACACAATGTTAAGAGCTGATTGCTGCTCTAGAATTGGGGGGCGAGATGTCTGTCAGGGTGACTAAGTAATTTACTATATTACCCTTATGAACATCATCTGTCTTACGAACACTAAATTAGGACCTTAGTTATGTACACTTAGGCTAGTGGATACAATATGCAACTTATTTGCAATAGAGACAACTCCAAATCTGTGTGGCTAAATGCAAAATGTTTTTGATAACTCAGATCACATTAAGAGTCATTTAGGTCAATGACACTCCATAAATGAAAGACAGAACATCTGCTGCTTTTTAATGAAAGGCCCGATCCACCAAACTCTAACGAAGGCCCACAGGTCAAATCAGAAAGCAGCCCAATTGAGGCTGATGTTTATGCGATCATAATACAAAATATTTTAATTTGCAACTAAGCAGATTGAGAGCAACAATTTTCTGAAAAGAACACGTCGTTAAGTCCCATGGAGAAGCCAGAAGTGTGAAACCTTAGGCAGGCTGACAGTGCAGAGAGATGTATGGGGTGGGCCCTATTGAATTCTGAATCACTAGCAAATACATTAGATTGATTCTGAAAGACTGTCAGCTTTTTTCCAATTAGATGGCGCTATGAGCAGAAAATATGCTTTGGGTGACATTCTTTTGCATTATTAAATCAGTCAGACTATAATTAAACACGCCCCCATATTGCATTTGGAAATAATATGCAGAGCTATATTACCTCAAGTGCAAAGTGTCCTCACAGTTTCAACAAGCACATTGTTACTGGGCCTTTTCTCTCATAATGAGAGTAATCCAATTAGCACTTGGTAGGCTAGACAGAGGAAAACAAGGCGGTTGCATAATGTTTCTAAAATTGTACAGATGGTGTCCCTGACAACTGAAAACATAAGATGATAATGTCTTTGGTTTTTAGATGTTACCTCAGCTTCCCAAGTTTGTAGTCGTGTAACTTTCTTCACTTAATATGATTATGTATGAGCTGCTCCTTTTGCTAAGTATGTTACAGTGTATTGTCTCTTTATTAATTTTAATTATTGCTGAATCTCCCAGAGACAGTGTGATTGTGGCTTTTCTTGTTGCTTGGCTTCTTAAATATTGGTTATAGAGCCATATTACAAGAATTGCACCAGTGCTGAAGCAAATTTGCACTCACAAGTGCACTCATATTTGGCCCAATTAGCTGATAAAACATATAGCTTTGATTTTGGTCAATCGATGTAATGTGATGGTTTCCCTGTCAGATGGAGCACAAGCCAGTACAGAATATCACAAGCGCCGGTTTAATATCATGGTATGTACATTTTTTCCCATAAAACGCATTTTCACTGCAGTGCCTTGCTGCTGCGAAAAGAAGAGATATATTTCTAATCAATTCAATCTAAAGATATTTTTTGTCCAAATAGCCAGGAGCCTTACTTTGAGCCGAGTATTAATTGGACATCAGGCAAAAAGGGAGCTATTCAGTCTGGCATTTCCTTTGTTTCACCACCTCATTTGGACTACACCAGAATGTAATTTCCGATGATAGAGCCTCTGCCGCCTCTTCCATCCAAACGTTACTTTGAGTAGATCAGACGTTGAGTAAAATGATGGTAGATGAACTTTCCAATTAATGGCAGGATTTTCTCTGCCGTTTCCACCAGCACAATCTTCAAACTCTAAAATTCATGATTACTGGTGGCACTGCCTATCTTTGAAAAATAATCCAGGTCTTTAGTTTCTTTGTAAAGCAATGCTGACCAGTCTCTTATCACAGTATCAGTAGAGGGGCATTCCATGTGCTGGGATCTTGTGTCCTGAAAGCTCTGTAATTGACCTTCCACGTCTGAATCTAGGACTGAACAGTTTTAATTGTGTAGACAATGGTAAAGTCCTTCTTGGTTGGTATTGATGAAACCTGTATTTCACAAGCACTATGGGCAGATTTTGCGCATTTTTCTTGTGCCCCTTAGCACCCCCCTAACGCCACCATGTGTGCGCCGTTTTTAAAATAGGGCGCACCATGGCTGTAGTTAGGGGTACTAGCATCATAATCTTTTACAGTAGTTTTGCCCTTTGCAAAATTAGCATAAAAAATGTTGATGCTAATCCTGCAAAGCACACAGAGGCCCATTGAAACCAATGGAAGCCTCCTTTTAACGCCTCCTCTAAGCATGCGTTAAAAGTGCTGAAATAAATGGTATAAGGAAATCTCTATGATTTTCTTGCACCATTTTTTTGTCCTCCCTGATGGGGGAACGCCCCCCTTTGCAACCATTATGCCTGGCGTAGGCATTATGTGGCTCAAAGGGTTACAAAGTGGCGCAATGCAAGTTTTGCTCCACTTTGGAAATATGGCGCAATGTTTTTGGCCTTCTAGCAGCACAATAGCATAAACAGATTATGCCGCTCTGGCATTAGAATGGTGTTAGCGCATCTGACCTTATTTGGTTATTTGTCATTAGTTTATAAGGGGACTTGTTAGAGGTTCAGTGGACCTTTTGACTGCGCTTACAGTAGTTCCCACTATAAACTCAGTTCTGGTACAAATCAATAACACTACCAATCAATAACTTTAATCATCTTGGGAGTCAATAATCTCCACGCACCATGACCCCTTTGGCCATGAATAACCACACCTTTATGTAAAAGTTAGAATGTTTATTTCCCTATATTAACAATGCTAATATCCCATAACGTAGTCTCAAAATCAATGATAAGCATACAGAAACAATATTGGTTGACTGAATCTTCTAAAAAATCTCAATTTAATCAAGGCTTGGATCACTACACATTCCAAAGTTACAGTGCAAATCAATAGCAAGAATAACAGTGCAATAGAAATGTCATACATTTAGATTTCAGCAAAGAAAATACATCAACTCCTGTTAATATTTAGCGGCATCAATCAGTGAGTATCCTAACTAACCTTCTGATTAGAATTGCATGTTTGGGCTTCATGCAAAACAATTTAGTCAACACAAATTTGGAAAAACATCTAAATATGGCACTATCAAAATTAGCGTTAGTATCAAAGCACAAAATCAAATAGATAGCAATCAGTAACATCGTCTTATACCTTGCCTCACTATAGTTCAGCAAGCTGTGAATTTATTCATCAATTGGGTATCTGTTCATTCAGCAAAGCATCGGAATTCAGCATCAAAGTTTAAGATAGGAAATGTTTCTTCATGCAGTTCGGAAAAAATAATGACTATCCTCTCAAGACCGTTAGGAAAGAATGGGGCAAATAGCCTCTCCCCTCTAGGTGCAGTCTAGCTAAGTTATATTCCCTAAAACTACTTCCCACGTTGCCATTGGTCAAAGAATCATACATTTACGTTTAGTCCAATGAAAGTAGAACCTCAAATCTAAGATTTTACTAAACCATTGTTCTCATGTCGATGATTGGCTCCTCTTCTCCTGTTCTTGTCATTGGGCTCATCAGGTAAAACATTTGTATCAGCTTGTACTCCAGTCAGTGCATCCATTGTTTACTCCTGGGAACCTCTCCTTTACACACACTAAGTTATACAAATTATCCTTAGCTAGTACAACATATGGGAAAAGATTCTAGCTACTAACATTCGGTCAATGTAATGGACAATTACAATTTAATTTTCTAAGCAGCAATTTTATGATTCCTCTTAGCAATGCAACTTGACATGAGGCCCTGCAACTAGACCTAAGACCTCGCTATTTTAAGGCCTATTATTAATAAAACAAAGACAGAATACCTAACTAGTAATATGACATTTTACTACATTAATCCAAATATAAGCTCAACCCTTTATATTAAGAAGCTATTAATAAGTGCACTTCGTGATTGTTGGGGATCACTCAAGGCACATTTTCAAACTTGTGTATTATTTCTCTATATTAATTCATTTTCCATGCATATTCAACATTCAGACCACATGAATATTTATTAGTAAAATGTTGCTGTTAACAATGGTGCAAGGCCCTCTTAAATCTGGGCCTATATATACAGTTATCGGGGAGGGGAAGGGAGCAAGAGTCCTATTCTGCCATCCTCCCAGATTAATCAGTTTTCACGCTAATAAGGTATGATAGGGCTAAGAAGGGAGAGCAAGGCACTCACCTATGTGTTAAGGCATGCTTCATCATTGGGCTTTCCACACTAGGTTCTAAGTACAAGTCCAAATAGGCTCTATCACATAATGTGGAAGTGAAGGTTTTTTGTTTTTTTACAGATGAAATTACTTGCAAAGAAAAAGTATTTAAAACAATCTCAGGGTCTCCTCACAAAAAGGTTTATCCCTGGATGCAATGGTTGAGTTAAAAGAGCCTTTGGCTCTAGCTGAATATGAAAAGCTTTGCATTGTAAGCATTTTTTTGTAGCTTGGAGAGGCCATGGGTTTGTTTATATTTTGAGTAGGTTTTTCAGAGTTTTGACATTATGTCCACAGCTTATTGCTAGAAACACTAACCCTAATTTTACTTGGCATGCCAAGCAACATCATACTTTAGGAAATATATTTATCTAGACTACATAATAGAAGTTTGAACCTAATATATTGCCCTTCTGCATACTACCCACTTCCCCCTTAAAAGCCTCTTCCACATCTGCAGTTTAGATGCACAAAGTTAGCTCGGAGATCACAAACCCCAAGCTGATTTAGAGTTTGGCAGAATGAGGAGTCAGTATAAATCAACTCTTTCCTTGTCTCACCAAACCTGAGGTTCTCCACTCTATTTAGAGTGGTAAGGCTACTAACTGACTTCTTTTGGTGCCACTGCATAGGTCAATTAAATGTGCAGACTTTTCAACACAGGCCACTGCCTTTCATGAATAAGAAAGACCATAATTTTTAGGGTGGCCTTTATAATGCATATTTCTCATTTCTGGGCCCTTCATGAATGATTTGACACTCCCTGGCAGGGAAACAAAGTAATTCCGCCCACAAATATGTCATGATCATTGACTTTTGGTCTTTCATAAACAGGCTACCACTTTAGGAATTTGTTTATGGAAAAAAAAATGTTGAGCAGATAAAAATCCTGTTGCAGGTGTGAGATAGGATCTGTGTACAATAAACATCTGTATAAGTTTGATGCAGGAATTACGTTGAACATATCTTGGACTTTCAAAGAGAGTAGACTGTTTCTTATCCATGCAAGGGCATGCTAAATATGCCTCCCAACGCTGCCGCGATGTTAAAAGCTTGGGTGTAAGTGTGAATGCGCAGAGATTTAGTGAATCAGCTTATGAGGTGCTTGCCCCTTCCCATTATGTGCAAATATTTAACTGTGAGGTGAATTGGTGGTTCAGTGGTCAGGTCACCCCAGCGGGCCACTAGCATGGCCATCAGTGAAGTATGTAATAGAAACTGGCCTGGGTGAAGGCCATCTTCCTCCATTAACATCTCATACAGGGGTGGCTCCTCCGCAGTGGCGGAGGGGCGTTGACCTCTGGCTGAGCCAGCAGATGAAAAATAAAACAATAGCGTGCTGTCAATTTATTTTTCATTTTTCATCTGCTGGCTCAGCCAGCAGGTGTGGAAGGGGGGCTGGGCCATAGGGAGGTGGGTGGAGGGGAGAGTGCACTAGGTGCGCAAGTGTGTTTGGCCAGCCTTCTGCACACATGCGCACTTAGGTTTCTCCAACCCGGCTGTTTACACAGCAGAGCTGGAGAAATAGCACAGACCCCAGGCTTGTGTCGGAGTGGTAATCATAGCCGCTTAGATCAATCCTTACACTGCTTATATGCTATGTTTAGCATACAAGCAGCAAGAGCAGCCACGAGGTAGAAGATGGTAGGCAGAGGTGTTTACAAAAATGTTTCACCCATCATCCCCCGTTGTGGACCCTTGCCCTTACCTTGACTTATGCGGCGGCTGCCACTGATCTCATATGTTGTCAGTGTGCCACCCTTATACAGATCTTCTAGATTGTGCACTACAGCAGAATGCCATGTTGTCAGTTCAGCCATCGATGTGGGCCCTCCAGTCCTGGGCATGCCCAGCAGTGCCAATTCCAGTGCATAGGGAATTATATGGCTGATGATGCAGACACATCTGCGGTAACAGCATTATGCCACTCTTAACAACTACACATAGGGTACTCACGCACAGGTGCAAGGGTGAAATAAATGATGTGAGGTGGGTAAGTGTAAGCCTGGAGAGGACGTGGCTGCATCTGATAAGTATATGCCTGCCATCCATCGAGAAACCCACTAGATCTAGGCTTCAAGATAGTATTGCTCAAAGGCTGGTGCAGCCAGCCCTTACCTGTCCGTGGAAGAGCAACATTTTTCAATGTAACCCTTCATCGTGATTTGTCTCAAATGAACTCCTGGATCTGCCCCCTGAATGTGTGAAAAAATGCCGCTGGAATGTAAACACGGAGGTTAGCAAAGAAGCATAAGAGATGAAGCAATACCACCATTTTCAATAACGCCACTCTTCCTGTGAGTGTCCAGGGCAGTGTGTGCCAGAAAGCCACATGGGAGCGCAGAGCAGTGGCTGCTGCTGTGACATTGCTTTCAAAGATTTATCATTCCAGGTATGGAATGATAAATTCACACTCCAAGATACCTAAACGTGTGCTGCTGCCACTCTACTTGCACACAGAGAGGCTCCTTACAAGGGTCCTGTGCTCCAGGGAGTAGAGGGAATAAGCATGATTTCGTCCAGTTTACTTTTAAACCAAAGATGATAGCAAAGTGAGCGAGTGTTGAAGCTATCGTGCCAAGGATATCATGCATGTCCTAGATGTGAATCAAAATATCATCAGCATACAATGACATCACGTGTGTCCCATCTCCCAGAGTGATACCCCACAACCTACCATCCTGTCACAGTGCCAGCGGCTCAACTGCTAATGAAAATAACAAAGGTGACAGTGGTCATTCCTGTCTTGTCTCTCTATGTGTGGCAATGGAGTTGGAAATAAGAGGCCTTGTCTTCTCTCTGATGTGAGGGTTGGTTTGAAATAGTTCAACAAAATGTATTAAATGGTGACCAATGCCAAAGCGTGATGATACTTCAAAAAGGTACCACCATTCCAGGAGTCAAAGACTCTTTCAAGATCTAGGACTAGGCACCAGACTCATGGGTGTGCATAGCCAGCATATGTCATGACCCAGAAGAAGCGATGTAGGTAAAGGGTGGTGTTACATGCAGGTACAAACCCATTCTGGTCTGAATGGACCAGAGATGGAACCAGGGGTACCAACTGACCTGCCAGTATTTTCGCTATTATTTTACAATCTGTATTTAGTAGTGCTAGAGGTCTATAAGAACCAATGAGTTCAGAGTCCTTCTTGGGTTTAGACAAAGACATTAGCGTTGCCTCCTGTTGAGAGGCAGGCAAGTGGCCCAGAGTAACATCCTCTTCACGCAACTTCAACAGGTGAGGGGCCAATTGTGCAGAGTATGTTTTGTATGTTTGTCCTGCAGTCCATCTAGACCCGGGTTTTACCAGTGACCAGTGATTTAATTGAGTCATTAATTTCTGCCAGTGTAATGGGTCCCTATATTCCAGTCTTTGTTCCATGGTAACACAAGGCCGTGTGAAATTGGTGAAAAAAATGTCATGGGTACCCGCAGTGCCATTTTTGAGGGACTGATATACCCATGGGTAATGCCTTGTGAGCTCGTCATGAATGGCATGTTGTGTATAGAGCATCGGGTCTGTCTCTGAACACAGCACTGTTGTGGGTTGCTGGGGCCAGTCTTGTCTGATAAGTCATGCTAAGAGGCGTACTGCTTTATCAGCCATATGGGGTAGGGCAGACCAAGTGTGCAGCAAAATTGAGGCACCGCAGTCTTTCTAAAAATGCAACTTGTTTTTGATGTGCCTTTGCTAGCTTTCCGGCTGTAGTAGGATCCATGGGTACTCTTCTCTCCAGTCCCATACGTGTATGTTCTATCTTAATGATGTCTCTGGTAAGCTGCTGTTTCATGTTACCTTGAATACCCAGGCGGTGACCCCTTATCATCACCTTGAACGCATCCCACCCAACAACTTAGTGGAAGCTGTGTCTACGTTAGTGTTGAAGAAGGTTGTGATAGCGGACCCAAGGGAAGCTCTAAAAGGAGGATCTTCCAATAAGGTAGTTTACAATCGCCAGGTGGGTAAGGAGGTGGTTCCGCCAACCATTGAATTTGCACTGTTTGAGGATTGTGATATCAATGGGTGTGCCCCATGTAATCTACTCTTGTTATAGAGGGGAGTAGCGATGGTGCACCCACTAATCTGTCAATGCATCCGTGTAGCTTATGGGGGACAGAGTGAAAAGAGTACACTTTTGTGTCAGGCTTACGGGAGCACCAAAAATCAACAAGAAGACATTGTCAGAGCCCATCTGTTAGCATTTGAGCATTAGAGGACAGGAGAATGAGGGATAGTGGAGGAAAAGAGAGATCCATTGTAGTGTCTAAGACACTGTTAAAATCCCCTCCAAGAAGCCATGGCGAATTGCTCCATCTGGATAGCGTATTGGCTAGTGCATGGAAAAAGTTAGTTCGATCAATTTTTGGTGTGTAACTAGATCCCAGGAGTATGGGACGATCCTCTAGTAGACCTATGATAATAACATAGTGGCCCTCTGGGTAATACACTGTGTCGGTGACTGTGAATGGGGTCCCTATGCAAGATGCATATCAGGGTGCATCTTGCATAGGTACAGTAATTAGTAGTGAATACCTGCCCACACCATCTGTTTTGTAGCCTAGTGCTTTCTGTATGGATAAGATGCATCCCCTGTAGTAGTGCGATATGCGTGGAGTGTTTTTTGGGTAGGAATAAACCAATTAGTGGCGTGAGGGTGTGTTCATGCCCCTCACTTTCCATGTTAATATATTTAAGTGGGACATAAATGAGGGGACATGTCGCTCATAATGTGAGCCCTGTACATGTGTGGGTGAGGGGTGTATTGGTGCATGTGTCACACCAGGATATACATCAGCAAGTAGCATTTCTGGAGGGGGGCGTGGGTTAGAGTTGCAAGCATACCAAACATTAACCAAACAATGTAAATACCAATAGAGAAGAGAAGCACACAACATCTTCCCAAACAACCAATGTGTAGCCATCAGGGATATTCAGCAGTGAAACTGACGGGGGAAGAAGACACTGCAGCCAATGAGAAGGACACCCAGTCTGGTGAAGAAGAGTTAGCCTGGGAACCAGCTATGTTGTAGTGTCAGTACTGTGTGCTTTACACAGTAGTTGCATGCAATATAAGATGTACCTGCATAAAAGCCAACCGACACCGCAGCAGCTGCCGTCTGTGGTCCCTGCAAGAAAAGAAGGTTCAAAGACATTACAAGTGAGGGATGAGGACATCAGATAATAATCTCTATGTTTGCAGAGTGACTCTTGGAAAGGGCATCGAGTTTGCAGTGGAGGGCCATGTAGTGGAAGAGCCAGCATCGCTGACCGACCTGTCAGAGCTGTTCTCTGGATCAGATCCCTGTCCCCTGCCACATGAGGCTGCTGTGCACTGCAGTGCTATACTTATTTCCTTTATGACTTGCTCCAGATCTAGGGTGGCCTCCAATGGCGCTGCACAGTACGACACTGGGGGGCCGCCATGGCGTTTCAGAGGGGGCCTTACACATTTTGCAGTGGTTATCTGTCCAGGTAACTCCGCCAAGGGGTGACCCGTCACCTTTCCTCTAGCGGTCACTCTTAGTTGAGTGGGAATAGGAGAGCATAACAGATGTCTAGTCCTCGGAACCAACATTTTAATACAAGAAATTTGTCCCTTTGTTTCTGTACCAGTATTGTGTAATTTGGGAAAAACATTATTTTTGCATTGTCATCTTTGATGTCCTGCAGTTTACGGGTCTCACACAAAATGACATCTCCATCTCTGTAGTGTAGTAACCAAAATAGAAATGGTCTGGGGTTGTGGCCAGGTGGCGTTCGGCACGCCGGTACACAATGAGCACACTCCACAGACAAATACTGAGAGAGAGAATCCTGGGACAACAGCTGCCGCAAAAAAACTCCATATAAGCGACAGCATCTTGTCCCTCGGCTCCTTTCGATAGGCCTATCACAAAGATGTTATTACGGCACAAGCTGCCATCTGCATACTCAATGCGATGCTCTGGGATCAAGGCACATTCTGCCATCTTGCGCATGGTGGAATCAATGTCATTGACCTTCGGTTGTAACTCCAATTTGGCTAGCTCAGCTGAGGTCACTTTGTCTGCAAGCTTATGGTGGTCTGTGTGAAGCAGTGTTAAGTATGATGTCACAGTGTCTATTTTGCTCTCCAGAGAAGTTTGTGTAGTTTTCAGAGCAATGCCAATTTTTTCCACTGATGCTAGTACAATCAAGTTTATCGCTCAGTGAGTGAAGAGAGGTGTTTGCTTCTGAAACATCAGCATTGTTTGCTTTTTATTTGTGGTCTGTAGAAGGCTTTATATGTGTAGATTCTCCAGTTGTGTAGGGTCTCCCCATGATGCTATGTGCCAGGCCGTCAGTTCTGAATAGCACGGTCTCCTCGCCTGGAGCACGCTAGCCAGATCTCAACAGCACCAGCAGATCTGCCAGCACTTGCAGACCCAGTGCTTTTAGTGTGCAACAGCAGTCACAACTCACATTTGGCAGGTCAAAGGTGACATAAATCTTGCCAGGGTAGATAGTGTTACTGCCAGATACCAAGGCAGTCTATTCCAATTTTAGTCACTACTCATGATAGTGTCCAATGTGGTTGTGTGAAGGAGGGCGGGCTTATCAGTGTCAGTCAAAATATCCTGAGGTGGTAGCATGAGCAGCCCACTTCATAGATTAAGAAGAGGTGCTTGCAGCTAAGTGAATGAGGTCACATTTAACAGAACTTCAATGCAGTGCAATAATAGTGTCCCCATAACTCCTGGTGGCTTTACATTTCTTATGGGAGTATTTAGTTGCACACACATGCTGTCTGCAAGTGTCAGGGTGATGGAAGGAGCCTCTATTCCGCAGTGTCAGGGTGAGGCTCAGCAAATTATATAAATGGCCATCAGTGTTTTGTGCAGAATTGGGCCTCATGTCATGCCCCCAGTGGTAGCATGTGGAGGCCCCTACAACTCTTGCCCTCTTCATGCGATGTGCAGGACTCTAGTCCAAGGAGAGCAGTGGCAGGTGTCTATACTGTGGCTACTCTTTAAAAGCGCTCAACAGCACAGCAGTGAGGGAGAGCTCATTAACCAGTTAGGAGGTGAGACAGGAGGTGAGGGAGTCAATGCAGCAATGTTAGGCCTTAAGGCCACTCACCAGAGCGGGTCTCCATCATGGCTAAGCCTTCCAAGTCAGTCCCCCCTGCACTGAATTATAGAATGAAACCCCATGGCCATGTGGGAAGCCAGTGGTATACCAGGGTTCTTTGCCTGAACCCTATCCTCCGACATCACCAGGCCCGATGCTCCTCAGCCTTCACTCTCAGCTGCTATCCACCTGCACAGGCAGCACCCCAGGTGGGTAAAGCCCTGCAACCCGGTGCTCCCGCTGCATGGGCCACCGCCCTAGATTTCAGCAGCGGATGATCACAGCACCCCTCCCTGGCCTCTCACCATCTCTGTTTTGTCCAATGAGGGTTGCTGCATACCTGATATACATGGCAAGGCTGCTGGGCTGCGGTGATGGTGGGTCTCCAGCATGATTACGTCAGATCATTGGGGTGTCCGGCAGAGCTCACTTAGAATGCATCCCCCATGTTGGCCACCCAAGCCAGTCCCATCAATGAGAAAGCACTCTTTAATTAGATGTACCAATATAATCCAGCATACTTAATTATGACTTACTGCTGCAAACCAGTCAGTGCCAAGGGTGTTTCAGAACACTGTGCTGTGATGAGAGAGATGAGGAATGAGAATGACAGATGAGGGATGATGGATTGAAGGATAAGGGGTGATAGATGAGGGATAAGGATTATGGAAGATGGGAATAGGGATGTAGGTTGATGTATGGGGGACAACAAATGAGAGTTGAATATGTGTAATGGAGGATGGATGAGGGATGAGAAGTGGTGACTGAGAAATTATGGCTGTGGGATGATAGGTGATGGATGGTGGATGATGGATGGCGGTTGATGAATAGTTGATGATATTTTCGGAATGAGGTAAGGTGCTAGATAGATGGTGAGTCATTTTAGTGGATAATGTAATATGGATAAGAGATGAGGGATGATCAATGATCAACGATAGTTGATGGATGAGGAATGGGGAATGAGAGATGATAGATCTCGGATAAGTCATAAAAAGTAAGGATCAGAAATGAGGAATAAGGGGTGAGGTGTGAGGAGAGGTGGATAAGGCATGAGAAGAAGGGGTGAGAAATGAGGAATGAGCTGTTAGGAATGATGGATAAGGGATCTTGAATGACAGATGAGTAGCAGGGGTCTAATGAGGTAAGTGATGAATCTGGGTTAGAGGATGAGGAGAGTTAATGGATGAGAAATAGGCATGAAAAGTAGGGAATGTGAAGTGAGAGATGATGGATGAGAGATGAGAAGTAGGGATGAGAGTGAGGAGCGAAGAGTGAGGGATGATGGATTAAATATGCAAAGTAAGGAATGAGGAATGATATAATGGGAATGATGGATGAGAAGTAGGAATGAGAAGCGAAGAATGAGAGATCATGAGTGAGGGTTAAGGAATGAGGGATGTGGACATCCTAAAGTGCTGTACTAGTGATATTTAGTCACCACACTACATTGCGATTTATGGAATACTCTTTTGTGAATGTTAACTACACCAGTTTACCACTTTGAATTGTACCATAGGAACATCACACATTTTTGCATCTTAGGGTACCTTCCCCACCAAACTGTGCAGCATCCTAAAGGGAATAATTCACAACACTATGCAATATTTGAGGGAAAGCAACAGACCACATTCAATGACTCACAGGAGACACCAGCCCACCATAGTGTACTTTATATTGGAGCCATTAACTTAGCAGGATGGACTTTATCCTCAAAAAACTAGTCCATCACACTGCACTGGATTGTAGGCATACTCTGCATGCAGCATAGTGTTTCAGTGACAGTCAGGAATCCTTCACCTATTATATTATGCACCAGTGCTGCCATGATAATTTAATAAACACGCATTTGCAATGCAAAGGGTCTCTCGTTTTCTTGGGTTAGAGCTCTTAGCATTGTAAATTCCTAACTGGACTTTTCTTGCCACATAATTTGAAAATGAAAAGTAAAACCGTTGACAAAGCACAGCAGCCGTCACGAGCATGAGCAAACGGAAAAAGTTTGCTTGCAGTCAAATGTATTGTAAACGTGCAATGACCTATGTAACAGGGGCAATGGCCAAGGCGGTAACAAAACTGCCCTAAAGTGGGACAAACGTAA
Organism: Pleurodeles waltl; assembly: GCF_031143425.1. NCBI lineage: Eukaryota > Metazoa > Chordata > Amphibia > Caudata > Salamandridae > Pleurodeles > Pleurodeles waltl. The sequence continues at coordinate 630,876,572 of NC_090447.1, forward strand.
AGCATTTACCAATAATAACAAAGGATTTTTGAAAGGCAAGTCCATGAACGAGTGATAGTAATGGGCATGCAGAAAGCATGGTTAATAGCCCACAGATAGATTACGACAGGCCAGAGCACTTGCGCGCTCGACCTAAAAAGTGTTACTGCTGCTTACCATCAAAATTGCCATTTTCTAGGAGGAAAAATCAATGAGGCATGCAATGATGTATGCATTAAGTCTCTTTTGTTGTTACCTAATAAAGCCAAAGAGTCATTCCCTCTTTGTCATTGTTTTCTTAAGAGCTGACATTTACACCAGTTAAGGTCATGGACGTCATTTAGTGGTCACCAGAAGTGGCAGCTACGGCCCACGACTTGCCCCTTGAGAACATTGGCACTGCATTTGCGACCCTGGGCCACAGAGGTGGCAAAAACAGTGCCAAAACACAGGTTCAGCTGCACACTATTATTTTTCTGATAATTTTTCATTATACTAATAGTGAATCATGTTCTATAATTCAGTATTAGTGTAATACAAATGGAGTACAATCAGCTGGAGTGGGACCTTTGGTGTCACTTAGGTAAATAAAAAACTGCTTTTAAATAAATGTCATGTGCATGCTTGCAGCTGACAGTGTGTTTTTGTGTGAGAGAAAACATGTGTATATGTGAGAATCTGCGCGTCTGTGTGAGTATTTGTGTCTATGTGTAAGCCTTTGTGTGAATTAAAGTGACAAGTAGTGAGTGAAAATGTGTGCAAGGAAAGACACAGGCATCAGACGTTTCCTGGGAGGCTGGAAGGGTGGGGACCGGTTTTGCAGGGGCGGGGGCTGGTTTTGTTACTGGGAGAAGTATCAGCCTCCAGCAACAAAAGCAGCAGTGCTTCATACTTCCACACCATGCACCCCCCATAGGGGCTTGTCTGACGAAATTGCCAGGGCTGCTTTGGGTTCTCAGTCCAGCTCTGAATGTGTGAGATTGAGTCTCATTAAGTATGTAGAGCCCAAGTGACAATGAGTGACAGAGAATAGGAGTGACTGCAAGTAAGAATGAATGAATGTAAATGTGGTATCCTTGTGAGTCTGTCACTGGAGTACTGATGATAATTCTTGTCTAGTGAAAACACCCATGTCAAAGTACTGGTGATGGCATACTTGAGTCAAAACATAACATGAAAGCCACCTGTGGGAAAATACTGACACTGGCAGTAATTCCTAGCATAATTGGCATCCATGGTAAAATACTTATACTGGCATACTAGTGCAAAGAGGGCTACAAGTGGAAAATTGCAGGCATACCTGAGGAAATGCTTGCCATGGGGGTTACCCTTGGCACAATGATGGTACTAGAACATTGGGGGTAATCCACGGTATAAAGGAGGTCAATCTGACATATGGGAAGGTGGCAACCATGACATAACTCTGACCCAGGCGTACAGAGGTATTTTTAAAATAATGGTCACCTATGGCATTTGAAAAGCATAAATAGCTAAATTCAGTAACGGGCATTTAGGGGCATCAGTGGCATATGGGAGATGCATAACAAAATGTTGGCCTTGGAACTCAAAGGTAATTTTTGACATATGAGTGCACCCATGACACATTTTGAAAATATAGGTTAAACTCCTGGGAAGCATCAGATTTCAGTGGCTTGGCATGCCATTAAGGTAGATGAGCAGCATTCCGTCTATCACTTGTTCCTTTTGCATTTGTCTACCGAAGTGGGAAGGGTATGCCCAGATGTGGGTCCCTTGCTCCCCACACCACTGGAGTAAAGCTTGTCTGGCTGATGAAGGGTGATACCCTGAAACTGGTCCCAGGATGCTTGTTTCCAGTCCCTCGAGGACCTGGCTTGGCAGTTTGGGCTGGACTGTTCCCATGAGAGGCAGGGTCTGGACTGATTTGCATATGACTGGGTCCAAACTGGAATGGCATGGGTAGCATAAAATTGATGGATTTAGGCCCGGATCTCTGTACTGGGGGTGAATATTTAACATTGTTCAGTGTTCCGTCCATCACTTGTTAATTTTGGATTTGTCATCCTAAGTGGGGAGGGTATGACCCGACGTGGGTCCCTTGTTCCCCAAGTTAGCCTGGCTGATGCAGAGTGATACCCTGAAACCGGTCTCAGGCTGCTTGTTTCCAGTCCATGGAGGACCTGGCTTGGCAATTCATGCTAGACTGTTACCATGGGGGGCAGGGTCAAGACTGATTTGCGCATGTCTGTGTCCAAACTCCAAAGTGGAATAGCATGGCTAGCAAAAAAATTATGGATTTAGGTCCAGATCTCTGTGCTGGGGGTGAATGTTTGACATTGTTCAGCATTCCATCCATCCCTTTTTGCATTTAGTGGCTTGGCACGCCATTAAGGTAGATGAAAATTTAATGAATGTATGTTCCAAGCCTATGACATTTTAGGTGATTTATTCTTTAAAATGCACTATTAGATCCCTTTCTTTTCAAAATTTTCTAGGAGAGCAATACCTCTTAGAAGAGGTCTGGTCTACTTGATTCAAAATTAATTAATACTTTTTTTTTCATTTTTTGTTTAATCAATTTTTGCAGGTACATAAAAACACAAGTTGAAGTTTAAATATAAATGAATCAATATCAACATACAGAGCAATTCATGAGAAAAAATAGCACTGTGTTCATAGCTGGGGGAAATTCAACAAAATATACAAGGAACCAATGTACATTAGTGTGTTATTATTTCCCAGGGTAGACAATGCTGCAGCCCTTCATTGTAAAAATAAATCAGTTCTTGCTCCCCAGATACCCTTGAACTTCTGAGCTGCACCGATTTGTTGAGCATACAATTGTTCCTTGTAGCGTACGATTTTCATTTTATACTCCCAAGTCTCATAGGACGGAGGCAATGATGACGCCTGTAGAAATAATACTGATCCACTGAAATATTCTCTCCCATTACTCCACTAACTCTGTACATTTAAAACATAGATGTAACCAATCCCTCTGATTACACCTACAACGTGGGCAATGCCCAGAAGCTGCTGGAAATGCTTTCTTTATTTGGGCAGGAGTGTGATAAAGCATCCACTTTGAGAAAAAATAGATTTTTTAAAGTTTGCATGTTTAGCAATGTTGGAGATAGAATATTATAATGCCCCCACAACTGTGGATCTATCTTGCACCCTGTTGCCATTTTGAACTTAGTCAAAAAGTGGGGGATGATTCTTGTGGAAAACTGCAGGCACAAGGTCCAATACCATTTCCCGTGCCAAGCTGGCTTTTCTCATAGAAGGCCTGAGCAATTGTGGAGACAGACAGGTCTATTATTTTCTTGACTGTCTACAAAAAGTGATAAATTTGAAGATAAGAAAACATAAAACAGTCCAGAACAGATACTCCATCTGCTCTAAATTGGACCCATGCTTTAATATGATCACCCAATAAAAAATCAGAAAACGTGAAAAAACCCAACTTTTGTGTAGGGCTCAATTTAAGGCCCAACATCCCTGAATCGCAGAGCAGAACTGACTGGTGAAAACTAGGGACTTGATATATTTTGTGGAATTGGAGAACCCTAAGTCGAACTGTGCTCGGAAATTTGTACCTAGTATGTTTGGGAAGTGGGGGTATCTTAAGAAAATGTGGGTGCTGGATACTGCTTTCTGCTAACATTTGCTTCAGAAAAATTACAGTCTTGCTTGTTGGATAAGGCAGCTCACATAGCCCAGTCCAGAAAAGTAGCCTCATAATATTTCCTGAAATGGGGCAGAGTGAGCCCTTCTTCATCTACCGCCGGGGAAAGCATTTCAAGCTGTGTATGAAGTTTTTTATTTGCATAGAAAAAATGATGAAGCATTAGAACTGTATCCATGAAAACATTTTGAGGGACTTTAATAAATACATTAGAATAGATAAATAAAATAGGAAGAGAGGGAGGATCATCATTTTAATAAGTGCCACCTCCCAGCTAATTGTTAGTGAACCATTTCCACAGAAGACCTCGAGGTTTATTTATTGTGGACATGTAGTTAAGCTGGTAAAGATCAGAGATGTTGTGGGATACATAAGTATCCAAATACCTAATGGGATGTGCAAGCCAAAAATGAGCCCGCATAGCAGAAAGGAGGACATATTCAGTGCAGTTAGACAACAGAGCATCCAACTTGGTATGATTAATCCTGCACCCACCCAAATTAGAAACAATCCTGATGTTCTCAAAAGCCCTTTCTATATTCTGTGGCTCTGCTAAAAGGTAAATGATCATATCATCGGCAAACAATTTCAATTTGAGTGCCTGAGGTAAAGGTGCATGGATTGAAATATCTTGGCGAAGAGCGGCTGCCAAGGGTTTAATATAAAGCGCGAACAGCACTGGTGAAAGAGGACATCGCTGGCAAGTGCCATGACAGACTTGCAAAATCCCAGCTATACATGCATTAACTGAGATCTTGGTTTCAGCATTAGAGTACAAATTACGAGTTGCCTGGATACATTTAATGGGAAAGTTGAACTTATCCAAGATCGAAAACAGGACCTCACATTGAACCAAATCAAACGCTGAATCTGTGTCCAGCATAATGATTGCAGCCCGGATGTTATTTTTGGAAATGTAACCAATAGTCTGTAACAAAAAGTTGGTATCGGTCGATATGAATCTACCTGGAGGAACACTACACTGATCACCATGTATTATCCCATAAGCTGCTAGGGTCGTCCTGGTGGGCTAAATCTTTGTCAGGAGCTTATAATCATGGTTCAATAAGCTGATCGGATGATATGAATCCGGTTTCTCATAGGGATTGCCCTTTTTGACAAAGCTGACAATGGCAGCCCTTGTGAAAGAAGCTGGAGTCTTTGCTCCATTGTGTATATCATTAAAGAGAATAACCAAGAATTCAGCTATTTGTTCTATCAATTATTTATAAACCTCCGCCGACAAGCAGTCCTCACCACAGGCCTTCCTATTAGGTGAGGAGAGAATTGCCTCTTTCACTTCTGACAGTGTAATAGGCACTAATAATGAGGCCTGTGATTCCTCTCCTAAGAATGATAACTTGATTGAACTTAGATATTGATTCATCTGTCCAATATTAGTCGCAAGTGTGATAGCACAAAGTCTTGAATAATGGGACAGAAAAACCTTCTTGATACCCTTACAGTTGTTCACTAGAATCCCCTGACTCTCATCATAAATTTACTTAACAATATTATTATTAGACCTTTTATTTACAGACCAGCACAGAAGCCTGCCCACATGCTCATTCTCTTCATATTGTCGCTGGAAGCAGTATGCTGTATGCTGATTAATTAGTTCACAGGATAAATAATAATCCCTCAATTTGTCCTGGGCCTCCTTTAATCATGTGGGTGGCATCAAAATCATACGTAGCCTGCTATATCCATGCTGCTTGATTAAGTTCCTGCTGAAGACTGGATGCTTTCTCCCTTGCTATTTTGCATTAATGAGATTTTGAAGAAATTACTCCCCCTCTCCCACATGAAAGCCTTGCAGGCTTCCCAGATATTGAATGTCGAGGTGGAACCTTTATTACTACAAAAGGACGAGGTAACTGATGCTTTGAGGCTCTCTATCCACCCTTCATCTGTCAAGAGGGATTTGTCAAACCTCCATCGCGGACGATCAACCTGAGCCTCTGGCATATAGAGGTTGATCAGGGGAACCGAATGGTTGGAAAAAGAACTGGAAAGAATCTATCCAAGAGACCAAATTGTACCTTTTAGAAAAACAAGTAAATTCTAACCCCTGGGTATGATCTACCCTCCAGATGTCTACTAGAGCCAATTCACTAATAAATTCCACCAAAAAGCAGGATGGTCTAGGTTTGTTCTGTGACTTGTTCTTGCATGAAGTATCTGGCTGGATGTCGGGCATAACATTAATATCCCCTGCCACAATAAGCAAACCAGGAAGTGTAATCAAAACATTATATAAACCCTAAAGGGAACTTTTTTCATCGTCAATGGGACCATAAAAGCTTGCAAAGTGCATGTGCTGATCTAGAACTAATGTGCTAATTATAAGACACCTTGTGTGCGGATCTTGATAAATCTGATAGACCTCCCTGGGAGATTTGTGTGTTAATAAGACAGCCACCCCACACATGGGGGCATTGGCTGATGCAATAAAAGACTGGGAAATGAAATTAGGTAACATGGGAATTTTAGCCTCGAGTTTTAAATGAGTCTCCTGCAAAATAACTATCTGAGATTGTGATGACCTTAGCCATTTAAGTATTGCATGACATTTCAACTGGTTATTAGCCCTGTTTACATTGCATGCAACAATGTTTAAACTGCTTCCTGCCATTTATCTAGCTAATTGTGAAGGTAACATGCGGGCAGGCAGTACTGGCCTCTCTATCCTGAGCATACTCCTTCAGTAATGCATCATCTTCCCCAGTAGTGACTTCTCTATTCTGGGCATATCCTCTAAAAACCACATCATCTTCCCCAACTACTCGCAAATTTGTATAATAAATTCAAAAGCCATCCTTGCATATATCACCTGACATTTTCCCCCACCCTAGCATACCAAGCCCAATCCTCCAAAGTGCTCCCCCCTTTTCCCCTTTAAGCCCCACCTGCCATAGGCTCTGCCCTACCCAAGGAACACCCTCTCTTGAGAAACTGAAGATCCCACCCCTGGCGTTCCCACCCCTCCCAGCTCACCCCCTGAAATAGAGTGCAGAGGAGCAGCACTCCTGAGTTGTGTCAAGAGAGTGACAGCACATAGTTGGGGTGAGCTAATCAATCAAGATCAAGTACAGCAGCAGATTAATAATATTAATCCTGACAGAAAGTCCTACCAGGCATTCAAAAAGATGACCCAAAAAAATGAAAAATCAAGGATCAAATCAAGGATCAAAGATCTCTTTTTCTAATTGATTGCAAGAAATCTCTAGCATGTCTAACTGATTGAAAAATATGAGTCTGTCCCTTAGAAATTACTTTAAGTTTAGAATGTTGTACTAAACCAGCAGACGCTCCTTGTCTTTTAAAGTCATCGATCATTCCTATAAATTCTCACCTACGCCAAGCAGCCTGAAAGGACATATCTGAAAAAACTCAAAATGAGAATTTGTCAGCTGTTTTATAACTTTTCATCCTGATAGCATGCAACAGAATTTCTTCTTTGATCCTAAAATTACCAAAGTTTCGTAAAATCTTGCGCAGGAGTTACGCATTGGAGGATCTTGTTGTAGGGACCCGATGAGTGCACATGATCGTTAAATCAAAAGTACCAGAAGCCTTTTCCTGTAGAATATGCTTGAAAATAAGGTCAGAGATCACTTTATTAACAGAAGCCCCGGCCTCAGGTACACCTATAAATCTCAAATTGGAACATTGTGACCTAGTTTCTGTTTTATCCAACTTGATCTGGAGTTCTTTCAGTTACGCCTGGATATTTAAAATTTCTTTGTTGTGCTTACTGTTGGAATATTCCTGATTGGAGACCCGTTGCTCCACCTTAACATGCGGAAGGAAGTTGGAGAATACTACTATTGATTTGTCCCAACTTCCCATTAGTTTCTTTACAGGCTTCCTTGTGGGATAATTTCATATCCCGTAATTCTTTTAAGATCTCGGTGAGCGTTACTTCCAGTGATGAAGACATTAGGGGCAGACTTACACTAGTTAAGCTCTGTGATAGAGGCCCAGAGTTTGAAAGCTGCACAGCGGATATAACAGATAGAACCTCCTAGGATGAGGAAGGTTACCCCGGCTGAGAGCCGTTGTCCATAACTTCAATACCGTCAAATCTGCGTGTGGCCTCAAAAGACGCCTGGTTGGGCCCCTCCCCCAAATTTGTAGAGGTTAAGCCAAGGTTACTAGAAAGATCCTGCTGCCCCTGACATCCCAAAGTGGAACCCTGAGATTAGAGACCAATTTCAGAGGAAGCCCTCTCATATCCCACATTCCTTGAGTTAGTAGCAGCCAACAAGGGATAGCTTGACTTACATTTAGCACTCTCACTTGGTTGAGGGTTACTGCTATTTAGCTCTCTTTTCTGTCCCCCAGAGAGCAAGTTCTCATGTTCCAAAGGCTCATACCTATTTCGACAACTGTGTATGGCCTTTATTGAAGGCAGTTCAGCTAAAGTCTGGGGTTGTAGGGTATCTGACAGAACCTAGATAGACATCTTCTGTTCTAGTGTAGCTCCCTGTTGTAGAATCGTTGTAGGGTCGCCAGAAGAGGTCTCCTTATTAGAAAGCATGTTCGATTCCTTAGTTACTGTGGAGGGCAAGTTGTGGTTCTTATGAGATTTGGAGGTTTTTGCCACTAGTCGAGATTTTGTCAATCCATCATGCGCAAGCCGCTTCTTCCTCTTTCCAAGGTGAATAGCCTGTAGCAGCAAAGAGCTGGAGGAGGGATGCTAGAAACTCACAAAGGGGCAGCAAGCCACAGCTTGAGACACAGACAACTTCCTCATCTTCCCTTGATCCACTCCTCCAGCAGGGCAGCCTAATGGTGCCCTACTGGTTGCTTCAGCCTCTTTTATGGGCTTATTGCCCTGTGAATGTTTAGGGTGAGCTACTGCTAGATTCACAAGATCAAAGAAAACACTTCACCCCCTGGTCACCCTTTTCAGCGCTGCCCATTCTCACATACTAGAGGCACTAGAATAATATTGAACAATGCTGCATGCTACGTGCTTTCTAAACACTTCTTTATGGATCACAGCTATTTTCTTTTCTTTTTTTCCCTTCCACCTTTTCCTCCCTTTTTCCCTCCCTCACTTTCTTGTTCTACTGCCTTTGGCCCCAATATGTGACAGAGAGATCCTGAGGCCCTGTTGCTTTGCAGGAAAAGGAGCTCAGTTGTTTAATCGCTACCACCCCGCACCAACATCTAGCTTGCCATGAGGGAATGTAAGCACAATAATTAAGCCACACTCACCACACTGTCTTTTTCGTGCGCCCGTGGCAAATATAACAGCTGCCTCTGCGCCTCGACTCCTGCTGCTCAATGTACCTTCATGCTGTATCATCCATACCGTCCACTGGGTAAGCGGGAATCAGAATTGCACCGGTGGCTCTGCAGGGGATGGGGGATGATGACGCAGAAAAGAAGGTCTAACAAATATTCATACATCATATAATCAAAATCGTATAAGGTAGTGTGATTTTAGAAAATAAAAATAATGTACGTGGGAAATTGTGCCCACGGAGTAGTTCGCCAATATTAAAAACGAGCTTAATTAATCATGAAGAATTGAAATGTAGTAATCAGTCATAATTGCAAATGTATTCTATGATTTTCTTATCAAAACTGTTGCTTAGCTTAAATTTAGTAGAGGCTTTGGCCTAGTTGCCTGGTCTCAAAATTAACTGCGTGGTTTTCACTTGCATTAAATAAAGACAGCATTTTATTTTAAAGGTTGTATTTTTCCAGTAGAGATGACCAATACATTTATCTCAAGGTTTCGTATTAGGCCGGTTTCATCCCTTTTCAAGCAAGGTCAGTCTCTGCAGGTGCGGACAATAAAAATACTGACACCGAAATAATTGGCAAACTTTGTCGCAACTTGTGTTCCAAGGCTCCAAGGACGATGTATGCATAAATGAGTACTAGGAGAAAGACATAATTCATTGGTCAAATTGAAGCCACCCTATGAACCCTCCAATGGAAGACCCTGAACAATTTGGAATGTTTCTTACTTAAACCCACCGGACAAAGCGAAGTCAGCCATTTTCCTCAATGCCATTTTGAAGCCCGATTCAAGACGCCATCTTAGACGACATCTTGATGCCCTTTCTCTATTCCAGAGAAAGAGACTTTTAAAATTCTCACCCTAGACTTTAACTTTGCCCCATTCTGTCCATGCAGTAACCTTTGCCCCATTCTCCTTGCTGCCAAAAGGAAACTTGCCCTTAACTTTGGCCCTTTTGAAATCTGCCCCATGCTGATCGAACCGGTACCTGAAGGACAAATACTTTTCTTGAATGCTGATTGTATTTGGTAAATATGAAAGGATAATTGTATTATGCATTGTGTTTTCCTTCCTAGGTACCAACTGCTTATTTTGATAGGGCCCAAGCTAGAAGTTTTCTAAACTTGTGTTGACTAAATTCGTTTTGCATGAAGCCCCACATGCCAATGCTAATTAGAGGTTAGTTGAGGTATTCACTTGATGCACCATGCTAAATAGAAATCTTGTTATGCTGACTGATGTATGAAATTAGTCAAATTCAATTGCTTATATTAGTGATTTGCATTGCTATAACCGAGTGCATAATAATCCAGATTTTGCGTAGATTGCGTTTCTTCCGCCATTATGGACAGCTAGTAATGTTCGTATACATATATCATTTGGTTTTGAGACTCATATACATTGTGCTAGCTTTGTTAATATAGGGAAATAAACTCATTAACTTTTAATAAACTGGTGTGGTTATTCATGACTGAAAGGTCATGGTGCGTCAAAATATTCATTGTTATTGATTCCTAATGTGTCGTGTGATCCAGTGATTGAGTATTGGGTATCGATTACAATGATTGTTGATTGTCGATTTGAGTGACCCGACTATTCCAGGATGAGGAGAGCCCAACTAGGTTAAAAGGTCCACCGACCTCCAGCGTGTCCAAGTACAAGTAATTTATAAAGACTATACGCGCTATCAGTAGATGGTAGCAGAGATTGATGGTTTGGCCCTTTGGGACCCCATCCGAACAATAGGCGGAGTCAAGTTAGAATTTTCTTTGATAAAACAAGTTGGAGAGATGATGATGCCCTAAGTCACCAATGACTTTCCCGGAATCTCTGAGCTTGCGAATGGAGGTGTGAGAATGTTTTCGGCATTTCTAGTGACAGTATGAGTGAAGTTAGGGTTTCACGCTTGCACAGCTTATTGCCGCAGATGAATTGAGAAGTTTGTGAGGATTTTAGGGGGTTACGAACTCCAATTAAAAGATTTTAGAGGAGTGATACTCCAAAGTGTGAGAGTAGGGAAGTCGTCGAACTTCACATATGTTTAGCGCTTTGTGCAGGAAAAAATTGTCCACATGGTTGTTGATGTTGAGACGGGCCCTGCAAAGTCAAGAGACTCCGGAGTATGTTGAAAAGTGTATGAGACACTTGATTGATGTCGTAATCTGTTCGGTTTAATAGGTTGATCGGGCGTGGTCAACGAGGCAGTACGAATGTTGAGGAATGAAAGAATATTTCGACTTTGAGATTTGACGAATTCTAAGGCGTGCTAGAATAGTTCATTGATCAGCTGAGAGTAAAGTTTGCTGGTCAAATTTCGTTTGCGAAAGTGGGAAACCGAGAAAAATGGAATAACTGCTGAGGCTAGTGAAAAATCCCTAATGTTTCTGAAGCGATTGTATTACCCTTCCTGTAGTAAACCAACAGATTTGTTTTCCTCTTTTTGGTTAGTGCTTGCGATATATTGCAGAAATTAGTTTTGAGTGAAGCTTAAGTTAAGGAGGACAAGCCACAGGACTTTGTCAGCCGCAGTGTGTGAGTGTGACGTCACTAGGAGCCACGCTGGGATAGGTTGGTTGGTGAGAAGGGTCACGCACGGATTGGACGCAGTCCGTGAAGTGCAATTGGTGGGAAAGGCAAGTGAAGAGTATTCCGGGAATTAAAGTCACTTATTGATTACATATTTTAGAAAAATAAAAGACGGAAATATGAAATTTTTCAAAGCATTTAAGAGTGCCTTGAGGGCAGATGTATACATTAAAGCAAATGTAGGAGAAGAAACACCGCCCAAGGGTACACCAGCTTACATCGTGATTGAAGAAAAGGGGGTCGCACCATGCCTTTGGCTAAAGCAATGCTGTAAATTAACAGAAAAGCATGGAAGCGTAGCGTTCCCTATCCATGGGTCGTTTAATTTAAGAGTTTTGGAGAATCTAAGATTCGCGCTATACAACATGAAAGTACCTCCAAGACCAGCACAATTTGAAGCGTTAGCAATTTGGGAACCAATGGCTAGAAATCAACAACAAAAGAAATTTGAGACAAGAGTGAGAAAAGTAGAAAAGGCACTAGCGGATGCTAGATGGGATAGTACCCAAAAGGTTTGGAGATCAGATGTATTGCAGGGAATTAAATTGTTTCCAGCAATTACTGACGAAGTAGAGACGGAAGGGAGGAAAGCTACCTATAAAACAAACAGGAGTCAGTCCAGAGATAGAGAAAACAACAGAAATTCGAAAAGGTCAGACGAGTCAGACGATGAGGAGTTCATTATACAATTGCTAAATGATCGCCCACCACCATATGTGGAAAGCGAAATTGCCCAAGCACCAGTACTGCCCCTCCAGAACCAGTACAGGGTATTGTAACATCGAATTTGAGAATATCACAGAGGCAGAGCAGTTCCGATATGCTTTTTTCACCACAAATACCACAAATTCAGAGAATATATCCTGACGTGCCTAAATTGAAACCTGTTGATGATTATCAACCGCAGGTTCAAAGGCGCTGTTGCGATGAGCATAATATGGAAATGACTTCTAGGTTAATGGCGCAGGGAGGACAGAATTATCAAAGACCGACATTGATTCAAGCCGAATCAACGCAAGTTTTGATGCCTCAAAAGCAGATGCACGAAGTGCCGAGGTACATTCAAACAGCAGAAAACCAGTTAGACATGGCAGCAGTGATGAACCATAATGTGGGAATTAACATGCCACAGAATTCGGAGAACAGACAGAATCCAGACGCAATATCTCTGCCTATCACTGTAGGCCCGCCAGTACCATTGTACATACAGGCAAAGCCGAATGTATGCGACCAAGGGGTAATGACACAAAACGAGACAGGAAGGAGATGCATAGAAAATACCCAAGAAACAACTCCGGTTGGTACACTGCTAAATAGATCTGGGTCCTTGTTGGAATTTAGTCCAATTCCAGCTTGTGCTCCGTCAACTGTGGTAAGGTCAGTTCCACCACTAATAGTACTGCTAACTTCAAAAACAGAAACGTTACAGACACCATCGGTAGCAGTCGATGTAAGTGCTACATTGATGGGACTGAACGCGCAACAGTTGACACAATGGTTGAACAGCCTGAACTCCCCACAGAGTACACCCAGTGGAAAAGGAGAAGAATATTTGAATAAAATAAGATTGGGCATGGAAGCAGACGAACTAGTAGAGGGAACGATGGGCCTGAACAGGTTAGAATCATACAGAGAAGAAGAGCTGAGATACATGTGCCCTAGGATTACAAGAGAAGTAAGCACCATACATAAGAAGTTACAAGAAATTGCAGACAGAAACGAGATCGATATAGGTAAGACCAAACAGTTACAGACTAGACTTTGAGACAAAGGATTTTGAACACATGAGATCTGCAGGGATGAAGACACACCTTAAGGAGATACTGCAGAGCGCGCAGGTCTGGAGATGTTTAGATAAGTGGGAGAGCAGGTAAGTTAAGAAAAAGGACAAAAAGAAAGAAAGTACCCCAGATCGGAACGAAAAAGCACAACAGAATGAAGATCTGATAACCATGTTGCCAATGAGGGAAACAGCAGGGGGAAAACTTGTACATGTACCGTGGCACAGGTGCGATATTCAATCCTTTACAGATGATTTCCCTAAATTAAGAGAGAAACCGATCGCATGGTATCAACAAACAGATAGATTTGTGAAACTCGCAAAATGTCTTTGGGAGGACCTGAACACCTTATTCGAAATTGTGGTTCCGGCAGATTTGTGGAAGATTGTAAGAGGGCTGTAGGTTGGCCAACAAGTGAACCAGAAAGAGACAGAGACACAGGTGCACCATTGCCTGCGGTAATGAGTTTGTACCATAAAGTGATTGAACATTTGAAAACAAAGGTTGCGTCGACAAATGTAGATTGGCAGAGAATTGACATAACAGCACAAGAAGTTAAAGAGTCAATACATGCGTACTATGAGAGATTGTTGAAGGCGTTTAAAAATTACAGTGGTACGGAAACGATTGAGGCAAAGGACATGCTCCACTTTGTGTTCAGATTTGTGGAAGGATTGAGACCCGAAATCAGTCAGATGATTAAAATGCATTTGATTTGTTGGCAGTCAAAGTCGATCGATGAGGTGTTGAATTATGCAAAGTACTACAGTGATGAGATTGAGACAAAGCAGAAAAGGTTGAAGGGAAAAGTGATGGTGATGCAGCTTAGAGCAGCTCAGACAGGTTTGCAAGGTTTCCAACAACAGTTACCGCAGTTGCAACAGCAGGGAAATGCTATGTTTCAGCCACAGATGAGAGGCAGAGGCCGAGGAGGTTTTGTGAATAATGGTCCTGATTTGAATACTGTCGTAGTTCCGAATGGTATACAGGCAATGAAGAAGGTGATACCATGTCACACGTGCGGAATCGTCTGGCATTGGAAACGGGAGTGCCCAATGTTGGCGCAGGAAGGTGTAGGTCAGCAAAACAATGATGTCAATTCATTTCAGAATATGAGAGGACCGAAAATGAGGGGTCCAAATACAAATTTTCTAAATAATATGAATCAGATCTAGGGTTTACAACCCATACAACCACAGCAGGTGCAAATGCCCCGTGTACAAATGGCACAGTTGCAGCCAATGCAACAGCAGTTTCCCATGGTACCTAATCAGCAAATGCAAATATCCTTAGCACCAAGGAATCAGCAACAAGTAATGCTTCCTCAGCAGGTCACGGGTCAAGGAGTGAATCATAATGACACAGTACACCAATTCCCGTTACACAGTGAGAATGGAATAAACAATGAATGGGAGAGTGAAAGTTCAGATGAGGAGGGAAATTGTATGCATGCAGGATCCTTGGAAGTTGATCAAAAGGGACCGTATGTGGAAGGAAGAGTTATGGGTCACAGAGTTTCATTCTTGGTTGACACAGGAGCTACACGCTCTACAGTCAGAAGTAACGAAGTATCAAATTTGTCACTTTCAGGGAGAATGGTTCAAGCAGTGGGAGTAGCAAATAGGTATTTGACAAACCCAATAACAGATCCAGTGCAAGTCAGAATTGGCAACTATCAAGGGTCACATAAAATTGTGGTGTGTGAGTCCAATATCCCTGTTAGGGAGAGATTTACTGTTCAAATTGGGATGCTCAATTATGTGCTCAAATGATGGAATTAAAATTCAGATGAACAGTGATGAGGAAGAAAAGGACAGTTTAGGAGGGGACGAAGTGGAAACTGTTGAATAAGATTATCCCCTGATTACTCTTTATCCGATGCTCGCTGAAGCAGATATTCCAGCTGAGTTACAGGAGTTGGAAAGGAAGTGTGGGACATGACAGGGGAAGAAGTAGGCTTGGTTAAAGGAGCAGAACCAGTGAAAGTGACTGCAAAACCCAATGCAAATTTTCCTCAGACTCCACAATACCATATGTCACAAGACACTCACATAAAAGTCGCCCAACTCATTGATGAGTTTGTGAAACAGGGAGTACTGAAAGAAGTACTAAGTAGTCCATGTAATTCACCAATCATGGGATTAATAAAACCGAGTGGAAAGGTCTGAATTGTTCAGGATTTGAGAAAAATAAATGACATAATAGTCAAATGTTGTCTCGTAGTACCAAATCCAGCTGTGATAATGTTTCAAATTCCCTGTGATGCAGAGTGGTTCTCAGTCATCAACTTGTCACAAGCGTTCTTTTCTGTGCCTCTTCACGAGGACAGCCAATTTCTCTTTTGCTTCAAATTCCTGGACAGGGTCTACAGTTGGTGTTGAATTCCTCAAGGGTTTTCGGAGTCACCATCAATATTCAATCAGATTCTAAAGAAAGATTTGGAATCCTTGGAATTGCCTTTTGAATCAACCTTGGTACAGTATATTGACGATTTGCTGATTGCATCCAAGACAGAAAATGACTGTACGGTTGACACTATCGCTCTATTGAACCACTTGGGAAGGAACGGACACAAAGCGTCTCCTTCAAAATTACAGTTCTGCCAGAAGAAAGTGAAATATTTGGGTCACCAAATAGAGAAAGGGTTGAGAAGAATAATGAAAGAGAGAATAACAAGCGTACTTCAAATGAGTCCACCAAAGACGAGAAGAGAGGTGAGAAAGTTTTTGGGAATGCTGAGCTACTGTCGCCAGTGGATTCCTAATTTCTCGGCTCTAGCTAAACCATTGCTGAAACTGACCCAGAGAGAGGCGCTGGATGAAATAGTGTTGAAAAGAGATTAAATGGATGCTTTTATTGAATTAAAGGAATGCATGTGCAGAGCTCCAGCTTTAGGTATGCCTTATTACACAAAGCCTTTTACATTGTTTTGTCATGAACGTGATGCATGTTCCTTGTCTGTCTTCACTCAAGCCCATGGTGGCATAAACCGACCAGTAGCATATTTTTCAGCAATCTTTGGATCCAGTCACAGCAGCCTTACCGGAATGCTTGCGTGCTGTAGCAGCAGTTGGTATAAGCCTAAATCAGAGTGAAGGAATAGTGATGGGACATCCTTTAACAGTCATGGTCCCCCACTTAGTCTAAATACTTTTGACACGTTCCCGAACACAGCACATGACCGGTGCTAGGCTTACAAGGTATGAGACAATAATTTTGGGTTCACCTAATGTGCAGCTGAAAAAGTGCACTACGCTGAATCCAGCAACTTTGCTTCCCAGTGAAAATGTCAAAATTGAGAACGCTGAAGACATCGAGCACGACTGTCTTCAGGTGACTGAATTTTGTACAAAGCCAAGACCTGATATCAAAGACACCCCACTGGAAGAAAACGATCAAATCATTTTTGTTGATGGTTCATGTTTAAGAGATGCGCTAGGAATATTGAAAGCAGGATATGCTGTATGTACAATAACAGGTGTTCTGGAAGCATCTTGGCTTCAAGGAGTTTACTCTGCACAGGTAGCCCTTACTAGAGCTTGCCAACTTTCTGCATTAACGAAAGTCACCATTTACACTGACAGTCAGTACGGATTTGGAATAGTGCATGATTTTGGACAACTGTGGTCACAGAGGGGTTTCATGACCTCTTCTGGGTCACCTGTGAAAAATGGTGAAAGAATAAGAGAATTGTTACATGCCATCCAGTTGCCAGGGGAAGTAGCAGTGGTAAAATCCAGTGCACACTCGAAATCACAAGAATTTGTTTCTTTGGGAAATGGATATGCAGATCAAGTCGCAAGGTTTTGCGCATTGAACTGTATATTGCTCAGAGACAAATGGAACCTGATAAATGAGCCAGAACTTGAACCAAATGAAGCCTTTGCTTTAAAGGTTGTAGATACGATTGATGAATTGAAATTCCTACAAATAATTGTCAGTAAGGATGAGAAACTCTCATGGAGCAAATTACAATGCATAAAGAAACCAGATGATTTGTGGGTTTCAAGTGAAGGGAGATTGGTTCTACCAGACAGTCTTTTAACGCAGTTAGCCAGACTGTATCATGGACAAGCCCACCTTGGAAGGGATGCCATGATTAGGCTGTTCAAAACTGATTGGTTCAATCCCAAATTCCGTCAAGTTGCTGAAGCAGTTTGACATTGTTGCATCATTTGACAACAAATGAACGCAGGGAAGGGAACAGTAGTAAATTTGAGCCACATTGGAAGAGCTGGGGGGCCATTCAGCAGGATGCAAATGGATTTCATTGAGATGCCTGTGCATGGAGGCTTGATGTATGTGTTGGTGATTGTGTGTATTTTTAGTCATTGGATTGAAGCGTACCCTACATGCAGAAATGACAGTCTCACAGTTGCAAAACTACTCTTGAGAGAGCTAATACCACATTTCGGGTTCACGATCTCTTTAGAATCAGATAGGGGAAGTCACTTCAATAACGAAGTAATCAAATTACTGTGTGCGGCTCTGAACTTTGAACAAAAGTTGCATTGTAGCTACCGCACTGAAGCATCAGGGCTAGTGGAACAAATGAATAGCACATTGAAATCGAGGATCGCGAAAATATGAAAAACTTGAAATGGCCTGACGCACTGCCCTTGGTGTTAATGTCAATGAGAAACACACCTGATAGAAAACCTGGACTATCGCCGCATGAAATCCTCATGGGCAGAGCCGTGAGGCTTCCAGCAGTTCCTGCGAATGCACTTGTAAATATTACCGATGATATGGTATTGGACTACTGCAAAGGTCTAGCTGATGTGGTACACTCTTTTTCTCACCAGGTGGAGGCAACCACCTTGCCACCGATCCAAGGTCCAGGACACGCCCTAAAAGCAGGTGACTGGGTCATGATAAAGAAGCACGTCAGGAAATCGTGTCTGGAACCCCGTTGGAAAGGACCTTTCCAAGTGATTCTGACATCTACCACAGTTGTGAAGTGTGCGGGAGTTCCCAACTGGATTCACGCCAGTCACACGAAAAGGGTGACGTGTCCCACAGAAGAGGAAGTCGAAGCGCTGAAATTACCAGCAACTGACAAAAGAGTGGCAGGCACTGAGACAAGACAAAGAGAACCTGCAGGCGAACAGGCAGAAACAGAGGAAGGGGAAATATTTTCTGAGGAAGAAACAGCTGACCCATTTGAGGAGAACGGAGGAGAAACATCAGAAAGTGACGAAGATCCTGAGGGTGGCGAAGAGCCTGCGATAGGTGAAGAAGAAGGAGAGCCTGATCAGAGGAGGGCTCTCCCAGAAGCAGACGATACAGGAAAAGGAAAACCTGATAGACCTCCTAGGGGGAGAAAACAAGGCGGGACGGAGTGAAGTCGTTCAACCTCTTCCAGAACTGGTTGCAGGTCCGTCAGGTGAAACCAGTGCGAAAAAGAGACAAGGCATATCACCAGTGAAATTAAGGACTAAAGAAATATCAAATGAAAGTGAAGGGCCAAAGGGCCAAAGTTGAAAGAGAAAAGAAAAGAAGTGTCTGTCGCGCCAACAACACCAAGTGAAGAGAAATACCCAGCCAAGGAGCAAGGCACCAGTGAGAGAGAATCAAAAGGAGATGCAAAATTGAAAAGGAAAAGAATACCGAGCAGTAGATATTCTGGTCCGGAGTGGGCATATGTAGCCACTAACGATTGGTCGGACAAATTCCTATCTCTCAGCCTTGAGAACGAAGAAGCAGAACGACACTTTGGCACTTGAGAAATGATAATTCCATGAACATTACTGAATAAGACATTGATAACCTGATTGACTTTTAACCGGATAAGACACTGCTAATTTGATTGACTTTGAAAATGATCTTGAGACAAAGCTGCTAACCGATAAGAGACTAAGCTGCTAAAAGAAAACTGTGTGAACATTGAACTCGTTCAGCTTTATATATATCTGCAAATCTGATTTGATAAAGTGTCTTCAACTTTGTGATTCTATATAGATCATGACAGGCTACACTACAAAAGTACACAAAATGAAATGTTGTAAATACATATGTATAGGTTTAATAACTGCATGTATACTAATAATTGTAGCAATAGTTCTTGGAATGCATGGAGAGAATGGGAGAGACGCGAATGGTGCTTCTACTTCTAAACCTGCTACTGAACTAACTCCTTTGAAGAAACTCGAACAAGACGAGAAATATTTGCATGACAAAAAAGAACTCTTGTCAAACGTTTTCTATCGCTTGCTGAATGAGTATGTTGAGACAATGGATGCGAAAGAGTGTTATGTGTGCACACAAATACCTACCTCAGTAAAAGAAGGAGTGACATATCATAGCATGTCTCTTAGATATAGAATTTCATGTGGTTTATTAATGACCAGAGTTTATGGCCAATAGTATATTCATTACTTTTATTCCAACTATGATGTTGTATTTGCATATATCCCCATAATAGAGCTCCTGAGTAAAACAGCAAGAGATTATTATATAAAGTTAGTTAGGGGCTTCTTTGAGCCATTGTTACCTTTTCACACCGCTCACGCTCACAGAGAAAACCTTACATGCTTGCTTTCACCGATAGAGAAAAGTTTTTTAGATCACACTGACGATAGGAGGAAGGAGGGGAAGCAGAAATTAGAAAGGGAATTACACAAGAGGACATCTGTAGATAATTATGCTTTTGCCGCGATAAAGACACAAGGGAAAATAGCTTTAGATACGGCACACATAGGGAGTCTTTGTGTAGATAGACCTAAATCATATTATGACACAATCTTTGTGGGAACGAGTGAATGTAAACCTACGTTTTTGTTTCAAGCTAAGTGGACGTTCATGCTGAATGGACAAGACCCAGTTATTCCAGGGATATATTATATCTGTGGACTCAACGCCTATTATCGTCTTCCAAAGGGATGGTATGGGAGATGTTATTTGGGAATAGTATTCCCCAAGATCTATCAACTAGATGACTTAAAGAAACTCCCAAAGTTGTCTGAAGCACATCGTGTTCAGAAAAGGGAGACAGCTTCTGGTGTGGTAGGAGATATATTTGGAGCGATGATTCCTTCAGTAGGAGTCATACTGAATTCTATCAAAATACGAAAGTTGTCTACTATTGTGGATAACATGTTGACAACATTTTCAGGAGCTATAATCCTGATGGATGCTGAACTTGCTGAAGAAAGAGCTATGAGTCTTCAAAATCGGCTTGCTTTAGACATTCTTTTAGCAAAGGATGGCGGCGTTTGCAAAATGCTTGGTGCACGTCACTGTTGTTCTTATATTCCGGACAACAGTGGGCAAATTAGAAAAATGCTTACAAATTTAACTAACGAAAGTACAGATTCGAAGGACTTGAAAGAACCAGGAGTATGGGAAAAGGTTGGAAAAGGATTTGCTTCTGTGGGAAATTGGCTCAGCAATATTCGGAACGGAATATTACTGAAAATAGTAAAAGGAATATTAATAATAATTTGTTTATTAGGTATTTGGGGAATATGGAAGGCTATTAAAATATTGAAAATAAGAAACAAAAGGAGAAGAGAAGAGAAAATAGAAAATAAAATGGTAGAAATATACAGGGAAAATCAAAGGGAACCAAAAGAAAGAGGGAATTGACTGAAGTGCCAAATTACTAAAAACAGAATTTTAATGGAATACAATTTGTGGTGGAAGATTTGATGTGATGACATAATTAGTCATCAGAGGCAGGATTGATGACGCGGAAATGAAGGTCTAACAAATATTCATATATCATATAATCAAAATCGTATAAGGTAGTGTGATTTTAGTAAAGAAAAATAATGTACGTGGGAAATTGTGCCCATGGAGTAGTTCGCCAATATTATAAATGAGCTTAATTAATCATGAAGAATTGAAATGTAGTAATCCGTCATAATTGCAAATGTATTCTATGATTTTCTTATCAAAACTGTTAGATGCTTAGCTTAAATTTAGTAGAGGCTTTGGCCTAGTTGCCTGGTCTCAAAATGAACTGCATGGTTTTCACTTGCATTAAATAAAGACAGCATTTTATTTTAAAGGTTGTATTTTTCCAGTAGAGATGACTAATACATTTATCTCAAGGTTTCGTACTAGGCCGGTTTCATCCCTTTTCAAGCAAGGTCAGTCTCTGCAGGTGCGGACAATAAAAGTACTGATACTGAAATAATTGGCAAACTTTGTTGCAACTTGTGTTCCAAGGCTTCAAGGACGAAGAATGCATAAATGAGTACTAGGAGAAAGACACTATTCATTGGTCAAATTGAAGCCACCCTATGAACCCTCCAATGGAAGACCCTGAACAATTGGGAATGTTTCTTACTTAAACCCACCGGACAAAGAGAAGTCAGCCATTTTCCTCTATGCCATTTTGCAGCCCGATTCAAGACGCCATCTTAGATGACATCTTGATGCCCTTTCTCTATTCCAGAAAAAGAGACTTTGAAAATTCTCACTCTAGAGACTTTAACTTTAACTTTGCCCCATTCTGTCCATGCAGTAACCTTTGCCCCATTCTCCTTGCTGCCGCAAGGAAACTTGCCCTTAACTTTGCCCCCTTTGAAATCTGCCCCATGCTGATCGAACCGGTACCTGAAGGACGAAGACTTTTCTTGAATGCTGATTGTATTTGGTAAATATGAAAGGATAACTGTATTATGCATTGTGTTTTCCTTCCTATGTACCAACTGCTTATTTTGATAGGGCCCAAGCTAGAAGTTTTCTAAATTTGCGTTGACTAAATTTGTTTTGCATGAAGCCCCACATGCCAATGCTAATTAGAGGTTAGTTGAGGTATTCACTTGATGCACCATGCTAAATTGAAATCTTGTTATGCTGACCGATGTATGAAATTAGTCAAATTCAATTGCTTATATTAGTGATTTGCATTGCTATAACCGAGTGCATAATAATCCAGATTTTGCGTAGATTGCGTTTCTGCCGCCGTTATGGACAGCTAGTAATGCTCGTATACATATATCATTTGGGTTTGAGACTTATGAACATTGTGCTAGCTTTGTTAATATAGGGAAATAAACTCATTAACTTTTAATAAACTGGTGTGGTTATTCATGACTGAAAGGTCATGGTGCGTCAAAATATTCATTGTTATTGATTCCTAATGTGTTGTGTGATCCAGTGATTGAGTATTGGGTATCGATTACAATGATTGTTGATTGTTGATTTGAGTGACCCGACTATTCCAGGATGAGGAGATCCCAACTAGGTTAAAAGGTCCACCGACCTCCAGCGTGTCCAAGTACAAGTAATTTATAAAGACTGGACGCGCTATCAGGGTTAGAAGGCGAGATGTTTTCTTGCTGGACACCGCGCTGCACTGCCTGCAACAAAACCTCGATATCAAGACACAGTCAGATTTTTGCAGATAACCAACCAAACGCCTTTATTATGTTCAATGCTTTAATCCCCTCTCCTCTCGCTGCAGGACCACATATTTCCCTTGCATACAGGGCCGTATGTCCGATTCCCTGTCGCATCTCACCCTGTGGCCATGTTGCTAGGTCCCTGACGCAACTAGTCACGGAGCATTACAGGAGCTCCAATTCATTAATTCTTATGAATTTACAGAGGTTTACTGAGCAACCTAAGGCCAAACATAGGCTACAAGGTTTTTAGATAGGCGGTATTTGGACATTTTTTGGAAGTACCTTAGAAATTGACTCTGTTTGTTTTTTTGTAAATTGACTTTGAGACACCCAAGTGAATAATTTCAGAAGGACCATGCAAATGAATTAGTGATGAACTTTGATAATTTGTCTTTCTTGTGAATGTGTTGTATAATGTCTAGTATTCAACTAATATATGTTTTAAGTGATACAATTCTATACTAAAGTAAGCAAACTGTAGTTACATAATACAGTTGATAAATCTGTCTCCAGTAGTGAATTATGTCTCTTAGTGCTAAGAATAAGATTAGTCCCCATACAGGATCCATTTTTTCTCTGAAATATTGTTGCCCATATTTGCTTAGGGTTATTTGGGCCAGGCCTGGTACTATTGTTAACAGTCTTCTGCCCAATGCACCTTGCCTATGTTTTACTGCACTTTCCAAATAATTCTGCATCTATTTCGTAACAAATATTTCTAACTCAAATGGACCAAAGGTAAGACATTTGACAGTCACGTTCCCGTAATTCTGAAAAGCTTAAATGATCACCTTTCACTGCATATTGAGGTATACAGATATTACATTTGCACCAATTAGGTATTTTGCTCAGACAATGTTAGTATCCACATTCGGTGCACGTAAGTGGGCTTTTATCTGTAGCATGAACATAACTGTGACATATTTCAATTTTATAAAAACTAAACGAAAATAATTATTGTTTTGTTTCTTTATTATTCTTTTAAATTCATATTACACCACAGAAACTGTGGTGTAAGACTATAGAAAAATCCTGACCTTCTATTCCTCTTTTCAAGATCTGATGTCTTGGATGTTCCACTGATCACTAGCGCGCCATTTGGGTTATAGAGTAGTAAGTACAATGCTTTTCTGCAAGGGAGGCCTGATTGTGGATACTTAGTAAAAATAAAATGACTTCTATACACAGAATAAAAGAAGCACTCCTTTAATTACTTGAAGTATAAACACGTAGTTTTTTTGCCGAATTTCTACACTGTATGTTTTACACAGTCTTCCTCAGGAAGTTAGAATGTTTGTTGTTAAAATAGGGTTTGCGTGCAAGACAAGATTTCTAATTGCTTGCCAATAACATTTGCAATAGATCTAGTGCACATTGACTATTTGCAATCTGCTTTTGATTTTGCTAGGTGGCCTCCACACAAATCGGTTGCATCAGAAAATCTCGAGTTTCAGAGACCAACTATAAATTAGTCCGGTTAGTATATGCAGCCCTTGATTTGCTAAAAACCCAGGTATGGTGTTGGGTAAGAAATCAAACTCCTTTAAATAATAATGACACAATTCATGGGTTTTGAAAATTTGGATAAGGCTGATGTTGGCCTCTTGATATCATCAGAAGACACTCTAGGTTTTTTGGGCATCAATATCATTTTGAAATATTCCACTTATTCAAAAATATGTCACAATGACTGATTGGAGCAGATAGAGGATACCAAAATAAGGCAGTTGTAGTGTTTTGGAGTGGTTGTATTTGACACAAATTCGCTGTAAAAGAACATTTAAAATTTGACGATGTTGATGCCTTAGTATCACAGAGTAGCTATTTCAGAATTAAGTGATTGTTATTCAGCCTTTTATTGTAGCTTCTGAGCTAAGTTTCATGAGGACTGCTGTATTACATGAATGGTAAAAAAGTAGCACAATTGTGATTAAGGTTATGTTCCAGCATTTTATGGAAGCCATCTTCAATGAAATTTAAACACTAAAGCAAATTTTAATGTGCCATAATTGACAGAGAAGATATTTAGGAACCAACAGGTATTTGTCAGGATTGTACTATCTGGTGCCTTAATAATAGAAAAGTGTTTATTCAGAACTAATGACCTGATTCACAAATCCTAGTCAGGGTAAGTGACAGCACAATCCAAATTATCCTGTGCTCACCCTCTGGTAGCTAGGCACAGAGGAGGCAGGCTTAACTTAAAAGGCAATGTGTAAAGTATTTGTACAATAGCTCATACAGTAACACAGTGATAACACCACAAAAAGTACTCCACACTAGTTTAGGAAAATAGATAGACAGAATATTATTAGACAAAAATAACAAAAATCCAATATGCACAAGTCAAGATATCACTTTTTAAAGGTTTAACTAAAACTCAATCCTTAAGAATCAGTGGTTGTATCCTTCGAACACACAGTATCTGGGATGCATCAAAAATAACGATGCACAGGGTTGCAGAGGAAGAGATGCCTCGAAAAATAAGGCACTGTGTCAGACTTTTCAGCATGGCACAGACGATGCATTGTTTCTTTTCACACTACAAGGTGATGCGTTGATTTCCAGGAATACAGCCTTAGTCCCTCACTTCGATGCTGGGATATTTTGACAACCAGGGACGATGTGTTGAAAATCCTTGGTGCACTGGTAAGAAGGAGCAGGTGCTACATCGATCCGGTATGCAATGCAGTGATTTTTCAGCCTCGAGCTAGGTGTGGCATCGATTTCTGCAGATGTTGCGTCGATTTTCCCACTCATGGGTATTTTCTTCTCTTTGGTGAAGTCTTTGTGGCCCTAAGACTTCATAATAGGAGGCCCTTGATGAGCACTTGTGGGGAAATCAGAGTCCCTTAAGTAGAGTCAGGGGTCAGTAGACAGCAGGGCAACAAGCATGGCAGCAGTTCCTTTCAGCAAAGCAATACAGATGAGTCCTTTGGGCAGCCAGACAATCCCTCTGACTGAGTCCAGGTGTAAATCCAGAAGTATCTGATTTGGTGGGGTCAGAGACCCAGTACATATACCGAAAAATGCCTTTGAAATGGGGGAACGTTCAAAAAGTGGTTTTGAAGCACACATGTTCCCCTTTCAGCCCAGTCCAGTCTGCTAGGATCCCTGTGTGGGTACATCAGTTCTTTGTGTGAGAGCAGGCCACTGGCCTTTAGAGTGTAAGTGAGAGCCCCTCCACTCTTCTTGCCCAGGGAAACCAATTTGTATGCAGGTGAATGCAGGTGCAGCTGGGTGTCCTGTGTTTATGGCTGTCTGGGTGGAAAGCACAAGCGGAGCTGTCAACTAGCACAGCCTAGACGTGGATTGGAGACATGCTGGAAGGCACAGAAGGCAGTAAGTATAGAAAAATGGCCACTTTCTAAAAGTGGCTTTTCTAAAATAGTGATATTAAATCCATCTTCACCAGTAAGTAGGATTTTCCATTACCATTCTGGCCATACTAAACATGACAGGGATAGTCCTTTTAGAATTTACCACTTAAATGTATATAGGGCTGTTCTAATGCTGGCCTTTGAGGGGATCAGGCCTCACAGTAGTGAGAAATGATTTTGTAAGTTTTTTACTACCAGGGCATGTCAAATACATAAGTATATGTTATGCCTTTTACTTACAGAGCACACTGCCCTCTGGGTTACCTAGGGCCTACCATAGGGGTGAACTACATGTAGAAAAATGGGTGGTTATGGCTTGGCAAGTACTTTTAAATGCCAAATCAAAGTGGCAGTGAAACTGCACACGCAGGCCTTGCAATGGCAGGCCTGAGACCTGGTTATGGGGCTACTTATGTGGGTGGCACATTCCGTACTGCAGCACCACTAGTACCATTTTAATGTACAGGCTATGGGCACATGTAGTCCACTTTACTAGGGACTTACAAGTAAATTAAATATGCCATTTCGGTATGAGTCAATTTTACCATGTGTTTAAGAAGAGAGTACATGCTCTGATTAGCAGTGGTAAAGTGTCTAGAGTCCTAAAGACAACAAAAACAGAGTCAGAAAAAGATGAGGAGGAAGGCAAAAAGTTTGGGGTGACCCTTCAGAGAGGGCTATTTTCCAACAGTAAGCTTCTACTTTTGTGTACATTTATAATTGTTTGCTGTTCACAAAGATATTTTACTAGGAGCATCTTTACGAATGTGGAGTCTCAACTAAAAAGATAATACTTTTCCACTTAGAAGCAAATACCTTTCCTGTTAATAACACACAAGCTGTTGCGCTATAGTTGAAGACAGACTGTACACGAGGGAGGGTGGGCAGCAACCTACGACTAACAAAGACTAGTAAAACTCAATGTAATTACTATTCCAGGTAAGCAAGCACAGCATTATCACATCATCACTCTTAATCAACCCAAAAACATTATGAGGGAAGCATCAACAGTGCTGTGTCTTCATAGTGTCATAGTTAAGTGAGCAAGACAAGCAGAATCAACCCACACCACTTTACTGACAACATGAAAAGGCAGTTCATGCACTCAGCATCCAACGAGAATGAACACTGGCACACAAGCATCCGAGAAACAGATTACAACTATCTACTGATATATATATATATATATATATATATATATATATATATATATATATATGCAACAAAGTTAAAAGGTATGGCCTTGGACCTCTGATAGCTGCAATCCAAATTCCAACACACATCCTCTCTCCATTCATAAAGAATGGTTTGGAAAATGAATACTAAGCCCACCTTATAAAGGAAGGAATCCTCACCCTTAAATGACCCCAAACCCCAGTTAAAGAACCAAAAGAGGTACAAACATTAATTAGACTCTCTGCAGAAGGTTGAGTGGAAAGATAAACCAAGCCTCACAGCCCCAGTTTGAGACCCACAAATCTGATGCTATGTCTGTGACACTACAGGCCAACACTCCTACTAAACAACTGAAAAAAGCTGGGCACAATAGGGAAATATGTTGCAGAACACAGTAGAACATGACAAGTGTAGGGGTATTAGGTGAAAGTGAATTATTCCACATGACAGAAGTATCATTAGTGTCATCTACTCTGTCATGCTAAGATTTCTGCTTCCTAATAAACTACAGCAATCCAGTATAAGCATGTGGCAACTTTCTTCTATTCAGAGAACATAGTGAAACAGTGCAGAAGTATTGTTCATGTATAATGTATATCATAGAAACAGGTAGAACACATTTCATGTAGCAACTAGCTATGAACACTGTGTGCAAGAAGGGCTTAGGAAACAATGCATAAACTATTCTCACCAAAGGTTTTGTAAATTATGATCACTGCCTAGAGACTAAGAAGCAACACCCCCACATCCTGCAACCCCAGACAACTAGGTGCCCCCTTGATTAGATTAGGAGAGGGCAGGAGAGGGGTGTGTTTATGATTTTTAGCCACACCAGTGGGTGGGCTCAGCCAGATGTAACCTCCAAAAATCAGATTCAGCCATGATGGATTTTTAGAGAATGTTGCCTCCTGGGATTGATGTTTGCCACACTTCCCAGGAAGTGGTCATCACAGGGGGAAGGACCCTGCACCTGATTGGAGAACCAGTATCCCCCTGCTTTTCACCCAGGAGCAAGGATAAAACTGGCAGACCTGCACCCACACCTCAGTTCCCTACCACATCCAACAAGGAAGAACTACAGAAGAAGAAGGACTGCCCTGCTGGATCCCTGGCCTGCACCTGCACTCAGAAGGACTGCACCAGCTGCACACCTGGGCTTCACCACAAGAAGGACTTTGCCTGGCTTCAACTGGTTCATGGAGGGACTCCCTGTTTGCTACAGGTGAAAAGGTGCTATCCAGAGTCCCCTGCACCAACTCCTGAAGAAAGCGACCAACTGACCACTGACAAGTGGCCAAAAAGGAGTTTGTGCCAGGTGCATTCTGGGAGTTGTAGTCCGCACCCCCCAAGGACCATCTCAGAACTTCTGGACCCTTGGGGTGAGCTGTGGACCCTAAAAGAACCTTAAAAGGACATCTGGGAGAAGCCCCAGAAGTTTGGAGAAGTTTGGACAACTTTTGTAAAAAAAGCTCCATAGAGGGACCGACCCGCCGCGGCAACTCTAGCCGGCTTGCCTCAACCGCGACCCAGCCTGATTCGCTGGTTCGTCCCGCTGAAGAAAATCTCAGAAAAAGAGACTACATCCGAAGATAAAAAGTTGACCGGGACCTCCCAGCCAGCGTATCCGAGGAGGGCTACATGGACGTCGGATTAAGATCCAGGTTTACCCCGGTCGAAGGATTTTCACCTCGAAAAAATGACTAAGTCCGAAGGTAAAAATCTCCACCGAGGATTCCAGCACCGCGTATCCGGAGAAGGGCTCCAGGAGGTCGGATTGGACTGGCAGGTTCGTCCCGCTGAAGAAAATCTTCAAAAAAGAGACTAAGGGGGTCATTCCACTTGGCTGCTCCGCGGTCAAAAGACCGAGGAGGCCATTCTGACTTTCCCGCTGGGCCGGCGGGCGCCCACCAAGGGAGCACCCGCCGGCCCAGGGGGAAAGGCCCTGCAACACAGAAGCCGGCTCCGAATGGAGCCGGCGGTGTTGCAGGGGTGCGACGAGTGCAGTTGCACCCGTCGCGATTTTCAATGTCTGCTGTGCAGACAGTGAAAATCATGCTGGGGCCCTGTAAGGGGGCCCCATGACACCCATTCCCGCCATCCTGTTCCTGGCGGTAAAAACCACCAGAAACAGGCTGGCAGGAAGGGGGTCGGAATCCCCATGGCGGCGCTGCTTGCAGCGCCGCAATGGAGGTTCAGCCCAGCCAGGGGAAATCCGCTGGGAAACCGCCGGATCCCCTTTTCTGACCGCGGCGGTAAATGGGCAGGAAAGCACCGCCAGCCTGTTGGCGGTGCTTTCCGTCGTTCACGCCCCTGGCGGGTTTTACCGCCAGGGTCGGAATGACCCCCTAAGTGTGAAGGTAAACTTTTAACCGAGGCCTCCCGTGGCCTGTAGCCGAGCAGGGCTCCATCGCGGTCGGCCTGAAACTTTGACTTTGCCCCGGTCGAGGTGCAACCAGATGACCCGATTGGCGCTTTTTGTTTCTAGGGGCTAAAAAAAAGAATAATTCTTAAAAAATTCATATCTCCGGTTCCCCTTATCCGATTTTATTCGTTTTGGTGTCATTTTAAAGATAAAAATATAATCTATTTTTATGAATTGGTTTTGGATTTTTAAACTGTTTCCTGTGTTTTATTTAAATACTGTTTTGTGATATTTTAATGCTTTACACTCTGTCTCCTAAGTTAAGCCTTGACACTCGTAGCCAAGCTACCAAGGGTTGAGATAGGTTTAATTTACTGAGACCTAACTGGACCTTAGTGGAGGATAGTGGCCTATTGCTAAGTGTAGGTACCTACCTGCTTTTACCAATAATCCATTTTCCAACATCCGAATTTTATCTGGCATAAATATAGTGTTGTAGATATTGTCTACAAAAATATTGCATGATTACAGATAATATAAAACCCACCCCAAAAGGACTCTATATTTGGAAACATTTTTAGGACAAAACCTTCACGTCCTGTGATATTGGACCTCGTTTGCATTTAAACTTTTTTTTTTTTATTGCTACACAAGCCATTGTGTTAGGTATACTCTGACTATCATCAAATCAGGTGTCATTCACAAAATATTTTTTGCATTTTAATTTGATTGCGCATTCTTGTACAGCAAAGTCATAGGTTTGACATTCTGAAAAATAGCTTCACAGAAAAATCACAGGAGGTACAGCAGCATCACTAATTACAGTAACATAACCTTAAAAGTAGTTATTAGCTTAATTTTAGATAGCAGATACAGGAATTCCCCAAGTGACAGGGAAGCCCCATCAACCTCCAGGGCATCATCTGTTCTTTTGGCATTTGTCTCCCGAAGTGCACAGGTAAACCAAGACGTGTGTCTCACTGTGCCACTCGGTTCAAGCTAGCCGGGCTGATAAGGGGTCATACCCTGAAACCGGTCCCAGGATGCTTGTTTCCAGTCTGGACAGGAGCTGACCTGGCAAATCGAGCTGCCCTGTTGCCATGGGGAGTAGGGTCAAGACTGATTTGCATTTGGCTGAGTCTAAACTGTAATGGTGTGGTGAGCAAAAAAATGATGGATTCAGGCCCAGATCTCTGACTGGGATGGAATGTTTGAAATTGTTCAGCATTCCCCCATCATCGGCTCTTTTTGCAGTATTGATCCTGCAGCACTCATTGCACATTCCTAGGTAGCCCTTTAAAACATGTCTCAGGCCTAGCATTACAGCTTTTGTGCTGTTTTAAATTGCCAATTTGCCCAGGCAAAAATAATCTTTTGCAGTCCTAAACCTCTATTTTTAATACACAAGGTTAAGGTAGGCCCCCAACAGCCCACAGCATAGGGAACATTGTATTTAAAAAGTAGGGTCTGTGTTTATGTTTTATATGTCCTGGTAGGGAAAAACTAAATTAATTTTTCACTAATGTGAGGCCTACCTCTGTCTCATTAGATAACACTGAGGGACTTTATTACATTTAATAAATTTGAAAGTTTGATTGGGAACAGGTCGAAATGTTATGTCTCAAAAGCTTTGTAATGTAACATCTTCTTTAATGGTAAAGTCAGATTTTAAGTCACAGTTCTGAAAATGCCACTTTTAGAAAGTTGGCAATTTATTACCTAACCATTTGGTGCCTGCAGCCTGTGTCCTGGGTCACATGACAGTGAATAGTTGTCAGTTGGTCTTTGTGTATTTCTCCTAGACACTGAGACAAAGGGGAACTAAGGCCCAGATTTATACTTTTTGCTGCAAGACTGCGCAAATGCAGTTTTGCGGCAAAACGTATGGCGGTGACTTGCGCCATTCGACAGCGCCAGCTGGGCACCATATTAATGAATGCTAAACTTGGGTTAGCATCTTAAAAAAAGACACTAGCCGGGTGAGGCTGGCAGTAGGGAAGGAGGGGATTGCGCGTAAATACATGACGCTAGCCTGGTAAGAGGCAAAATAAATGCCTCTAACCAGACTAGCGCCATTTCCCGGACACAACCACTAAAAACATGACTCCTGTCTTAAGAAAGACAAGAGTCATGCCCACCACCCCAATGGCCAGCACAGGGGGCAAGTGTCCCCTGGGCATGGCCATTGCACCCTATGCCATGCAGGGGGCCCCAAGTTAGGGCCCCTGATGGCACTTAAAAAAAAAATATATATATATATTTACCCATACCTACCCTACCCACCTGGGATGGGGTTCCTCATCCTTTGGTGTCCCGTTAGTGTGGGTGTTTCTGGGGCTTGAGGAGGACACCTGTGGGTCCATTTCCATGGTGTTTAACCATGGAAATGGGTCCACAGGTCCCCTAACGCTTCGTCTGACCCAGGTGTTAAATAATGGTGCAAAGTAAGCTTTGCACCATTAATTAGCCCCTGCTCCTACTTGTGCATAATTTTAGCACGGGGGAGAAATATGGGGCTATGGGTAGAGCACCATTTTTTTATGGGAATGCCTACCTTGCATCTCACTGATGCAAGATAGGTGTACACATCCAAAGAATGGTGCAAACTCCTATATTTTGATGCTAGATGTGTCTAACATCAAAATATAAATATGGAGTTAGGTTTGCGCCAAATTTGCGTAAATAAAATGACCACATTTGCTGCAATATATATGGGCCTAGGTCTTGGCAGGATGGGTGTTTTTGCCAGGATAGCTGGGGCAGAGATGTTCCATATTCCATTTACATACATGATAGAGAAAATCTGGAAGCCACACAATCTTCAGGACAGAGATACTCAACTTTTGCTTCTTCTCCATTGTTCCAATAAGGGAGTCAGATTCCATTTCCATAATAATGGAAATACTAAAGTATTTTCAGCAGCAATTAGCTATGGAAAAACTTGTCTATGATCATCTTTGAAGTTAAAATATGGGAGTAATAATCCAATAAAGTATCTAACTTTCATTAACATATTCCTGATGTAGAAATGTTTTGACAAATTATTGCATAATAGGGCCAGACTGGCCTATAGGGCAATCAGGCAGCACCTGATGGCATGGTCTGACAGGTCAATAAGTGGGACAGTTTTTTGGTTGCTTGTGGGCCTGTTTTGCGGGATATTGGAACTGTTAATTACCCTGATATTGAAACAAACGTTGCCTGCAACAAGCTCAAATCCATGCAGTCATTCATACTTTGCAAATCATTTGTACAACATGTCTCTTTACAAGTTCAAAACTGATGAAATGTGCAAATATGGGCCTCGGTTGTAGGTGTCTAAGTAACTAATGAGGGCCACTTTTGCTTTGGTGATATGTCCTATTTTCTGTCCCAGTTCGACCCTGTTGCTCCACAGATTACAAGAATTAAATTAAAAGCATGGCAGAATAAAGTTCACTGTTGGTTCTGATGAAAAGTTGGTCACTTATTTTGGATGTTGAAATCACTATCGATGAAAATGGCCTTTCTGCAAATTTGTACATCAATTCAACAGAAAAACACATTACTCTAGACTACAACAGTTTCCACAACTATACCATGAAAAATGTTTTTACTGTCAACTGTTAAGTTTAGATATTAGTAAGAGGACAGATGGGAATATTATTCTTTTTATAACTAATGAATTTAATGGTTGTGTGTACTAAAGAAATAGGTCAATTGCTCTGCAAGCCACATTTTAAAATAAAAACGCATTGGGACGTGGGGACCATGTGAGAGAAACAACCCCAAGTGATAAAAATGGGACACGTTATCAAATGCAGCACTCACTGCGCAAGAAAGATAGCAGTACTTTGCATGCAATACTTTGCTCAGCTCTAGGGCTTAAAAAGCAGCATTGGCAACCTCTTGACCTGTTAAAAGGAGTGCTTGTATTCTTAACAGATATTCCTGGCAGCACATTGTCTGTGACAGTCTGCCCGACATCTTAAATGAATAATTATGGATATACCCGAGGACACCCATTAGCCATTAGCTGGAATTGACAATAAGATCGTGGGAGCTGCTATTGTATTGTGAACTGTATCATCCCTAATCAAATAAGAATATGTAAACAATTTGAAACTATCATAATTTAGATAAGCACAGCATCTGCAGTAGGTGTAATGTACACTATGAGAGGGGAGAGAAGGGGGAATACACAGTATAATAACTCAACATGAGCAACAAAAGCATGAATGCATTTAGTATGTTTGGTTGTGTTTACTATTTTCTTTTACCCCTGGAGGATTCCAATGCTATTGCTAACATTGTATCTCTCATCTGAATATCAATGATGTTTGCCCAGCCACCATTTAATGCTGAGAAAAGAATGTAGAGTCAGGGCCAGTATGGGAATCCCCAGAAAGAGATGTGACAGACATCTATTTGACACTTGTTTCCACTGCCCGTCTTCGGACCACCACCTACATCGACCTGCTAATGCGAGTTCTATCGTCTATATAACAGAAATGCTCACTGGGAAGGTGCTAAAAGGTCAACGAACCACGTAAGCGACATTTCTTTCCTGCTGCTACTGCTTCAGCTTAAATATCAGTAACATTACTTTTTGAGGGGATCATTTTATATCAGCATTGAGGGGTTCATTTTAGATCAGCATTATTTATCTATCACTATGGAGATGTTCAGAAAGAAATTAGAAGGGGCGGACACAAGACAGACCAAGGAATCAGAGACTTTCCTCCAGTTATCAATAGCCCCTACAGAACAGAAAATAATTCGTTTTCAGAAAAAGGTAGGAGGGAAAGGGCCCCACACAGACTCCGATCCAGTGCTGAATTGCACTTCTTTGAGGTTGAAGCAGTGGCATATGCTAAAGTGAGGATAAGAACGAGAAGACAACATTCTGCAGATTTGTCGTCAGGATATGAAGTGATAAAATGGGAATCTGTTATGAGGAAGTATGGGAGCAAAGTTCACCCAGGTATAGGAAAACATATCCTCATGCAGAAGGGTTCCTGATGTAGGAGAGCAGGATGTTTTTCAGTATCCATGACCACTTGTCAGCCTCACATACGTTACATTAGAACCCACTCTGAAAGATGCTGGAAAGAGAGTGAAAGGAACCTGAAAATATTACATCATAGTTGATCACACCATTGTAACCTATGGAGGAGGCTGAAAAAGAATAAAAAAACTAGTGCACTGACTACAAATAGAAGCACAATGTGACAGAAGCTATCCAATCCAACAAAGTCTATGCCACTGAAAGGTGGGGGAATATAGTGATGAAAAAGGTGCATTACATGTTCCTTCATACATGCTAGAAGAAACATTTGATTACCTGCCTCATGTAACACAGCCACATTTAGGGCACTAGCATCACAGGTCATACCAGCTGTAAGAATAAATTACTTGGTGTTCAGCTGTCTAAATATTATTTATTGGCTTGCCGATGTTAAGTTGGCAAGCTAGAGAAATCGCTAAGTTGGTGAGAGAGATTTCTGAATGCGGGCGGTCACTGCAGGTCGCTACCACTCGTGTTGAGAAAGCAGCCACTCGCCCCAAGGGTAGGTCGCTCCCCCTGCCGCTGCAGCTCCTCCAGCTCCTCCAGGTTCCTGAGTTCCTGAGACCCACCTCACAGTAAGTACCCCCCACCTCCCAGCCCCTCGCTCTGGCCCGCGCTACTCACCCTCTCTCCTGCTCCTGCTTCTTTTCTTCTTTTCTTCTTCTCTGTTCTGCCTCCTCGCTCCTCGTCTGTAATCTTCTTCTGTACTCTTCTTTTCCCCGTCTTCTCTCTTCTTCTCTTCTTCCTCATCTTCTTCTGTGGTCTTCTGCCTTCTGTTCTTCGTTTTCTGTATCTTCTTCTGTGTTCTTCTGTGTTCTTCTGTTCTTCTGGTCTCCTGTTCTTCCGGTCTTCCGTTCTTCTGTTCTTCTGTTCTTCCGGTCTTCTGTTCTTCTGTTCTTCCGGTCTTCTGTCTTCTATCTTCTGCCTTCGGCTCTTTTGCCTCCTCCGTCTTCTTCTCCCTGCGCCTGCCCTCCTGCTCCTGCCTCATCCCCCTCCCTCACTCGCATCCCCCTCTCTATCTCCCCTATCTAACCCATTCACTATCTACCTCCCTCACTCCTCCTATCTACCTATCTCTCTATCTCTCTATCCCACTATCTAACTCCCTCACTCTCCACCTCCTCCTATCTTCCTATATCTCTATCCATTTCTTTATCGATTTCTCTATCTATCTATTTTCTCTATCTATTTCTCTATCTCTCCCCCCCTTCCCGCCACCCCCTCTATTACCTATCTTCCTATCCTCTCACTCTACCTCTCACCCTCACCCACCTCTACAACCCCCCTTCCCCTATCTTCACAACCCTACTCCTATCTTTCTCCCTAATCTCCTAAACCTCCCAACACTCACCCCCTCCACCCTTAAACCCCCCTCCCCCAGCTCTTCCCACTCTACTTGTCCCCCCCTCCCTCGCGCTTTCCCGCCACGACCTCCTGCACGCCCCCGCCCCCCAGCTCCCATTCGCCCCCAGCTGACCCCTCCCCCCTCCTACCTCATATGGCGGCCGCTGCGCAACAGTGGTAGCGACCCTTGACCCAAGGGTAGGTCGCTCCCCCTGCCGCTGCAGCTCCTCCAGGTTCCTGAGTTCCTGAGACCCACCTCACAGTAAGTACCCCCCACCTCCCAGCCCCTCGCTCTGCCCCGCGCTACTCAGGCTCTCTCCTGCTCCTGCTTCTTTTCTTCTTTTCTTCTTCTCTGTTCTTCCTCCTCGCTCCTCGTCTGTAATCTTCTTCTGTACTCTTCTTTTCCCCGTCTTCTCTTTTCTTCTCTTCTTCCTCATATTCTTCTGTGGTCTTCTGCCTTCTGTTCTTCGTTTTCTGTATCTTCTTCTGTGTTCTTCTGTGTTCTTCTGTTATTCTGGTCTCCTGTTCTTCCGGTCATCCTTTCTTCTGTTCTTCTGTTCTTCTGTTCTTCTGTTCTTCCGGTCTTCTGTTCTTCTGTTCTTCCGGTCTTCTGCTCTTCTGTCTTCTATATTCTGCCTTCGGCTCTTCTGCCTCCTCCGTCTTCTTCTCCCCGCGCCTGCCCTCCTGCTCCGGCCTCATCCCCCTCCCTCACTCGCATCCCCCTCTCTATCTCCCCTATCTAACCCGTTCACTATCTACCTCCCTCACTCCTCCTATCTACCTATCTCTCTATCTCTCTATCCCACTATCTAACTCCCTCACTCTCCACCTCCTCCTATCTTCCTATCTCTCTATCCATTTCTCTATCTATCGATTTCTCTATCTATCTATTTTCTCTATCTATTTCTCTATCTCTCCCCCCCCTTCCCGCCACCCCCTCTATTACCTATCTTCCTATCCTCTCACTCTACCTCTCACCCTCACCCACCTCTACAACCCCCCCTCCCCTATCTTCACAACCCTACTCCTATCTTTCTCCCTAATCTCCTAAACCTCCTAACACTCACCCCCCTCCACCCTTAACCCCCCTCCCCCAGCTCTTCTCACTCTACCTGTCCCCCCCTCCCTCGCGCTTTCCCGCCGCGACCTCCTGCACGCCCCTGCCCCCCAGCTCCCATTCGCCCCCAGCTGACCCCTCCCCCCCTCCTACCTCATATGGCGGCCGCTGCGTGACTGCGCAGCGGGCGCGCGCAGCGGGCACGCCGCTGGCGCGCCGGAGGCACGCCAGAGGCAAGCCCGTCTGCGCCCGTCCGCGCCTGGCCCGCGCCCAGCGCCACGACCCCTGGTCCCCAGCTATCCCAAGCCCCGCTGATCCGCTACGACCCCACCACCCTCCACGCCCTCAACCCAGGACGCTCCAACACCTGCTTCCAAGCTCACCCCACACGCACCCATGGACCCTTCGCCTGCAACTCCTGCAAACGCATCTTCCACCACGCAACTACCACGACCACAAGCCCACGCGCTATCAACCACCTCAAGTGCATCCTAGTCAACGCTCGCTCCGTCCACAAACACGCCGTTGAACTCTGGGACCTCCTGGACTCCACAGCACCGGACGTCGCCTTCATCACGGAGACCTGGATGAACGCCTCCTCTGCTCCAGACATCGCCACCGCCATCCCCGAAGGCTACAAGATCTCCAGAAAAGACCGCACCAACCAAGTAGGAGGAGGTATCGCCATCGTCTTCAAAGACTCCATCAGCGTCACCACCTCCACCGAAGACGCCCCTCTCGCCGCTGAACACCTGCATTTTCAGATTCGCACCGACCCGAGGACCACCCTCAGAGGATCCCTCATCTACCGTCCTCCCGGACCACGTGCCCCTTTCAGCGACGCCATCGCCGACTTTATCTCCCCGCACGCCCTCGCCTCACCGGACTACATCCTCCTAGGCGACCTCAACTTCCATCTGGAACAAAACAACGACCCCAACACCACCACCCTGCTCGACAACCTCGCCAACCTCGGCCTCAAACAACTGGTGAACACCGCCACCCACATCGCCGGACACACGCTCGACCCTATCTTCTCCGCCAGCAAACACGTCTTCTTCAGCCACACCTCCAACCTACACTGGACCGACCACAGCTGCGTCCACTTCACATTCCGACGCGAGACCCGCCACCTCCACACTCAACCCATCCCTCGTCGACAGTGGAACAAGATCCCTGAAGAGCAACTCTTCTCCGCACTCGCCGCCAACCAACCCACCCTCACCACCGACCCCAACGACGCAGCCCTCAACCTCACAAACTGGATCTCCAACTGCGCAGACAACCTTGCTCCCTTCAAACGCACGCATCGACAGACCAACACCAAAAAACCTCTCTGGTTCTCTGACACCCTCAAAGAATCAAAGAAAACTTGTCGCGCCCTTGAGAAAGCCTGGCGCAAGGGCCACACCGCTGACAACATGACCGCCCTCAAGAACGCTACCCGCGAACACCACCACCTGATCCGCGCTGCCAAAAGGAACTTTTTCACCGACAGACTGGACAAAAACAGCCACAACAGCAGAGAACTCTTCAGCATCGTCAAGGAGTTCTCCAACCCCAGCGCCAACGCCGTCACGCCCTCACAGGATTTGTGCGAATCCCTCGCCACTTTCTTCCATCGCAAGATCAGCGACCTCCACGACAGCTTCGGACACCAGACCCAACCAAACACCACCGAACCCGCATCCCCGGCCATCACCCTCAACAACTGGACCCACATCAACACGGAAGAAACCAAATCCATCATGAACTCTATCCACTCCGGCGCCCCTTCGGACCCCTGCCCGCACTTCATCTTTAACAAAGCCGACGACATCATCACCCCGCACCTCCAGACCGTCATCAACTATTCTTTTTCTTCTGCTACCTTCCCCGAATGCTGGAAACACGCCGAAGTCAACGCCCTACTAAAGAAACCTACGGCTGACCTGAGCGACCTGAAAAACTTCCGCCCCATCTCTCTTCTGCCTTTCCCAGCCGAGGTAATAGAGAAGACCGTCAACAAACAGCTGACCACCTTCCTGGAAGACAACAACCTGCTTGACCCTTCACAAACCGGATTCCGAACCAACCACAGCACTGAAACCGCCCTCATCTCAGTCACAGACGACATCAGAACCCTGATGGACAACGGTGAAACAGTCGCCCTCATTCTCCTCGACCTCTCGGCTGCCTTTGACACCGTCTGTCACCGCACCCTAATCACCCGCCTCCGCTCTACTGGGATCCAAGGCCAGGCCCTGGACTGGATCGCCTCCTTCCTCGCAAACCGTTCCCAAAGAGTTTACCTCCCTCCGTTTCGCTCAGAACCCACCGAGATCATCTGCGGCGTACCTCAAGGCTCATCACTCAGCCCGACACTCTTCAATGTCTACATGAGCCCCCTCGCCAACATCGTACGCAAGCACAACATCATCATCAACTCCTACGCCGACGACACCCAACTTATACTCTACCTCACCAAGGACCCCGCCAGCGCCAAGACCAACCTACAAGAGGGTATGAAGGACGTCGCAGATTGGATGAGGCTCAGCCGCCTAAAGCTGAACTCTGAAAAAACGGAAGTCCTCATCCTCGGCAACACCCCATCCGCCTGGGACGGCTCCTGGTGGCCCTCGGCACCGCACCGACCCCCACAGACCACACCCGCAACCTCGGCTTCATCTTGGACCCTCTTCTCACCATGACCAAGCAAGTCAACGCCGTGTCCTCCGCCTGCTTCCTCACCCTCCGCATGCTCCGCAAGATCTTCCGCTGGATCCCCGCTGACACCAGAAAAACCGTGACCCATGCCCTCGTCACGAGCCGCCTGGACTACGGCAACACCCTCTACGCCGGGACCACAGCCAAACTCCAAAATCGCCTGCAACGCATTCAAAACGCCTCTGCCCGCCTCATCCTCGACGTACCCCGCAGCAGCCACATCTCCGCACACCTGAGACACCTGCATTGGCTCCCAGTCAGCAAAAGGATCACCTTCCGACTTCTCACCCACGCACACAAAGCCCTCCACGACAAGGGACCGGAATACCTCAACAGACGCCTCAGCTTCTACGTCCCCACCCGCCTCCTCCGCTCCTCTGGCCTCGCACTCGCTGCTGTCCCTCGCATCCGCCGCTCCACAGCGGGTGGGAGATCTTTCTCCTTCCTGGCGGCCACGACCTGAAACTCCCTCCCCACCAGCCTCAGGACCACCCAGGACCACTCCGCTTTCCGGAGACTCCTAAAGACCTGGCTGTTCGAGCAGCGATAACCCCCCCTTTCCCCCTAGCGCCTTGAGACCCGCACGGGTGAGTAGCGTGCTTTATAAATGTTAATGATTTGATTTGAGGAAGCTGCTGATTGAGTAGAAAATCTACTCGAGTGGCAGAAAGAAGATAGCACCCTCTGGAGCTCCGTTTAATGCTGTACACACTGATTTTGCAGCATGGAAGAAACTCCTGGAGCTGAAAATCAGTGCGAACAGCACAACTCAGTCAAACTTTGCTACTTGCAGTAGTAGCACTGAAGAGTTTTTTCACCACTTCACAGAGTTCTGCATGGCAGAACTCCACAAACTCCGCCCAGGCCTAGAGATTTGCCAACAATTTTATCAAGGACTCTCACTAGTGCATCTAACACCAAATGCACATCAAACAGATACCAGGTCATTTTGCCTAATTACACTTTTATGATTTTTATCAAATTTATATCTATTTGGTTAGCTAGGATCTATCAATATTTGCAAAACCTGAGCAGGCGCATTATTGTCCTGGATGGCAGCATGTAGTCAATATGTATCATTTACTAGAGAAAATCAATTAGTGAGAGATGAGGAGCTAACCCCTTTATTCTTACTTTTAGATGCTAAAAGGCTTCCTTACATACGTCCATACATACACACAAATACATACATGCCTAAATACATACATACATCTACATCATAGGCTCGAGTTTTTATGTGATCCATTATAAACCTGCTCACCAAATATATCTAATTTATGAAGGTGACTATGGCGTGTTCAAAATCTTGCAGAATATAGCAGTGGTGAAATATCCTTTGGCCATATTTATAAGAAACCATAGTCACATTATAAGCTGCACTCAGGATCTCCTTTTAGGTCGACATCTTGGGGACTTTAAGAGAGTCAACCTAAGAACACAATCTGCCCGTTGGCTTTGTGGTTTGTAACTCACACTTTCTGGCTTTCCAGTTAGTCCCTCTCATTGCCTAACGGTGTTTTCTGTATCCTTCCACAAACTCACTTTCTGTTAGTAGGCCTTTAAACTTGTTCTTATCTCATCACACTTGTGCATTCACTGATAATTGTCAAATGTCATGCGCTGTGTTCTGAGAGCACTTGTTTATCTTTCTGTCTCTGACTTCAAAGTGAGAGGATTTACGTGACAATCTTGCTGGTTACTGGGAGTAGGAAAGAGTTATTTTCTAACACATGACAACATTCAAAATAACTGTGTAAGTATTTTAAAATACATCAAAATTAAGAGCACACAAAGGAAGCACATTTTTTGTTATCTCTGAAGTGTGTTTGAAACAAATACTTTAATATGATCAAAATAAAACAAAACACTAGGTGAGGCCATTTCTACACATTATTCTTTGTGTGCTGTATAGGTTTATTGACAAAGCTGTATGTCTCTGCAAATGTAATGGTCATTTCAATTGAAAATGGGTTGTCTGTAATGGCAATGTGCTGCCACACCATGAAAACTCCACTGTACGCCACTTCACTCTACTCTGCACCACCTCCCACCACTGCACTCTAATGTGCACCACTCCACTTTATACCACTCCACACCACTGCACTCTACGCCATTGTACTGTACACCACTTCATGTTATTCCTCTCTACTCCACCCTCTACCTCTCTACTCTATAACAATGCACTTTTCCCACTCTACTCTACACCACTACTCTCTTCATCACTGCACTCTGCACAACTCCAGTCTAGGCCACACCAATCTAATCTGCAATCTAATCTGCACAACTACACTCTATGGCTTTGTACTCTATGTCACTCTGCCATATTGCACTCTACGCTACTGCACTTGATGCAATACACTCTACACCAATGCACTTTACTCTGTAACACTCAACTATATGTCCCTGCACTTTATGGCAATCCACTGTACACTACTCTAATCTACCTTACACTTCTGTACTCTGTGCCACTGCACTTTACTCCACTTTACTCAATGCCAACACACTCTATGCCACTTCACTTTACACTGAAGCAATCTACTCTACACCACTGCACTCTACACCCCTCTACTCCACTCTCCACCACTCCAGTGTTTGCCAGTGCACTTTATGCTACTCTACTGTAACCACTTCACTCTGTGCCAATGTACTGTACACAACTGCATTCTGTCACTGCACTCTAATCCACTGCACTCCACTCTGCATCACTGCACTCTACAGCACTGTTCTCTACACCAATCACACTATGACACCCTACTCTGCAATACTGCTTTCTGATACCAAACTC
Organism: Pleurodeles waltl; assembly: GCF_031143425.1. Taxonomy (NCBI): domain Eukaryota; kingdom Metazoa; phylum Chordata; class Amphibia; order Caudata; family Salamandridae; genus Pleurodeles; species Pleurodeles waltl. Next base: position 630,919,058 of record NC_090447.1, read on the forward strand.
CACATCAGTCTACTCTGCACTACTCCACTCTACTCACCTGCACTCTGAGCCACTGCACTTTATGGCACTATACTCTACTCTGCCCTGCTGTATGCTACTCTACACAACTCTATGTCACTGAGGAACTGTCAGTGACATTTTAATTGCAGGCCTGCCTTGCTGGCTGCTTTTAAATTAAAGTTATATGCAAATTCAACTTTGGAATTAAAAGTAGTTCCAAAGTCTTAAACTACCTTATTTATACATATAAGTCCCCCCTAAGGTGTGCCCTATGTGCCCCTAGGGCTGGGTGCCATGTAACTATAAGCAGGGACCTTATAAAAATAGTTTTATAAGCCCTGGTGAGGTAAAAACAGCCAAATTCGTTTTTCCCTCATTGTAGTAAATGGCCTTCATAGGCTAGAATGGGGAGACTTTATTTTAATTTTTAAAGTCTCCTTAAATGATGCATACCAAGAATTTGGTATCAAATTAATTGTTGTAATATATCCCACAACTTCCAGTTGTTGGATTTAATATAACTTGTTCAGGTAAAGAGTTTTAAACTTTACCTGAAAAGTTGCCAATTTCAGCCCTGCATTGTTTTTGCTGCTGTGCTCTGATTGGCCAGCCTCTAGCAGCTTGGCCAAGCTGCCTTGATGAGGTGTGAAGTGGCCTGGCTTCACACAAAGGAATGTGCCTGTGGGAAGGAATCTCCCCTCAGCAGATGGTGAGGCAGGAAGGGGGAGGGCTGACAAATTGGTCTTCAAAGACAGAGAAGGACATTTGGAGCAACCAGCAACACCCCCACATCCTGCAACCCCAGACAACTAGGTGCCCCCTTGATTAGATTAGGAGAGGGCAGGAGAGGGGTGTGTTTATGATTTTTAGCCACACCAGTGGGTGGGCTCAGCCAGATGTAACCTCCAAAAATCAGATTCAGCCATGATGGATTTTTAGAGAATGTTGCCTCCTGGGATTGATGTTTGCCACACTTCCCAGGAAGTGGTCATCACAGGGGGAAGGACCCTGCACCTGATTGGAAAACCAGTATCCCCCTGCTTTTCACCCAGGAGCAAGGATAAAACTGTCAGACCTGCACCCACACCTCAGTTCCCTACCACATCCAACAAGGAAGAACTGCAGAAGAAGAAGGACTGCCCTGCTGGATCCCTGGCCTGCACCTGGAACCTGCACTCAGAAGGACTGCACCAGCTGCACACCTGGGCTTCACCACAAGAAGGACTTTGCCTGGCTTCAACTGGTTCATGGAGGGACTCCCTGTTTGCTACAGGTGAAAAAGTGCTATCCAGAGTCCCCTGCACCAACTCCTGAAGAAAGCGACCAACTGACCACTGACAAGTGGCCAAAAAGGAGTTTGCGCCAGGTGCATTCTGGGAGTTGTAGTCCGCACCCCCCAAGGACCATCTCAGAACTTCTGGACCCTTGGGGTGAGCTGTGGACCCTAAAAGAACCTTAAAAGGACATCTGGGAGAAGCCCCAGAAGTTTGGAGAAGTTTGGACAACTTTTGTAAAAAAAACTCCATAGAGAGACCGACCCGCCGCAGCAACTCTAGCCGGCTTGACTCAACCGTGACCCAGCCTGATTTGCTGGTTCGTCCCGCTGAAGAAAATCTCCGAAAAAGAGACTACGTCCGAAGGTAAAAAGTTGACCGGGACCTCCCAGCCAGCGTATCCGAGGAGGGCTACCTGGACGTCGGATTAAGATCCAGGTTTACCCCGGTCGAAGGATTTTCACCTCGAAAAAACGACTAAGTCCGAAGGAAAAAATCTCCACCGAGGATTCCAGCATCGCGTATCCGGAGAAGGGCTCCAGGAGGTCGGATTGGACTGGCAGGTTTGTCCCGCTGAAAAAAATCTTCGAAAAAGAGACTAAGGGGGTCATTCCGACCCCGGCGTGCGTCGGGCGCCCAGCGGGAAAGGCCCTGCAACATAGAAGCCGGCTCCGAATGGAGCCGGCGGTGTTGCAGGGGTGCGACGGGTGCAGTTGCACCCGTCGCGATTTTCACTGTCTGCTGTAAGGGGGCCCCTGCACTGCCCATGCCAGTGGCATGGGCAGTGCAGGGGCCCCCTGGGGCCCCACGACACCCGTTCCCGCCATCCTGTTCCTGGTGGTAAAAACCGCCAGAAACAGGCTGGCGGGAAGAGGGTCGGAATCCCCATGGCGGCGCTGCTTGAAGCGCCGCAATGGAGGTTCAGCCCAGCCAGGGGAAATCCGGCGGGAGACAGAATGGGCAGGAAAGCACCGCCAGCCTGTTGGCAGTGCTTTCCGTCGTTCGCGGCCCTGGCGGGTTTTACCGCCAGGGTCGGAATGACCCCCTAAGTGTGAAGGTAAACTTTTAACCGAGGCCTCCCGTGGCCTGTAGCCGAGCAGGGCTCCATCGCGGTCGGCCTGAAACTTTGACTTTGCCCCAGTCGAGGTGCAACCAGATGACCCGATTGGCGCTTTTTGTTTCTAGGGGCAAAAAAAAAGAATACATCTTAAAAAATTCATATCTCCGGTTCCCCTTATCCGATTTTATTCGTTTTGGTGTCATTTTAAAGATATAAATATAATTTATTTTTATAAATTGGTTTTGGATTTTTAAACTGTTTCCTGTGTTTTATTTAAAAACAGTTTTGTGATATTTGAATGCTTTACACTCTGTCTCCTAAGTTAAGCCTTGACGCTCGTAGCCAAGCTACCAAGGGTTGAGATGGGTTTAATTTACTGAGACCTAACTGGACCTTAGTGGAGGATAGTGGCCTATTGCTAAGTGTAGGTACCTACCTGCCTTTACCAATAATCCATTTTCCAACATCCGAATTTTATCTGGCATAAATATAGTGTTGTAGATATTGTCTACAAAAATATTGCATGATTACAGATCATATAAAACCCACCCCAAAGGGACTCTATATTTGGAAACATTTTTAGGACAAAACCTTCACGTCCTGTGATATTGGACCTCGTTTGCATTTAAACTTTTTTTTTTTTTTTTATTGCTACACAAGCCATTGTGTTAGGTATACTCTGACTATCATCAAATCAGGTGTCATTCACAAAATATTTTTTGCATTTTAATTTGATTGCGCATTCTTGTACAGCAAAGTCATAGGTTTGACATTCTGAAAAATAGCTTCACAGAAAAATCACAGGAGGTACAGCAGCATCACTAATTACAGTAACATAACCTTAAAAGTAGTTATTAGCTTAATTTTAGATAGCAGATACAGGAATTCGCCAAGTGACAGGGAAGCCCCATCAACCTCCAAGGCATCATCTGTTCTTTTGGCATTTGTCTCCCGAAGTGCACAGGTAAACCAAGACGTGTGTCTCACTGTGCCACTCGGTTCAAGCTAGCCGGGCTGATAAGGGGTCATACCCTGAAACCGGTCCCAGGATGCTTGTTTCCAGGCTGGACAGGAGCTGACCTGGCAAATCGAGCTGCCCTGTTGCCATGGGGAGTAGGGTCAAGACTGATTTGCATTTGGCTGAGTCTAAACTGTAATGGTGTGTTGAGCAAAAAAATGATGGATTCAGGCCCAGATCTCTGACTGGGATGGAATGTTTGAAATTGTTCAGCATTCCCCCATCATCGGCTCTTTTTGCAGTATTGATCCTGCAGCACTCATTGCACATTCCTAGGTAGCCCTTTAAAACATGCCTCAGGCCTAGCATTACAGCTTGTGTGCTGTTTTAAATTGCCAATTTGCCCAGGCAAAAATAATCTTTTGCAGTCCTAAACCTCTATTTTTAATACACAAGGTTAAGGTAGGCCCCCAACAGCCCACAGCGTAGGGAACATTGTATTTAAAAAGTAGGGTCTGTGTTTATGTTTTATATGTCCTGGTAGGGAAAAACTAAATTCATTTTTCACTAATGTGAGGCCTACCTCTGTCTCATTAGATAACACTGAGTGACGTTATTACATTTAATAAGTTTGAAAGTTTGATTGGGAACAGGTCGAAATGTTATGTCTCAAAAGCTTTGTAATGTAACATCTTCTTTAATGGTAAAGTCAGATTTTAAGTCACAGTTCTGAAAATGCCACTGTTAGAAAGTTGGCAATTTATTACCTAACCATTTGGTGCCTGCAGCCTGTGTCCTGGGTCACATGACAGTGAATAGTTGTCAGTTGGTCTTTGTGTATTTCTCCTAGACACTGAGACAAAGGGGAACTAAGGCCCAGATTTATACTTTTTGCTGCAAGACTGCGCAAATGCAGTTTTGCGGCAAAACGTATGGCGGTGACTTGCGCCATTCAACAGCGCCAGATGGGCACCATATTAATGAATGCTAAACTTGGGTTAGCATCTTAAAAAAAGACACTAGCCGGGTGAGGCTGGCAGTAGGGAAGAAGGGGATTGCGCGTAAATAAATGATGCTAGCCTGGTAAGAGGCAAAATAAATGCCTCTAACCAGACTAGCGCCATTTCCCGGACACAACCACTAAAAACATGACTCCTGTCTTAAGAAAGACAAGAGTCATGCCCACCACCCCAATGGCCAGCACAGGGGGCAAGTGTCCCCTGGGCATGGCCATTGCACCCTATGCCATGCAGGGGACCCCAAGTTAGGGCCCCTGATGGCACTTGAAAAAAATATATATATATATATTTACCCATACTTACCCTACCCACCTGGGATGGGGTTCCCCATCCTTTGGTGTCCCGTTGGTGTGGGTGGGGGTGTTTCTGGGGCTTGAGGAGGACACCTGTGGGCCCATTTCCATGGTGTTTAACCATGGAAATGGGTCCACAGGTCCCCTAACGCTTCGTCTGACCCAGGTGTTAAATAATGGTGCAAAGAAAGCTTTGCACCATTAATTAGCCCCTGCTCCTACTTGTGCATCATTTTAGCACGGGGGAGAAATATGGGGCTATGGGTAGAGCACCATTTTTTGATGGGAATGCCTACCTTGCATCTCACTGATGCAAGATAGGTGTACACATCCAAAGAATGGTGCAAACTCCTATATTTTTATGCTAGATGTGTCTAACATCAAAATATAAATATGGAGTTAGGTTTGCGCCAAATTTGCGTAAATAAAATGACCACATTTGCTGCAATATATATGGGCCTAGGTCTTGGCAGGATGGGGTTTTTGCCAGGATAGCTGGGGCAGAGATGTTCCATATTCCATTTACATACATGATAGAGAAAATCTGGAAGCCACACAATCTTCAGGATAGAGTTACTCAACTTTTGCATCTTCTCCATTGTTCCAATAAGGGAGTCAGATTCCATTTCCATAATAATGGAAATACTAAAGTATTTTCAGCAGCAACTAGCTATGCAAAAACTTGTCTATGATCATCTTTGAAGTTAAAATATGGGAGTAATAATCCAATAAAGTATCTAACTTTCATTGACATATTCCTGATGTAGAAATGTTTTGACAAATTATTGCATAATAGGGCCAGACTGGCCTATAGGGCAATCAGGCAGCACCTGATGGCATGGTCTGACAGGTCAGTAAGTGGGACAGTTTTTTGGTTGCTTGTGGGCCTGTTTGGCGGGATATTGGGACTGTTAATTACCCTGATATTGAAACAAACGTTGCCTGCAACAAGCTCAAATCCATGCAGTCATTCATACTTTGCAAATCATTTGTACAACATGTCTCTTTACAAGTTCAAAACTGATGAAATGTGCAAATATGGGCCTCGGTTGTAGGTGTCTAAGTAACTAATGAGTGCCACTTTTGCTTTGGTGATATGTCCTATTTTCTGTCCCAGTTCGACCCTGTTGCTCCACAGATTACAAGAATTAAATTAAAAGCATGGCAGAATAAAGTTCACTGTTGGTTCTGATGAAAAGTTGGTCACTTATTTTGGATGTTGAAATCACTATCGATGAAAATGGCCTTTCTGCAAATTTGCACATCAATTCAACAGAAAAACACATTACTCTAGACTACAACAGTTTCCACAACTATACCATGAAAAATGTTTTTACTGTCAACTGTTAAGTTTAGATATTAGTAAGAGGACAGATGGGAATATTATTCTTTTTATAACTAATGAATTTAATGGTTGTGTGTACTAAAGAAATAGGTCAATTGCTCTGCAAGCCACATTTTAAAATAAAAACGCATTGGGACGTGGGGACCATGTGAGAGAAACAACCCCAAGTGACAAAAATGGGACACGTTATCAAATGCAGCACTCACTGCGCAAGAAAGATAGCAGTACTTTGCATGCAATACTTTGCCTAGCTCTAGGGCTTAAAAAGCAGCATTGGCAACCTCTTGACCTGTTAAAAGGAGTGCTTGTATTCTTAACAGATATTCCTGGCAGCACATTGTCTGTGACAGTCTGCCCGACATCTTAAATGAATAATTATGGATATACCCGAGGACACCCATTAGCCATTAGCTGGAATTGACAATAAGATCGTGGGAGCTGCTATTGTATTGTGAACTGTATCATCCCTAATCAAATAAGAATATGTAAACAATTTGAAACTATCATAATTTAGATAAGCACAGCATCTGCAGTAGGTGTAATGTACACTATGAGAGGGGAGAGAAGGGGGAATACACAGTATAATAACTCAACATGAGCAACAAAAGCATGAATGCATTTAGTATGTTTGGTTGTGTTTACTATTTTCTTTTACCCCTGGAGGATTCCAATGCTATTGCTAACATTGTATCTCTCATCTGAATATCAATGATGTTTGCCCAGCCACCATTTAATGCTGAGAAAAGAATGTAGAGTCAGGGCCAGTATGGGAATCCCCAGAAAGAGATGTGACAGACATCTATTTGACACTTGTTTCCACTGCCCGTCTTCGGACCACCACCTACATCGACCTGCTAATGCGAGTTCTATCGTCTATATAACAGAAATGCTCACTGGGAAGGTGCTAAAAGGTCAACGAACCACGTAAGCGACATTTCTTTCCTGCTGCTACTGCTTCAGCTTAAATATCAGTAACATTACTTTTTGAGGGGATCATTTTATATCAGCATTGAGGGGTTCATTTTAGATCAGCATTATTTATCTATCACTATGGAGATGTTCAGAAAGAAATTAGAAGGGGCGGACACAAGACAGACCAAGGAATCAGAGACTTTCCTCCAGTTATCAATAGCCCCTACAGAACAGAAAATAATTCGTTTTCAGAAAAAGGTAGGAGGGAAAGGGCCCCACACAGACTCCGATCCAGTGCTGAATTGCACTTCTTTGAGGTTGAAGCAGTGGCATATGCTAAAGTGAGGATAAGAACGAGAAGACAACATTCTGCAGATTTGTCGTCAGGATATGAAGTGATAAAATGGGAATTGAAGAACCAGAACCTTTTGGGCCTGGCGGCGCAGGGTACGCCTAAAATCTCCTTGGATTCACCTGCCTCAACTAACAGAGACACGGGACACTCTGTCAGGCGTAAAAGATCAGATTTTATTAGCTGCAGCTAGTACAGTTGTCCAAGAAGTACACAAGGTATGTTCTCAGGAGACTGCCACTTTACTTTGTGGCGCACAATCTTATATACCGTATAAAAACATTTATTAACTACATACACTCTCAGAACACATAGAAAGGAGCCAGTAAGAATAACGTAAAGATAGAACAGAGTCAATAGAAATGTCGGAAAACAAGACAGAACAAAGTATCAAGTGACTTAAGGTCGCCTCCCCTCCAGCTGTGTTTGTCACCCCTCCCTTGAACTAATTCATTAACCGATCCACAACGAAGTTGCATGTGGTGCGATAAGTTTGTGTGCGTTTGGAGGACAGTTGTGAAATGAGAGAATACTAGCAAAGGACAGCGAAGGCCAGACGATAAGATAAGATCGGCGGAGAATAGTGTGAGCCTACAGATAGTTGAAACAAGGATTAGAAAACCAGACAGGGATTAGTGTACTCGGTCAGACCTTAATACCAGTCTTGTAAAGATAGAGGCAGAAGACTGTTTTGAACACCATGTTGCAGAATAAGCAGAAAAGGCAGAATGGACTTCGTTCGCTGTGCTGCCTGAGTGAAGGCAACATAAAATGGTGGCGGGCCACAAAATGGCGGGTCGATACGATCGTATTAAAAATCGAATTTCCTCAGACCCTCCTTTTGCCAGAACTCAGGCAAGATACACAAACTCATGTTAATCTGAGTCGATGTCTATGGCCATGAGGTCATCAAGCTGTTGCTGTACCATCATTTTGATATTCTCTGCTCTTTGTGACTTGGGTTTGGGAATACATGCAGTAGCACATAGGTTGCAGACGGCAGGACCGCAGTGCATACAAAGACAACAAGAGAATATAAAAGCTAAAATTACTCCAAAGAATGTCAATACCTTCCAACCCCATTTGGACAGTAATCCCCAAAACCACTCTGAAAAGGACCAATCTCCTTCGTCCTGATGAATCGACTCGGAGATTATGTGTAACTTAGAGATGGCTTGGTATACTGTCGGAGCGTCATTAGGTATGAAAATACAGCAACTTGATCCGATCAATTTGCATACTCCACCACGGTCCGCAAGAACAAAGTCTAAGGCAACACGGTTCTGCAAGGTCATAAGACGATCAGCCTGTAGTTCAGCTGTAATGTTACTTAAAGCTCCTACAGTGATGTCTATGGTGGTTTCTACGACACGAACCAATTGCCTTATATTTCTGCTGTTGGCCATTGGACCCCAGAAGGGAAGAAATCCTTTGAGGAAATCTCCTCCCTCTTGTCCTGCTGTGTCTTTCGAATCCACAATCCCTCTGCCATATCTATTTTTATGATGGTTCGCAGGAGCGGTGTATGTAGGGGGAAGAAGAAAGGCTATATAACAAGTACCAGAAAAATCAGCTGGCAACCATGTATAAGCCCTATCGTGGCAAACGAAGTATGTACCTTGAGATGGTACTAACGGCGGTGAATTCAGGGCTGAATAAACATATGTATGGGAACATAAACTTTCTCTTTGTCCGGTGTTTGGAGTTCTACCATTTATTTGCAGACAGAAATTTCCTTGTTGGGGTATGACCCGTATCGGAGGAGATTTTCCTTGCTCAACCTTATCATTGAGGCTGGAAATGTAATTAGTTATGTTCCAATTGGTATATGCTTTTCTTTCATCTATGGAAGCTTCACTTTTTTCCATGATTTTAGCCATAGCTACCATTCCCTTTATCAATAAACTATGACTGAAATCTGAACCAACACTATGTGAACTGACAGGTTGTTTAATTTTACTTTGATATGCATTATTGAAAATGACAAAATAAGCCCAAGCGGAACCTTCATAGGAGAATGGAAGAACTAAATATGGCATTCCATTTTCTACTGTATGTGGTATGAGTCCACACACCCAACAGTCAGTTGTATTGATCACTAACTGATGTTGATGTAACAACTGGACGAAGGAATTGTTAAAGTATTCAGTTCTTCTGATGAGTTCATGCTGGGGAAGAGTGTGAAATAGGTGCGGAGAGATAGTAGAAGAAGATGTAGAGGTAGGAGAAGAGACAACTTTTTGCTGCAGAGTAATAATGATCCAGTTTACAGATGCCAAAAGAATACACGACAATATAATGACGCATAGAGCAATACTACAACGACTACATATTTCTTTACAATTATTCTTTACATTTTTACTTTCTCTTTTATCTAATGTAGCCTCCATCTTTCTAAGTGGATGCTCACGGCATTCTTCCTCAATCACTGTAGTCACGATTATCTACCGTCCTATGACACTGTGAGGTCCTGCAGGCCTATTGCCACTTACTCAGGTCGTGACTAAGACTCCTACCATGACCCTGCAACCGGGATAGAGTACTACATAGGAGAGAAAGTTACAAGTTCTTTGGTCTTGGTCTCAAATTATAGCGTTCCTGTCCAGAGGCAGTCTGGTTTTGAAACAATGTTCCTGGATTTGTCGTGTTCAAGCGTCGATGCGATGGTATTGCTTCTTGAAGGATGTCGTCGTCCTCTTTCTCAGAAAGTGTTCCAATTAGACGCGCATCACTGAATGGTACAAATTGCGGAACTTTCTCACTTTCAGAGTTACTGATGCCTCTACGGACCCACTGATCGAAAGGCAAAGGCAAAGGCACTTTCTTGCAGTGCACGGCATGCACCCAGTTTTTCTTTCCTTCGACTTTAACTGCTGTTCTTGTGGTCAAAAGAACCAGGCGTGGCTCTCTCCATCGGGGCTCCAAATTTCTCTGTCGTTGGAAATTTTTCGTGCAGACCCAGTCACCTGGTCGGATGGAATGACCTGGGTCTGTGGAAGCCTCTGGTAGAGCACTCTGAACCTGTTGATGAAGAACACGCAATTTAGTTGTAAGGTCATGCAAGTAGTCAATCAACATCGGGTATGGCAAGTCTGAGTATTTCTTAGGGCGAGGAACTCCCCATACATTAGCTGGGCGACCAAATATCACTTCGTAAGGGCTAAGCCCCAAACGAGAGTGTACTGCTGTTCTGGTGGACAGAAGAGCCAATGGTAAAGCATCAGGCCAATTAAGTCCTGTGCTAGCTTGCACCTTAGCAATTTTAAGCTTCAAGGTTCCATTGTAGCATTCTACTAAACCAGCCGACTGTGGGTGATTCGCCGCGTGGAACTTCTGTTTTATGCCAAGACCTGCACAAACTTTTTGCATGACTTGACCCACAAATTCGCTCCCATTGTCACTCCAGACAATGCGCGGCAAACCAAACCTAGGGAAGAATTCTTTCAAAAGTATTTTGGCAGTTGATAAAGCAGTATTGTCCTTCAGAGGGTAGGCTTCTACCCATCTAGAAAAAGCACATACTACCACCAGAACATATTTGAGGTTGTTGCATCGTTCCATGTGAATATAATCGATCTGCAACACCTCAAATGGATATGTTGGAGGAGCAAAATGACCTGCTGGAGTTGGGGTTCCCTTTCCCGGATTGTACATCAAGCAAACAATACAATGTTTTACTACATTATTTGCACACTTTGGGATCCCCTCATTTTGCCACACTGGAGCCAGAAGTTTACATATTCCTTTTGCACTTAGGTGAGCTGGACCATGTGCCATAGTAACTACAGGTAGTACATAAGCATCTGGTAACAGCCAACGTTGATGTTCTGATAATTCAACCCAACATCCCATCTCATCTAACATTCCTGTACTTTCCTTCCACTTTCTCAACTCATTCTCCGTAGCCTCTCCTTGAATTGATTTCACACTCTCTACTGTATCTTCACACATTCCCTTTTCTCTTACGCAGTTTGCGGGACCTGCAACATACATTCGACTTGTGTTGTCTCTGGCTGTCTTTTTCGCTACCTCATCTGCAAATGCATTTCCTCGACCAACATCGTCCACAATCTTTTTGTGTGCACTACACTTCACGATCGCTATCTGAGTAGGCATTGTAAGTGACTCAAGAAGTTCAGTCACTAATTGACCATGTTGTATCTTAGTACCATGGGAAGTAAAGAATCCTCTTTCCTTCCATAAGCGCCCAAAGTTAAACGCTACACCAAAAGCGTATTGGCTATCAGTGTACACGTTTACTCTTTTTCCTTCGGATAACACACACGCTCTAGTTAAGGCTATCAATTCAGCTGCCTGAGCTGAATTATGTCTAATGCGTGCTGTCTCCACAATCGTATGCAAAGTAGTAATAGCGTAGGCTGAAACTGTATCTCCATTCGGGAGCTTGAAACAAGAACCATCTACCCATAGTGTTCCATCTGGATTCACCAATGGCGTGTCTTTTAGGTCAATTCTACCCTTAGTCTCTTCTTCAGTACGGAGAAAACAATCATGCTGTTCAGAGACATCTCTCTCTTCTGGAAGAGGCAACAAAGTAGCTGGATTCAGGGTATTACATCGTTTGATGTGTATGTGACTAGCCAAAAGCGTCAGCTCATATCCGGACAACCGAGAACTCGTAAGATGCTGCGTTTTTGTCCTATTTAGTAAAATATCCACTGCATGTGGCACCATAACAATGAGAGTATTATCTAGCACTACTCCAGCAGACTGTCGAATAGAAATTGCTGCTGCCGCTGTCGCCTTAAGACAACTAGGCAATGCTTTAGCTACTGGATCTAACGTAGCTGAGAAATATGCGCATGGTCGCTGTTGATCTCCAAAACGCTGTGTTAAGACTGACAATGCACAACCCTCTCTTTCGTGGACATAGAGCATAAAGGGCTTACTGTAATCAGGAGTACCCAATACAGGAGCAGAACACAAAGCAATACGCAAATCAGTAAAACTCTTCTGACACTCGTCAGTCCACGGAAGAGGCTGAGGCGTATCTTTTAAAGTTAGCGCCAACAGCGGTTTAGCCAATAAAGAGAAACTCGGAATCCACTGTCTACAATAAGAAGTAATGCCCAAAAAGGCACGTACCTCTCTTTGTGTGGATGGCACTGACATTTGTGCAATTGCCTGAATTCGTTCGGGGGTCAATCGTCGTCCCTCCTTTGACAAGAGATGACCCAAATAAGTCACCTCGCGACAGACATATTGTAATTTAGAAGGAGAAACCTTGTGATTTAGATCAAACAAATAACGCAACAGTGCAACGGTCACGTTTTTACAAATCTCCTCTGAATCAGCGGCAACTAACAAGTCATCCATGTACTGAATGAGAGCGGCACCGGACGGTAAGGAAAAGGCATCAAGATGACATTTTAGAGCTTGACTGTAAACAGAGGGACTTTCACAATAACCTTGAGGTGCGCGTTTAAACCGGAAGCTTCGGCCTCCGAGGGAAAAACCAAAAATATCTCTACTCTCTTCAGCGATGGGAATACTAAAGAAAGCATTCTTTAAATCGATAACTGAAAACCAAGTCGCTGTAGAAGGTATCATCGTCAACAGAGCAGTGATATCTGGGACTACAGGAAACTGCGGTACGACAATCTTGTTTACCTCCCGAAGATCAATTACAAAACGATAAACAGGAGGCTGAGAAGGATCAGTGCGTTTAAGAACCGGAAGAACAGGACTGTTACATATATTTCCTCTCGTTTCCTCAACCACACCCTTCTGAATCAAATCATGGACAATTTCCAGAAGTGCTTTCTCACCTTCAGTAGAGATTCTGTATTGCGGAATACGTGGCATTTCAGCATTGGGCTTGAGAGTAACAACATAAGGTGGGATCTCAAGACAACCAACGTCATTCGGACCCGTAGCCCAAAGCGTTTCGGGAAGAGAAAGCAATTCAGGTGGAAATTGATCTTTTGATAAGTACATTGGACTAGTCATTTTCTGTCCTAGAGTGAGGTATACACCAGAAGGTGAACAATATATCGTAGCATACATTCTTTTTAATAGATCTAAACCCAACAGATTTTCACCACAACCATTCGTCAGAAGAAGCGGAGCTTCTAAATCATAAGGGCCTATTGAAACAGGCAAAGGGCAAGAAACTGGATTGCGAACAGGGGCGCCAGAAAATCCTACAGATACATTCGTTAAGCCAGACAAAGGTGCGCCAGGGAGTTTAGAATGAATGATAGAGCTTCTCATGGCACCAGTATCTAAAAGAAATGGCTCTGAAACACCCATTGTAGTGACATTAACATAAGGTCCATTCTGATCCACTGGAATTGACGTAACCCCCTTACTTTGTCCATGGCTGTCCTATTCAAAATGAAGACTTTCATTCCCTCCTTCAATATACTGATCCTCACTGTAATACTGTGTAGACCTAACATTTTGCTGGTCAAAGTAATTTCCGGAATTTGGAGGAACAAAAGAACGCTGCCCTTGGGTTAACACACCTCGACCTCTACCTCTATTTGCTGACTGAGAACCACCACGACCTCGTGAAGCAAATGTTGCTCCATTACGCTGCAACAATGCCGGACAACTGTTCTTAAAATGACCTTCCTCCCTACAATAAGCACATTGATTGGGACCTAGCAAAGGTCTTGGAATGAATGGTTCAGGCTTTTGATACAACCTCTGAAACTGCGGAGGCTGTTGAAACTGAGGCTGAACATAACGAGGAGGATAAGCCTGTTGCAAGAGAACTTTAGTTTTTAATTCTTTCGTCTTTTTCTCTTGTTTTTCCCTTTCTTCTTTGTCTCTATTTTCATAATATTGTGCAGTAGCCAATATCTGGGCGGAAGAAGAAACTGCCCATGAACTCTCGGAGTCTTTTAGCTTGTGTGATAGTTCAGGAAGCAAGTTATATACGAACTTATCCACAAATAATCGCTGTCCCCCTTCTGTAGCCATATCTTGACCACTGTGATCAATGAATGTCTCCTCAAATCGGGTAAAGAAATCGGAAACACTTTCATCTTTCTTTTGTTTACATGCTGCTAGCTTATCCCAATTAACTCTCAAAGCAGGCATCATTGTTTTCATTAATGTAATAATCCTACCAGGGAGTTCTGAGATCAAAGCGTCGGGCTTTGCACCACCTACTTTACCTCTATCTGCGGCAATAATAGCGTTCCAATCGCCGCCTAATTCTTGAGCGTGATCCTCTCTACGAATTTTAGCCCATATTGTCTGTGGAACTACATTTCCCATCAACATGTCAATATCTGCTAGATTCATAGTACATGCATCAACTGTTTGCGACAACTCTTTATAGTAACCAGCAGGATTTTTGCGTGAATCTGGTAGTGACTGTTTAAGTGCTAAAACTTCAGACCTTTTCCAGGGGACATGTATCCATATGCGCTGAAAATGCGCAGGAATAGCTGGATTAGCACCTACTGCTGCAACTTCTTCCTTCCATATTGGAGAAACCTCTCTCATGGGATAGTTTTTCAGTACTGTCCTAACTGAAGGATCAGAATCAGGAAAAGTCTGTGAGAACAATAGGGATCTGAAAGAAATAAGTGTTCTGACAGCGTTTTCAACCTTAGGACCTACAATAAGTCCTTTGTCAAAGTCAGCCTGAACATCTAACAGATCCTGTGGGACCGAACCCAAATTCATATCCTCCCATTCTTTAGCGAGAGTATCGCACATAACTTTAAAAACATATCTCTGCGTAGGTGCATTCCATTGCAGAAAGGTGGACATAATATCAGACGTACTATATTGGGGACCCTTCTTGATCCATCTACAAGCAAGTGAGTCCAATTTTTCTCGCTCTTCGGAGTCTGGGAATTGACTACGAGACTGTCTTCGAGAAAAAGCTGGAGACACGTTTAAAGCTTCAAAGAAAGGTGATAAGAGACCAGAGACAGTATCGGTAAATCGCTTACGCATAGATGGAGAATTTGACATAAGGATAGGGGACAAGGTATTAGGTGAATTAACTAAAGGAGCATTAGGAATTGCCAAAGGAGCAGAAGGCAAAGGAGTTAAAGGCAAAGCTGGCATAGGCAATACTTGAGGAGGCAAATGTGGAAAAGCTGGAGCAGGCGGAAGCACAACTGGCGGCTGAACAGGCTGTAACATCGGGGGTGCATTAGCACCTTGTACATAGGGCGGAGGCAATTTCAATAAGTGGGACATTAAGGAATCTTCCTCAAAATCTTTTCTTTTATCAAGGGAAGAGATAGGCAACGTCGGATAGCATTTATCTATTGCCATTCGATGCTGTCTGTCTGAAATTTCCATTGCATTATCTATTTCATCATCTTTGAATTGCTGAGCAGCCTGTATAATCGTCATTCCCTGTGTTTTCCTATCTCGTTTCGCTTGTTTAATTTCTCTCTGTTTGGCTTCCTTACGCCAAAGGCGAAAAGAGTCAAACATTGCCGGCCGGGCTTTTCTTTTAAATAACGTTGCTTCCAAATTATCTAGCACATCAGTTTCGAAACTACCATTTTCTGGCCATTTTAAAACACCATCTTTCTTTGTATATCGGGTCCATGTCTTATTAAAGGCAATAGGACCAACACCATGTTTAGAATAGAGCTCATATGTGGGAGTTCCAACCGAAGGAATCGGACAGGAGTCCTCAAGCTGGGAGTCCCTATTACAACCAAAGCAACAAAGTTTTCCAAACTTAGTCAGACCAGACATCTCACGATTTTTACTGGCTGTTCACAAACATCAAGGGGGTAAAACTTTCAGTTTACACAGCACAAATGCACTTACCCCTCGGCTTTGGCCACTGCAATGGCCAAATCTAAGAACCTAAGGACAAAACAAAGACCAAAATTTGTGGGCGCGACCCACCAAATACTTAACTAAGGATGTCTTCTTACACCAACAGAGGCCCGTCTATCGTCTCGCTTTACCATACATCATCAAAGAAAGGGCCAAGGCAGGGCGGCAGTCAGGGCAGCAGTCGTCAGTAGCCGTCAGGAAGGAGTAACCGCGCTGAAAAAGACCTTCGGACCACTTCGACATACAGGGGTCGCTTGACGTGGCTCGCGATTCCTCCAGAATTTTCTTGCGGGGTTCCTCACGACCTTCAGGCAGAACCGGTACCGCTGAAGCCGCCCCACGTTGGGCGCCAGTTGAAGAACCAGAACCTTTTGGGCCTGGCGGCGCAGGGTACGCCTAAAATCTCCTTGGATTCACCTGCCTCAACTAACAGAGACACAGGACACTCTGTCAGGCGTAAAAGATCAGATTTTATTAGCTGCAGCTAGTACAGTTGTCCAAGAAGTACACAAGGTATGTTCTCAGGAGACTGCCACTTTACTTTGTGGCGCACAATCTTATATACCGTATAAAAACATTTATTAACTACATACACTCTCAGAACACATAGAAAGGAGCCAGTAAGAATAACGTAAAGATAGAACAGAGTCAATAGAAATGTCGGTAAACAAGACAGAACAAAGTATCAAGTGACTTAAGGTCGCCTCCCCTCCAGCTGTGTTTGTCACCCCTCCCTTGAACTAATTCATTAACCGATCCACAACGAAGTTGCATGTGGTGCGATAAGTTTGTGTGCGTTTGGAGGACAGTTGTGAAATGAGAGAATACTAGCAAAGGACAGCGAAGGCCAGACGATAAGATAAGATCGGCGGAGAATAGTGTGAGCCTACAGATAGTTGAAACAAGGATTAGAAAACCAGACAGGGATTAGTGTACTCGGTCAGACCTTAATACCAGTCTTGTAAAGATAGAGGCAGAAGACTGTTTTGAACACCATGTTGCAGAATAAGCAGAAAAGGCAGAATGGACTTCGTTCGCTGTGCTGCCTGAGTGAAGGCAACATAAAATGGTGGCGGGCCACAAAATGGCGGGTCGATACGATCGTATTAAAAATCGAATTTCCTCAGAATCTGTTATGAGGAAGTATGGGAGCAAAGTTCACCCAGGTATAGGAAAACATATCCTCATGCAGAAGGGTTCCTGATGTAGGAGAGCAGGATGTTTTTCAGTATCCATGACCACTTGTCAGCCTCACATACGTTACATTAGAACCCACTCTGAAAGATGCTGGAAAGAGAGTGAAAGGAACCTGAAAATATTACATCATAGTTGATCACACCATTGTAACCTATGGAGGAGGCTGAAAAAGAATAAAAAAACTAGTGCACTGACTACAAATAGAAGCACAATGTGACAGAAGCTATCCAATCCAACAAAGTCTATGCCACTGAAAGGTGGGGGAATATAGTGATGAAAAAGGTGCATTACATGTTCCTTCATACATGCTAGAAGAAACATTTGATTACCTGCCTCATGTAACACAGCCACATTTAGGGCACTAGCATCACAGGTCATACCAGCTGTAAGAATAAATTACTTGGTGTTCAGCTGTCTAAATATTATTTATTGGCTTGCCGATGTTAAGTTGGCAAGCTAGAGAAATCGCTAAGTTGGTGAGAGAGATTTCTGAATGCGGGCGGTCACTGCAGGTCGCTACCACTCGTGTTGAGAAAGCAGCCACTCGCCCCAAGGGTAGGTCGCTCCCCCTGCCGCTGCAGCTCCTCCAGCTCCTCCAGGTTCCTGAGTTCCTGAGACCCACCTCACAGTAAGTACCCCCCACCTCCCAGCCCCTCGCTCTGGCCCGCGCTACTCACCCTCTCTCCTGCTCCTGCTTCTTTTCTTCTTTTCTTCTTCTCTGTTCTTCCTCCTCGCTCCTCGTCTGTAATCTTCTTCTGTACTCTTTTTTTTCCCCGTCTTCTCTCTTCTTCTCTTCTTCCTCATCTTCTTCTGTGGTCTTCTGCCTTCTGTTCTTCGTTTTCTGTATCTTCTTCTGTGTTCTTCTGTGTTCTTCTGTGTTCTTCTGTTCTTCTGGTCTCCTGTTCTTCCGGTCTTCCTTTCTTCTGTTCTTCCGGTCTTCTGTTCTTCTGTTCTTCCGGTCTTCTGTCTTCTATCTTCTGCCTTCGGCTCTTTTGCCTCCTCCGTCTTCTTCTCCCTGCGCCTGCCCTCCTGCTCCTGCCTCATCCCCCTCCCTCACTCGCATACCCCTCTCTATCTCCCCTATCTAACCCGTTCACTATCTACCTCCCTCACTCCTCCTATCTACCTATCTCTCTATCTCTCTATCCCACTATCTAACTCCCTCACTCTCCACCTCCTCCTATCTTCCTATCTCTCTATCCATTTCTCTATCTATCGATTTCTCTATCTATCTATTTTCTCTATCTATTTCTCTATCTCTCCCCCCCTTCCCGCCACCCCCTCTATTACCTATCTTCCTATCCTCTCACTCTACCTCTCACCCTCACCCACCTCTACAACCCCCCTCCCCTATCTTCACAACCCTACTCCTATCTTTCTCCCTAATCTCCTAAATCTCCCAACACTCACCCCCTCCACCCTTAAACCCCCCTCCCCCAGCTCTTCTCACTCTACTTGTCCCCCCCTCCCTCGCGCTTTCCCGCCACGACCTCCTGCACGCCCCCGCCCCCCAGCTCCCATTCGCCCCCAGCTGACCCCTCCCCCCTCCTACCTCATATGGCGGCCGCTGCGCAACAGTGGTAGCGACCCTTGACCCAAGGGTAGGTCGCTCCCCCTGCCGCTGCAGCTCCTCCAGGTTCCTGAGACCCACCTCACAGTAAGTACCCCCCACCTCCCAGCCCCTCGCTCTGCCCCGCTCTATTCAGGCTCTCTCCTGCTTCTGCTTCTTTTCTTCTTTTCTTCTTCTCTGTTCTTCCTCCTCGCTCCTCGTCTGTAATCTTCTTCTGTACTCTTCTTTTCCCCGTCTTCTCTTTTCTTCTCTTCTTCCTCATATTCTTCTGTGGTCTTCTGCCTTCTGTTCTTCGTTTTCTGTATCTTCTTCTGTGTTCTTCTGTGTTCTTCTGTGTTCTTCTGTTATTCTGGTCTCCTGTTCTTCCGGTCTTCCTTTCTTCTGTTCTTCCGGTCTTCTGTTCTTCTGTTCTTCCGGTCTTCTGTTCTTCTGTTCTTCCGGTCTTCTGCTCTTCTGTCTTCTATATTCTGCCTTCGGCTCTTCTGCCTCCTCCGTCTTCTTCTCCCCGCGCCTGCCCTCCTGCTCCGGCCTCATCCCCCTCCCTCACTCGCATCCCCCTCTCTATCTCCCCTATCTAACCCGTTCACTATCTACCTCCCTCACTCCTCCTATCTACCTATCTCTCTATCTCTCTATCCCACTATCTAACTCCATCACTCTCCTTCTCCTCCTATCTTCCTATCTCTCTATCCATTTCTCTATCTATCGACTTCTCTATCTATCTATTTTCTCTATTTCTCTATCTCTCCCCCCCTTCCCGCCACCCCCTCTATTACCTATCTTCCTATCCTCTCACTCTACCTCTCACCCTCACCCACCTCTACAACCCCCCCTCCCCTATCTTCACAACCCTACTCCTATCTTTCTCCCTAATCTCCTAAACCTCCTAACACTCACCCCCCTCCACCCTTAACCCCCCCTCCCCCAGCTCTTCTCACTCTACCTGTCCCCCCCCTCCCTCGCGCTTTCCCGCCGCGACCTCCTGCACGCCCCTGCCCCCCAGCTCCCATTCGCCCCCAGCTGACCCCTCCCCCCCCTCCTACCTCATATGGCGGCCGCTGCGCGACTGCGTAGCGGGTGCGCGCAGCGGGCATGCCGCTGGCGCGCCGGAGGCACGCCAGAGGCAAGCCCGTCTGCGCCCGTCCGCGCCTGGCCCGCGCCCAGCGCCACGACCCCTGGTACCCAGCTATCCCAAGCCCCGCTGATCCGCTACGACCCCACCACCCTCCACGCCCTCAACCCAGGACGCTCCAACACCTGCTTCCAAGCTCACCCCAAACGCACCCATGGACCCTTCGCCTGCAACTCCTGCAAACGCATCTTCCACCAGGCAACTACCACGACCACAAGCCCACACGCCATCAACCACCTCAAGTGCATCCTAGTCAACGCTCGCTCCGTCCACAAACACGCTGTTGAACTCTGGGACCTCCTGGACTCCACAGCACCGGACGTCGCCTTCGTCACGGAGACCTGGATGAACGCCTCCTCTGCTCCAGACATCGCCACCGCCATCCCTGAAGGCTACAAGATCTCCAGAAAAGACCGCACCAACCAAGTAGGAGGAGGTATCGCCATCGTCTTCAAAGACTCCATCAGCGTCACCACCTCCACCGAAGACGCCCCTCTCGCCGCTAAACACCTGCATTTTCAGATTCGCACCGACCCGAGGACCACCCTCAGAGGATCCCTCATCTACCGTCCTCCCGGACCACGTGCCCCTTTCAGCGACGCCATCGCCGACTTTATCTCCCCGCACGCCCTCGCCTCACCGGACTACATCCTCCTAGGCGACCTCAACTTCCATCTGGAACAAAACAACGACCCCAACACCACCACCCTGCTCGACAACCTCGCCAACCTCGGCCTCAAACAACTGGTGAACACCGCCACCCACATCGCCGGACACACGCTCGACCCTATCTTCTCCGCCAGCAAACACGTCTTCTTCAGCCACACCTCCGCCCTACACTGGACCGACCACAGCTGCGTCCACTTCACATTCCGACGCGAGACCCGCCACCTCCACACTCAACCCATCCCTCGTCGACAGTGGAACAAGATCCCTGAAGAGCAACTCTTCTCCGCACTCGCCGCCAACCAACCCACCCTCACCACCGACCCCAACGACGCAGCCCTCAACCTCACAAACTGGATCTCCAACTGCGCAGACAACCTTGCTCCCTTCAAACGCACGCATCGACAGACCAACACCAAAAAACCTCTCTGGTTCTCTGACACCCTCAAAGAATCAAAGAAAACTTGTCGCGCCCTTGAGAAAGCCTGGGGCAAGGACCACACCGCTGACAACATGACCGCCCTCAAGAACGCTACCCGCGAACACCACCACCTGATCCGCGCTGCCAAAAGGAACTTTTTCACCGACAGACTGGACAAAAACAGCCACAACAGCAGAGAACTCTTCAGCATCGTCAAGGAGTTCTCCAACCCCAGCGCCAATGCCAACGCCGTCACGCCCTCACAGGATTTGTGCGAATCCCTCGCCACTTTCTTCCATCGCAAGATCAGCGACCTCCACGACAGCTTCGGACACCAGACCCAACCAAACACCACCGAACCCGCATCCCCGGCCATCACCCTCAACAACTGGACCCACATCAACACGGAAGAAACCAAATCCATCATGAACTCTATCCACTCCGGCGCCCCTTCGGACCCCTGCCCGCACTTCATCTTTAACAAAGCCGACGACATCATCACCCCGCACCTCCAGACCGTCATCAACTATTCTTTTTCTTCTGCTACCTTCCCCGAATGCTGGAAACACGCCGAAGTCAACGCCCTACTAAAGAAACCTACGGCTGACCCGAGCGACCTGAAAAACTTCCGCCCCATCTCTCTTCTGCCTTTCCCAGCCGAGGTAATAGAGAAGACCGTCAACAAACAGCTGACCACCTTCCTGGAAGACAATAACCTGCTCGACCCTTCACAAACCGGATTCCGAACCAACCACAGCACTGAAACCGCCCTCATCTCAGTCACAGACGACATCAGAACCCTGATGGACAACGGTGAAACAGTCGCCCTCATTCTCCTCGACCTCTCGACTGCCTTTGACACCGTCTGTCACCGCACCCTAATCACCCGCCTCCGCTCTACCGGGATCCAAGGCCAGGCCCTGGACTGGATCGCCTCCTTCCTCGCAACCCGTTCCCAAAGAGTTTACCTCCCTCCGTTTCGCTCAGAACCCACCGAGATCATCTGCGGCGTACCTCAAGGCTCATCACTCAGCCCGACACTCTTCAATGTCTACATGAGCCCCCTCGCCAACATCGTACGCAAGCACGACATCATCATCAACTCCTACGCCGACGACACCCAACTTATATTCTCCCTCACCAAGGACCCCGCCAGCGCCAAGACCAACCTACAAGAGGGTATGAAGGACGTCGCAGATTGGATGAGGCTCAGCCGCCTAAAGCTGAACTCTGAAAAAACGGAAGTCCTCATCCTCGGCAACACCCCATCCGCCTGGGACGACTCCTGGTGGCCCACGGCCCTCGGCACCGCACCGACCCCCACAGACCACACCCGCAACCTCGGCTTCATCTTGGACCCTCTTCTCACCATGACCAAGCAAGTCAACGCCGTGTCCTCCGCCTGCTTCCTCACCCTCCGCATGCTCCGCAAGATCTTCCGCTGGATCCCCGCTGACACCAGAAAAACCGTGACCCATGCCCTCGTCACGAGCCGCCTGGACTACGGCAACACCCTCTACGCCGGGACCACAGCCAAACTCCAAAATCGCCTGCAACGCATTCAAAACGCCTCGGCCCGCCTCATCCTCGACGTACCCCGCAGCAGCCACATCTCCGCACACCTGAGACACCTGCATTGGCTCCCAGTCAGCAAAAGGATCACCTTCCGACTTCTCACCCACGCACACAAAGCCCTCCACGACAAGGGACCGGAATACCTCAACAGACGCCTCAGCTTCTACGTCCCCACCCGCCTCCTCCGCTCCTCTGGCCTCGCACTCGCTGCTGTCCCTCGCATCCGCCGCTCCACAGCGGGTGGGAGATCTTTCTCCTTCCTGGCGGCCACGACCTCAAACTCCCTCCCCACCAGCCTCAGGACCACCCAGGACCACTCCGCTTTCCGGAGACTCCTAAAGACCTGGCTGTTCGAGCAGCGATAACCCCCCCTTTCCCCCTAGCGCCTTGAGACCCGCACGGGTGAGTAGCGTGCTTTATAAATGTTAATGATTTGATTTGATTTGAGGAAGCTGCTGATTGAGTAGAAAATCTACTCGAGTGGCAGAAAGAAGATAGCACCCTCTGGAGCTCCGTGTAATGCTGTACACACTGATTTTGCAGCATGGAAGAAACTCCTGGAGCTGAAAATCAGTGCGAACAGCACGACTCAGTCAAACTTTGCTACTTGCAGTAGTAGCACTGAAGAGTTTTTTCACCACTTCACAGAGTTCTGCATGGCAGAACTCCACAAACTCCGCCCAGGCCTAGAGATTTGCCAACAATTTTATCAAGGACTCTCACTAGTGCATCTAACACCAAATGCACATCAAACAGATACCGGGTCATTTTGCCTAATTACACTGTTATGATTTTTATCAAATTTATATCTATTTGGTTAGCTAGGATCTATCAATATTTGCAAAACCTGAGCAGGTGCATTATTGTCCTGGATGGCAGCATGTAGTCAATATGTATCATTTACTAGAGAAAATCAATTAGTGAGAGATGAGGAGCTAACCCCTTTATTCTTACTTTTAGATGCTAAAAGGCTTCCTTACATACATCCATACATACACACAAATACATACATGCCTAAATACATACATACATCTACATCATAGGCTCGAGTTTTTATGTCATCCATTATAAACCTGCTCACCAAATATATCTAATTTATGAAGGTGACTATGGCGTGTTCAAAATCTTGCGGAATATAGCAGTGGTGAAATATCCTTTGGCCATATTTATAAGAAACCATAGTCACATTATAAGCTGCACTCAGGATCTCCTTTTAGGTCGACATCTTGGGGACTTAAAGAGAGTCAACCTAAGAACACATTCTGCCCGTTGGCTTTGTGGTTTGTAACTCACACTTTCTGGCTTTCCATTTGCTGGCTTTATTTGCTTTAGGGTCTTCAGGTTCAGTTAGTCCCTCTCATTGCCAAAGGTGTTTTCTGTATCCTTCCACAAACTCACTTTCTGTTAGTAGGCCTTTAAACTTGTTCTTATCTCATCACACTTGTGCATTCACTGATAATTGTCAAATGTCAGGCGCTGTGTTCTGAGAGCACTTGTTTACCTTTCTGTCTCTGACTTCAAAGTGAGAGGATTTACATGACAATCTTGCTGGTTACTGGGAGTAGGAAAGAGTTATTTTCTAACACATGACAACATTCAAAATAACTGTGTAAGTATTTTAAAATACATAAAAATTATGAGCACACAAAGGAAGCACATTTTTTGTTATCTCTGAAGTGTGTTCGAAACAAATACTTTAATATGATCAAAATAAAACAAAACACTAGGTGAGGCCATTTCTACACATTATTCTTTGTGTGCTGTATAGGTTTATTGACAAAGCTGTATGTCTCTGCTAATGTAATGGTCATTTCAATTGAAAATGGGTTGTCTGTAATGGCAATGTGCTGCCACACCATGAAAACTCCACTGTACGCCACTTCACTCTACTATGCGCCACCTCCCACCACTGCACTCTAATGTGCACCACTCCACTTTATACCACTCCACACCACTGCACTCTACGCCATTGTACTGTACACCACTTCATGTTATTCCTCCCTACTCCACCCTCTACCACTCTACTCTATAACAATGCACTCTTCCCACTCTACTCTACACCACTACTCTCTTCATCACTGCAATCTGCCCAACTCCAGTCTAGGCCACACCAATCTAATCTGCAATCTAATCTGCACAACTACACTCTATGGCTTTGTACTCTATGTCACTCTGCCATATTGCACTCTACGCTCCTGCACTTGATGCAATACACTCTACACCAATGCACTTTACTCTGTAACACTCAACTATATGTCCCTGCACTTTATGCCAATCCACTGTTCACTACTCTAATCTACCTTACACTTCTGTACTCTGTGCCACTGCACTTTACTCCACTTTACTCAATGCCAACACACTCTATGCCACTTCACTTTACACTGAAGCAATCTATTGTACACCACTGCACTCTACACCCCTCTACTCCACTCTCCCCCACTCCAGTGTTTGCCAGTGCACTTTATGCTACTCTACTGTAACCACTTCACTCTGTGCCAATGTACTGTACACAACTGCATTCTGTCACTGCACTCTAATCCACTGCACTCCACTCTGCATCACTTCACTCTACGGCCCTGTTCTCTACACCAATCACACTATGACACCCTACTCTGCAATACTGCTTTCTGATACCAAACTCCACATCAGTCTACTCTGCACTACTCCACTCTACTTACCTGCACTCTGTGCCACTGCACTTTATGGCACTATACTCTACTCTGCCCTGGTGTATGCTACTCTACACAACTCTATGTCACTGAACTCTGCTCTACACTCTAATGCCACTCGACTCTACTCTGCACCACTGTCCTCTGCATCACTCAACTCTATGCCACTCCCAATGCTCCACTCTATGCCACTCCACTCAATGCCACTGCACTTTATGCCACTCTACTCTACTCTGCACCACTCTGCTCTAGTCTATGCCACTCTGCTCTGTGCCACTCTACGATGCACCATTCTACTCTGTGCCACTTTACTCTGTGCCACTCCACTCTGCATCACCCCACTCTGCGCCACTCCACTGTAATATTCACCACTCTAATCTATGCCATTGCATTCTACAATGCTGCATTGTACGCCACTGAATTCAATGCCACTGCACTCTATGCTACTATACTGTGCAACACTCTACACCAATGCACTCTACACCAGTCACTCTAATCTATGCCCCTCCAGTGTATCCCACTCTACATGACTCCACACTATGGCACTCCAATACATGATAGTCTCGGACACTCCACTCGGCAACACTCTACTCCATTCTTCGCCATTCCACTTTACAACACTCCACACCACTCTCCTCTATGCCATTAACTTTTGACCTTGTTGAACAGCAGCAACACTGGTGAACAACATGGCTAAAACACATTAGCAAAGCCCATAGTTATTGCACAGGCAAGACATAATGGCTTTGCCAATGCTTGTTGGGATTTGTCTCTGCGTTGGCTACGTAGTACTTTTTTAGCTCTAATATTGCATCAAATTAACAGATGCAATGCACTTGGATCGGGAACTGGCTCTTGTCATTTCAACACCTTGAAAAATGATGAAATGGGAATAGGTATAACTTATAAAGGTGTACCAGATGAGCATTCCATCTGCGATCTAAAATGCCCCTAAAAAATCCATGTGTCGTGATTTTGAAGACTCATACAAAATGATCCACAGGCCTCTAGTACAGAAAGTAGTAAAGAAAGCAAAAATATCACAGCCAGTAGTAATGAAGATGAAAATCCATACTGACGATACAACATCCCTTTTTAGGTCAAGCACTGCAGCACGCAAGTGCTGCTTTTCCGATGTGTTGGTATGTATCTGGGCTTTTAACCACTCCCACCGCATGCCCATCACTATCACTCATTCATGGGCTTGCCTTACAAAAATCCTTTGTTTTCAATGGTGAATGCTTTACGTGTGTCCCGCCTTAGGGCGGTTTTGTTGCCGCCTTGGCCATCGAACCTGTCACATGGATAATTGCACTTTTGTTGATAACTTTGACAGAGAGCGAAATTATTTTTCCTTTTGTCTCTCTCTTCATGCTCATGGTAGCACTTTGAATCAGCTTTCTAATGTCAACCGTTTTATTTTTTATTTTCAGTTTGTGTGGCAAGAAAAGTCCAGTTAGGAATTTTCAACGCTAATAGCTCTAAAGCGAGCATATGCGTGACACATTGCAAAGCAAATGCTTGTTAATAAAAGTGAATAGATCAGAATTGATCAGCCAGTGGTATTATTTATAATGGATGTGGTGAGCATTTTCACAAATAGCCCACAATCTGAAAAATGTCACTTCATTAAAGAAGGTGTATTGGAACAACATAAATGTGTGAAGGTGTTCAAGAGTCAAAGCTGAATAGCTTCTGCCAACTATG
This sequence comes from Pleurodeles waltl, assembly GCF_031143425.1. Classification (NCBI taxonomy): domain Eukaryota; kingdom Metazoa; phylum Chordata; class Amphibia; order Caudata; family Salamandridae; genus Pleurodeles; species Pleurodeles waltl. Next base: position 630,945,995 of record NC_090447.1, read on the forward strand.
TTATGACCATCTTGAGCTCCAGAAGCCTTCCCAAATATGTTTCTCTCTTGAAAAGATATTTTGGCTCAATAGTACCCATGCATTTTGATACTTTTCTTTAGATACTCCTCAGGTTGTATTTATGAAGTGAGCGATTTGATATGAGACTACTCATTTTCAGACATGTCCTGATCAGTAATATCGATGAAAGATCCCAAATAGAGTATACATTCAATAATAAAAGCTGCGGCGGCCGGTGAAATTTAAAAGTGGCAGGGCATATATTTTATACCCAAATATAATGTGGGAGTGAGTAAATTCAAGCTGAAAAAGATTATGGGGTCGGGCAGGAGATTCTCCACAGCAAGAAAAAATGTGGAAAATATGAGATTCAAATGGCAGATTTTACAACATACATTTACAGCTATTCTTTTAAATGTGATCCAAATAGGACATTTGCAGCACTAATTTCAAGACAATATTAGACGCCTACCAAAAAATATGCAAACTATAATACTTAAATTGTCTGTGTGGAAAATACCTGGCTACCTATAAACCAAGCACACTGTCACCCACAAAGATGGACACTGCAAGTGTTTCCCACCTGTAATGCAACTTTTCCTATTTACTGTCTTTTGTCATACATGGGCCTCTCAAATCAGACTGGTTGAAACAAGCATTGGCAAATCCAATAGGTCTTGCCTATGGGCAAGCTATTGGCTTTGGTAATTGTCTGGGGTGGGTAGCATGAGCTGGGTCTGGGGTGGTTAATGAGGGCGTTGTGGGTAATGGGATAGTTAAAAAAGCACAATGAGCCAGCTTTATATACTTATGGGTTGGGAAAAAGAATCACAGGCAGGAAGGAAAGTGTTAGGGAGGAGAAGAAACAGGAGGACGCGTAGAAGGAGGGGAAAAAACAGGATGGTAGCAGGTGGTCAGCATTTACCTTGTCATAATGCTTTCCTTAAAAAAAGAATTAGTACCTGAATCACAGCATGAGCAGCAGATGGCTAGGAGAGAATTACATTTATTTAATCTTTTCTTGATCCCTGCACCACCGAAAGAAAAGGAAGTGGCACAAGGTAAGTGCTGCCCCTTTAGAAGGCAGCAAACAAGAGTGAAAATGCTACAAACAAGTGCAAAGTAATAGGCCCATTAAACAACACAAGAGTGTCGCAAGCAAGAGCGCATGCACTCACCATTACAGGCCAGAGCTATAAATGATCTTGAATAAAACCCCACTGCACCCATATGGAAATGAAAAGCACAATCATATGCATGTATATGCTGCTAACAAATCAAGAGCCACCTTTCAGTTTGCACTGTACCACAAATGGAAAGACTAAATAGTGGTGATTGTGTATGTATCTACCACAAAAAATCTGATTCCTATAATAAGGCAAATATAAATAACATAATTATTAGAACTGCAAGTATCAAAAGCAGCAATCATGGTTGTAAACGGACTTAAGACCCTACTGCTATTTGTAGAACTAGTATAAAGACTTGGAGCTCATTATTGTTATGTCAAGTTAGCACACTACTGCTCTTTATAACACACAATGGGCCTCATAATGACCCTAGCGGCCGGCGGTAAGCTGGCGGTAACACCACCAACAGGCTGGCGGTGCTTCGCCAGCAATTATGACCGTGGTGCAATAGCCACGGCCATACTGCCGGCCACTCCACTATACCGCCAGGCTAATCCCCAGGGCAGCGGTGCAAGCACTGCTGCTCTGGGGATTATGAGTCCCCGACCGCCAGCCTGGCCACGGCGGTAAACACCGCCATGGAAAGGCTGGTGGTAAGGAGGACTTGGGGTGCCCCTGGGGGCCCCTGCACTGCCCATGCACTTGGCATGGACAGTGCAGGGCCCCCCAGGCATAGCCCCATCATGCATTTCACTGCTCCAATTTCGGGCAGTGAAATGCACAACAGGCGCTATTACAGCCACTGCACATCAGCATTGCCGCTGGTTCTATTATGAGCCGGAAGCAATGTTGATGTGACTTTTTCGCTGGGCCAGCGGACGGTAACACTATTACCGTCCGCTAGCCCAGTGGAAAAGTCGTAATAGGGAGCCAGAAATACCACAAGCACTGGTGGTATTCTGGCTCCCCCAGCCTCAGCGGTCTTTTGAAAAGACCGCTGAGGTTGTAATGAAGGCCAATGTTTGCTAAAGAAACAAAACACTCTTGAAAGAAAATATCCACTGATAAATAGTTGTGTATTGTACAGTCAATATAACAACAAGCCCTTCCCCTCTCTAAACACTATCCATACCTGCATAAATGATGGTTTTGGTGCTAGTGAGCGACAATGCTGTCACTGTCTTGGTGTGTTTAATATGGCCTGGTTTGGCACCTGCGTATCTTTGGCTGGAAAGGCTGCCAATCAGATAAAGGTGGGATGGGAAGGTTGGAGTGCTTTTTGGACTGGCAGCCACTCCAGCATGTCTCCTGGAGTCTGGGCAAGACTCACAGTGACTATTTGGTGTCATAGTCTGACGCTTGGTTCTCACCCTAGCAGACTACTGCACAGTGTGAGGAATCGTGTTGGTCCCCTCCCCGCTGGCTGTTCTTGAGATGTAGTCAGGGCTAGTCAATGGTCTGCAGCGTGGTGGTCATGCAGAATTGTGGTAATGGATCAGGAAGGCAGCAGGCTAGGTTGTTGGCTGTGTGTGCAGGTCTCTCGAGTGGTGGGTTGGCATACAGGTAATAGTCACTGAAGCCAAAGCCACAAATCGTGGTGGGTGGCAGCAAGGACAGGGACTCCTGAGGGCGACCTAGATCTGGGCAGATAACTTCATTCCAGGTCAAGTCAGGAAGGGGCAGGGCCTCAGAGACTCTGCAAGTCAGACCCCATCAGTCAGGCCTCAGGCCTCAGATGGAATAACACAATAAGGCCAAAACAGAAAAAGCATTGATGATGCAGATGCCATAGAGGAAGGTGCATGGGCATATGGGCACTGGATGTCCAATTGTGGGTCAAGCCTCAGGGTGAGAAAGACCATTTCATGTCCAGTTCAGACTAACTGGGAGAATTCGAGTCCTCTCTGACCTGATCCAGTAAGGCACTGCAGATGCTTGTATACACTTTGCCCACCATAAAAATTACATTTGCCTTTAATTTCTTTCCGTGTGACTATAGTCTTGGAAGGCAGAGAGTACATTTTGCACAGTTTGAACAACTTGTACCAAGTCATCTGCAATGCAGCAATCTCAGCTTTTCATTTTAAAAAATGGTTATGAATTTATTAAATAAAAAATAAAGCTATTGGTGGAGGGAAGCAACCAGATATACCCTTGACTGACTTTTATTGTAGTTAGGAATGCTTCCATGACTTCATTTTTGGTGCCATGCTGGACCATACCTGTAAAGTGCTGTTTCTCTTTTGCTTCATTGGAGATATTAGGACTGCTCTTACCAAAGTTCCATCTGTACACTTTTTGATGAACGATAAAATTATATTTTCAAAATACATGCCACGCTCCTACACAGATATTAAATCCCTAAGAACATCTTGGTCTGACTTCTTTTAAACAAATTTAGCATGTTGAAAATTACACTTAAGGTTGCTTCCTATGAGAGCTGGAAATGTTTCACCTTCTAGAAGTCATTGAAATATGACTGGGCATAGAAGATGCCTTTGAATGACATAACTCAGTTGGTTGTGGTTTTGCTAGAGAGGTAAAAAAAAAAACGGTAAAACTTTGCACTTGTATGGCACACTACTCGCCTGTTAGGGTCTCACGGTGCTGTATGCACACCGCTGTGGAACCCCTCCTGGCTTTTCTCCGTGAGGCACCCACTCCTGGACAGCCCCAGGGAGAAGCCAGGCATCCAAGTGCTGTAAGGGTGTTGTGGAGATTAAGCAAGCTATTGCCCAGAGTTATAGAGTGGGACCCATTAATTAGATCGGGCACCAAGGTGAAAATTATTTGGTCCAAGGGAATTGAGCCCAAGACCCACCAAGGTTGGAATTGAACACTGGTCCCACACCAGATCTCTGCATCAGGGTGTGCCACGCTAACCATTGTGCCACACTTCTCCACCAGAGAGGCCTGTTTGTTACTGACAGTTTCAGGTTTGAAACCCACCCTAATTTGTTTTGTTGGCTATACTGTTACCGTAATATAATTATTAATATTTAAGTGCATTGAGGCAACTGAGGTTGCAACATTTTGGGGAACAATAATACACACAGAAATCTGAAATGAACCACAGTAATAAAAAAAGCACATGGAGTGCCTTAACCTGCAGGTAATTTAAAAGAATGACAACAGTGAGCAGAGGCTTATTCATTTTATGTTTTGCAAAGTATTAGATGGCACTATCCAAGGTGTTCATTTGTTCAAGGTGGGTAGTGTTCTCCACCTGCCATGTCATAGATAGCTTTTCTACATGTTTTAATGGCTGTAGCATTTACTTTAAATCCACAAAACTATTACTGTGGATTGAATGCTATTTTGTGTATGGTAGGCTTCTTTTTGTTCGCGTTTTAAGCTTCCTGAGGAGACTGGTACATGGTATTTAAAGTACTGTCCTGGCAGAGCTGTGGAGATTCTGAAAGTATCATACATTCAAAACTGTAACTTTCTATTTAAAACTTGCTTTCAAGTGTGGAGGAGGTTGGTTAAAAGTGGGGTGTCACTTCGCTGAATGCCTTGCTTTGGTTATTGTCGGTTCTGGAGTAAGTGGTGACTGCAGTTGCAGTGGTGGCTTAGGATGGCACTTTAGATGGGCAGGGCCCACACAGCAAATGCAAAAATGATCACAATTCAAATCTGACTTTCCTGCTGTTCTGAGCTGGTAAGCAAATTTCTGCTGGGTTCTCTTCCTCCATGTGGGCTTTTTGAACTCCTGCCAAACCGAGTCCATGATAGCAGCACACAGCAAAACTGATGTGTTTTCGTCTCGCAGGAGGAGGGAAAGCAGGGTTGGCCAGGGAACCTGAAAGCAGCCCAATAAAAATGGAGCTGTCTTGCTGCTGTTCCTTCTGACTTGAGTAAAATCCTGCTGATTTCTATCCTTCAGTGTGCACAATAGCACACAGCCTCTGTTGCTTTTCCTTGGGAAAAACCAGTGGGGTAGACTCATAAGGTCAGTGACACACTCCCTCTATCATTCCCTCGACAGGCCTGCCCCACCCCCAACCACTTAGGTTAATGGCACTTCAGCAAACACGCCCTGGGACATTACAAAAATGGCCAAAAAATAAACCCATGCTTGCAAAGGAACACTGACCTTGCCCACCATTATTTCATCACAGCACTGGCGTAAGCCTCCAGGGTGAGAAAGAACTTGACCAGCCTACACTTGTGTGGAAGGCTTCAGGACATTCTTCCAACCCCTCCCACCTAACAAAAAAGAAATACAGGATCAAACTGTAATGGAGCAGCAAATGTTACTTATTTTTAGCTGCCCTGTGTTCTCGTTTATCCTCTTCTTATTCCTTGTCCAGTAGGGTGGTAGATTGATGCCCCTTTTGCCCATTAATACCAACGGCTGCTGAATATAGTTTTGAATGAGTAACCTGCACACTGATTTGTAACTTAATTCACAATTAACTAAAAACTATTCATATTTTCTCTGCCTTCAAAACCTCTATCAACCACTGGTACTTTAGATTTACTGTTTGTTTTACACACTTTGCAAACTGTCTCTTGCGTCCACTTTACTGCAGTCTTTTCCAGACACAGGATACCATTGTAGATTGATGATGACTGTAACAGCACTTACCATACTCCCTAGCTTGTTCATAAAAGAATCTTTTGTTGAAGCGAGTTCTTTCTTCTTTTGCTGTGCTTAAAACTGCCTTTGTAATTAACTGCATCATTTACTAAAACACAGAAATACTCACATTGTTGCTGCAGTGTAAATTTTAGTAATGCTCTTAGTGCACCAGAAATCAGCAACAGGTAACATTTATATTCATGTCTAAAAGGCGTCACCTAGAGAGCTGGATTGCTACGTATGTTAAAGTGTACACATTTATATTTTAGGGCACACATTGTGCATGCAACAACAGATGTTGTGCCTAGCAGAAATGGCAAAGTGCTAACATGATTTAACAATGTTGAAATTGTACTCTTTAGAATGAATTATTATTAGTAGAGATGGGTATGATTTAAAATGATTTAGGATTACTTAGTTTAAAGTTATATATGTGTGCAGAAAAATAAAATGCACGTCTTTGTCATACTCAATGTGGTGTTTTAACAAAGATTGCAATTATTAATAAAATGTTTTGCATATCTTGATGATGTATTATTAATGCTGAATGCATACCTTTTCATGTTATGTGTGTTTTAATAAGCACAATAGTAATGCATTGTATTTCTTGTGTTAGCATAACTAGGCCTGAAGTCTTTGTATCTGCAGCAGCAGTGAAAAGCTAAATCATTTATTTTCCTCTAACATAATTTTTTCCATTAGGTTATTTTTCATGATTAGTAAAGAGTTCTATTGTATAATGTGTAAGTCTTACATTGCAGTAACCTTAAGTGTTTCAAAACTGGAACATGATGACTGACGGGAGAGTAATACCATTCTTTAAGAGAACTGTTCCCATGAGAAAGGAGAAAATCATCTTGTGCCATGGGAAAAAACATGGATGGCAACAGGTAATGTACAAATTGTTAAATTTACTGGAGTCAAACGGAAACAGGAGAAGACACCAGATCAAACGTGTGAAACTGCTGTGATGTTACAAACTTGACTTTTGACAAGGGACTGATTGGATATTTCCCCTTTTGCATAATGTGGATTCATTGAATGGACAAATCAAACTAACTTATTTCTGATTACGGAATAACTTTCTAAGTTTCTGGCAGTCCCCACTTGAATCTTGTTCTGATAACTTGTCCCCTTGAACGTTTCCTGAATACCATATGCAGCCTGTGTTCTGCACTTTTCCCCTGATGGTGTTCTAATGGACATTTCTGATGATGTACGTGCTTTGCTGAGGAAACTCAGTTGACTGTTGAACCTAGGAAAGTAAAATTCTAAGACAAATGTTATTTCCCCTTGACCTGCTTTCGTGAGTAGATTTAGCTTGCTGACACCCGACTTTTATTTTTCTTAGTTAGTTTAACTTAGCCCAAGATAGATGTTTTGCAAATTATTTTGTCTTTTCTTTTTGACTTTTGTCTGCATGTGTAGCCACTCCCACACATGCTTATTGTAATTTGGTTATTAGTAGGGAGATCCTATGTCCCAATCCCTGAATTTTAAATCTTTGCAGATTGTCTTGACTAATGAATTCACTGCCTGAACTGAAACGTCTTTCTGTCTCACAAGTGTTTGCATTATTACTATATGTTGTTCTTCTTGAATATCTAATGTTGTTCATGTTGTGTAGATTAAACTTGTTTTATATACTTGGTTAGCCTATGGTGTTCAATTATCTTTACAATTTGATTTTGCGCACAATTTCTGAGACTTTGGCTTTGCGGTTATAAATAAAGCTTTGAACTTTCATTGATTGGAGTTTTCTTCCATGGCCACATGGGTCATGGTGTTAAATTTTTGTTTGGGTTGAAGTCATTTTAAATTGTTACCATCGACCTAAGGGAAAGGAAACATTCTTTGACCAGAGGACGGTTCAGTCTCATGAGGAGGGGATCTGTTAATTTGATGAGCGTTAAGAGTGACACATTTGGTAGTAGAGTTCTCCTATGGTTAGTTTGAGAGGTTGATGGATGTCTCAACATTGTGTTTCAAGTCTAAGGTGGATGCGTAAGTAAGGATTTGTGCTTGAGGTGCTTTTGCTATGAATTGTGGTGAAGTGTGATGTTGTGAGGTGTTTGTGTAGTCGTCGTACTCAGTGATTGTGGCGCTTCTGCTCAAAAAATGCCCATGGTGGTTGTTCTTCTTTACAGGTCCGATGCGGTTTAATACTCCAAAGTAATTCACAAGTGTATGTAGACACTTGTTTATTTTATTGTCTGCAGTGAAGTACCATTGAAAATACTAGTCGTTTTCCTTGAGTGGGTGTGAGTTGTTGGTTGATATTAGGTGAATCCTGAGCGCACGTGGAGGATCCGTATCAACCAGGGTGAGATTTGCTGGTCAAGTCTTACTTGTGTAATTGCAAAAGCCTCATTCGGATGTGTAAGCCATACAGCTTTCAAAGCATTTAAGTCCTCACTGTAGCGAGCAGACAGGTTTTTGGTTTTTCTAGTACTTGCAATATTGTGCATTTATTTAGTGTATATGTGAGTTGTGTCAGAGACAGTTACAAAGCAACTTGCAGCTGCTGAGTGAAGGGAGTGAGATGTCAGTTGTGCTGCGCCGAGACAGCTCGGTTAGTGAGAAGCAAGCACATATTGGTAGATAGTACTGCATTGCTATTGGTTGAGAACAGCTTGTACAAATATTTGTTGGATTGAATTTACTTCCTGGGTTTGTTGAAATGCATACTATTGATTGAAATTAGTGCCAAAATTAAATTTCTCAAAGCTTTAAGAAGTGCACTGAGACAAGACATGTTTATTTCAGTCAGGAAAGGTGAGAAGACAGCATCCAAAGGAACACCAGCATATGAAGAGACTAAGCCAAGAGGAGTTTCAGCATGCATTTGGATTAAACAGTGGTGTAAGATCACAGAGAGAGAGGGTTCATTTGCTTTTCCATGTTACGGAACCTTTAATTCAAGAATCTTAGAAAATTAGAGGAGAATATTGTGCGAATTAAAGCCTCCTTCAAGACTCACACAATTCGAAACTCTTGCTAATTGGGAACTTGTTGTTAAACAAAAAGAAACAGAAACATTTCAGAACTGAATGATGAGAGTAGAGAAGAAATTAGTAGAAGCTGGATGGAATGAGGAACAGAAAATGTGGAGAAAAGAAACATTAGATAGGTGAGAACGTTTCCAGCTGTTACAGAAGGAGGGGGTGGCAGTGCAAAACCTAAAATGAAATAGAAGCAGATAGACACTAAACGTGGCAGACAGCAGATGAGAATAAAAAGGCAGCTGCACATGACAGTGACTCAGAAGACGAGTTTATAAATCAGCTTTTGATGAATCATCCCCTGCTATGTCATGCAGTTGAAAGACTAGTTCAGAACGTAGCCCCAAGTGTACCTACAGCTTCAGTGTCACAGAGTCCAATTCAGGTTGTCCAGAGTACATCTGTCAGTTCAGTGATGCAGATACCCACAATTTATACCACAGTTCCTGTTGTGAGTACATCACAGCAAATTATGAGCACTGTTGTGAAGCAGGTAATGCCAAATGCGAAAATGATTCAGATGGAACCAATGCCTAATGTGACAGCACCCATGCAAAATTTTAATAAGAGACAGGCAATGCCCATGTGTTCTCCAGCACCGACAGCCCTAAATAGTTCCCCAAATCAATCAGGACAGTCTTTCAGTACAGTATTAACAGGTCAAAGTGCAGGGATGATGCCTGCGCAGAATTAGACAAGTCTGACAGGACCCGAAGCATTGACATGCCTGTAACCGCTGTATTCTAAAGGTAATACAGGGAGTAGCCAGCAGACCCCAAACCCCATGTCTCCAGGGATTTCACCATGCGATAAGCAAAAATCAGTGTATTCAACTATTTCTGAAACGGAAAGACTAGCTAAGTAAGTTCGAGCTTTGACCCCCATGCGGATTGCAGATCCCAACCAGATGTTAGATCGAACAGGTCCGGTAATAGATTTGAGATGTCCTCCTGGAACACCAGTTATACACATGACCACACCAGAACAGGTTGTAACGGTCCCTTGTAATACAAAATCTGACACAACAACAATTTGCAGGTATTTTCAGTACAGCAATTGATGAAGTGTTTAGACAACTTGAGTGGAACAACAGGTACAGCAAACAATAGTTTGGCAGAAGAGACCCCAGAGAGACACAGGACAGTGAATGTGCCCAGATTAAAATTAGAATTAAATGAATTAATTGAGGGAAAACGTGAGCTAGAAAGATTGGCTACTTACAATGTAGAAGAATTGTGCTTTATGCGAAAGGATGTCACATATAGTGCTGGACAGACTTATGAGAAATTAGTAGAATTGGCTAAATGTGATGTGGATTCAGAGAAATCAAACCTTTTAAAACAGAATTACAGATTAGAAACAAGTTCCAAAGACATACAAATATGAGATCACCTGACATGAGAATGCACATTAAAGCATTAATTCTAAGCATTCAAACATGCAGAGCATTAGATAAGTGGGAAGGCAAATGGGCAAAGAAGATAGTTCAGAAGAAAGCAAAGCAGAATTTGCCTCCGGCTGGAGCAAATCAAGCTGATTATAGTGTAAAGATGCTGCCAATGAGAGAGATTCTAGGTGGAGGTCCACTACATGTTCCGTGGAGCAGAAGTGACATACTGTCATTTTAAAATGATTACCCAGGATTGAGGGTGAAACCAGTGGAGTGGTAGAAACAAATAAAGAGGTCTGCAAAACTTTCAAAATGCCTGTGGGAAGATTTGAATACATTATTTGACATTGTGGTTCCAGTTGATTTGTGAGTTGAGTGCAAGCGAAGTGTGAATTGGCCAACTTGTGAACCGTGAGAGATCCAGTAACAGGTGGGTCTGAAGAGGTGATGAAAGGGTACTATAAAGTGATTGAGTTCCTGAAAAATATAGTTTCCCCAAAAGATGTTGAGTGGTAACAAGATTGACAGAACAGCACAGGAAATGAAGGAGTGAATACATGCTTATTATGAGAGATTGCTGCAAGCATTCAAACAGCATAGTGGGTCTGACGTTATTGAGCCAAAAGACATGAGTCATTATGTGTTTAGATTTGTGCAAGGATTGAAACATGAAACCAGCAGCTTGATTCAGAATCATTTGATTTGCTGGCAGAATAAACCGATTGATGAAGTGCTGCAGTATGCTGCATACTGTAGGGATGAAATTGAATTGAAGCAGAAAAATGTGACGGAGAAAGTGATGGTGATGCAAATTAAATCAACGCAGACAAGAACAAAGAGGCCCATTTTTACAAGCAGCCTGACTCTGGGTGGCTTTTCATGGCCTAGTAAATATGAAGTGAAGCAACGCAGTGCAAGCTGCTGTGTTGCCTTTCTTTTTGTCAGGGAGGCGTTTTCATGGGTGTTGCATGAGTGTTCCCACGCAACATTATTGGATTTTGACGCATTCCCAGATCAGCAAGGTTTTGAAAACCTGGCATTCTGCAGCACACACAGAAGGAGGAAAACGCCTCCATTAATTGTTTTTGTGTAGGAAAGTGTCCCTTCCTGCACAAAAACAATCATCCGCACAACACAGGCACCCTTGCAGTATGGTGCAGGGGTGCCTTTGCTGGTGCATAGCAGCAATTTCTGTGCAGCACAGGGGGAGAGGACAGAAATGGGCCATATCTTTTAGATACATCGCATTTCTTCCCTTTTCCAGTGGTGCAGAGCAGTGCAGCAAAGCACCTGCTGCGCTGCCCTGTGCCACTGTACCTTGTAAATATGGCCCCGAGTCCCCAAGTGATGGTGACCACTGGTGGGATGCAAGGTATGCAACAGTAGGTTTACAACATGCCTCAGTTTAGAGGTAAAGGACGTGGTGTTTGGATAGACCAGAGTGGTAATGCGGTTGATGTTTAGTCAATGAAGAAGTTGAGCCTATATCATGCTTGCAGTGGTTTTTGGCACTGGAAGCAGAAGTGTCTGTACAGTAATGTAAATGCTTTGGTGCCGAATGGTGGTGTTGCTCGGACAGTTGACAATAGTCAAGTTTGAATGCTGAGTATACATTCAAAATGTGACTGTTCCTTCTGGATTATAACAGATGCAAGCCCTCAAACAGATTCAAGACCCTCGGCAAATGCAGGTTCCTCAAGCCCCAATGCAACAGCAGCAAGCGATGGTTCCTCAGCAAAACGTGAATCAGAGAGCAAACGCAAATATGAATCAGTTGATCAGCAATACCCTTTGTTTGATTTTAGTGATGATGAAGTACCTGAAACGTATAACAGTGACTGTTCAGATGAGCAAGAATGTATATTTGCTGCATCCCTAGAGGTGGATCAGCGTGGTCCCTATGTAAATGCCAACATTATGGGACATGAAGTTTCATTCCTGGTCAACACTGGAGCAATGCGTTCCACTGTCAGATCTGCAGAAGTGCCAAATGTGCCCTTGTCAGGAAGGAAAGTACAGGTGGTAGAGGGAACAAATAAACATTTAACAAACCTAATTAAACAGCATATTCCAGTTAAAATAGAGTAATTTGAGGATTTGTACCAATTTGTGGTTTGTGATTCAAGTCCTCTGAGTTTATTAGGACGTAACTTGTTGTACAAATTAAATTGTTCTATTAGTAGCAGCCACAGTGGAATAGCCATTCAGGTAAATAGTGATGATGAAACATCCAGCAAAATTGATTAAATGCATCCTATCATTTTATTGTTTCCAATAATGAAAAGTAAAGATTTCCCCACAAAGTTACAAGAGACTGTGATGGTGAAGTTTTGGGATTTTTGAGGGAAAGATATTTGACTCAGAGGAGATGAGCCTGTTAAAATCACCCTAAAGCTGAATGCAGTGTTTCCAAGGATACTGTCCTATATATTGAACAAGGTGTCCTGAAAGAGATAATGGAAATCCATGTAATTCCCCTATTTTAGGACTGAGGAAGCCCAATGGAAAATACTGCATGGTCCAGGATTTGAGAAAGGTGAACAAGATTGTCGTTCCCTGGTGTCCAGTGGTACTGAATCCTGCAGTGATTTTGTTCCAGCTTCCTTATGAAGCAGAGTGATTCTCTGTCATTGACTTGGGTCGGACATTCTTTTCCATTCCACTTCATGAGGTCAGCCAGTTTGTAAGCGCATTTTGATTCAGAAGCTGTGTTTATTCCTGTTGTCACTCTCCATATGGGTATACAGAGTCACCATCCATTTTTAAACAGATCTGGAAAAAGAATGTAGATTTCTTGAACATGCAATTTCACTAAGTCCTAATTCAGTACATTGATGATTTGATAGTCACATCAAACACACATGAAGCCGGTAGGAGAGATACTATTGCCCTGTTGAAATATTTGGGTGAAAATAGCCTAAAGTATCCCCGTAAAATTATAGTACTGTCAGAAAGAGGTGAAATACTTAGGACATCACATAGAGAAAGATGTAAGAAAGGTGACCCAAGAGAGAATTTCAATAATCATGCAAATGAATCTCCCTGTAACACAAAGAGAAGTTAGAATGTTTCTGGGAATGACCGGCTACTGTTGCTAGTGGATCCTGAATTTTTCATTATTGTCCAAGCCACTGTTGAAAGTGACACACTAAGAAGTGTCTGAAACAGTATCATTTGATGACACATGCGTGATAGCCTTCTCTGAGCTGAGAAAAAAAGCCTGTGTCTAGCCCCAGCTCTGGGAATGCCTGATTATAATAATTGTTTTTCTTTGTTTTGTTGTGAACGTGATGGTTGTGCACTTTCTGTTTTGACGCAGTTACATGAAGGAGTCAAATAGACCAGTGGCATAATTTTCTGCTACACTGGATCTCGTAGCTGCTGCTTTGCAAGACTGTTTAAAAGCTGTGCCAGCCACAGGTGTCACTATCACCCAGTGAGAAAGCACTGTTATGGATCATCCCCTGAACATATATGTGCCCCTCTCTGTAGAGGTCCTTTTGACCTGAACAAAGAAGCAACATTGACTGAGAGCCATTTGACATGTTATGAGTTGCTTATTCTTGAATCAACAATGTGAACAGTAAGTGATGTGCAGTGTTGGATCCTGAAAAGCTTCTGTCCAGTAATGTTTAAAGTCAAGATGAAGTGGCGCATGACTGTCTCAGTGTGACTAAATTGTGCACCAAACTAAGACCTGATATTCAAGATGTTGCCTTAGATACAAATTATTATGTCATGTTTATTGATGTTGCCTGTTTTAGAGACAATGGTGAAACTCTGAGAGCTAGTTATGCAGTTTGCACAATCTCAGGAGTGAAAGAAGCTTCTTGGCTTCAAGGAGTATGTTCTGCCCAAGTAGCTGAATTGGTCCCAGGAAGGTTTTCTGGCCTCTTCTGGATCACTTGTCTGTAACGGTGACATAATCTATCCGTTGCTGAAAGCAATACAGTTGCCAATGAAAATTGCAGTTCTGAGATGAACAGCACAAAAATAGTCAAGTAATTACATCTTGTTAGGCAATGCCTGTGCTGAATAAGTGGCCCGATTCTGTGCACTCCATGGTATATCCTTTAGTGAAGAATGGAGCAATGGAAGTAGCACCATTGAGACAGAACACAGTTTCTTGATGACAGCAATTGATACATGAGAAGAGGTTAGGAGATTGCAGGAAGAGGTGACTGAATAGGAGTGCAGAGTTTGGAGTAGAGCAGGCTGTGTACAAAGAGATGAAGATGATGTTTGGGTTTGGGTTCTGCCAATGGCCAGGTATTACTATGGGACAGCCCACATTGCAGGGATGCCATGATTAGGAATTTTAGACAGACATGATACAATCCCAGATTCAGATTGGTTGCAGAAGCTATGTGACACAGATGTGTAACATGTCATCAGAAGAACTTAGGGAAAGGCACTTTGGTTAACCTGAGCCACATAGTTATAGCAGGAGGTCATTTTAACCAAATGCAACTTGATTTCATTTATATGCCTGAATGCAATGGATTGGGATTTGTTTTGGGGGTGGTGTGTGCCTTTTCACATTGTGTAGAAGCCCACCCAACCTGCAGGAATTATAGCCTCATCATTGCAAAGCTGCTTTTAAGGGAGTTGATACCTAGCTTTCTTTGGAATCAGCCGGAGGATCTCATTTTAATAATTAGATCATAAAATTGTTGTGTGTGGCGATACAGATTAAGCAAAGATTGTACTGCAGTTACAGACCTGAAGCATCTGGATTGCTCGAGCAGATGAATGGAACTCTAAAGTCTCAACTGACTAAATTGTGTGCATCTACATTGTTGAAATGGCCAGATGCATTGTCACTTGTTCTGATGAGTATGCATAGCACATCGGACAGGAGCACAGGACAGTCCCCCCATGATATAGTCATAGGTCGTGCTATGAGGTTGCCACCTGTGTCTGCCAATACACTTGTGAACATTTCATATGACGTAGTGCTGGATTACTGCAAAGGACTAGCTGATGAGGTTCGCTCTTTGTCGCCAGGTTGAAGAAGCAACTGTTCAGCCCACACAAGAGCCATGTTGCGGCTTGAGTTCAGGTAATTAGGTTCTGGTGAAGAAACATGTAAGAAAGTCATGTTTAGACCCAGGATGGAAAGGGCCATTCCAGATTATCTTGGTGACTACAGCAACTGCGAAGTGTGATGGTCTTCCGAATTGGGTTCATGAGAGCCATACACACAAAGTTCTAAGTACTCTTGAAGATATAGAGGGTCATTCTGACCCTGGCGGCCAGTGGCCGCCAGGGCCACCGACCACGGGAGCACCGCCAACAGGCTGGCGGTGCTCCAACGAGCATTCTGACCGCGGCGGTTCAGCCGCGGTCAGAAGCGGAAAGTCAGCGGCCTCCCGCCGACTTTCCGCTGCTCGTGTGAATCCTCCATGGCTGCGGAGCACGCTCCGCAGCCATGAGGATTCCGACCCCCCCTACCGCCATCCTGTTCATGGCGGGAAAGCCGCCATGAACAGGATGGCGGTAGGGGGGGGTCGCGGGGCCCCCGTAAGAGGGCCCCGCAAAGTATTTCAGTGTCTGCCTTGCAGACACTGAAATACGCGACGGGTGCCACTGCACCCGTCGCACCTTCCCACTCCGCCGGCTCGATTACGAGCCGGCATCCTCGTGGGAAGGTCGTTTTCCCCTGGGCTGGCGGGCGGTTTTTCAGCAACCGCCCGCCAGCCCAGGGGAAAACTTGTAATACCCGCTGCGGTCTTTTGACCGCGGCGCGGTATTTCGGAGGGGGGAATTCTGGCGGGCGGCCTCCGCCGCCCGCCAACATTGGAATGACCCCCATAGTGCCTGTTCCTCTAGGGCCGGAATCGGTGAGTGAAGGGGTCCAGGTTAGCTAAAATGTGAATACTGGACAAGTGGCTGTTGCAGAGCCTGCACAAGCTGGTGAAAATCTGAGCATGTCAAAAGCAATCGAAGGTGAAGGAGGGTCAAGTCAGTCAATCGACTTCTGCTAGCTCAGTGAAAGTTTAAAGTCCAGTTGTGCCTGAAGCAAGAACTATGAGAGGAGACCAGTGGCCCGCAAAAAGTCCAGGCCCAGTAGCAGATGTGCTTCCAACTATAGCTAAAGTAGCTGAAGAATCAGATCAAAGTGACAGTGAAAATTGTGCAGCAAGGAGATCGAAAAGAAAAAGAGTGCCAAGTGGCAGATACTCAGCACCTGAATCGACATACTTTGCTGCTAATGAATGGGAGAAGGAATTCATTGTCTTTTGCCTTGACAATTTGGATTCAGCTTAATATTTTGGAACTCAAAATTGCTCTTAAACTGAACTTTGAAATGGCTCTTGAACTGAACTCGATGAGCAGAGACATTACATGCTGGAAGTGCTAATCAGTGATTATCAGATAGTGTATTAATAGAGACACTTGACCTTTTAGTGCAGAATTTGAACATTTGCAAGAAAAGGAAAATTTGGTGAGCTTTTTGTAAATAAGCAACACAAAATGATGATGGACGGAGTGTTGGAACTTTTCAACACTCAACTCCAGTGACACATCTTGGTTTAATCCATTGTTTTTTTGCTCACCATGTCACTCCAGTTTGGACCCAGCCATCTAGAAATCAGTTATTCATCTCCGGTGGTTGATGTTCAAGGCGTCGCACATCCGATATAAGTAAAAAATACAAAGAAAAATAGTCATGTGGAGGGTGCCGGCCTGTTACGTGAACCCAACCACCACGGGTTTCAGGGTGCACAAAAACAAAAAGTGGTCCTAAGAGGGCCACCTATGTCCTGCGCTGTACTAGACAAAGTGAATAGGTAGAAAGCGACCAGGGCACTCCAAAATTCATAGAACCGGGATATGCAGAATGACAAAAAGATTTATTAGTAAACCTTCATGGTAAAACCTTCCATGAACTTAAGGTCAATACATGAAATATTCAGGTAACAGCCTGTTCATATAATACAATTAATGTCCATAGAAAGTGACCAATACATGTATATTCGGTAACAGCCAACACGTGTTTCGTCCTCAATGGACTTCTTCAAGGCTCATGGACTAAGATGTATACGGGAATCACGATGTTAATGTTAGGGTTCCAAGTGGACATTCTGGAATGGTAGAAAAAGCCCAGAACAAAGATACATTACAGGGAGATCGAAGGGTTCTCCATCTCAGTAAACAAAGTCCATTTATAGTCCCGAGACGGATGTTGTTAATATGCGAATAGTGCGTATGCAGAAAGAGTGTATCTCCGATAAGAGGAACACTCTAATTGTGGTTAACGCCTGTCGGACAGGACACGGCAGCGTTAACACGCGCTGCCTGCTACGCGCACACTTACCGGTTGTGCTTTTCTTCCCGGATTTGGGGAAACACTGACTGCTCTCACCAAAAAAAACCACAATTAGAGTGTTCCTCTTATCGGAGATACACTCTTTCTGCATACGCACTATTCGCATATTAACAACATCCGTCTCGGGACTATAAATGGACTTTGTTTACTGAGATGGAGAACCCTTCGATCTCCCTGTAATGTATCTTTGTTCTGGGCTTTTTCTACCATTCCAGAATGTCCACTTGGAACCCTAACATTAACATCGTGATTCCCGTATACATCTTAGTCCATGAGCCTTGAAGAAGTCCATGGAGGACGAAACACGTGTTGGCTGTTACCGAATATACATGTATTGGTCACTTTCTATGGACATTAATTGTATTATATGAACAGGCTGTTACCTGAATATTTCATGTATTGACCTTAAGTTCATGGAAGGTTTTACCATGAAGGTTTACTAATAAATCTTTTTGTCATTCTGCATATCCCGGTTCTATGAATTTTGGAGTGCCCTGGTCGCTTTCTACCTATTCACTTTGTCTAATCTAGAAATCAGTGTTAACCCTGTTCCCCTTGGAAATAGGTCAGCCCGAACTGCCAGGCCATGTCCTTCGTGGGCAGGAAAAAAGGTATCCTGGGACCGGTTTTGGGGTATCACCCCTCATCAGCCAGGCTAGCTTGAATCCAGCAGCACAGTGAACAAGGGATCCACAGATGTATGAAAGCCTTTTCCCAGTCGCAAACAGGCCTATCACCCCATTTACGACTGGAGAAAGGCTTTCCCCATGTAACAATCCTATTCTGTGAATCGGTAACTTGTTACCTACTCACAGAATAGGTTTGCGAGTCGCTATTAGGAAGGGGCGTGCCAAGGGCGTCCCTTCCTCATAGCAAGTAACAGGGGGATGTAAGATTGTTTTGCAACCGCGGTAGCAAAACAATCACAGTTACCACCATTTTCAAGTTGGTGGTGACCTATTTGTAAATGGGAAGGTGTCCCCTAGGGACCCTTTCCCCTTTGTGAATGGAAACGAAAATATTTTTTTGGGAGCAGGTAGTGGTCCCTACAACCACTGCCTCCTCTGAAAAAGTGAAAAGAAAACTTTTCATTTTTGTATTGTGAAATGCATCTCTTTTTCCCTTAAGGAAAATGGGCAGCATTTAAAAAAAAAAAAACTGCTTTATTCAAAAAGCCGCCACAGACATGGTGGTCTGCTGTCTACAACAGGCCACCATTCCTGTGAGTGCGGCCATTCCCAATGGGGTCGCAAATTGTGACTCACCTCATAAATATTGATGAGGTAGGTCTTTGTGACCCCATTGGGAATCGCTAAATGGTCTAAGACACATTTATATATTTCATTTTGTGAGTCTCTAATGGTGACTCCCAAAAAGTCACAATTAGAGACTTCCAAAATGAGCTGGTCATATATCTGGGCCTTGGTATTTTGAGCTGACTCTAGATAAATCATGAATCCGGATCAAGGTAAATGGAGTAAATATAAGTACGTTTGTATAGGTTTAGCAATAGTGTGTGTGATTGTAAGCATTTTATTGATTGGTGGGTTAAGTGTGTTTGTGAAAGATGAAGTTGAGAGCACAATTACACCTGTGCAATGAGGAGTCACAAACTAAACAAAATCCCCTTTATGAGGATGAGAGATTGCTTCATCTAGATGATTCAAAGTGGGATTTATCTCAAATACGTACTACAGGTTGCTGTATGAATACATTGAAACTATGGGTGTGCCTGATTGCTATGTGTGTACACAGATCCCTTTGTCAGTGCAGAAAGGAATCACCTATCATAGCTGATTGTTGGCTTACGACATTCGTTATAGTCTCCTATTATCCCGACAATATAATCAGGAGTACCCAGACACATTGTGGAGAAACCACAAAAAGGGGCCACACTCTTACTCCAGCACAGAGATGTATGATATGTCTTTTATTATTTTAGTGCATCGTAGAAAACCAAACCAATGCGTTTGAGTCCACATTGACCTTGTTCCGGAATGATTGTAACTATTTGCTCCACCTTTTAAAAAACACTTTCTTTATCATTTCCTGTTCACTGATTCTGGGAAATGTAGTCTTTACCATTCCAGTTCATACGGTTTCCATTAATCTCCTGTCTATTCCTTCTTTCAAAACATTTCCCATATCAGAAAATAATTTTTAAATGTGAGCATCATTATTAGGGTCTATGGAAGCATACCTACTTAAATTAAACCATTTTTTGAAACTGTTCATTTTAATTTTTCCCCATATCACCATTGTTTCAATTCACATTTTAAGAGACATCATCATTGTTGACTCGAACCACAGTTATTGTTTAATTCATGCTACAGTATTCACTGAATTCTTTATCTCATTTTCTAATGATTGATCCCCATTTTTCACCCTTTAGTGGGCTGTGTCTTGTTTTCCCAATGGCTCAACTTATCAAGTCCTCCCCTTGATCCTTGTATTCCCTAGGTGCATGGGTGTTATGGCACTGTTTGATCTGAGTTCCTTCTTCTACAAATTGAAATGTAACTCTTCATCTTGATTTAATCTATGGGGGCTTAAGGTTCCCATTAACATAATCTATCTTGTCTTCCTTTGTCTCAGAGTCCATTCCCTGTTACCACCATGTCCTAATTTTTCTATGTGCTCAATGACATAACCTTTCAATTGCTTCCAATCACTCTTCTGAAATCCCTCCACGTGTTTTTCCAAAGCACTACTCCGGTCCATGTTAGTAGTGGCTCTAATGTGTTCCAGGATCAAATTTTTGGACTCACAAATTGTACTGCCGATGTACTAGTCACAAGGACATTCAATCACATATATAACGTGTTTGCTTTTCCATGTAATCCATTGCTGGATTTTCCATTTTTGATTATTGGCTGTAATGATTTCTTATTTGTTAATTGCAATTGAAAATACCTTACATTTGTGACACTTCCAGAAGGTGAGGTAGCCATCCCTTAAGCTTTAACCTTTCAGCTTAAAATGGCTATGAACCAATTTGTGTCTCAGATTCTTTGCTCTTTTATACATGATTTCATGGTGATTGCCTGTTATGCCTGCAAGTGTGGGATCAAGCCTCAAAATTCCCCAATGTTTTTTTAAAACATGTCCAAAGTTCCTTAGATTCAGCTGAGTAAGCTGTAATCAATTTGAATTTTTGGGGTGCCATTTCCTTCTCCTTTCTCCTCAGGATTTATTGTCTGCTTAAGTTCTCAGCTTTCACAAATCTTGTTTCTATCACTTGTTTGAGATACCTTCTCATCACAAAACCTTTGTTTAGTTGTTATCACATGTTTTTCCCACTCCGTTTCTTGGCAACAATGTCTTTTAATTCTAAGGAACTCTCCATATGGGATACTCCATTTTACACTTTGCTGGTGGAAACTTTTTGCATGTAATATAGCATTAGTGGCAGTTTTTTTGCTATGTAGGGTTGTCTGGATTTTGTTATCCCTGATATAAATTTCTGTGTCTAAAAACACCAATCTTGACTCACTGATTTCATAAGTAAACTTGAGGTTCGCCTCATTGTTGTTTAAGATTTGAAAATATTCTTTAAACATTTCTGCATCTCCATCCCATATTATAAAAAGATCATCAATGAAGCGAAGCCACATAATGATTTTCATTACAAATGTACCGTTTTCCAGGCTACATTCTGCTCCCACAGCCCATCGTTAAGTTTGCGTAGTTTGGTGAAAATGAAAAACCCATTGCTGTGCTCTTTAACTGCTTGTAAACATCCTTAAAAAGTTGTTGTTAGTTGGACACCAACTGATCATTTCCAAAAGCATTTTATTATGGTTGAAAAAATGTATGTTCCTTGTATTTAAGAAATTATTCACAGCCTCCCAAACCAAGGGGCATATTTAAGGAAAGTGGTGCGCCCTTTACCACCAGCTACCGCCACCGTGTGAGCGCAGTATATGAAATGCGGCGCACCATGGCGCAGGGTAGGGGGCAATAATTGCATTTTTCATGAGGTTATTGATGTACTCTGCAGGAATAGCACCAAAATGTTGGCACTACCCTTGCCAAGTACATAGGGGTCCATTGTAAACAATGATGTGCCCCCTTTTAACGCCTGCTCTGAGCAGGCGTTAAAAGTGCCCAAACAAATGATGCAAGGAAATCTTTTTGCCCCCCTAATGGGGGAACGCCCCTTTGAATACATTATGACTGGCACAGGCATGTTGTAGCAGAAAGGATTACAAAGTGGTGTAATGCAAGCATTATGGCACTTTGTAAATATGTAACGGGGATTTATGACTCATTGGGCCACATTAGAGTCAGAAAAAATTATGCTAAAGTGGCGCAACAAGGGGCTAGGGGCTCTTATATATGCCCTCAATTGTGTTCTTAATACTTGTATAAAGTGTTGTCACATCCATTTTAATTCATTTCTATGGAGGTGACCATGGTATTTCCTGTATATATTTAAATAAATCACCTGTGTCTTTTAAATACAAACTTAAATTTTTGACAAAAGGGGCTAAGAAAAAGGCCACATAATTGGAGATTGGCTCTAGAAGTGATCCCTTGGCTGTGATGATTGCTCTCCCTGGTGGATTTTTTTGATGTTTGTGGACCTTTGGTAAAAATATATTGTTAATGTATTGGATTAGTCATGGTTAAGTATTTTATTTCCTCTGCATCCAATAGGTTTTCCTCCTCCCATCGCTCCAATTTTTTAAATACTTCGAGTTGTTGCTGCTTTGTGGAATCCTCATCTAATTAAATGTAACATTTTATGCCTGCTAATTGCAGATATGCTTCTCTCATTCACTTATGCTTCTCTCATTTGCTATTTTTTCTCCATGACAACAATATTATCTCCCTTGTCTGCGGGCTTGATTACAATAGCATCATCTTGGTGTCAACACTACAGTTTCTTCTTTAGTGAGATTATCACTTAAATTGTGTCTTTGAATTTTGTATAAATCCTGAATCACTGCCTCATGAAAAATTACATTTTTGTTACCTTTTGGTAAATTTGTGTGGAAGAAAGATTTTGGTTTTCTGCCACTGAGGCCTGCTCCCAAAGGGACGATGTCTTCATCCAAAATAACTGTTTCACCCTCAATTTCTGTTAAATCCAAATTTATGAGTTTATCAGGGTCATAAGTCCAATTCTATCCTCTACAGTTAAATCAACAGTTGTTTTTTCTTGTTCATCCTCTTTCTGATGTTCCATCGATTCCACAAAAATACTTGATAATTGAATTTTTCGTATTTACTTGTAAATTTTAATCCTTGTTTGTGGCAAATCAACATGCATTATCAGGCAAAAATGCAGGCCCTTCTTGAGAAGGGTTATCTCTGAATCCGTCAACACTCCCTTGGATACATTAATAGCATTCAATTCTTGACTGGTTTCATCCATTATATCTTTTGTCTCTGACTGCTCCTGGTTCTGACCCCTGATTTTTTGGCCTCCTCTTTTTCCCTCCTTGTCTTCCTGTGCCTGCACCCTGCCGACGTCCACTTCCTTTTGTGATGTCTCTGTCCTTTTCCCACATTTATTGTTCCAGATTGAAACACATTTTGTTGAAAATTGTCATTTTTTTTAATTTGGGGTCACATTAGAACTACCATCACCATCACTTATGTCTGTGTCTGTATAAAATGATTCGATGCTGGAAGCATCGGTTGTAGCTGTGTCAAACTGTTCTTATTGTTTCCATACATTAAAAGTTCTTGCATAAGTGAAAATCCTACCTTCTTCATAATCCTCCGTGTCATGTTTGAATATGCTTGGTTTCCTCAATTTAACATCTTCTTCACGTTGTGCTATTTTTGTTTCCAGATCACTCTTAAATATTTTTAAATCCTCCGTTAATTCCATTTGTTCAAATTCTTTCTCCAATTTTTTTAACAGATCTTTAACCTTTGACACATATTTCTTTATGTCTAATTATAATGCTCATTAAACCCAGGGAAGAGTTTAAAATATATACTACTCATTCTTATAATAATTCACTGCTCGTATCTCTGTGGCTAGGCATTAATGAGATCCACAAACCGCCAGGAACCCTTTGAGCTTCTATTGATTTTCAGGGATCAAGCTTCCCACCATTTGTTCATTTCTTTGTGTAAGAGTCTTCCCCACATTCTCGGCTTGTTTTTAGCATTCAATTTTCCATTTAAAGTTGTTTTTGACCACCCTTTCCCCCCTAGTATGGTGACGCTTTCAAATACCGTAGCTATTTCAACATTTCTACTAGCTTCCCTTACCTTCATTTTTTATTGTACTGTTAATATTTACTAAAAAATGCCATGCGCTCCAATTTATCAAAACTACTCATGTGATTCTGAATCAGGAGTATATACAATATTTTTATTTAAATCTTCATCTTCTCTTTTAGTTTGTGCCTATTAATCAGTATTTGAGTAGTTTTGCTAAAGTTATCAACATAGACATACGGCCTGATTATGAGTTCGGTGGACGGTTTACATGGTTGCTGAACTTCCGACGGGGATGTTGCCGCCATACTGGGTGCCTCCCCATTTGGGCCGATTAGGAGTTTTCTGCTTGGAAAAACAGCCTACAGCATTGCCTCCGGCTCATAATCGAGCCGGCAGCAATTCTGTAGGATGCAGGGTGCACCCTCGCAATGTTCACTTGTCGTGCAGGCTCTCATCATCCTAATTGTTGGAAATGGCCTTTCTGCAGGGTCACCCCCAAACTTTTTGCCTTCCTCTTTCTCTTTTTCTGACCTCCTTTTTGCTGGTTTTAGGACTCTGCACACTTTACCACTGCTAATCACTGCCAAAGTGCATATGCTCTTTCCTTAAAAACATGGTGACATTGGCTCATACCCAATTGGCTTATTTAATTTACTTTTAAGTCCCTAGTCAAGTGCACTACATGTGCCCAGGGCCTGTAAATTAAATACTACTAGTGGGCTGCAGCACTGGTTGTGCCACCCACATAAGAAGCCCCCTAACCATGTCTCAGGCCTGCCTCTGCAGTGCCTGTGTGTACAGTTTCACTGCCAATTCGACTTGGCATTTAAAAGTACTTGACAAGCCTAAAACTCCCCTTTTCTACATATAAGTCACCCCTAAGGTAATCCATAGTAACCCACAGGGCAGGGTGCTGTGTAGACTAATGGAAGGACATGTACCTGTGTAGTTGACATGTCCTGGTAGTATAAAACTCCTAAATTTGTTTTACACTGCTGTGAGGCCTGCTCATTTCATAGGCTAACATTAGGGCTACCCTCATATACTGTTTGAGTGGTAAATCCTGATCTGAAAGGAGTAGCCAGGTCATATTTAGTATGGTCAGAATGGTGATACAAAATCCTGCTTAATGGTGAAGGTGGATTTTGCATTACTATTTTAGAAATGCTACTTTTAGAAAGTGAGCATTCTCTACACTTAAATCCTTCTGTGCCTTCCAATCCACATCTGGCTAGGTTTAGTTGACAGCTTCCTTGTGCATTCACTCAGACAAGGGATATCAACGCACACCTCCCTGTTTTTCACGCATCTGCCCCTCTGCAGTTCCTTGCAGAGATTTTGAACGCAAACCAGGTACTTTGTGCCTGCAAGAGACATTTGTTGCTTTTAAGAGACTAAAGACACTTTATATCATTTTTACAGTGATATTAGACACAAACTTGGGTAGACTGTTTTGATTCCTCCAATAAGGGACCGAATGGATGGGTGCGGGCAGCAAAGTAAATGATTATACAGGGTTATTTAATTTTATTCTGAGAGAGCATATGCTCAGTATTTGTTCTACAGATTTGCGCCGGCACCTGGTTGACAGTAAGCTGACTGATCCTAGAAAACTTGCTGAGGAGGAGGACCTCTTGACCAGTACCATAATGTCCAAAAAGGTACCTGTGAGTGACCCCACAAAGGGTGGTTCCGGTTCACCCCAACAGAGTGAGTGGAATGTTAAAAACAACCCAGAAAAGTCCTAGAATAAGGGGGGAGAAAAGGGTTCCCATGCCGCATCTGAGAAACAGGGTGGTGGTTCTGGTGGGCGGAGGCCCAAAGCATCCCATTCCCAAACCCGCTGCTTTGAGTGTTCCCAGCTAGGACACAGGAAGGGGCACTCAGTCTGTTCAAAGAAATCACCCACTAGTTGGACCTCTACAGGGGTGGTCAATGTGGCCTTAGGGGAAAGTAGTCCCCAGGGGCAGGTCGTAGACCATGCCTTCATCTCCCTCAGTTGGGAGATAGACTCAGAGGGTAAGCTGGTGATCCCTGAGGGTGGGAGTCATCACTTCCACCAGGTGGGAGTGAATGGGGTCCCAGTCACCGCTCTGAGGGACATAGGGGCTTGTCTTACCATGATTGTGGAGAGACTAGTTTCACCAGAGCAATACACCGGCCAGGTGTGTAGGGTGACTCCAGCCAATGGGAAGGATTTCTTCTGCCCCATAGCCCTGGTTTCCCTGGAGTGGGGTGTGGCGGTGACCCAGAGGCAGGTCATAGTTAGTCCCAAGCTGCCTATTGACTGCATTCTTGGGAAAGAGTTACCCTTAGTGTCAGGAGAACTGAGAGGGTTGATCCCTAAGGGTGCCCTGACAGTTCAGTTATCTGGCAGTACCACTCCCCAAAGGAGGGTACGTGAGCCCAGATGTAGGGGCAAGGTGAGGAAGGACTCACTCTTGTCCCCTGTTCAGCCTCAGGGTACAGACCCTGGGCTGAGTGACAAGTGTCAGGGTACCACCCCTGAACTGGTGGGAGGTAGAATGGAGGAGGGGTAGAAGACCCCTGGGGCTACTGCCTCCCATTCTGAGATGCCTCAGGAGCCCCTTGGAAGTTCCCTGCCAGCCCCCCAACTGGCGGAGAAGCTCATCCAAAGGCCCCACTGAGGGTCTCGACTTAGCAGTGGATGGTCTGAGGCCTGGATCCAGACACTGGCAGCTGTCAGTGACATCTTTGGTTACTGTCCTTGTGGAAAGAGTTTTCCCTGGGTTGAGGGCAAAAGTCAGACCCAAGGGGTGAAACGGGCCACATCACTTTGTTGGCCATGGTGGTACCGTCTGCATCTGTGAGCAAATTAAAGTTAGGAGCTTCACAGATGGAGTCCTCAGATGAGGAGAAGGGTTCCCCATGGGTCAGTTCAGTGCCCCCAGAGAGTATAGACAGAGGAGACTCACTGAGTTCAGAACGGCGTAGAACTGGCAAATGCCCCAGCAATAGTGGGCCACTCCCCATGTTCTATCGCCATAAGCAGGAAAGTCCATCAGAGTGTTGATTTGCCTACCCTGGCTTTAGGCTGGAAGGGGAATAGGTTGGAAGTGACCTTTCTGCAGGGTCACCCCCCACACTTTTTGCCTTCCTCCTTCTCTTTTTCTGACTTCATTTTTGCTTGCTTTAGGACTCTGCACACTTTACCACTGCTAATCAGTGCTAAAGTGCATATGCTCTCTCCTGAAAAACATGGCGACATTGGCTCATACCCAATTGGCTTATTTATTTTACTTGTAATTCCCTAGTCAAGTGCACTTCATGTGCCCAGGGCCTGTAAATTAAATACTTCTAGTGGGCTGCCACCCACAGAAGTAGCCCCCTAACCATGTTGCAGGCCTGCCTCTGCAGTGCCTATGTGTGCAGTTTCACTGCCAATTCGACTTGGCATTTAAAAGTACTTGCCAAACCTAAAGCTCCCCTTTTTTTACATATGTCACCCCTAAGGTAGACCCTAGGTAACCCATAGTGCAGGGTGCGGTGTAGACGACAGAAGGCAGGACATGTACCTGTGTAGCTTACATGTACTGGTAGTGTAAAACTCATAATTTTGTTTTACACTGCTGTGAGGCCTGCTCCTTTCATAGGCTAACATTAGGGCTACCCTCATATACTGTTTAAGTGGTAGATCCTGATCTGAAAGGAGTAGCCAGGTCATATTTAGTATGGCCAGAATGATGATACAAAATCCGGCTTAATGGTGAAGTTTGATTTTATATTACTATTTTAGAAATGCTACTTTTAGAAAGTGAGCATTTCTCTACACTTAAATCCTTCTGTGCCTTCCAATCCACATCTGGCTAGGTTTAGTTGACAGCTCCCTGTCACGATCGGAATGCTTCTTACCACGATTGTCTGTCAATTTCGAGGCACCACCTGGTCTCTTGCTGGTTCTGGCTGACCAAGGGAAGGTCAACCCTTTCTAGTAGCCTTGGGTCTGCTGATAAAGTAACACCAGGCAGACCGTGACCTCCAGAAGGAGTCCCACAGGAAAAAAACCAGTCCTCTGAAAAACCTCGGAAGTAAGGAACTCCTAAAAAAAAAAGAGGCAAAAAAAAGAGAAGCAAAATATGAACTGGAAACAGCAAAAACTGTAGACAAGAAAAAACAGGAGAAGTCAAAAAAATCACCAGATACAGGAGCGAGGAGCACTACCAGACTGTAAGTGTTTGCAACGCAAGAAACTGTAGACCTCCTGTGCATATATACTTCAAACAGGAAGTGATACGCAGGAAGTTCCAAAGGCACCATCTTGAATTGGGAAAAGCCGCATCTGAGTGAATGGAAAAATAGCCATGGTGTAAAAGAGGAAGAAAAGCATGCAGGGAAGGAAACACAGACTTCTGGGAAGAAGAAAAGATTGCAAAGAGGAAAACCATAAAGAAAGAGAAAACAAGAAAAAAGGCAGAAGGAATAGGTAAGAGAGAATATATGGGTAAAAAGAAAGAACTACCGGGTGCGCTGTGTACCTCAAAATAGGCAGCGGCCCGAAACGCGGCTCAAAACGCTGGCCGCTGCAGAAACGGCCGTCCAGTACTTGGACCGCCGATCTGACCGCAGTCCGCAAGTGGGGCTGCCTCCTTGCTGTTGCCCTGCTGCCTTGCTGCTCTCTGGCTGTGCTGAGAAGTGTTCTCCAAGGGCTTGGATAGAGCTTGCCTCATGTTCCCTGAAGTCTCAGGACCAAAAAGACTTCATCTCTTCAAGAAGAACTCCCTGTGCGGCAGACATAGAAGCACAGGCGGCAGAAGATGCACAGCCTGCATCGTGGTGAAAAATTCGCCGCACGCCGAATCGGAACGACGCGGCCCGACTTCGCAAGGAGAAGATCGACGCAACACTAGTGTAGCGACTGGAAATTCGCACACGGCCCACTGGATCAAAGCACATCCGAGCCATAATGACGCAGCCCGATTCCTGAGAGGAATCAACGCAGCACCTGCCATGCAGTAGAATTTTCCATGCAATGCCCACCGGATCGACGCAGGCCCTGTGACTTCATCCTGCCAGCTTTGGATTTCAACACATCGTCCCCGGGGCGTCTGAAAACCCCGCAACCTGAGGAGGATCCAAGACTGAGACTAATGGATTTGGGAGAGAGAATCACTTGCACTGTGGGGGACGGAGTCTAAAGCCATTACAGGTGATACCTGTGGGCCTAATATGGGTTTTGTTCTGGCTAATTAGCAGTGCCTCATCTCCACCCAAGAGCAGGGATGATTGGGAAACCGAGCACATGACACAATTGACTCCTCAGGGAAATTGTGGTCACTCAGATCTCATCTGTTTCTCTCAGTTACATTAGTCTCACATATGCTAGGGCGATCAGAGGCAGAGTATAGTTCAATATGGTTTTATAAAGCATGGATTGCAATAACTAGGATGATTAAGCATGACAGGATTAAAATTGTGACAAGGAGAGTGAAACATAGAAATAACGCTATTATATTGTCACTAAGATCGTTAAAATAGCTACTACCTAGGATATGTTAGAGCACAGCATGTTAAGCTCTAATTCTGCCCTTCAGGTTCCCCATGGAAGACATCACCCCTCATACCTGAGAAAGCGGTCTGTAGTCTACATAAGCAGCTGCAGCAAAGCTCTCAGCAATCAGCATACAGTCATTGGCATCTGGCTGGAAACTCCCTCTAACGTGCATGGGTCAAAATAGTGTTTTAAAAAAAAATCTTTATTGGAAATTAGGAGGCATTACAGAAGAGGGTAATATCATCTGTACGCTTCATAACAAATACAACTTTAAGGTCAACATGGGAAGTCGTGTTGCCATCCGAAACAACATAAAATAAATGGAGCTAGGGGCAACGGGGGAAAATATGTAATAGAGATAGAGATAGATAAGAAGAAAGAGAAAAGAGGGGGAAGAGAGAGAGATTTAGGGAGGCAAACGAGAGGGGGCAGAGGGGGCGGAGTGGGGAGACCAAGATGGGCGAGAGGAAATGCTGGTAGTATTCTTGATACATTGTAAGATGTAAGGTGTAAGATGCAAGATGTGAGGTGTTCAGGGCATGACGGGGTAGGTCAATCAGTCAATCGGAGCATGTTTTTCGTATTTGTTCGAGTATCCAGGAGGGTCCGGAAGGGTAAGCGCATAAGAATGCATTTCATGGGGTATGGGGATATGTAACTCCAGTTTATAAATGTTTATACACGCTGTCACCGGCTGATTGTGCTGTCTAACGGGAGAGTGACGCCCTGGCTCGTTCTGTTGTTACCTATCCTGATGGTTAAGGGAGAATCAAGAGGGGCGAGTATGCTGTAGATCGATAGAATATAGAATGCAATAAGATCAGGTTATCCACTATTGTCTTCACCCGAGCCCAGGGGCCTACCCCCCATTAGCTCAGGAGAGGAGGAATCGGAAAGATTTTGGATGAGTCTCCATGAGAGCTTGTCCCCTTTAAGACAAGTCCAGCAGTCCTACACTAGTCGGGCCGCCAAACGCTGGATAGAAGAGAGGAAATTGGTGGTAGGAGGGGAAGGAGAGAGTAGGGGAAGAGGGACAAGCAATGGGTAGAGGGGTCTAGGAGTCAGGAAAGAAGAGAGTGTGCATTGATACAAAAACTAAGCATGTAGGTGGAGATTTAAGAGAAAAGAGAAGGGAGGGAAGGGGGGGCCAAGACATTGACTGTCCACCAGCTGATGTGGGGAGGGGGAGAGGGGAAGGGAGGGGGGGACAAGCATTAAGGGAGAGAAAAATAATGGCGGTTATGGTTCTGTCAGGAAAGGTCTCCAGACTTTAGTAAACAGGGCCGCCTGGTCCTGTAGGTTATAGATTACCCGTTCATGCGCAGCAGTTTGGATCATAACGGTAATCATTCTGCTGGAGTTGGGGCAATGCTGGATCTCCAGTGTCGGAGGATACAGATTTTAGCCGTAGCGAGTGCCGTGTGTAGTAATCGCTGTTGCGGTCACGGCGGGGGGGATGGTCGTGTGTCCTGGAGGAGGATGATCGTGAAATCGGGTGTTGTAGCAATAGAGAGTCCACCAGGGTATGGTGCACCGCATCCCATGAGGGTTGTATTGATGGACAGTGGTACAAGATGTGTAGTAAATCGCAGTGAGGTTCTACACAGTGCCAGCAGTTCGCGTGTGGTAGAAGGCCCGCCCCATAGAGTTTCATCTGAGTCCAGTACCAATCATGAAGGACTATAAAAAGACAGAACTTCAGTCGTGCTTCTTGAGTACCTCTATCAAGGGCTTGCAGGATATCTGACCAGTCCGCCTCAGTGTGGGTGATCCCTAATCGGTTTTGCCACTTATGCCGCAATCTTCCGAGGAGAGGTTGCGAATAAAGATAGCTCACTAACACCTCAAATAGGCCGGCCATTACACCTCTGTGGCATCTCCACGTTTGCAAATGGGCGATGATTGGTGAGGCCTTGATCACCCATGGGAGGGTTCCCAGCGCTCTGTTCAACTATTGATCTTTCAGGAAGATAATGACCATGTATTAATGGAAAGAAAGTAATAACAAACCAATCCAAAGGATGAAAGCTAATAGAGTCAACGAAAGCCACAGATAGTTCCATGGGAAAATAAAGTAATTTGTTTTAAGCCACTTTATCAGCTTACGTGTTTTTGGCAGTTCGTGTGTAGAAGAGGTAAATGAGTCCAAAAA
Source organism: Pleurodeles waltl (assembly GCF_031143425.1). NCBI lineage: Eukaryota > Metazoa > Chordata > Amphibia > Caudata > Salamandridae > Pleurodeles > Pleurodeles waltl. The sequence goes on from NC_090447.1 coordinate 630,977,282, forward strand.
TGGGTCTTGATGTCGGCAAAGTATCCAGAAGCAGATTGTGCGAAAACTGGAGCCGTATTTGAAGGAGGAGAACTGGTAGGGGTCTCCCGCAGTGGGTCACTGTAAATGATGCCATCCATCTGTGTAGAAGTTGAATCAAATTGATCAACAATTTCTGTGTTGTTTGTGGCATTAGATGTCATTGGAACTAATGCAAGATAATTTTCCACCCTCCCCAAGCTCATAGAGTTGTCAGCGTTGCTGCTCAAAACTTGTAGAGGGACATCTTGACCAGTAGTGAGAGGGATTCAGGAACTACTGGTTGCTCCTCTTGCTCTTCTGTGCCGGAGCGGCCACATGGTGTAACGTGACATTGTTGATATATACAAAGCGGTTTTCTTTAGCACCAGGCAACGGTGGTAGAATGACAGTTCTGGTACTGTGTATTCCCAGGACAGGGACCAGTGCCTGATAAGAAGGACTGAACTCATTATTCACAGCAACTATTTCAGGTACTAGATCCCTAACCTTTGGAATCCAGCTGGTAGATGTTATTGGTACATCATTAATTCCTACGAAGGCAGCACTGGCAGAAGCGTTGTTGTCACGGAACTGTTGTAATTCCTATAAGACAGTGACACGTTCATTTATGTCAAAAGATGTTTCTGCCGCCTCCATGCCAGGACAATTAAGATCTGGAACATACATTCGAGCTCCAAACAGGCACGCGTCTGAAGTACGACCCCCAGGGACCTTCTAAGCAGATTATTAAGTGCTCTCTGGACTCCATACAGGTGATTAAGCCAACCTCAACCCATACCACTGGCTGTTAAATCTCAGTTTCATCGCTCCATGACACTCTTTCCCTCAGGATCCAATGGAGGCGAGTAATCGAGTTGGACCCCTAACGAAGCAATGGAGTCCCTCAATGCCCTTGAGGCAAAAGCAGGGCCCTGGTCTGAGTGGAAAGCCGCAACCGCAATGGTCCACGTACACACATTGTAATGGTTTGTTTGAAGTTAGGAGGGGTGTCTGCGGTGGGAGTTTGATGGTAGACCCCTTTATTTGTTGACAGATGTCACAACAAAGTTCATACTGCTTGGTCTGTTTGTATAGACCTGGTCACCAATACCATGCTTGCAATAATAATATTGTAGCTGCCACACTAGCATGGGCTGAGGCAACCCCCTCATGCGCTGCTTTAATCAACTCTGGTCATAGGTCTTTATTGGGAATTATCCGAACCCCTATGCCTGGTATTTTTAATTCTGTGCCAAGAAAGCCTCCCATGCGTTAGGAATATTTAGCAGGAAATCCTTTGGGAAAGGGCGTGCCTTCAGCCATCGCTTTCACTGCAGCCCATATGTCATCGTTCAGTTTCGTTCTAGAATGAGTTAATGCAGCAACACCAGCCATGGCTACTGCTGATTTGGCTGCTTCATCAGCCAGTGTATTTCCAGCAATGTGTATTCCAACGTGTTGGTGTCCAAGTGTATGTACAAAATGGACATTTGGTAGCGTTTCCTTCAGATCTGCTACTTTCCCCCCCAGAAGTCTGTGTTTGATGGTGTTAGCTTTGGAATCTCTGAACCCATTCTGGTTCCATTAGTGCAGATATTCATTGAAGGACTGGACACAATAATACAAAACACAGACAATCAGTGTTAACTGTGCAGGATCCGCATGTTCCAGTGCCACCACCAGAGCCTTCAGCTCTGCCAACTGTGCAGTGCAATCCCCTAGGGTTTGCCTAAATGTTTGGTGTGGATAAAACGTATCACCCTCCATATAGCCACTTACGACTGCACAAGCAGTGGAGTATTGATGCTTTGTGCCTATTGCAGGTTGTGCTGAGCCATCGGTGTACATGACTCTTTGATATTGATCAATAGGCAATGTATCTGCCGGAACTGTGTATTCTAGTTCATATTGCAAACATTTTTGTGTTTGTAACTTTGTGTCAAAAATGTAGTCAACATCATTGGCAGTCAAAGAAGTTGCCCATTGAATCCAACGTGGATGTAATGCTTTAGTGTTTGGAACGCTGGCTTTGGTAACAGCCTCAAGGGCTGGAATTGGAGATACAACAATAATGCATTTCCCCTGGGCTAGAGGTCTTTCTTTAATGATGGCCATTTGAACAGCAGTCTCGGTGGGAGCAAAGAGTTGTTCTGCTGCTGAATACAAATGTGATTTGTATGCAATCAGGACTGTCTCACCCTCATTGAAAGTTACATAGGTGAAACCAATGGCACCAGCAATTACTCTGATGACCAGATGTTTTTTATTGTCTCTTGTGTGTAAGTGTTGTGCTGCAAGCATATCTGTTTGCAAAGCTCTGAGAATGCGTTTGTGTCTGACTGTCCAAAATTTACTCGAAAAGTAAGGATGCATTAAGTCATATAGCTTTTTTATGCGTGATGCATAATCTGGAATGTATGTTCTGACAAAATTTAGGAAAACCCATTGATTGAAGTTATCTAATGGTATTTGGAGGTTGTAACTGTGTGCATTTTTCCAAGAATTGAGGCGCTAGGCTCTTCCTTCACTTTATAGCTCGTATCCCAAAAACAAGACGCTGAGGAAGGATATATATATTTTTTTTAAATTGAAGTTATAGCTCAATTCAGCAAATTCCACAACAATGTGGCCTACCCGTCTTAGATGGTGCAGTAATTCAACATTCGTGAGATAGATATCATCTACATAGGACAATACCTCAGGGTCAATGTCCTGCAATATTGAAGTCACACGAGCCACAAACAGTCCTGGACTGTTCTTGTACCACTGTGGTAAACAATAGAATTGTTTCTGGGAGCCTACTGAGCTTAAACATGTTAGATCTCTACTCTCAGGTGCTATATTTTTGCAGAAGAAACCATTGGAAATATCCAGTGTTGTTTTGTATTTTTTGTGCACTGTGTTGTTCATAAGTGCTGTGTGGGTTTTGTATAGCATATGTGCGTGTATGACTGTTTAAGTGTCTGTAGTCAAAGGCTATTCTGTACGAATGGTCCGGTTTAGCTACCAGGAATAAATGATTATTCATAGGTGAGACACAGGGTTTGATTATGCCCGGGTACTCTAGTTGTGTAAGGATTTCCCTCACGGGTGCTTGAGCATCATGTTCCGATTTTTAATCTGACTTACAAGATAGGGGGAATCTTTATTCTGCCCTATGTGGTTGTGTTATAACGTGGGTGCCTGCACCAATGCCCAGTCGATGGCATAGAATTCTGCTCGCTCATCAGGAACAAGGGGTGAGAAAGAAGGTTTGATAACCTCTTCCCCATATTTGCAAGTATGTACAAATTCTGGTGGCCAATCCCTTTCGGCCAGTATAATATCATAAATGTTTACGACGCGGTCCAAAAAGATTGCGTCTACTGTGCGTTCAATGTCTCCTTCTAACTGGAACGTTACTTTGTACACCCTATCAGACATGGAGACACACATGTCTGCTGTTTCAACTTGTAAGAAGGCATCAGTTGCTTTCACCTTCAGATGCTCTTGAAGATTCTGGCAAACTATGTTGACCTTTGCTGCTCTGTCTAGCAGCGCTAGTGCCCATTTCTTGTTCTTCAACAGAGCCCTCTTCTTGAGTGGTATGACAAATCACAACTTCTGCCACTTTCTTCTTTTTGAAGTGGGGTTTTTGTTGGGGAAGTTTCTCTTCTTTTTTAACAGAAACTTCTGTTGAGCATTGTGATTCCTGTCCAAGTTTCACATACTTAGTTCTTCGCTCTGACCACCCACCTCTATCACTGCGTTTTCCAGTGAGTCCTGAAAGGAACAAGATCGGCGTGCATCAGGATATTGATATCTGTCAGGCATTTTTATATTATCTCTAACTCTGAGATTATATCTATTCTGTGGGGTCTCCGTATGCGGAGATTCTCCCCTTTTTTGTTGAGTTTTTTTTAATTTTTTTACCCAGTGTTTCTTAGAACCCTCAGGAAATTGCTTGGTAGAATCTTTATTAGATTTACCTTGAGACTGTGGTTTTGTGGGTCTAGCCCCCAGACTATCTCAACCAATACTAGAACAGGTCTCTACGATAATCTTTGGCAGCTCGTGTTCTTGATCCTGTGGAGGAAAGTCCCGGAGCCGCATGCGCACTGCTAGTGCAACTGCTTCCCCTTTGAAATTACTTAATATTATTGAAGATACCGTGGCAAAATGTGTCAATAAGTTGCATCCCCAAGCCCAGGGCAGCCCCGTATTCATCCTAAATTTGTTTTAACACTTCCAGTAGATTGGCAAGTGTTGCTGTACTGTGTGCGGTAGTATAAAGCTTGGCAAATACTGCGCCCCAGGTATTGCAGTTATCTACTCTGGGAATCATTCCAAATGGCAAGCACAAAGTTAATATTCTATGCTTATCCTGAGGTCCCGTACAGGGAAATACTGCTTCCATTGCATTTATTTTTTAAGCTAACCAAAACGGAATATCTTCTTGTTTGGCGAGTTCTTTACCCATGATTGAATGTACAGTCGCAGGATTAATGCCTGGTGTTACTGCATTTGGTTGCATTGGGGCAGTAGGTGCTGGGTTTGTATTTAACGTTTGCATTACAAACTGTACTAATTGTCCGTATATTGCAGTAAGCTCAGCAAATAAGCGTCGGAATTCAGCTACCGTCAAGGTTGCTGTGGCAGGGTGCAGTGAATATGTGGCCAATAAAGGCTAGGTAGGACCATCATTACTTAGAGGACCTAACCTAACGTGTAGAATTGTATCGGGTAGGGCTCCATCAAGCCAATTATTATGTTCTTGATAAGATAGAGGTATTTCTAGATATGCATATGCTCTATATTTTGCAGGTATGTTTTCAGGTGTATAGTGGTGAAATGTATTTGTGTTCCCATCAGCTGCTGGAAATGTGACACAAGAATAGAAAATGTCTGTTCTATAGGCTGGATGAGCCTCAACAACAAATGTAACGGGACCCCTCTGGGCTGTTAGGCCATGTGCCAATAAATGTGCAGTCAGGGGTGGTTGCATATTGACTGCAGTTGCTACCTGTTGCAGGTTTGCCATGATGAATGGTAATTTTGTTCAGAGATTAGCACACCAAATGGGGATTATCCTTTTAGAGTTCAGCTTGAATAACCTACAGCGTTAGTTAGGTATTCCCTATTTAGCTGAGGAGGAAAATCCTGAATACCACGGACGTCTTCGTATTTAGTACTGAGGTGCCTTTGCATGTAGTGAGACAGAGATACTCAGGAGGACCCGAAAATGAGCGCCTGACCAAACGTTGGTAGTGCCATGTCGCGTAGGCTCTCATGATCCTAATGAGACTGCTGGACTTGGGTGAGAGAATCACTTGCAGTGTGGGAGACTGAGTCTGAACCCACTACAGGTTACACCTTTCGTCCTAATCCGGGTCTTGTTCCAGTTAATTAGCAGTGCCTCATCTCAACCCAAGAGCAGGGATGATTGGGCAACTGAGCGCATGACACAATTGACTCCTCAGGGAAATCGTAGTCACTCAGATCTCATTTGTTTCTGTCAGTTACATTACTCTCACATATGCAAGAGTATAGTTCAATAATGTTTTACTGAAGTAACTGTATTTAGATAATAAAGCATGGATTGCAATAACTAGGACGATAAAGCATGACAGCATTAAAATTGTGACAAGGAGAGTGAAACATAAAAATAACGCTATCACATTGTCACTAAGATCGTTCCCCTGGGAAGACATCATCCCTCATACCCGAGCAAGAGGCCTGCAGTGTACATAAGCAGCTGCAGCGAAGCACTCAGCATTCAGCATACAGTCGTGGTCTTCTAGCTGGAATCTCCCTCTAACGTTTATGGGTCAAAGTAGTGTTTTTATAATAAAACAGCCGATGTTACAAGAAAGGATCCCCACATAAGAGTGTGTATGTTTCTGTGAACATTAGAGACAAAGCGTACCACTTTTGCCAGCAACCTATCTTGTTGCAGCCTTGAGAAAAGCACAGAGTGAAAGAAGTGTCTTGTTTAAGAAAGCAGTGCTGGTCTAGGCAAAGAACAACTAGATAGAGAAAATAAAACAAGACCGTAAATGTGGCTATTGTTAAAATAATAAAATAAAGCTGAATAAAATATGTCTAGGTTAAAGTGCATAGCGGGAGGCCTAGTATGCTAAAAAAAGTTATATGAAGCTATAACTAAAATGGCTACACAACACACTGTCTGCAAAGCGAGGGTGCTGGCCTGCACCCGTTCTCTGCCAGCCTTTTCATGGCAGTGCTACCACAATGAAATGGCTGGTGGAGAACAAGGTCACAATCCCCAGGGCAGCCCAGTAAGCAGTGGATTAGGACCGCCACCTACCACCAGACCCCCAGGATCCCTGACCCTGGTCGTTGCTGGCGGCCCCACGGCGGTCTGACCTCCAGGGTTAAAATATGGCACTCGGACGGCCATATAGGTGGCAGTCCGACTGCCATCCGCAAGTCTGGCTGTCATGAGATTGCCAGACTCGTAAGGAGGGCCTTAGTGTGAGGTTTCTTTGAGCGAACACTAACTTTTGGAACTACCTATGCACATAAGAATAATTTAAATTGCATTTTTACACAAATAGAGAAAGATTTCATTAACCAAGTAGATGACAGGAGAAAAGCAATGGAAACCAAAATAGTAAAAGGAGTAGTTTTACAGGATTGGGAGAAAGATGCTAAACATCTTGGATGTGGTGACACACAAGGATACTTAGATTTAGATTGGCATCATTTAGGGAAGCTATGTACATGCAGGCCGCAGTCAAAGACTAGCAATACGTCTGTAGGGACTAGTGAATGTAGACATGTGTTTTTCTTTAAGAGTGTTTGGAACTTTATGTTAAAAGGACAGAACCCTGCCATACCAGTTGTTTATTTCATTTGTGGGGAAAATGCCTATTACAAGCTGCTGAAAGACTGGCATGGTACATGTTACTTAGGGGTAGTCTTTCTGAAAATCTACCATGCAGACAATTTTGATAATCCACTCTGGAGCGAGAGACCGAAATCCAGGAGAAAAAGAGGAGATAGTGAAGCATAGATTGCAGATGATATATTTGGTGCCCATATTCTATCAGTTGGTGTGACCATGAATGATATCAAGATTAGAAAGTTGTCAACAATTGTGGACAAGATGTCTACTGGTTATGCTGGAGCAATGTTTCTCATGGATATGGAAATGGTTGCCATGAGATCAATGGTTTTGCAAAATCGTCTTGCGTTAGACATCTTATTGGCAAAAGAAGGCGGAGTCTGCAAAGTTCTAAAGGTGCAACGTTGCTATATGTTCATTCTAGACAACAGTAAGGAGGTAACAAGAGTAATATCAGTCATGGCAAATCTGAAAAATGATCTGAAAGATCTGAAGGAGACACATTTTTGGGAGTCAATAGGTGAAGGACTTGCTGATGTTGGATCATGGTTTGGAGATTTGGGAAAGGATATTGGGAGACTGGTCCTGAGACATTTGTTGATTTTGACATTGGGTGCTATAGTTGCACTTAGATTTTACAAGCTGTAGAGATTTTGGAAAGTACAAAAAGCTAAGAATAAACATAGGAGTGAAGAATTGAAATGGAGAAAATGAGGAGCAGTTATTACAAGAACCTGAAGAAAATTTAGAGTTTCAGTAGACCAAGGCCATTGTGTTATCAGACTACAAGGCATTGAGTTGTCTTATTGAAATGAGAGTGTCCTTTTTGTGATGGCATAATTTGCCATCAGAGGAGGGACTATTGGAGTACATTTTAGTAATGCTATTAGTGCACCAGAAGTCAGAAGCAGGTAACATTTATATTCACATTGTGCCTACCAAAACTGACAATGTGCTAACATGATTTAACAATGTTGAAATATATTTTAGTTATTAGAATAAATCATTATTAGTAGAGATGAATATGATTTATAATGATTATAATGATTTACGATTACTTGGTTTAAAGTCATATGTGTGCAGAAAAATGAATGCACATCTTTGTCATACTTGATGTGGTATTTTTACAAAGACTTTGATTAATAATTAAATGTTTTATTTTGATGATGTATTATTAATGTTGATGTCATAAGTGTGCATATTGTGCGTTTTCTATTAATGACAATATTAGTGCATTGTATTTCTTGTGTTAGCATAGCTAGGCCTGAAGTCTTTATAGTTGCAGCAGCAGTGAAATGCTAAATCATGTATTTTCCTCTAACATTAATTTTTCCATTAGGTTGTTTTGCATAATTAGTAAAGAGTCCTATTGTATTATGTGGAAGTCTTACATTGCAGTAACCTTGAGTATTTCAATATTGGAACATAATGACTGAAAGTAGAGTAATACCATTGTTTAAGAGAACTGTTCCCATGAGAAAGGAGAAAATCGTCTTGTGCCATGAGAAGGAACATGGATTGCAACAAGTGATGTACAAAATGTTAGATTCACTGGTTTCACACGGAAACAGGAGATGACACAAGATCACAAGTGTAAAACTGCTGTGATGCTGCAAATTTGATTGTTACCAAGGGACTGATTGGGTATTGCCCCTTTTGCATAATGTGGACTCTTCGAATAGACCAATCAAACTAACTTGAGTTTTTCTGATTACGGAAGAACTTTCTAAGTTTCTAGCTGTCCCCTTTTGAATCTTGTTCTGTTAACTTGTCCCCTTGGACATTTCCTGATTTCCATGTGCAGTCCTTGTTCTACTTTTTCCCTCTGACGGTTCTTCTAACAGACTTTGCTGATAATCTACATGCTTTTCTGAGGAAATTGATTTGAATTCTGAACCTAGGGAAAGGTATATTCCAATGCAAATTTTATTTTCCCTTGACCTGTTTTCTTGAGTGGAATTAGCATGCTGACGCCTGTCTTTTATTTTTCTTAGTTAGTTTAACTTAGCCTGATGCTAGATGTTTTCCAAATTATTTTTGTCTTTTCTTTTTTACTTTTGACCACATGTGTAGCCCACTCCTACACATGCTTATCCTGATTTGGTTAGTAGTAGAGAGATTCTATGTCCCAATCCCTGAATTCTGAATCTCTGCAGATTGTCTTGACTAATGAATTAGCTGTCTCAACTGAATCTCGTTTCTGTCTCACAAGTGATTGCTTTATTAATATGCGTTGTTGTTGAATGTCTAATGGTGTTGACGTTGAGCAGATTACACTTGTTTTGTAGATTTGGTCAGCCTATGGTGTTCGTTTATCTTTACAATTTGATTTTATGCACAATTTATGTGCTTTGGTTTTGCGGTTATTAATAAAGGTTTTAAGTTTTCATTGGTTGGAGTTTTCCTCCGTGGCCACATGGGTCATCATGTTTAATTGTTGTTTGGGTTGAATTAATTGTAAATGGTTACACACTCTTCACTGAGTGAAAAGATCTATTGACCTGAGGCAAAGGAAGAATTTTTCAAATGCTGCAAGTGTGAGGGTAAAACACGCTAGCATTGTGATTATTCCTTGGATTGTTCAATCCCCTTAACAGTGGACATCCTTTCTTGTAAGCTCAGATTTATGTGAGCCAGCAATTGCTCATGAACTGTTTTGGAAAACAATGGAAAACTGCTTCATCCCTTATCATCTTGTTGACAAAATGTGTATAGTCGCAACTCCCTGTTCCACATCATACTGGTCGGTTATTTAATGTGCTTGTTGCCAGTGCATCAAACAATTTCTTCTTCCAAGGACAATACTTGCTTCAGATACAACTTTTTTTTCAAAATGTAAAACAGCTTCTTCTTATACATGACAAACTGCACTTTCAACCTAATGTTCATATTCTGGGTGGTGATTAAATGTGTTCTGCCCCTCACTATCTAATCAATGTAATAAAATCGTAAGTGTCTTCTGAAGTCCATATTTTTTACCATTCATAAAAGTTAAATATTTACTGAAAGCTCAAATCCAATTTTTGCATTTCCAGAAACATAGGAGAAATAATACTTTGAATATTATCCATGTTAAATTCAATACAATTACAGTCACCTACTGCAAGTGCCCTTGATCATCCAAGCACAACTCCTCTATTTGTAAGATATGTGTTTCCTGTGACTCATTATCAGCCCAGTGATGCAACACATGTACCCTAGTCGATCCTGTAAATGAATGTAACAATTAGAAATAATTGCATATTGTCATAAGAAACTGATTCAATAGTTGAGCAGAAAGTTTTAAATTTAAATCCACATCTGGCGTTGTGTTAAATGAAGTTTGACTTGCATGTGCACTGCACCTCTTATGTGATACCCTTAAAATGCTGTTCCTACGCTACCTCAAGAACAGCAGTAGGTAAAATGCTAAATCTATAATGTTTGTGGTGACATTGTACGGTGAACCAATCAACGAACTGAGAACTGCATAATCTTAGAACTTATAGATTCATAAAATAAGCATTATTGGTTAGGGTAATAACTGGTGATTGACTGACCAATTAGGAATTAGAGGGATGGACTGGGTAATCTTAATGAAAAGTCATGACAAAAGGGGAAAATTTCAGATAATCGAGGTTAAGCGTGGACGTTTGAAGAGATTCGGATTCTGTCATTGGGCTCCTGCTCTTGAGAGCCTGATGCATTGCTGATCAATTGATGACCTGAAGAAGAATACTCACTTTGTTGCTGATCCATTCCGTGGAAAGATAGCTATGGCAATGTGACTGATGAACTCTTGTGCCTTTTTTTTCTAGGTACCAACTGTGCTGTTTAAATAGTTTTCTTTCTCTTAGCTAGATGTTTTCTAAATTCATGTTCCAAATTGTTTCCGCATGAAGTCCCACATGCTGATGCTAATCTGGGTTAAATAAGGTTCCTTGGGGTCCTTGACAGTGACAAATGATTGACGAACTGATTGCTGAACTTTGCTATTAATGTTGATATATTCATCTTTGTTGGCTTATGCTGAAGCATTAGAGTATATGTTTTCTCAAGTTCTGATTAGAATATGTTATTGGTGGTCACTAATAAACTAATTCCGAGCTGATTGAATAAAGTTTGAATTAACCATATGGATTAGTATTGTAACAAATAGGGAAATAAAAATCGTTAAAACGTATATTGAGTTGTGGTTATTCATGAAATGCTGATATAATTGACTAATGATTGATGCTTTTCTTAGTGGTTATTGATTGGTTACATTGATTATTGATAACATTGGTTACTACATGGTTAGGATACTCCATGCGAATCAAAAGGTTAATCAGCCCGTACACGTCCCCTTATAAGTTTACTTACTAAGGACCAGGCGCGCTAGCACTGCTTTTGTGACAAGCTACCAGAGAGTTAGGCATAAGTTAATTTATAGCTTTTTGTGGTTCACCCTAACAGGGGCTGTGGCTGTTGCTTGAGCTGAGTTAACACCCCACTCGACTAACAATCCAATGTCTCACAAGGTGTTAATAGCATTTTCGTGAAGAGCATTCATGTCAGTGGAAGAGGAATTTGACTCCAGGATAGATGTGAAAGAGTAAGAGGTTAACTTTCTCCAAATCCTTCAGCCATGGTGGAATGTGGTGGATGAAGATGAAATGGTGTCTCCTGAAACACTTAAGAGAAAGTAATGGCAAAATGAGCATTCACTGGAAAAAGTATGGGGGATGATCGGAATTGCAGATGATGTTGAGACTATGTACTATATATGTGATGGAAGAATATCACAAAAACGCTTTTTTTGCTAAAAAGTAAAGATAGTTCTAAAAGCTGAAGAGAGAAAGGGATATCAAAATGTTTTTTTTTAAGAAATTGAGTTAAAGCTTGAGGGGACCAAAACCATACTCAAGCAGCAATCACAATTCCAGTCAGGTTGAGGCACAAGCAAACCCCAATTTACCCTGTGCCCAACCCTTTGGTAGCTTGGCACAGAGCAATCAGGCTTAACTTAGAAACAATGTGTAAAGTATTTGTGCAACACTTCAAACAGTAATAACATTAAAACACACCTCAAAAGGGCACCCACACCAGATTAGAAAAATAGAGTAGATTTTAACAAATAAAACAAGAGCAAAACAACAAAAATCAAATCAGTAGAACTGAAGATATACAATTTTAAAATTGTAAGTGAAAATAGTGTGAAAAATCCAAAAGCTCTCTTCATATCTATCTGGTCTTGCAAGACTGGGAGACAGTCATGGCCATGTGAAAAGTGCATTTAAGTCCCCATCAACACAGTGTGAAACTAATTTAGGATTGAGCAAAAAAGTCAATATAATAAAGTCTTAAGTGTCTAGGGATAACTCGGCACTACATTCCAAATGCATGATGCTGGATGAAGAAGATGAGATTACCACTGATATATTTTTGTTGCAGCTGCTGCAAGTTGACTCCATAAATCGACCATTTTAGGCAGCTCTTTTTCCAACACAGTTGGAAAAATGAGTATTGTAGTGAAGTAAAGTTTGTTAAAATTGGCCCACGCAAATCTGTGAGACAGCTTTCTGTGGCACAGAAAATATCCATTTTATGTTTGATAATTAGATCATGGATTTCACCACAAACTGCAAATATATCCTTCTCCTTTATGTGTCAGTCACTGATAGAATTGCATTTTTAAAATTCAATCTACAGTTATGTGGACATATTCATTGGAATCTTTATGGTATGGAATACTCTACAATGTATTCCCAGATCCCATACTCTTTTCTGTTAGAAATGGAGTCTCATTGTTGGCAGGGGTGTGCACCCAGTCCAAGTAGGATCCGCCACTCTAGTCAGGGTAAGTCATATACACACTAAAAGAGAACCTGTGCTCACCCACTGGTAGCTTGGCAAAGAGCAGTCAGATATATTTCAAGAGGCAATGTGCAAAGTATTTGTGCAACACATACAAACAGTGTCACAATAAAAACACCACAAAAAGACTCTACACATGTTTAGAAATATAGAGAGTATTTTTATGAAAAAATCAAGACCTAAACAACAAAAATCCAATAAGTAAAAGCCGGGATATGAATTTTAGAAGAATAAGTATAAAAATAGGGCTTAGTAGCAAATAGTGCTTTTGGAGTTACTTGAGGTCATGCTGGACTGGGGCAAAGTCAACAATGCAAGCAGACCATGATGGAGCACAGGCCGGGTACACGAGCCACGCAGGCACGGGGAACAGAGTACCTTGAGTCTGGTCGCAAACAGGGGATGTGGGATCAGTGCATCGGTGGATGTGTTGATGTCACTCCCGCAGTTGGGTGATGCCTTGATTTCTCACATACATTGATGCGTTGATTTCGGAGACAAGTATCAAAGCCATGATACATTGATTCCAAAATGAATTCATGAGTTTCTCCTCACTGTTGAAGGGATGCATTGATTGTCTGTGAGAGATTGCAGCGATGCTGTGGTTTCAGTGCTGAATCGAAGCCGGGTGCTGCTTCCACCAGGCAGGGGATGCATTGGTCAATGAGGCATGTCTGGAGATGCTGCTCAGGCCCAAGTGCAATGCACCGATCTTACTCCCACATCACAGTCGATCATTGGTTGCCGCTTTCCGCAGGCGTGAGATGTATAGATTACACTGGTGCAAGTACCTGGGTCGATTTTCAGTAAAACAGACAGAGGAGTGGGGGGGGGGGATTTTGATATTCCTGAGTCTCTAGCAACTGGAAGCAAGCCAACAAGACCTTGGACATCACATTGGCTTGCAGGGCAGAGTCCAGCTCACCCCCAGCAGGGTCAGAGAGAAGCAGGCTACAGAACAGCCCAGCAGAAATGCTGTCATTTTAGGTCAAAAGTCCAGCAGAGTAATAGTTCTTAATGCATCATAGCAGTTTTTCTGACAAAGGCCAGTTGTAGGTCCAGAAGTGTCTGATTTGGTGTGTTCAGAAACCCAGTACTAATACTCAGTTATGCCTTTGAAGTGGAGTGACTTCAAAGAAGGGTCTTGGAAGTGCACAGAGGTCCTTTCGTCCAAGCCCTGGCTCTAGACTATCAGTAGGGGGTAATCAGCCCTTTTTGGGGGGACAGGGACTGCCTACTCAGGTGTGTCATCCCCCTCTGCCCTTCCTGTCCAGGAAGAGCCATCAAAATATAGGTGAGTGCTCAGTCACATCCAATCTTCCAGTGTTTGTGGCTGTCTAGAGGGAATGCACACAGTGTAGCTGTCCCTTACACCAGACTTGTATTGGAGACAGGCTGCCAGCACAGAGAGCTGCAAGAGCAGAAAAATGGCCACCATTAAAAGTGGCATTTCTAGTAAAGAGCCATTCTAGTGATATGAAACTTGACAAAGCTACTCCTTCTCAATCAGGAATTACAGCTTAAAAGTGTAATAAGGATTTCTCAATTTTAACCTATGAGGGGGTGGGCGTCACAGTAGTGAGAAACAACTTTGGAACTTTTTTAGTAATAGGACATGTAAAACTTAAAAGTAAATGTCCTACTTTTTAGTTACGTAGCACCCTGCCCTATGGGCTAGCTAGGGACTATCTTAGGGATCACTGATATGTAATAAAAAGGGGCGTTAAGGCTTGGAAAGGAGTTTTATATGGCAAGTTGACATGGCAGTCAAACTGCACACACAGGCTCTGCAGGGGCAGGCCTGACACATGTTTAAAGGGCTAGCTAAATTGGTGGCGCAAAAGCAGGGCTGCAGGCCCACTAGCAGCATTTAATTTACAGGCCATGGGTATATGACATACCACTTTAGAAGGGACGTACAAGCAAATTAGGTATGCCAAGTGTTTATACACCAATGTTACCATGTTTAGGGGAGAAGTGATGCACTTTAGCACTGGTTAGCAATGGTAAAGTGTTCAGAGTCCTAACGCTAAACAAAAAAAATCAGCAAAAACATGAGACAAGTAGACAAAAAAGTTTTGGGGAAGACCACCCTAAGGCTGACAGGTCTAACATCTCCATATTTGTCTTACATACCGTTTTGCATTTTGATTGTAACTTTACCACGCATGGGCTCCAGCTTCTCCCCTTCATCAGTAAGTAACTGATGATATATTGGGTGACATCCAAATGTCTGTTTGGCTTTGTTGAGCATAACATTTTCTCTTTCTTTTGGTTCCATTCCAAACAAAATAAAAACTGAGCTTCACTGTAAATCGGAAAATATCACTAAGTTTATGACTTACTTCATTTCTTTAATGCTTAAGTGCTAACCAACTTGCAAACTTGTGAATGTCCTCTACAGGTGGGTCCCAGATTTTCCTTACACCACCTCTTATTTTTCTGAATTCTACTTTGATTTTGTGTAATCCGATACATCCTAAGAAGTATAAAGAATGATTCTTTTTTTGTGCAGTAGAATTACCAGTTGTGTACAAAATGTTCAAACACACTTGCCATAACTTTTCCAAACTGTGGGGGTGATTCTGACCCTGGCGGTAAATACCGCCAGGGCCGGGGTCGGCGGTAGCACCGCCAACAGGCTGACGGTGCTCCGCCGGGCATTCTGACCGCGGCGGTACAGCCGCGGCCAGAAGCGGAAAGCCAGCGGTGTACCGCCGACTTTCCGCAGCCCATGGGAATCCGCCATGGCGGCGCAGCTTGCTGCGCCGCCATGGGGATTCTGACACCCCATACCGCCATCCTGTTCCTGGCGGGTCGCCCGCCAGGAACAGGGTGGCGGTATGGGGTGTCGTGGGGCCCCTGCCCCTGCACCCGTCGCACCTTCCCACTCCGCCGGCTCCATTCGGAGCTGGCTTCCTTGTGGGAAGGGTGTTTCCCACTGGGCTGGCGGGCGGACTTTTGGCAGTCGCCCGCCAGCCCAGTGGGAAACCCAGAATGACCGCAGCGGTCTTTTGACCGCAGTACGGTCTTTTGACCGCAGTACGGTCTTCTGGCGGTTCCCGCTTGGCGGGCGGCTCCCGCCGCCCGCCAAGCTTAGAATCAGGCCCATAATGCGTTGTACTATTTTGCAACTTCTTTTTTTATGGAGTGATATTTCTCCACTCCAATACCACGTTCATCTGATTTTGATGGTTCCATTTTTGAGTGGCATTCTGTGATTATATCTGGGTATATTTGAAATTTGTTATACGCCCGGCTGTTTCTTTGACCACGTTATCTCATGTTTTCAGATTATAATCTTTCATCAATTCTCCCCAACAAAAATCCCCTCTCTTCTCAAGATGGTACTCTTGTAATCTTTCATAAATTCAGACGCTCTGCAGAAATCCTAAATTGGTGAATCTGCACTATAGCATGATACACCCAATCTAAGCATAATTGTATACCATATAGAAGCTTCTACTTTTACTGTCTTTCCTAAAGTATTTTGATACTTCAAGTTCATATACATATGCTTAGTCTTGACATACTATTTTTTAGAGAGATTTGAGTCGCAGTCCTCTAATGGATTAGTCTGGGGTGCATAGTACCATTCTAGAAGATCAAGAAACTCTGTGAATAATTGCATTTTTGAAGAAGACAATTTTTGATTTTGCTTTGCTCACAAATAAAAAGGGCTGAAAAGAGATTTTTGATTTAAAATGTTGAATTCAAACTTTTTGGTCTGAATTAGAGAATTCATGGAATTGTATTGAAATAGAAGTCATAAGTGTAAATACATATGCATAGGTTTAGCAGTAGTGACAGTTATTATGACAGTTATTATGACTATATTATTGTTTATAGGTTTGAGTTTGCCATAGCAAATGATTCAGAAAAGATTGTACCCACACTTGTCCCGAATTTAGAAAGTCCGCCTGCAGATCAGAATTTGCTTTATAATGATGAGAAGTATTTGCACACTGACAGTTCGAGAGGTGATTTATCAGCAAATGTATGTTATGAGCTTTTGTACGAATATATAGAGACAATGGGAGTTAGTTACTGTTACGTTTGCACACAGCTGCCCTCATAAGTAAGTGAAGGAATAACATATCACAGTTTACCTCTAACCTATATAATTTCCTGTTGTCTGTTACGAACATTGTTTTATCAGCATGAGTATTATCAATACTTCTATTCTTAATATGATTTGGTGTTTTCAATTGATCTTGTCTGAAAACACATGAGTAACAATGCAAAAGCAAAGAACATTGATTATGTGGGAGGTGTCTTTGAACCTACATTGACATTTGAAACTGTATATGCACACAAGAATAATTTCTCATGAATTCTTAGTTCAGCAGAAAAAGAGTTCATTGGATGAGCTGAGGAGAGAAGAAGAGCAATGAAACAATGAAAGCCAAAATAGAAAAAGGAGTAGTTTTGCAAAATTGGGAATAGATGCAAGACAGTGACAGGAATTAAAAGATTCCTGGCTATAGATTAGCTATAGATATACATATCTATCTATCTATCTATCTATCTATCTATCTATCTATCTATCTATCTATCTATCTATTTATCTATCTCTATATATCTATCTATTGATTAGATTATTGAACTATCAATTGGGATGTTAATTAGATATCTCGTCCTGAGGAGTCTCCAATCAGGGTCAAAAGGTTCATTGGCCTAAAACGAGTCCCCTCGTAAGTAAATTATCAAAGTTGGGACGCGTTAGCAGTTCTGGTAGCAGAGGACGGTTTCGGCCCTTTGGGGCCCAAGGATGAGGGACCATTGTTTGAAAATTGTTTTTGAGATAATGCAAATTGGAAAGACGATGGGCCCCTAAGTCCCAAATGACATTCCCGGAATCTCAGAGCTTGCCTAGGTAAGTAGGGTATGTTCTCGGCATTCTAGTGATAGTGTGAGTGACGTAGGGTTTGCGCTTGCACAGCTTATGCATACCGCAGGTGAATTGTGAGGGTTGTGAGAATTTTAGGCCAGGTGATGTTTTAGTAGGAGTGTGCGCAGTATGAGAGTAGGGAAGTCGGCGAACTTCATGTGAGTGTGGCCCTTTGTGCTAAAACATTGTCCACGTGGTTGTTGGTGATGTACGGACCCTGCGTGGTCTCAGACTCCGGAGTATATTGATGGTTTATGTTGTAATTTGTGCAGTTTAATAGGTCAATCGGGCGTGGTTGACGAATCGCGTTTGAGTCAAAGTGAGTGAGTGAAAACTTTGATGGAGATTTGGCGAGTTCTAAAGTGCACTAGGACAAACCATTGACAAGTCGAGAGTAGAATTTATGGGTCAAATTTTCCTTGCGAGTGCGGGATCTGAGAAGGAGAGAGTAGCGGCCGAGGCTAAAAGCAAAATCTCTGTAAAGTTCTGAAGCGATTGTGTTACCCTGCCTGTAGTAAACCGTCAAATTTGAGTTTTTTTAGTGCTCGCTATATATTGCATTAGTTTTGTGCGAATCGAGAGTGAAGAAGACAAGCCGCAAGACTTTGTCAGCCGCAGTGTGTGTGAGTGTGACGTTATTGGAGGTGCACTGGGATAGGTCAGTTAGTGAGAGGGGTCGCGCACGGATTGGCAGCCGTCCATGAGAGGCAATTGGTTGAGAAGGTAGGCAAAGAGAGTTCTGGGATCTAAAGTCACTTCCTGATTCAATTGTAAGCAAAATAAAAGACGCAAAAATTAAGTTTTTCAAAGCTCTGAGGAACGCTTTGAGGGGAGATGTGTATATTACCGTGACTGTGGGGGAGCCTACACCGCCAGAGGATACTCCGGCTTATACCGTAATGGAGGAGGGGGGAGTTGCGCCATGTCTCTGGCTAAAGCAGTGTTGCAAATTAACAGAGAAAGATGGGTGTTTGGCGTTTCTGGAGCATGGATCATTCAATATAATGCTTTTGGAGAATTTGCGGAAGGCGTTAAATGAGCAAAAGCCGCCTCCGAGGCTGGCACAGTTTGAGGCATTAGCAATTTGGGAACTGATGGCCATACGACAACGGCAACAGAAATTTGAGAGGAGAATGAGGAAGGCAGAAAAGACACTAGCGGAGGCTAGGTGGGATAGTGAGCACAGGATGTGGAGAAGGGAGATAATAGATGGAGTTAGGATGTTTCCGGCAATAAAGCAAGGAAGAAAGGCCACTTGTAAAATGGATAAGGGGTCTAGCAAGGAAAAGGAGACTAAAAAGTCCTCGGCAGAGGCAGATGACTCAGATGATGATGAGTTCCTTAATCAGTTGCTACATGATCGACCACCGCCTTATGCCCTAGATGATAATAGGCCAAGTACTAGTGTGGGTCCTGTAAATTCTACACGGAACCAGGGAATAACAAATACAGCACAGGTAAATGCAGTTGCAACACCAGCTTCGGTGCAGAATAGTGTCAGTGTGTCTACTGCTCCAGAGATGCAGACACAGTTGCAGCTGCCACCAGTTCAGAGGCTCTATCCTGATATCCCGATATTAGAGACAACTGCGAGCTTGATGGTGCCGTCTGCTCCGCCATATACAAGACCAAAATTAGTGCAGGTTGAGCCAACTCCAATTTTACTGCCTCAGGCACAGCAACTGATGGTTCCAAATTATGCCTCAGTCACGGACCACAGTTAGCCACAGCATCTACAATGAACCAGAATATGGGGGCTAATGCTCCACAGGGTTTGGGAAGCAGGCAGTCGCCAGCCGCCATATCCTTACCTATTACAGTTGGTCCGCCATTACCATTGTATGCGCAGACGAAGTCCGGTGTATGCGATCAGGGAGTCATAACCCAGGAGGTGACAAGAGGAGGGTTCATAGGAAGCCCTCAAGGAATAACTCCAGCGGAACAGACAATAGACAGATCTAGATCGCTGTTAGATTTCAGGCCGATAGGGGTTCCTCCAGATACCATGAGACACTCAAGTTTGGGACTGCTGACTCCGCAGATCTCAAGTGCGAATGTACCAGAGACACCGATGATGAAGGCTGGTAACATCTCACAGCAGGGCTTAACAGCGCTACAACTGAATGAATGGTTGGACAAGTTAAATTCACCACAGACTACTACTGCGACAGCAGAGCGGTCAGAAAGAGAAGAATACCTGAACTTTGTGAGGTTGGGCATGGAAGCAGCTGAGCTAGTTGAAGGAAGCATGGGAGTGAACAGACTAGAATCATACACTGAAGCAGAATTGAGGTATTTGTGCCCAAAGATAACTAAAGAAGTGAGCAAAGTGCACCAGAGACTGGCGAACTTAGCAGATAAATACAATATAGACCTAGACAATACTAAACATTTGATGAGGAGTTACAGGTTAGACTTCGAGCCTAAAGATTTTGATCACATGAG
Organism: Pleurodeles waltl; assembly: GCF_031143425.1. Classification (NCBI taxonomy): domain Eukaryota; kingdom Metazoa; phylum Chordata; class Amphibia; order Caudata; family Salamandridae; genus Pleurodeles; species Pleurodeles waltl. The sequence continues at coordinate 630,997,300 of NC_090447.1, forward strand.
GTCTACTGGAATGAAGGCACACCTTAAAGAAATTCTGCAGAGTGCACAGGTTTGGGGAGCCTTAGAGAAGTGGGAAGGCAGATGGGCAAAGAAAAGAGATAAAAGAAAAAGTGACTGCTTGGAGCAGCAGCAGGCAAAATCAGTGCCTGATATTGGTACAATAAAAATGCTACCCATGAGAGAGACAGCTGGAGGGGTTCTTGTCCATGTACCATGGTCCAGAGGTGACATTCTGTTATTCACGAATGACTTTCCCAGGTTGAGGGAGAAGCCAATAGAGTGGTATCAGCAGACAGATAGGTTTGTGCAGCTTGCAAAGTGTCTTTGGGAAGACCTGAATACCCTGTTTGAGATTATAGTTCCAGCTGATTTGAGGACTGAATGCAAGAGATGTGTCGATTGGCCGACAGTGGAACCAGCAAGGGACAGGGCCACAGGAGCACCTTCTACTGACGTAATGAGGTACTACTATAAGGTGATTTAATTTTTGGAGCAGAAGGTGTCGCCGCAAAATATTGATTGCCAAAAGATTGATCGAACGGCACAGGAAGCCAAAGAGTTGATACATGCCTACTATGAGAGGTTGTTGAAAGTGTTCAAACACTACAGTGGTACAGAGGTCATAGAAGCAAAGGACATGAATCACCTTGTGTTCAGGTTCATTGAGGGACTGAGACCAGAGATTAACCAGATGATTAAGAATCATTTGATCTGTTGGCAAGCGAAGCCGATTGATAAGGTGTTGCAGTATGTGAAATACTGTAGCGACGAGATTGAGTTGAAGCAGAGAAAGTTGAAGGAGAAGGTGATGGTAATGCAAATTAAGGCAGCACAAGCAGGGATGCAGGGAAATGGGTTGCAGCAGATGGTGCAACAGCCGCAAGGAAACAGGATGTTTCAGACGCAAGTAAGAGGCAAAGGTCAAGGAGGTTTTGTGAATCGCGGTCCAGATTTGAATACTGTAGTGGTTCAAAATGATGTACAGGGGATGAAGAAGGTGTTACCATGTCATGCATGTGGGGGTGTCGGACACTGGAAGCGGGAGTGCCCGATGGTGGTGCAGGAGGGTGTTGTTCAACAAAGCAATGATGTCAATGCATTCCAAAATGTTACAGGACCAAGAATGGGGGGTCCAAATCCGAACTTCCAGAATAACATGGCTCAGATGCAGGGTCTACAACCCATGCAACAAGTGCAGATGCCACGTGTACAACCAGTGCAGATGCAGCAAGTGCAACAGTAGATTCCTGTGGTACCTAGACAGCAAATGCAGTTGCCCTTAGCACCAATGGGACAGCAACAGGTGATGCTTCCTCAACAGGTCACAGGTCAAGGAATGAGTCAAAATAACAGTTCCCAATGCGTGGTGAGAATGGAATAAACCTTGAATGGTCGGATGACAGTTCAGATGGTGAGGAGTGTAGTCTTGCAGTATCCCTAGAGGTAGGTCATAGAGGGCCCTATATGCAAGGGAAAGTGATCGGTCACAAGGTTTAATTCTTGGTTGACACAGGAGCTACACGCTCTACAGTCCGAACTGCAGAGGTTCCGAACTTGCCACTTTCGGGACGTACAATAAAGGTGGTAGGAGTAGCGAACCAGCTCACAGATCCGGTTCAAGTTGAGATTGCCACTTTTCAGGGATTGCACAGATTTGTGGTTTGTGACTCAAGTCCCGTGTCCCTACTGGGAAGAGACTTACAGTGCAAGAGGAGGTATTCTATCACCTGTTCCAATGAAGGGATTGAGATGCAGACAAACAGTGATGATGAAGGGGATGACGGACAGATCTCAGAGCCTGAACTAGAGATAACAGATGAGGAGTACCCCCTGATAAGCTTCTTCCCAATGTTCACGGTGACTGATCTGCCAGCGGATTTGCAGGGGACAGTAAAGGAGAAAGTGTGGGACTTGACAGGAAAGGAAATGGGATTGATAAAAGGAGTAGAACCAGTTAATGTCAGTGTGAAGCCAAATGCTGTGTTTCCCCAGGTACCCGCAGTACCACATGGCGCATGATGTCCTTATACAGGTAAAACAGATAATTGCAGACTTTGTGAAGCAAGGGGTCCTGAAGGAAGTGATGAGCAGCCCTTGTAATTCACCTATAATGGGACTGAAGAAGCCTTGTGGGAAAGTTTGAATTGTGCAAGACTTGAGAAAAATCAATGACATAGTAGTGAAGTGTTGTCCAGTAGTGCCAAATCCAGCTGTGATCATGTGATGCAGAATGGTTCTCAGTCATTGATTTGTCCCAAGCATTCTTTTCTGTGCCTCTTCATGAGGACAACCAATTTCTCTTCAGTTTCAAATTCTTGGACGAGGTTTACAGCTGGTGTCGAATTCCCCAAGGGTTTTCGGAATCACCTTCCATCTTCAATCAGATACTGAAGAAAGATTTGTAGTCATTGCAATTGTCTTTTCAATCGACTCTAGTACAGCACATTGATGACTTGTTGATTGCATCCAAAACAAGAGATGATTACAAATACGATACTATTGCCTTACTGAACCACTTGGGAAAGAATGGGCATAATGTGTCCCCAAAGAAGCTGCAATATTGTCAGAAAGAGGTGAAATACTTAGGTCATCTAATTGAGAAGGGGTCGAGGAAAATATCCAAGGAAAGAGTGACCGCCATATTGCAGATGAGTCCCCCAATGACACGGAGAGACGTTAGGATGTTTTTGGGAATGGTGGGTTACTGTCGTCAGTGGATCCCGGATTTCTCAATTATCTCCAAGCCATTGGTAAGACTGACGGTTAAGGAGGTTAAAGATGGGCTGAATGTCATAACTATGTCTGAGAAAGAGATGACAGCATTCATTGAGCTAAGGGAGTATATGTGCAGGGCTCCAGCTTTAGATATGCCTGATTACACAAAGCCTTTTGTCTTGTTTTGTCATGAACGAGATGCATGTTCTTTGTCTGTCTTGGCACAGGTCCATGGAGGTACAAACTGACCAGTAGCATATTTTTCAGCCACTTTGGACCCAGTCGCAGAAGCCTTGCGAGGTTGTCTACGTGCAGTAGCAGTAGTTGGCCAAAGCCATACACAGTGTGAAGGCATAGTGATGGGACATCCTTTAACAGTTATGGTCCCACACTCAGTTGCGATCTTGTTAACGCGTATCAAGATGCAGCACATGACAAATGCAAGACTGACGAAATATGAAACAATCATATTGGGCTCTTCAAATGTAACTTTGAAAAGATGTACAGTGCTGAGCCTGGCAACTTTGCTTCCAAAGGAAACTACAGAGGTTGAAGATGCTGATGATGTAGAACATGATTGTCTTGAGGTAACAGAAATGTGCACCAAACCGAGACCTGATATTAAAGATACCCAATTGGAAGAAAATTACCACATTATCTTTGTTGATGGCTCGTGCTTGAGAGACTCAGTAGGAGTGCTGAGAGCCGGATACGCTGTATGTACAATCACTGGTATCCTGGAAGCTTCCTGGCTTGAAGGAGTGTATTCTGATCAAGTGGCTGAGATGGTTGCTCTTACTAGAGCTTGCCATGCCGCCACTGAATTGAAAGTGACTATTTACACTGATAGCAGATACGGATTTGGAATTGTTCATGAATTTAGTCAGCTGTGGTCACAGAGGGGTTTCCTGACCTCTTCTGGTTCTTCAGTGAAAAATGGTGAAAGAATTAAGGAGTTGTTGCACGCGATTCAGTTACCTCATGAAATTGCTGTGGTAAAATGCAGCGCTCATGTGAAATCACAAGACTTTGTTTCAATGGGAAATGGATATGCTGATCATGTTGCAAGGTTTTGCGCATTGAACTGTATATCTATCAAGGATCAGTGGGAATTGTTACCTGAAACGGAAAATGAGACATGCACAGGTTACGCATTAAGGGTGGTTGATGCGTTGGAGGAATTGAAATTGTTGCAGGGACGTGCCAGCAGAGATGAGAAACACACTTGGCTAAAGATGCAATGTGTGCAAAGACCAGATGATTTGTGGATTTCAGATGAGGGAAAAATGGTTTTGCCGAACAGTCTTCTGTCACAGTTTGCAAGGTTTTACCATGGGCAAGCAAATACTGGGAGAGATGCCATGATCAGGTTGTTCAAAATGTATTGGTTTAACCCAAAGTTCAGACAAGCGGCAGAAGTGATTTGTCACAGGTGTATCATCTGTCAGCAGATGAATGCGGGGAAAGGGACAGTGGTGAATTTGAGCCACATTGGGAGAGCAGGAGGTCCATTTGGCAGGATGCAATTGAACTTTATTGAGATGCCTGTGTGTGGAGGTCTGAGATATGTGTTGGTGATTGTGTGTATCTTTAGTCACTGGATTGAAGCTTACCCTACACGCAGAAATGACAGTCTCACGGTAGCGAAGCTGCTGCTTAGGGAGTTGATACCACGTTTCGGGTTTCCGATCTCTTTAGAATCAGATAAGGGAAGTCACTTCAACAACGAGGTGGTTAAGCTCTTATGTGCAGCATTAAACATCGAGCAAAAGTTGCATTGTAGTTACCGCCCTGAAGCATCAGGATTAGTGGAACAGATGAATGGTACCCTGAAGTCGAGAATGGCAAAAATGTGCGTAGCTACAAATTTGAAATGGCCTGATGCATTACCTTTGGTGCTAATGTCAATGAGAAATACACCCAACAAGAAAACAGGACTGTCTCCTCATGAAATTCTCATGGGCCGAGCTATGAGACTGCCCGCAGTGCCTGCAAATGCTCTTGTGAATATCACGGATGATATGGTGTTGGACCACTGCAAGGGTCTGGCTCATGTGGTCCGCTCTTTCTCTCAGCAGGTGGAAGCTACCACATTGCCACCGATAAATGATCCAGGTCACAATCTGAAAGCTGGTTACTGGGTTGTCTTCAAGAAACACGTGCGGAAGTCGTGTTTGGAGCCACGTTGGAAGGGTCCATACCAAGTGATACTAATGACTACTACTGCTGTGAAGTGTGCGGGAATTCCAAACTGGATCCATACCAGTCACACGAAAAAGGTGACATGTCCAACTGATGAGGAAATTGAATTGTCGAAAATGTCAGCTGCTGAAAAGGAAGTGTCGGGCCGGAGAGTAATCAAAGGGGAACTGAGACAGAAGGAGAGCCCATTGAGGACAGCTTGGTCACTTCAATAAGAGGCGAGACCCAGAGGGGTGATAGTGAGCCTATCTCAACAGAGGCGCCAGGAGGACCGACCCAGAGAGATGTTCTCCCAGAAGCAGATGGATGCGGTATTGAAGTAGAGCCCTTGACAGACCCAGAAGGCAAAGGAGTTGAGGCAGAAGAGAGTCAGAGTGTTCAGACTCCTCCTGAGCAAATTGCAGGACCATCAAGAGAAAACACCATAGAGTCAGAGGAGTGCATCAAGCTGCCACAAGGAAGTTCAAAGACCAAAGAGACGCTGAAAGGAGATAAATGGCCGGAATTGCAAGTGACAAAAGGAAAGGTGGTTATCGATGATACACTAGAGGAAGAAGTTGATACCAAAAGGAAGGAAGATCTGAGTGAAGGAGAGTTGCAGGGTGATCGCAAGTTGAAAAGAAAGAGGGTAGCAAACAGAAGGTACGCGGGTCCTGAATGGGCGTACGCAACATCAGCTGAGTGGCAGCAAGAGTTCTTGGCGTTCTGTTTTGATCGAGAAGTTCCAGGTCAATACTATGGTACCTGAGTCTGGTCAGAGAAAAGAAACTGTGCTAATGTGAGAAATTGAGTAAAGAACCTGAGAAAGAGACTGATAAATTACCGGATGTGACACTGTTAACCTGAATTGACATTTGAAAACTGATTTTGACAAGCTGCTAACCAGAATTGACAAGGATCCCGGGAGTGAATGTGGAAGCTGTAAATAATTGCTGCAGAAAGACTTTCGCTTGCTTTTAACTTGCTGGGAAAAAAAAAAGAGAAGAAGAAAAGCGTTAACCATCCTCAGTTGGTTGTTGTTTGCACTTATAGCACTTTGCTTTCTGATTCTTTACAGATCATGCCTAGCACTAGAGATGATAATAAGGGAAGTAGGCGTTGTAAATGTTTGGGTGTTGTATGTGTGATATTCATTATAGTTCTGATTGTGGGAATGCCTTTTGTGGATAAGAGTGAAACTAACAATGCTACAATTCCTGAGACCGCTACACTAACACCTTGGGAGAGGTTCGAGGAGGATACAAAATATTTGCATGAGGGAACTGACATAAAAGGGGAACTATCAACTAATGTTTTCTATTGCTTGCCGTGTGAGTATGTTGACACTATGGATGCAAAAGATTGTTATGTGTGTACACAAATTCATGTTTCAGTACAAGAGGGAGTTACCTACCATAGTTTGCCTTTAACTTATGGGATAAGCTGTAGTTTGTTACTAACCCAATTTTATAATCAAGAAGAGGTCCAGTACTTTTATTCTAATAATGATCTTGTGTTTTCTTATGTGCCTATCATAGAGAATCTGAATAGTGTAGCAAAATACTATAACATAAAGTTGGTTAAAGGGTTCTTTGAGGCGACATTAGAAATTAGTACATCTTATGCACACCGCAATAATCTGACATGTTTGCTTACACCTGTAGAGAAAAGCTTTCTAGATCACACGGAAGACAGAAGAAGGGCATTGAAAGGGAAGTTAGAGAAAGGATTGCAGCAGCGAGCTTTTGTAAATAGTGAGAGCTATAGTGCAATTAGGGAACAAGGGAAATTAGCTTTAGATGCACTACACGTAGGAAAGCTTTGCATAACACGACGTAAGTCATATTATGACAATGTGTTTGTGGGAACGAGTGAATGTAAGTATGTTTTTTTGTTTCAGAGTAAATGGACGTTCATGTTAAATTGACAGGATCCAGCGATCCATGGGATCCATTATATATGTGGACTTAATGCTTATTACCATCTTCCAAAGGGATGGAATGGGACATGTTATCTGGGGATAGTTTTCCCAAAGACATATCAGTTAGAGGATTTGAAAAGGTTTCTGAAATTGTCTGATTTACATCGTACTAGACAAAGGAGGGAGACTGCTGCTGGTGTAGTAGGAGACATATTTGGAGCAATAATCCCTTCAGTGTGAGTTATCTTGAACTCGATAAAGATTTGAAAGTTGTCTACTATTGTGGATAACATGCTGACAAATTTTACAGGAGCTATACTCCTGATGGATACTGAACTTGCTGCCGAGAGGTCTATGACTCTTCAAAACAGGCTTGCTTTAGACATCCTTTTAGCGAAAAATGGTGGAGTCTGTAAGATGTTAATGAGCGACATTGTTGTGCGTATATACCTGACAATAGTAATGAGATTAGAAGTATGCTTACTAACCTAACAAGAGATAGTACGGATTTGAAAGAACTGAAAGAACCTGGAGTTTGGGAAAAAGTTGGAAAGGGACTTGCTAAAGTGGGAAGCTGGTTTTGTAGCATTTGGCATGGGATATTAGCAAAGATAATACAAGGAATATTGATTGTTTTGGCTTGCTTATTTGGATTATGGTTGTCATGCAAAATTAGTAAAAGAATTAAATTGAAAAGGGTGAAGAATAATGAGAGGAGGGAAGAAAAGAAAAGGGAGAAATTGTTCAGAGAAAAATTAGATGCGACAAAAATGGGGGAAGAAATTGAGATGAAGGAATTCAGAAGATGAATAAATTGTGAAGGAAAGGTTTGTGTGATGACAAGAGTCATTAGAGGAGGGATTGTTGGAGTGTGACTTTTATAATCAATATTAACATGAAAAAGCTTGCAATGTAATATCTAGTGAAACTGCATAAATGTAATACTAATGCATGCATTTGAAGTCTGCCCACGGGGAATGGCCACCAATGTATACGATGACTAATGGAACTGACTAATAATGAATTAATGATGTATTCATGTATGATTTTGTATTAGCACTAAGAGTTATGTATTAAGGTTTTGCTAAATTACTCACTAGGCCTTAGTTAGCAGGGGTCTGGGCCTAGTTGCCTGGTCTCATATTAACTGTGTTTTCTAACGTGCAATGTGCTGCTTCCCTGAAGGACACGACGCTGTACTTTTCCAGGAGCTAGAGATATGTGTGTAGCCATAGTAAATTCTTATGGGACCCGACTTGCTCAAGGAGACATTTTTGCCTAATGCAACAGTGTCATTCGGAACAGGTGCCAGGTCGTCTAAACTGGTAAAAGACAATGAAACTACTGACTGGAGCGACAAGTGTAACTTTTCTTACCTGACATTCGACCCGTTGGAGACACTCAATCACAGGAGCCAATAAACTGCATGAGAACTGTCTTAGGTGAAAATTCTAGTAAGGTGTGTGACGGATTATTGGACAGAGATGACGATACACCAAATGTTGCCCAATGGGGAAATTAGAGACTTGTTCGACAACATTAATATAACAGCATGACACAAGGGGAAATCGGCCATTACGGAGCCATTACCCTGCCATTCTTAGCCATTCTTCGCAAATCTTCATCACCCTTTGCCATTCTGAGAGACTTTGTCTTTGGCTGTTGGATACTTTAAACCATCCTTGCCTTACCTTTTTTGCCTGAATGCACTTCTCCTCCTTATGAGGGAAGAGCCTTTTGTTATACCTTGCTGAGCCTTACCTGCTTATCCTGGCTGATGGTGAATCGACTGATGTCCTCAGGACCAAGACTGGCACTGTATGCCGCCCCATTTGGATGGGTAACTATCTGATGATATATTGTAATTGTCTGTTTGCCTTTTCTTTCTAGGTACCAACTGCTCTTTTGACAAAGACCATAGCTAGATGTTTTCTAAATTCATGTTGCTAAATTGTTTTGCATGAAGCCCAACATGCTGATGCTAATTAGAGGTTAGTTAAGGAGTTCACTAAAATCGGGTGCAAATAGACAAATGACTAAATCTTTGCTTTGTTGAATAATGTAGTAATGATACTCTGCTAAAGTTGATTCATGTTGACGTTGTGCTTTGTCCTAATGTTCATGATCTATGCTTTGATAAAGTCTTATTCGAGTTGTCATATTGTAGTTTTGTTGATGTGCTTATTGATATTGAGACTAATAAATGAGCTAGTAGATTTAACTTATAGGGAATAAATATCTAAAATCTTACTAGATTTGTGTGGTTATTCATGGCTGAAAGGCTGTGGTGTGTTTCATTCATAGTAAATGTCATTGATCAGCTTGATTGATTAGTGATTGTGAATATTGATTAGATTATTGATCTATCAATTGGGATGTTAATTAGATATCTTGTCCTGAGGAGTCTCCAATCAGGGTCAAAAGGTTCATTGGCCTAAAACGAGTAACCTCGTAAGTAAATTATCAAAGTTGGGACGCGTTAGCACTATCAGTAGTGCATTAGAGTCTGAAAGGTTTTCACTGTCATCTGTGCAAGTTGCTGTATCTCCGTCCTGTTCTTCAAGCCGTGATTGCATTCTCCTAAATGATTTTAGGTAGTCAACAGCTGTGGTTACTACGGCATCTACCATGATGGGGGTCCTCTTATTTGCAGTGATGAGGCAGGAGTGCTCAAATTGGCTTTACAAGAAGGATCACAAAGGGCATTGTTTACTAAGAAGTGAGTAGTCAACCAGCAAAAGGAAGTTATTTAACCATTGCACTTTTGTGAAAATATTTTACCAGCTTTGAAAAAAACTTTAAGATTGTGTTTAAAAAGAGAAGATATAAGTTAGGTGGTTTCAATTTCATATTCAAACAATGTTCTTAAGAAGATAAGTATGAATGCATTACTCGTTGCTAAATTTAGTGATGGAAATACAAAGGGAAAATGCCCCTATGCATTTAGTTTTCATTGAGAAATTTGTAAATTAACTATAACACTTTGCTCAATACAGCACCCAACAAAATTGATTGATTCAATATTTGCATTCATGAATAGAATACTGAATGCGAATTAGAGAGATAACAATGAGAAGCAGCCAAGGTAAATCACATTTTATTTTCTTAAACTGACATGGTCACTTAAACCAATTCACATTAGCTCCTTATAATGAACTGTGAAACATCAAAATCAATACAGATTGTTTTTATGTTGTGTAACTGGTGGAATTCTCGTTAATGTGAAAACAATTTGAATTCTATACATCTATTAGGGTAAGCTAGTGGTAATTATATTTGAGAGGTTATATTCTATGAAAGTCAAGTTTATGGAAAATTTCTTGCAACATTATTTGCAAAATCATAAAACCCACACAATTCAACAGGACCCTTAACACAGCAGTCCAAGCTCTCACTCCTCCAGTGTTGTCTTAAGAATTTATGGGGCCCTGTGCAGCACATATTTTGGGTCCCCTGTTGAAAACTTTGAAATCTATTACCCATTTTCTGCTAATTAATTCATGCACAATGCCAAACTTATTTGCAGATGTAGGTCACTCAAAAACAGTTGAAATATCCTTGAGAGTATATTGCAAATAAGTTAAAACCAATAAAAAGTGTTTATAAAAAAAAAATGCCTTGCTTAGTACCCAAAAAATCCTTAAGATGACCATGGACTTAGAGAGACACAGTTAGAGGCAGAGATAGGAAAATGTTGAGGTACGGAAATAGACACAAGCGAGATGGATAGAAAGTTCACTTTCCCAGGGACCCCTTATTTGTGGGCCTTGGGCAATTGCCCACATTGCCCATGCCTTAAAACGTCTCTGCATGACTCCTCTAGAATCATTGGGGTCCCGTTATTAAACTCCTCTGCTGACAGGAGGGATAGAGAGGGGGAAAGACAAGGAGAATTATTGACTAATTAGGCCACTCTCCCAGCAATGGAATTTGGGCAGGTGAACTAAGGAATGTGGCAACGCAATTCTAGGCTACAGACTCCCCGAACCCCGTGTGAAGCAGCGGAGTAATTGACTGGTAAATAATAATACCAAGCCAGTACTGGAACAGAGGAAACTTGGCAAAGCTTGAGCTTGGCACCACATAGAACATTGATGCGCACAATTACTGACAATAAACATGGACACAATACTTATGTGGAGGAATACTTAGCAAATCACAGCATGTGCACTGGCTCAAGCTCAAAGAGGGGTGAGTGCGTTCACATGCTGGCTTCTGCTGCAGCTCCTGAGAATTGTTGGAGAGCAAATATTATCAATAAAAAATGTGTAACCAAAACGAAAAGATTAACATGTACTAAAAGGCCTAAATAGAGAAAAGTGTGTTAGGAAAATAAAATGTGCATGTTTAAATAGGTGACTGAGATGTTGTCAGCTACCTCGAGTTCAATGTGAATTATTAAGTGACTGTGATAATGTATTTGGATTAATTATAACTACATGCACGGACAAAACATGAATAATATTATTGCAGTACAAAACTAATGGTTTGAAATTATTAGAAATGTTTTATTCTTCATGTTTTAGCATTCATGAAAAGGACTATGTTTTAGTATTTTTCCAGAAGCACAGTATTTAAATGGTGTGCTAATTGTACTGAAACACCTTGCAAAGATTGTTTATTAGACATTCTGTTAAATGTTCACAATGGAAACTACTGCTTTCCCTGTCCCTCTTGTACTGTACTTCCTTGTGATAAAAATTGCAACTTTTAACAATGAGCCTTAGTTTTTGAAAGGAAGTAATGTTAGCTAAATGTTGTATTCTGTGTTGTTTTTAATAATGAAATTGTTTCCCGGAACTGGCCATCAGGAGAGAAGCATAAGAAGACTGAAGAAAGATACAACTGAAGCAAAGATGAAATTTTATTGGCTCTGCACTAACCCACCTCATAGTCCAGTCCAATAGAAGGTTATCTAGTAACTTTTGAGACTTTAATATAGAAAAGCTTTAGGTGATGCAAATCAGATTTCATTCAGTTTCTTTCTATTTTAGTTCTGCTAATCAGCTCTTTCTATGATTCTAACAGTTCAGTTACCTGAGGCCCAACATTCCTAAAGTGTTGTCCCTTTCATGTTCCTGATGTTGACTGAAAAACTGATGCTCCTGTGTTCTGCTGATGAAGACTCTGCAAGCTGCTGTCTCATTTAGAGGCGTATAATAAATGTGCATTTATTTTTTATTTGCATGTTTTCCCCCTTTAGAAATCCAACCATATAGATTTGTTAGCGCCATAGTTAGATGTTTTCTGAATTAATTTTTGTTTTATTCTTAATTTTTGCAAAGCCCATCCCACACATGCTTTTCAAATTAGAGTTTGGTAGTTAGGCTGTCCGTTCCAACAATTAATTTAAATGCTTATTAATTGATTGTGATTGATTCAATTGCACAACTAAATGTATTCTGTTGCTATTTTTCAAATAATTTTGTTTTTACTCTGCATAATTCTCTTGGAGTGTTTAATGGTAATTTCTCTTATCAGGTTGAGATTCTTTAGACGCTTTGGACAGCCTATGTTCTTTTTAAATTGCTATCATTTGGTTTTGAGCATCATTACGTGACCGTAGCATTGTCAATTTAAGGGCAAAGAATGTTTAAACTTAACTAAATTAGAGTGGTGATTATTTGCCACATAGGTCATGGTGTGTATACATTACTGACTGCATATTGCTATTGTTGATTGTATTGGTTCTCGTTGTTTGACTGAATGATCTCATTACTCCTGGCTGAGTCAAAAGGTTCATGCCGACCTCTGAGGGTAGTAGATGTCACTGCCCTATTATGTGTCATCTTAGCCTAATATTAGCAGGTCACACACCCACAGAGTCTTCACAATAACGGAGTTCTTTGTAGTCTCTTTACATTTATATTTTTCATGATTATTTGATCATTAGTGGGCTTCTATGTAAGGGTATCATTCTCATTTATGGCTGTTCCCCTTCACATTCGCCCCTCCATGAATTTTATTCATTTTCCAGTTTTAAAAAGATTTGCTTTTAAAATATATCAGTTTCAAACATAATCATTTGTTGCTAAATGGTAGCACTTTTCTAATTTCTAGACTTTTCCATTCCATTATTTGGATTTATGAACTGTGGTTTATCAGCTGCAAGGGAAGTGTCTAGGAGCCAATATTGTTTTGTGCATATGTCAAACGGAAGATAAAATGGTTAACCTGGCTATTGAGCTAAATATCATCGATCAGCAATACGTTCAACAGATGTTTTGCTGCTAAGAAGGCGAGAGGGTCAATACTGTGACTTTGTGTTTGGTATTTGGAAAAAGATGGGCACAGTTTGTTTCTGCTCTATCTTACCTTTAATTGAAATACTCTGCTCTCATCCATTTCATTAAGATTAAATAGGTCATCTGCGTTATGCCAGGGTTTTAGGGCTATGTGTTTCCAAGGTTCATGATTTGTATATCGTGGATAATAATGCAAATTACAGCATTTACAGAGAAAAGGTACAACTTGCTTGACTAGAAAATGGTTTCAATGCTGCTAGAGCAGGATATATTTTTTTCTTTGTAGACACCATTTGTACTTGATACCATTGAAGTGCCTCAAAGCAGTGAACGGATATAATGAGATTGGGTCTGAACAAGCTCCAGCCAATGGGCATAATGATATTGGCACCCCATGCTTCATAATAATTGCTCTCACTGTATCAGTTAGGGGTAGATCTTCTCTAACATTTTTATAAAATAATGTACACTACAATTAACATTTTTAGAACATATGTACACCTCAATGTTGAAAACAATATATCATTTGAGTATGATATTACAAATTAATTAAAATAGGAACAGTTAAATAACAAATTGCATTTGTTGCAAGTGATATTGATTCTAAGTGTTATTGTATCAATTTGTCCAAATGAGACTATCACTATTTACATTAATTGAATTCAATATCCTTGGTTTTCTAATTGATACAGATTTGATCATTTGAAGGGCACTACATAATTAGAATCTAATTACTAAATAATTAACTAAACAGAAGGAAGTCATAATGATATTTAAAATGTACAGTGAATCCAGTGGAAGAAAATGTTTTCTTTTTATTGTTACTATTTACTGTATATGTTTATGTATAGCTCTAACTCAGGTATTTGCTTGGTCACTTCTTGTTGGTGAAGGGGGACTGGGTGGAGGGGAAATGAGGAAGAGCAAGGGAGTGAAGACGACTTAAATTGGAAGAACTACAAATGCTTTGCAAAAGAAATGTGCCTTCTGATAGAATCTTTAGAGATGTTTCTCAATGCCATGAGGTAAATGAGAAGCACCAGTAAAAACAATCCAGATAGATGAGCTGCTGAATGCAGGGAATGCTACTGGAACACCTTGCATTTCAACAGGAGCAGTTCTTGGATACCAACTCAGCATTATACTTATATATGTAGTTGACATTTTATCATTAAATGTGTGCTACTCTGATTTTGCTATGTTTACAAAGCAAGAATCAAGTTAGGTTAACATACCGAAATTCAGCTGTATTGGGAACGTGTCAGCTTTTCATTTGCCATAATTTATATGGAATAGAATACTCAAAACAGTACAATATAAGCATATTGCAAGTCACCAAGGGCAAAGGCTTAGTTTTTTAAAGGCCATGGAATTCCAAGATGACTTGTAATTTTGTTTTATTACCCATTACATAGAGTGTTTTATTTCATATACTACAACACCAAATCATCACATGTCACACAACACTTAAATATTTGGTGTCTTTCTTTCTCATAGAAAAGAGATTGTATGGTGGCAGGCATGAAGAATAAAAGCAGATCTATAGTGTGAAACTGAACACACCAAAACGCTTTCACTACCTTGTTGCAAAAAAGTTAATGTAATCAGTTTAATGTTTGTCAGATTAGAAACATGCTGGAGCTCAGAAAGCATAAGGACATACAGAGAGATTCTTTCAATCCTGCCATGAATTATGGCACGAAAAAAATAAACGTGTGGCTATAAAGATCACTTTACAGCCGATCATTGTTTATTTTAGAAAAATAGGTCACAAGAACAAAAATCCAGTTCTTATTCTCCTTGTTTAAACTGCCTTTCACCTTGTTTGCTGACTTCTGACAGTGGCATTATGATGACACAGCTCAACTGTAATAACTTATTATAGTTGAACAACTATCTCATTTTATTATTATAGGTAACTAGAGACCTCACAACTCTCCTGTAATCAGGGTATTAGAGACAGGTTTTTTCTACAGGAATTTTAAGTTTTTTACATATTTTATTCAAATCACATGTTATTTTGACAGTGATGATAATTTTTTAGAATAACAATAGCACCTAATTATACTACATTGATTTCTGAGTGAGAAGATCATTCAAAAGTCAAGGTTTCCGGGGAAATTGTGTCCTGTGCTAGTCACTAGAATTGATATGGCATGTGGAAGTTACTGATTTGCAGTCCTAGAAAACGTATCACTATTAAGAGACAGCACCAAAGACATAGCACCACCCATACCATAGGAAATGTACCACTTGCGTGGGAAAAGACCTGTTCATGAACAAAGCACAATGAGTCTTAGATTGAAACTGCTAGTACCATTAGTATTGTAACTGTAGATTAATCATTTTTCACAGTATTCAGGTCTCTGTATCCTGTCACGGCCTGAAATAAAATCTACAATTGTGTATGCTGTGTTAATAAAAACTTCCAGAGAAAGACATCAGGAAAGGGACACAGGGCTTCTCCTGTTATCTAGACATTCTTCACCTCAGACCATAAGGGGCTAGTTTAAAAGCCCCTAGCGCATCCTTGCGCCACATTATCGTAATTTTGTTATGCTAATGTGGCCCAACGAGAACAAGATCGCTGCAACAAATTTACAAAGTGGCGCAATGCATGCATTGTGCCACTTTGTAGCCCTTTGTGCTACATTATACCTGTGCCAGGCTTAATGTATGCAAAGGGGGCATTACCCCATTGGGGAGGGGCGGTGAAAAAAGTGCGTCATTTTTGTCAGCACTTTTAATGCCTGGTCAGAACAGGTGTTAAAAGGAGGCATACCATTAATTACAATGGGCCTCAATGGGCTTTGCAGGATTACCGTAAAAGGTTTTGATGCTAATCCTGCAAAGCTCTGAACTAGTGTCCAAAATTTGATTCTAGTACCTCTAACTACCACCATGGTGTGCTGTATCTTAGATACGGCGCACACATGGTGGCATTAGAGGGATGCTAAGGGGTGCAAGGAAAGTGGTTTTTCACTGGATGCAGTGCTACTTTCCTCAAATCAGGCCCTAAGTGTGCTTGCCCTGTGACTTGGCTCTGTAAACAAGTATTATTGGTACAACCTTAAGGGTCCAATTAGAAATAAGGAACTTCATGGGGAATTTGTGATTCTAGTCCCGATTTCCCTGGTTATTCCTCATTTATCCTGTATTTTACAAGGAGACTCCACCTGCTATTAGAAGGCTATGTCTCTGAGAGAAAGTTTCCAGATCAACAGCTTATAGTTGTGAAGGAGCTTTTAACACCTCTTACCACTTTTATTGCAATAAAGAATCTGTTCATATTATTATGTGTCTCATTACATAGGTAAGTTCAGAAGTATGAGGAGAAGAACAGGCTTTTGTCTTATACATACATTCTTCACAACAGGTTCATGCAACTTTATCATAAATACTCTGTAACTCCTATGGAAAGCTCACAATCAAATTGAGTCTAAGCAAACCATGTGTCTGCTAAGAATTCTTGTAACCACATGTTTTGAGGTAGATTCTGATTATTTGAAAGTACAAAGGTCAGTAAAGGGGAATGTTGGAAAAGGGCCCTCCATGAACGGTCACCTCAAACGGTTTGCCTTTCTCCTCCTCTTTTTCTCATCTTGTTGTTGTTGACTTTAGGATTCTATGGACATTACCACCCCTAACCAGTTCTAAAGTGCATGTGCTCTCGCCTTTGAATGACTGGGTGTTGTCCTTGTGGACAGAGTTTTCCTTGGGTTGGGGACAGAAGCCAGTCCAGAGTGGTGGAACTGGCCTCGTCACCTTTTTGGCCATGGTGGTAGTGTCTGCTTACTAGGATGCATCTGTGAGCAAGTTGAGGTTAGGTGCTGCACAGATAGATTCCAAAGATAAGGAGATGGGTTCCCCATGGATCAGCTCAGTGGCACCAGAGATTATAGGCAGAGGTGTCTAACTGGACTCACTGAGACATAGAACTAGCAAGTGCCCCATCAGTAGTGGCCAAATGTCCATGTTCTATCGTCCTGAGAAGGGAAGTTCATCAAGATATTGATTAGATTACCCTGGCTTTAGGCTGGAGGAGGTTGTGTTGGAAAATGGCCTTCTCTAAAACAAATCACCCCAAACTTTTTGCCTTCATCCTCCTCTTTTTCTGACCTTGTTTGTGTTGGCTTTAGGACTCTAAACACATTACCCCTGCTAACCAGTGATAAACTGAATGTGTGCTCTCCTTTAAATCTAGTAACATTAGCTTATCCACAATTGGCATATTTAATTTACCTATAAGTCCCTAGTAAAGTGCCCATATGTGTCCAGGGCCTGCAAATTAATTGCTACTGGTAGTCCTGATTACTGATTGTGCCACCCGCTATGTAGCACTTTAAACCTGTCTCAGGCCTGCTACTGCAGGGCCTGTGTGTGCAGTTTGACTGCCATGTTGACTTGGCGTTTAAAGGCTCTTGCCAAGGCTTAGACTCCCCTTTGATTACATATAAGTCACCCCTAAGTTGGGCCTTAGGTAGTCCATAGGGCAGGCTGTTATGTAACTAAAATGCAGGGCATGCACTTTTAAGTTTTATGGTAGTGAAAACCCCCCAAATTCAATTTTCACTATTGTGAGGCCTACCTCTCTCATAGGTTAACATTAGGAATTCCTTATTACACCTTTAAGCTGCAATTCCTAATTGCGAAGGAGTGACTATATCATGTTTCATGTCACTTGAATAGTAATGATAAGTTCTCTTTAATGTTAAAGTTGGATCAAACATTAATATTTTGGAAATGCCACTTTTGGAAACTGGGCATTTCTCTGCTCTTAAAGCTTTGTGCGTCTGCAGCCTGTCCCCAATACACGTCTGGGGTGGGTGACAGCTACATTTTAATTGTGCATTCCCTCTAGACAGCCACATGCACTGGAAGGTTAGGTGTATCTAGCACTGATCTGAATTTGGATGACTCTTCCTTGGCAGGAAGAGTGGGAGGGACTGGCATGCCTCAATAAGCAGTGCCTGTCCCCAAACAAAGGGTTGAAAACCCCCTACTGATAGTCTGGAGCCAGATCTGGGAAGAAAGGTAATCTGTGCACTTCAAAGACCCTTCTTCAAGTCTTCTTTGAAGACTCCCATTTCAAATGCAGTTTCTGACCCCACCAAATCAGCCACTTCTAGACGTACAGCTGGACTTTGCCAGAATACCTGTTGTGCTGTATCAAGGGCTCTTACTCTGCTGGACTGCTGACATGGAAGGACTGCTTTTCTGCTGTGCTGCCCTGCTGCCTGGTCCTCTCTGAGCCTGCTGACGGAAAGTTGGACTCTGCCTTGCAACACAAAGTGATCTCTTAGGGCAAATCAAAGTCCACCTCTATTCCTGTGCCTTGTTCACTTGGAAGTGGACCTAGATACTTGCACCAATGAAATCAGCGCATCTCCTGCCTGCTGAAAGCAGCAACTGACTCATCGACCCTGTTGCAGGAGTAAAATTGGTGCATCGTACTTGGGGCCTGAGCAGCATCTCTGAAACGGCTGCATCGATTGACACATTCCCTGCCTGTTGGAAGCGGCATCTGACACATTGGCATCGACACAGTGATGAAACCATCACATCTCTGCCATTGCTGAAGGATGATCAATGCATCCCTTTGACAGCGTAGAAAAACTTGGCATGTATGCTTCTGAATCAACACATTGGGGGTCATTCTGACCCTGGCGGCCGGTGGCCGCCAGGGCCACCGACCACGGGAGCACCGCCAACAGGCTGGCGGTGCTCCCACGAGCATTCTGACCGCGGCGGTTCAGCCGCGGTCAGAAGCGGCAAGTCGGCGGGCTCCCGCCGACTTACCGCTGCTCGGGGGAATCCTTCATGGCGGCGGAGCGCGCTCCGCCGCCATGAGGATTCTGACCCCCCCTACCGCCATCCTGTTCATGGCGGGAAAGCCGCCATGAACAGGATGGCGGTAGGGGGGGTCGCGGGGCCCCTGGGGGCCCCTGCCGTGCCCATGCCAATGGCATGGGCACGGCAGGGGCCCCCGTAAGAGGGCCCCGCAAAGTATTTCAGTGTCACTGCACCCGTCGCACCTTCCCACTCCGCCGGCTCGATTACGAGCCGGCATCCTCGTGGGAAGGGAGTTTTTCCCTGGGCTGGCGGGCGGTCTTTTGGAGACCGCCCGCCAGCCCAGGGAAAAACTCATAATACCCTCCGCGGTCTTCTGACCGCGGAGCGGTATAATGGGGGCGGAATTCTGGCGGGCGGCCTCCGCCGCCCGCCAGAATCAGAATCACCCCCATTGTGGCATTGATGCTTGACTTTGGAAACCAACGCATCGCCATTAATGCGTCCCTTGACTCCAGGAGTGACTTTGACACATATACTGACACATCTCATGTTTGCAACCAAGATCAAGGTACTCTGTTCCCTGGGCCCGCGTGGCTCCTGTTGCCGGCCCACACTCCTTTGCGGTTGGCCTGAACTTTGGATTTACCCCAGTCTAGAGCGGCTAGATAGCCCCGGGTGGTGCATTCTGCTTCTACGCACTACAGTTACAGCTAATATTTAAAAATGGATGTCTCGACTTCTGCTTATTGGATTTTTGTTGTTTTGGTCTCTAACTTTCTGTTGGATCATTTTGTGGTGCTTTCACTGTGTTACAGTATAAAGCTTTGCAGAAAGACTTTACACATTACCTCTTAAGTTAAGTCTGACTGCCCTGTGCCAAGCTATCAGAGGGTGAGCACAGGTGAATTTAGGGTGTGTAATTGACTCACACTGACAATGATTGAGGTCCCTACTTGGACATAGTGCATACCTTTGCCAACTTGAGACCCTATTTCTAATACAAAAGATACTATTATACCAAAGCTTGAAAATGTGTTTCTTGAATTTTAAGAGAAGAGCCCTAATATCTTGGTCAAAACCAACACACTATCATGATGATTCTTATAAACTTTTGGATGCTAGTGTTGCCAAACATAGTAGAGAATTTCATTACAAGACCAGAGGTTATCATTATGCATGTATCCTTTCATGCTACTCCAGGCAGCACTTCAAAGAACACATTACATCATAAAGCAATAACAATCCAGAACTAGAACCTTCCTTCACGTACTAAACAGTCCTTTCATGGAATCCTCTTCCTTTTTCAAATGCTGCTCGTCATTCAGATAAGTAGCACGTGTGTTTTTGTCTTTCATAGATTGGTATAAGCCTGAAATATTACTGTATATCATAATATATTACAAAGTAGCATTTTTGTGCCTGGTAATTGACATGATTACTCTGTTTTGTGTTTTCAGTTTGTCTTAAGCGTTTCTAATTTATGGAAGAAGAGCTCTGTGGTGACATTTAAAGTGACTCTTGGAGATTTAAGCTCGGCTAGCTGCAAATAATTTTTTGGGACATGTATGTAGTAGTAGTAGTAGGAGCTTGTTTCAGTTTTGACCTAAATTGTACTTGGCTGTAGTTCGGTCTGTTGCAATGATAGTCTAAGGGTGTGCTGCACGCATAAGTGGTTAACTTACCTTGTGTAGGTGAGCACGTGCACTTGCCACTTTTGTCATTGGGACAGCAAAGCAAGGCTTCTGGCAGTCAGTTACATGCAAGCTTCTGTCAATCAGTTGCACGTGGGCCTAAGATCGTTCTTGGAGGCTGCTGCGTGAATATCGGAGTTCCGAGAAAGAGCATCTTTCGGACCATTTGAGAAAAGATGTTGGCAGACATGTGAGTTTATTTCTCGCAAGATTGGGGTGCCCTCTTGGATTAGGCTTGTCTCAACTTCAAAAATGCATTTTACGCTGCCGTTTTTTCACCTCACTTCCTCTTAATTTGTCCAGTGACAGTTACAGTGTCAGTTGTTGAAGTGAAGGGGTAGTTGGAGGTGCATGGCAAGAGCTGGTTTTAATTGATTAACAAAGGAAAATGTATTTGGCTGTATTTTTACACTGTTTTGTTTGATCTATTGAAAGTATGAGTCAATATTTGTGATGCAGAATGGAAAGGATATGCCAGAAATCCCTGAGGGGAAAATTTATGAGGATAATATTAAAAGATAAATACGACATTAGATGAGGTCCTGTATACAGGAGACTGTTGATAAGTTAATGGAGAGTACGAAAGAGAAAAAAGGTTCTGATAATGAGTATTGAACCTTACCAGAAGGTGATTCTGATAGTGGTGAAAAGATGGGTAAAAAGAAAAGAAAAACTAAAAATATTAAGTAGGGAGTAAACACCTTTAAAGGAGTAGTAGGTCTCGGCACCTTTAAGGAGAAGGGTGTCCCTAGTGGCATACAATCAAAAAAGAAAGTTGTTCTATGCAACACACAGAAGAGGGGTGTTCTTGGCGGCATGCAGGATTCTAAAACTCAAGAGAATAAGCTTTCTGAGACTGACTATTGAAAAGGGGAGGATGAGTTTGATGAGTATGTGTTAGATCTCCAACAGGAGGACGATGAAGGACATGATCTCTTTGGAGTTCTGTATTGAAGGATATTTCTCTTAGGGGAGAAAATGTTTCACTCCACAGTATAAAGCACCCAAGAAGAACTGAACAGTGGCCCAAGGAGCATGGTTAAGCTTAACCATGCTCATGGTTAAGGAGCATGGTTAAGAAATCATCTTGAAAAGGAGATGAAGATTGTGTTGAAGGTGCAATGTTCAAGGCCAGGGATTGACGACAAAGTTTATCTTACCCCCAATTTAGATCCCCAAATGATCACATTTCTGTTTACCATGGGCAGAGATCCCAGGAAAGGACTCAAACGGTCCTTGAAGCAGTGCCAGGATTGCCTTTGGACTTCTTGAGTGGTTGGAGCCAAGGAGCTCTAGTTTTGCTAAGCTATGCAGGCTTGAATGCAGAAAGGAAAAAGGTGGTGTTAATGAAGATGTTAATATCAGAAAAGTCAATGTCAATGTGCACCATTGTACATTCATATATAAAAATGAAATCGCACCACAAATTCACCAATTATGAACTCTCCATTAACCCTGACTCAGAAATACTTGGTCAGGCAGGTTCTGAGACCTAGGCCTGAGGTTATTGATTGACAGGTCACATGTGGGGTAGCACATAGCCGGCAGACAAATGCATGAACAGGAAACTCAGATCAATCCCACAGATAGGGGCAGCAACACCACAATGGTCCCAGGAGATTGCCTCGTAGAAAGCACATATGGCTGGAGGGGTATGCACATTCCAAAACACAGTAATGTCAGAGGCCACATGAAGTTAGGTACACTCAGCCAATGAGAAGACTGCAGTAACACGCCATAATCACATGTTCCTAAGGCCGGACAACTAGATACATTCCACACTGGCCCTCACTGTGTCCACGCAAGGTCAAGGACCACCTGCATTTGCTATCAGGACCTTATTTTCGACACCAAGACAACAACTTACATTCATCACTTAAAAAGGCATGCTCTAATTGTTTTGTGGTGCCTAGAGAAATGTATAAAACACCGCTCAGGACGATTGTACTTTAAGACAGTCCTCAGGGCCCATTTCTGTAACTTTTCTTCTCACCGTAATCTTTAATTAAACCAACTGTTCCTGTATTGCCAAACCCCTGTTGTCTTTTCTTTTCTCAAGGTAAATTCACATTAGAGCAACAAAGATCAACCCCAAATTAGGTGGCCTAGCAACAAAAGAAGTGAGTGAAAATCTGAAAGGATTATTATTTGGCGAGGGTATAGTTAAGAGTCTGGGGAAGTATGTGGCCACATTCACTGCCTTGGATAAGGCTCAGAATAACATGTGCAGAGTTTTTAGTGGGAGTGTTTTTGGCAGGGCCGGCAGAAGGGGACTTTCTATTGGCCAGCGTTTAGAGATGTCCCACTACAACAGTTACAGACAAAGAGGCTTTGGTAGAGGTAGAAGCTGGGGCAGGATCTTCATTCTACCCTGAGAGGGTTTGCTTTTAGCAAGGACGAGTGATTTCCAGTGGTGTCCAGAGTGAGTACAGTCATGTCTTCTTTCCAAGGAAAAGTAGGTGGTCGACTAAAGTATTTTACAAAAATATGGAAGAATATAACCCAAGATATATGATTCAAGGATTCAAAATAGTGTTTACAGAGATACTTTTTCATTACAAGCATCCAAGGAAATTGGTGTTGGATCTGAAAGATGCTTATGTTACGATATCAATGGCAAAGGACAGTCAGCCCTTCCTTCAGTTCATGTGGAAGAATCACATATATTAGTTGTGTTTCCTTCTATTTAGTCTGTTTTCAGCACCTTGGTGTTTCACCAAGTTAATGATGGCAGTAGTAGCTTACTTGAGAGATAAAGGGGTACAGTTGATCATTTAACTAAACAAGATCTTGATTATGTCTCAATCTTTTAATCAATTTCTACAGACGTTGGTGGTGTTAAGTAATTTGTTGGAAAGCTTGGACCTTACTGTGAACAGGGAAAAATTTGTGTTGACTCCGACACAAAGGCAAGAGCACTACAGGCAGGCCTATTGTAGGGAGAAAAAAATAATTCTGGATCAGGAGTCAAGGATGGAGTTAACTTGGTGGTTGGAGAATCTGGATGTTTGGAATGGATGAGCAATTTTTTATTGTACTCCTGATTTTGTTCCAGAAACAAATGTAAGTCTGACTGGTCGGTGTTCATAATTGGGTGGAGAGTGGTGAATTGAGGTCAAATTTGGAAAAAGAGCATCATATAAACTGTTTAAGTTGACAGCAGGTCTCTATGCTCTTAGGAGTTTCAGACAAATTTTGCAAGGCAGAGCAGTTTTGCTAAAGATAGACAATGTTTCTGCAGTGGCATATATAAATCAATTAGTGGGCACAAGGTCACAAGGAGTGACGGATTTGGGGAATGAACTTTGGCTATTTTGTTTGGAGCACAAAATCAGTCTGAGAGCAGAATATCTGCATGGTAAGGAAAATGTAACTGCAGTTTGAAATTCAAGGTTTTTCAAGAACTACAGTGATTAGTAGTTGAAAAAGGATTACTTCAAGAGACTAGATTGAATTTGGGATCCTCTGGAGATAGATCTCTTTCCAAGCGGGCTAACCTTTCAGTTAAAGAATTATTTCAGTTGGATGCCGGATCTGAGTGCATTAGCAGTGGACGCCTTTATACAGAGCTAGAGAGAAATAAATGCTTATGTGTTTTCTTCTTTTTTATGATTCAAATAGTTCTGCAGAAAGTGAAGAGAGAATAATGTATTTTGGTGGTGGGAACTCCATTCTGGGTATCATAGGCCTGGTTTCCAATACTGTTGGAATCTGCATGCAAAATACCATTTTAGCTTCCAGTGGAAGAGTGTCTGTTGAGAAACATAGATTAGATGGAGAGAAGCATCCTGTAGTTTGAACAGGGGCTTTGAACCTTCTTGGCTGGAAAGTGTCAGGCGATTTTCAGTACTGTCAGGACTTTCGGAAAAGGCAGAGGAATTGCTTGAGGAATCTTGGGCACCAGGTACTCAAAGACGTTATAAGGTAATTTGGAATGTATGGGTACATTGATGCTTGGAAAGGAGTTTGGATCCCGTGTATAGCAGAAGTAGTTAATTTTCTGGTGGAACAATTTGAGAGAGTGCTTAGGCCTGTTTTAGTTCTTGGCATATGGGTTACCTAGTCACAGCAGTGATGGAGTCTGCCAAAAATGAATTCCATAGGAAATAATTTAATTTATATTTTGGTGGACAGCACTGTTGTGACAGAGTAACCCATTCGCTGAAATCTAAATCAGGCCCTTAGTCAGAAAACTATAAATTGCTACAAAGCAGCAGTGTCTGCTGGACAGTCAGGTTGATGGTTGCAGTGTGGAAAAGAATGTGTTGGTTTGGAGGGTGCTGAAAAGTATGACATTTTGAAGACCTCCTATGACAAGATATACGGTTTTATGCATTGTCAATATGGTTCCATCTTTGTTGAGCTCTTGGACTAGTAATAGGTGTTTAGAGTGTAAAAGGCTGACTATGAAGTTAGCAACCTCATTGTGTCTACTTTCATGTTGCAGAGTTTTAGATGTGAAAGCTTTGGAGGTGAGTAACAGAGTTCATGACCCTTTTGGAGTGGCATTTGATATTACTAAAATAGTTACGACAATGTTGAAAACTATTTGTTATCCAAAATTTGATGCATGTAAGGAACTGTGTGCGGTAGGTTGTATGAAAGAGTATGAGTATAGAATGGAGGAGTATCACCCTGATGGAGTGAATTAATTGATGATATCTTTCATAAAGCCATTTGGAGCTATTACTATGCAACAAGCAGGTGTCGATTTACAAAAATGTAAAGTTCATTCAATGAGAGGAGCAATGGCAAGTCAAGGTTTTTAGAAAGGTGGGAGATTGGAAGATAATTTGAGAGCAGCTGATTGGTCAAATGCATCTGTTTTTACAAATCATTATGGTAAACTGATTGAGCATATGGCAAATCTGGTTTTTGAGGGCTACAAACATGCATAATGATAGCCTCCGGTCTTGTAGTGAAATAGTCATTCTCCAAATAAAGTGCTTAGAGAATCTGAATTTCATGAAAGACACAGAGGCTAGCACTAACCACTCCCTGTCTTCAGAGAACAGGTATTGTAAAATATATAAGTTAACAAAATGTGGAAGAAAATGCTGTAAGGAGTTTTTGGTATACTTCTTCTTTTAATTTGTTTGGAAAAAAGATTGTTTAGCAAATCTTTTTTGTTTCAGAGAGCAATCAGTAAGACATCATTGGGCAATGGATGCTTCCATGGAAGAAGATATTTTGTGAATGGAAGGATCGTATAAACATATTCGAAGAAGGAACAAGTTGTGCATTTTAAAGAGAAAGAGTAGCATTAAATGATAATTGCATAATGTTCGCCTCTGTGTTTTTAATGAAATTCAGATTCTCTAGGTACTTTGGGCCCGATCTACAAGAAACTGGAGCAGGGCAGTGCTGCGCCAAAATTAGCAATGCTGTGCTGAACCAGTTTTGCAGGGGTGCATCGTATTTACAGGAATACAGCGCACCCCTGCTTTTCCCCCTAAATTAAGCAGCCTGCGCCAACGCAGGCATCCTTTCACAATAGTGCAAGTGTGTCTGCGTTGAGGGGAATGATTGTTTATGTGCAGGGAAGTGTCACTTCCTGCATATAAACAATCTACAGTGTCGATTTGGCACTTCTGTGTGTGCTGCAGAATGCCAAATCGTAATTTTTTAACGATTGTTTATGTTCATGAAGGGACACTTTCCTGCACATAAACAACCAATCACAGCCTTTTGCTGTTTCTATGTGTGCTACACATTACAGCACACATGGAAAAAGCAAAAAACGAGGAGGAATAAAATTATTTCTCCTCATTGTGGCATGCTAACGTTCATGGGGTGATGTTCATTTTTGCCGCTGCCACCGATTTACACCTTCTAGTAAATCTGTGGCAATGTTAAAAGCAATGGGTGTTGTGGTGAAACACAGCAACACAGACCCCACTGACGCAGAAAACTCCGTCAAAGGAGCCCACCTTTGCAAGGCAGCTTTAAGCCACAAAAAGTGGCTTAGCCCACCTTGTAAATGTGGCGCACTGCACAGCTCCACCGGAGCGTCACTAAAAGTGATGCTTCGATGGGGATAGGGCCTTGGAAATCTGTCCCTTTATTTGGAGAATCGCTATTCCAGGTAGAGCCATGAGCTCTCTACTGACAATCCACAGCCAGCTGACACAGTCTGTGGTCCAGATGGGGCAGAAATAGCAATGCCAATTCATACTATTGCTACAAAAATGTCTCTCACAATACAAAATGCGAACCGACCTCGATCTCTATTTTTGTGTACATTGATAGTATTTTCGCTTCCTTTGCAGAATTACGGATTGGAAACAGAAAATCTAAAAACTCTTTCACACAAATTAAATTCATCTGCAAAAAACCTGCAAAACTTCATAACTGGAAGGAGGAGAAGTGGTCACTATGATGGAAAAAGTAGCCGAAAATTACCGAATGACTTCCTGACGTCAGTAGTAGACCTCATTGGAGCAGCCAAAAGCCTCCTGGCTTGGCTGGACAGGTAAATTCTGACATTGTTTGACTAGTAACACATTTCTAAATGGAAAGTCAATGATTTTTGTTGTTTTAGCTTGCTTGGATTTTTGGAAACTCTGAGTAGCAAATTAATAGTCAAAATTGTTGATTAAAAGTCTGTGTGCCAAGCCTGTTCTGTGGAAAACGTGAAGATTGTTGGTCGAGTACTTCAGATATGTATTTTCTTGATTACTGTGTCATAAATCTGTTCTCTAAAGTAGGAGGCCATAAATGGTTGAAAAAGATGTTTGCAGGTGGAGAGTGATAACGCGCCCAAACCTTGCTAATTTAATTTAAAAGGGGACTCGTTTTAGGCCAATGAATCTTTTGACCGCATTTGGCGATTTCCCAGAACGAGATATCCGTTTAGCATTTCAATCAATAGATCAATGACCTAATCAATATTTCACAATAACTAATCAATCAAACTAATCAATTACATTTAATAAGAATGAAACACACCATGACCTTTCAGCCATGAATAACCACACAAATCTAGCAAGATTTAGGATATTTATTCCCTATTTGTTACAATCTACTAGCATATTTATTAGTCTCAGTATCAGTAAGCACATCATCAAAACTACAATATGGCAACTCGAATAAGACTTTATCAATGCAGAGATCATAAACATTAGAACAAAGCACGACATCAACATGAATCAACTTTAGCAGAGTATCACTAGTACATTATTCAACAAAGCAAGAATTCAGTCATTTGTCTATTTGCACCCAATATTAGTGAATTCCTTAACTAACCTCTAATGAGTATCAAAATGTTGGGCTTCATGCAAAACAATTTAGCAACATGAATTTGGAAAACATCTAACTATGGTCTCTATCAAAAGAGCAGTTGGTACCTAGAAAGAAAAGGCAAACAGACAATTACAATTTATCATCAGATAGTTACCCATCCAAATGGGGCAGCATACAGTGTCAGTCTTCGCCCTCAGGACATCAGTTGATTCGCCATCAGCCAGGATAGACAGGTAGGTCTCAGCAGGGCATAGTAAGAAGAGTCTCTTTCCTCATAAGGAGCAGAAGTTCAATCCAGGCAGGGTGTAAGGCAAGGATGGTTTAAAGTATAAGACAAAGTCTCTCAGAAAGGCAAGGAATAGCAAAGTAATGGCAAGGAAGAATGTCCGGTAATGGCAGAGTAAGAATGGGTGATTTCTCCTTGGGTCACGCCGTTATATTAAAGTTGTCGAACAAGTCTCTAATTTGCCATTGGGCAATATTTGGTGCATCGTTATCTCTGTCCAATGATTCGTCACACACCTTACTAGAATTTTCACCTAAGACAGTTCTCATGCAGTTGATTGGCTCCTGTGATTGACGTCTTCAACGGGTGGAATGTCAGGTAAGAAAAGTTACACTTGTCGCTCCAGTCAGTAGTTCCATTGTCTTCTCCTAGTCTAGATGACCTTGCACCTGTTGCGAATTACACTGTTGCATTCCGCAAGAATGCCTCCTTCATCAAGTCGGGTCTCATGAGAAAGAATTTACTAGAGCTACACACATATCTCTAACTCCTGGAAAAGTACAGCTTCGTGTCCTTCAGAAAAACAGCACATTGCACGTTAGAAAAATACAGTTAATATGAGACCAGGCAGCTAGGCCCAGACCCTTGCTAACTAAGGCCTAGTGATTAATTTAGCAGAAACTTAACACATAACTCTTAACGCTAATACAAAATCATACATGAGTACATTATTAATTCATTATTAGTCAGTTTCATTAATCATCATATACATTGGTGGCCACACCCCGTGGGCACATTTCAAACGCATGCACTAGTATTACATTAACACATTTTATGCCGTTTCATTAGACATTACATTGCAAGCTTTTCATGTTAATATTGATTATAAAAGTCACACTCCAGCAATCCTTCCTCTGATGACATTTGTCATCACACAAACCTTTCCTTCACAAATTATTCATCTTCAAAATTCCCTCTTCTCAATTTCTTCCCCCACTTTTGCCCTGTCTAATTTTTCTCTGAACAATTTCTCCCTTTTCTTTTCTTCCCTCCTCTGATTATTTTTCACCCTTTTCAATTTTATTCTTTTGCAAATTTTGCATGACAGCCATAGTCCAAATAAGCAAGCTAAAACAATCAATATTCCCTGTATTATTTTTCCCAATATCCCATGCCAAATATTACTAAACCAACTTCCCACTTTAGCAAGTCCCTTTCCAACCTTTTCCAAAACTCCAGGTTCTTTCAGTTCCTTCAAATCTGCACTATCTCTTGTTAGGTTAGTAAGCATACTTCTAATCTCATTACTATTATCAGGAATATAGGCACAACAATGTCGCTCATTAAGCATTTTACAAACTCCGCCATTTTTCGCTAAAAGAATGTCTAAAGCAAGCCTGCTTTGAAGATTCATAGTCCTCTCCGCAGCAAGTTCAGTATCCATCAGGAATATAGCTCCTGTAAAATGTGTCAGCATGTTATCCACAATAGTAGACAACTTTCGAATCTTTATGGAGTTCAAGATAACTCCCACTGAAGGAATTATTGCCCCAAATGTCTCCTACTAACCAGCAGCACTCTCCCTCCTTTGTCTAGTACGATGTAATTCAGAAAATTTCAGAAACTTTTTCAAATCCTCTAACTGATATATCTTTGGGAAAACTAGCCCCAAATAACATGTCCCATACCATCCCTTTGGAAGACGGTAATAAGCATTAAGTCCACATATATAATAGATCCCAGGGATCGCTGGATCCTGTCCATTTAACATGGCCGTCCACTTTCTCTGAAACAAAAACACATGCTTACATTCTCTCGTTCCCACAAACACATTGTCATAATATGACTTTGGTCGCGTAATGCAAAGCTTGCCTACGTGTAGTGCATCTAAAGCTAATTTCCCTTGTTCCCTAATTGCACTATAGCTCTCACTATTTACAAAAGCTCGCTGCTGCAATCTTTTCTCCAACTTCCCCTTCAATGCCCTTCTTCTATCTTCCGTGTGATCTAGAAAGCTTTTCTCTACCGGTGTAAGCAAACATGTCAGATTATTGCAGTGTGCATAAGATGTACTAATTGTTAATGTCGCTTCAAAGAATTAACTAATTTTATGTTATAGTATTTGCCTACACTATTTAAATCCTCTATGATAGGAACATAAGAAAACACAAGATCATTGTTAGAATAAAAGTATTGAATCTCTTCCTGGTTATAGAATCGTGTTAGTAACAAACTACAGCTTATCCCATACGTTAAAGGCAAACTATGGTAGGTAACTCCCTCTTGCACTGAAACAGGAATTTGTGTACACACATAACAATCTTTCGCATCCATAGTGTCAACATACTCACTCAGCAAGCGATAGAAAACATTAGTAGATAGTTCCCCTTTCGTGTTAGTTCCCTCATGCAGGTATCTCGTGTCCTGCTCAAACCTCTCCCAAGCTGTTAGTGAAGCAGCGGTCTCAGGAATTGTAGCATTGTTAGTTTCACTCTTATCCACCAAAGGCATTCCCACAATCAGAACTATAATGAGTATCACACATACGACGCTCAAAACAACACCCATACATTTACAATGCCTACTTTCCTTATTATCATCTCTAGTGTTAGCCATGATCTGTGGAGAATTAGAAAGTGAATTACTATTAGTTCAAACAACAACCAACAGAGGATGGTTAAAGCTCTTTTCTTCTTTTCTTCTTCAGCAAGGTAAAGCAACCAAAAGTCTTTCTTCAGCAATTATTTACAGCTTTCACATTCACTCCCAGGATCCTTGTCAATTCCGGTTAGCAGCTTGTCAAAATCAGATTTCAAAAGTCAATTCAGGTTAACAGTGTCACATTCGGTAATTTTTCAGCCTCTTTTCTCAGTTTTCTTCAACTCAATTTTCGCATTAACACAGTCTTTTCTCTAGCCAGACTCAGCTACCATAGTATTGACCTGGGACTTCTCGATCAAAACAGAACGCCAAGAACTCTTGGTGCCACTCAGCTGACATTGTATATGCCCATTCAGGACCTGCGTACCTTCTGTTTTCTACTCTCTTTCTTTTCAACTTGCGTTCACCTTGCAATTCTCCTTCACTCAGATCTTCTTTCCTCGTTGTATCAACCTCTTCCTCTATTGTTTCTTCAACAACCACTTTTCCTTTTGTCACTTGCGATTCTGGCCACTTGTCTCCTTTCAGCGTCTCTCTTGTCTTTGATCTTCCTTATGGCAGCTCGTCGCCCTTCTCTTCCTCTATGGTGTTTTCTATTGATGGACCTGCAATTTGCTAAAGAGGAGTCTGAACACTTTGACTCTCTTCCGCCTCAACTACTTTGCCTTCTGGGTCTGTCAGGGGCTCTACTTCAATACCGTATCTGTCTGCTTCTGGGAGAACCTCTCTCAGGGTCGGTCCTCCTGGAGCCTCAGTTGAGATAGGCTCACCGTCACCCCTCCGGGTCTCGTCTCTTATTGAGGTGACCAAGCCGTCCTCAACGGGCTCTCCTTCTGTATCAGTTCCCCTTTGATTACTTTCCGGCTCTGAGACTACCTTTTCTGTAGCTGTTATTTTCGACAATTCATTTTCCTCATCAGTTGGACACGTCACCTTTTTCGTGTGACTGGCATGGATCCAGTTGGGAATTTCCACACACTTCACAGCAGCAGTAGTAGTCGTTAGTATTACTTGATATAGCCCCTTCCAACATGGCTCCAAACACGACTTCCTCACGTGTTTCTTGATGACAACCCAGTCACCAGCTTTCCGATTGTGACCTGGATCATTTATCGGTGGCAGTGTGGTGGCCTCCACCTGGTGAGAGAAAGAGCGGACCACATCAGCCGGACCCTTGCAGTAGTCCAACACCATATCATCTGTGATATTCACAAGAGCATTTGCAGGCACTGCGGGCAGCCTCATAGCTCGGCCCATGAGCATTTCATGAGAACACAGTCCTGTTTTCTTGTTGGGTGTATTTCTCATTGACATTAGCACTAAAGGCAATGCATCAGGCCATTTCAAATATGTAGCTGCACACATTTTTGCCATTCTCAACTTCAGGGTACCATTCATTTGCTCTACTAGCCCTGATGCCTCAGGGCGGTAACTGCAATGCAACTTCTGCTCAATGTTCAATTCTGCACACAAGAGCTTAACCACCTCGTTGTTGAAGTGACTTCCACTGTCTGATTCTAAAGAGATCAGAAACCCGAAACGTGGAATCAATTCCCTAAGCAACAGCTTTGCTACTGTGAGACTGTCATTTCTACGTGTAGGGTAAGCTTCAATCCAGTGACTAAAGATACACACAATCACCAACACGTATCTCAGACCTCCACACACAGGCATCTCAATAAAATCCAATTGCATTCTTCTAAATGGACCTCCTGCTCTCCCAATGTGGCTCAAATTCACCACTGTCCCTTTCCCCGCATTCATCTGCTGACAGATGATACACCTGTGACAAATCACTTCTGTGGCTTGTCTGAACTTTGGGTTAAACCAATCAATTTTGAACAACCTGACCATGGCAACTCTCCCGATATGTGCTTGACCATGGTAAAAACTTGCAAACTGTGACAGAAGACTGTTCGGCAAAACTATTTTCCCCTCATCTGAAACCCACAAATCATCTGGTCTCTGTACACATTGCATCTTTAGCCAAGTGTGTTTCTCATCTCTGCTGGCACGTCCCTGCAACAATTTCAATTCCTCCAACGTGTCAACCACCCTTAAAGCGTAACCTGTGCATGTCTCATTTTCTGTTACAGGTAACAATTCCCACTGATCCTTGAATGATATACAGTTCAATGCACAAAACCTTGCGACTTGATCTGCATATCCATATCCCATTGAAACAAAGTCTTGTGATTTCACATGAGTGCTGCATTTCACCATGGCAATTTCGTGAGGTAACTGAATCGGGTGCAACAACTCCTTAATTCTTTCACCATTTTTCACTGGAGAACCAGAAGAGGTCAGGAAACCCCTCTGTGACCATAGCTGGCCAAAATCATGAACAATTCCAAATCCGTATCTGCTATCAAAATAGATATTAACTTTCAATTCAGCAGCAGAGTGGCAAGCTCTAGTAAGAGCAACCAATTCAGCCACTTGAGCAGAATACACTCTCTCAAGCCAGGATGCTTCTAGAATACCAGTGATAGTACACACGGGCCCTCATTCCAACATTGACGGGCGGCAGAGGCCGCCCATCAATGTTGCGCGTCAGGAATACCGCTCCGCGGTCCAGAGACCGCGGAGGGTATTCCAAGTTTTCCCCTGGGCTGGCGGGCGGCCGCCGAAAGGCCGCCCGCCAGCCCAGGGGAAAACGACCTTCCCACCATGAAGCCGGCTCGTAATCGAGCCGGCGGAGTGGGAAGGTGCGACGGGTGCTACTGCACCCGTCGCGTATTTCACTGTCTGCTATGCAGACAGTGAAATACATTTTGGGGCCCTCTTACGGGTGCCCCTGCAGTGCCCATGCCGTTGGCATGGGCACTGCAGGGGCCCCCAGGGGCCCCGCGACTCCCCCTCCCGCCATCCGGTTCCCGGCGGGAGAACCGCCAGGAACTGGATGGCGGGAGGGGGAGTCGGAATCCCCAAGCCGGCGCAGGAGGATTCCTTGGGGGCAGTGGGAAACCGGCGGGAGACCGCCGGTTTCCCTTCTCTGACCGCGGCTAAGCCGCCGCGGTCAGAATGCCCCGCGGGGCACCGCCGGCCTGTCGGCGGTGCCACCGCGTCCCGCGGCCCTGGCGGAAGTAATCCGCCAGGGTCGTAATGACCACCACAGTGTATCCGGCTCTCAGCACTCCTACTGAGTCTCTCAAGCATGAGCCATCAACAAAGATAATGTGGTCATTTTCTTCCAATTGGGTATCCTTAATATCGGGCCTCGGTTTGGTGCACATTTCTGTTACCTCAAGACAATCATGTTCTACATCATCAGCATCTTCAACTTCTGTATTTTCATTTGGAAGCAAAGTTGCCGGGTTCAGCACTGTACATCTTTTCTAAGTTACATTTGGTGACCCCAATATGATCGTTTCATATTTTGTCAGTCTGGCATTTGTCATGTACTACGTTTTGGTACCGGTTAACAAAATCTCAACTGAGTGGGGGACCATAACTGTTAAAGGATGTCCCATCACTATGCCTTCACACTGCATGAGGCTTTGACCAACTGCTGCTACTGCACGCAGACAACCCGGTAAGGCTGTTGCAACTGGGTCCAAAGTAGCCGAAAAATATGGTACTGGTCGGTTTGCACCTCCATGGACCTGTGTTAGGCCAGACAAAGAACATGCATCACATTCATGACAAAACAGGACAAAAGGCTTCGTGTAATCAGGCATACCTAAAGCTGGAGCCCTGCACATAAACTCCCTTAGCTCAATGAACGCCTTCATCTCTTTCTCTGACAAAGTAATGACATCTGGCCCATCCTTAACCTCCTTAACCGTCAGTCTTACCAATGGCTTGGAGATGACTGAGAAGTTTGGGATCCACTGGCGACAGTAGCCCACCATTCCCAGAAACATCCTAACGTCTCTCTGTGTCGTTGGGGGATTCATCTGCAATAGGGCGGTCACTCTTTCCTTGGATATTTTCCTTGACCCTTTCTCAATTAGGTGACCTAAGTATTTCACCTCTTTCTGACAGTATTGCAACTTCTTTGGGCACACTTTATGCCCATTCTTTCCCAAGTTGTTCAGTAAGGCAATGGTATTGTATTTGCAATCATCTCTCGTTTTAGATGCGATCAACAAATCATCAATGTACTGCACTAGAGTCGATTGAAAAGGCAATTCCAGTGACTCCAAATCTTTCTTCAATATCTGATTGAAGATGGAAGGTGATTCTGAAAACCCTTGGGGAATTCGACACCAACTTTAGACCTTGTCCAAAAATTGTAAACTGAAAAGGAATTGGCTGTCCTCATGAAGAGGGACAGAAAAGAATGCTTGGGACAAATCAACCACTGAGAACCATTCTGCATCACAGGGAACCTAGAACATGATCACAGCTGGATATGGCACCACTGGGAAACATTTCACCACTATGTCATTGATTTTCCTCAAGTCCTGTACAATTCGAACCTTCCCATAAGGCTTTCTCAGTCCCATTATAGGTGAATTACATGGACTGCTCATCACTTCTTTCAGGACCCCTTCCTTCACAAAGTCTGCAATTATCTGAGTTACCTGTATGGGGATATCTTGTGCCATATGGTACTGTGGTACCTGGGGGAACACAGCATTTGGCTTTACACTGACCTTAACTGGTTCTACTCCTTTTATCAGACCCACTTCCTTTCCTGTCAAGTCCCACACTTTATCCTTTACTGTCCCCTACAAATCTGCTGGCAGGTCAGTCACTGTGAACATTGGAAAGAAGCTTATCAGGGGGTACTCGTCAGCTGTGGTCTCCTTCTCAGGCTCTGAGATCTGACCATCATCCCCTTCATCGTCACTGTTTGTCTGCACTTCAATTCCTTCATTGGAACAGGAGATAGAACACCTCATCTTGCACAGTAAGTCTCTTCCCAGTGGGGACACAGGACTTGAGTCACAAACCACAAATCTGTGCAATCCCTGAAAGGTACCAATCTCAACCTGAACCAGATCTGTAATCGGGTTAGTCAGGAGCTGATTTGCCACTCCTACTACCTTTATCGCACGTCCCGAAATGGGCAATTTCGGAACCTCTGCACTTCTGACTGTAGAGCGTGTAGCTCCTGTGTCAACCAAGAATGAAACTTTGTGATCCATTACCTTCCCTTGCACGTAGGGCCCTCTCTGATCTACTTCTAGGGACGCCTCAAGTCTACACTCCTCGCCATCTGAACTGTCATCCGACCATTCATCGCTTATTCCATTCTCACCAAGCAATGGGAACTGTTGTACTGCATTATTTTGACTCATTCCTTGACCTGTGACCTGTTGAGGAAGCATCACATGTTGCTGTCCCATTGGTGCTAAGGGCAACCGCATTTGCTGTCTAGCAAATGGGAATCTGCTGTTGCACTTGCTGCATCTGCACTGGTTGTACACGTGGCATCTGCACTTGTTGCAAGGGTTGGAGACCCTGCATCTGAACTATGTTATTCTGAAAATTCGGATTTTGACCCCTCATGCTTGATCCTTTCACATTTTGGAATGCATTGACATCATTGCTTTGTTGAACAACACCCTCCTGCACCATCATTGGGCACTCCTGCTTCCAATGTCCAATGTCCAACGCCCCCGCAAGCATGACAAGGTAACACCTTCTTCATTCCCTGTACATCATTTTGACCCACTACGGTATTCATATCTGGACCACGGTTCACAAAACCTCCTCGACCTCTGCCTCTCAATTGCGCCTGAAACATCCTGTTTCCTTGCGGCTGTTGCACCATCTGTTGAAACCGCTTTTGCCTGCATCCCTGCTTGCGCTGCTTTAATTTGCATCACCATCACCTTCTCCTTCAACTTTCTCTGCTTCAACTCAATTTTGTCACTACAATACTTGCATACTGCAACACCTCATCAATTGGCTTCACAAGCCAGCAAATCAAACGATTCTTAATCCACTGGCTAATCTCTGGTCTCAATCCCTCAACAAACCTGAGCACAAGGTGATTCATGTCCTTTGCCTCTGTGACCTCTGTACCACGGTAGTGCTTGAATGCCTTTAACAACCTCTCATAGTAGGCATGTATCGACTCTTCGGCTTCCTGCGCCGTTCGATCAATCTTTTGCCAATCAATATTTTGCGGCGACATCTTCTGCTTCAAAAACTCAGTCACCTTATAGTAGTACCTCATTACATCCGGAGGCAGTACTCCTGTAGCTCTGTCCCTTGCCGGTTCCGCTGTCAGACAATCAACACTTCTCTTGCACTCAATCCACAAATCAGCTGGAACTATAATTTCAAACAGGGTATTCAGGGCTTCCCAAAGACACTTCGCAAGCTTCACAAACCTATCCGTCTGTTGATACCATTCTATTGGCTTTTCCCTCAGCCTGGGAAAGTCATTTGTGAATGACAGAATGTCACCTCTGGACCATGGTACATGGACAAGGACCCCTCCAGCTGCCTCTCTCATAGGTAGCATTTTTATTGTACCGGTGTCAGGCACTGATTTCGCCTGCTGCTGCTCCAAGCAGTCACTTTTCCTTTTTTCTCTTTTCTTGTCCCATCTGCCTTCCCACTTCTCTAAGGCTTTTCAAACTTGTGCACTCTGCAGAATTTCCTTAAGGTGTGCCTTCATCCCAGTAGACCTCATGTGATCAAAATCCATAGGCTCAAAATCTAACCTATAACTCCTCTTCAGATGTTTTGTATTGTCTAGGTCTATGCCGTATTTGGGCACAGATACCTTAACTCTGCTTCAGTGTATGACTCTAGTCTATTCACTCCCATGCTTCCTTCAACTAGCTCGGCTGCTTCCATGCCCAACCTTACATAGTTCAGGTACTCTTCTCTTTCTGACCTCTCTGCTGTCACAGGGGTGGTTTGTGGTGAATTTAACTTGTCTAACCATTCGTTCAGTTGTTGCGCTGTTCAACCCTGCAACAAGATATTTCCAGCCTGCATTATCGGTGTCTGCGGTACATTTGCACTTGAGATCTGCGGAGTCAGCAGTCCCAAACCTGAGTGTCTCATGGTATCTGGAGGAACCCCTATTGGACTGAAGTCTAACAGGGATCTGGATCTCTCCATTGTCTGTTCCACTGGTGTCATCCCTTGAGAGCTCCCTACGAACCCTCCTCTTGTCATTTCTTGGGTCATTACTCCCTGATCGCATACACTAGGCTTTTCCTGCCATATAATGGTACTGGTGCACCAACTGTAATCGGTAAGGATATGGCGACTAGCAACTGCCTGCTTCCCAGACCCTGTGGAGCATTAGCTCTCAAATTCTGATTCATTATCGGTGCTGTAGCTAACTGCGGTCCTGTGACTGAAGTATAATTCGGAACCATCTGTTGCTGTGCCTGAGGCAGTAAAAGTGGAGTTGGCTCAATATGCACTAATTTTGGTCTCGTATATGCCGGATCAGACGGCACTATCAAGTTCGTAGTTCTCTCTAACATTGGGACATCAGGAGAAAGCCTCTGAACTGGCAGTGGCTGCAGCTGTGTCTACATCCCTGGAGCAGTAGACACACTGACACTATTCTGTACTGGAGCTAGTGTCGCAACAGTATTTACATGTGCTGCATTTGTTGTTCCCTGATTCTGTGTCGAGTTTACAGGACCTGCACTAGTACTTGGTCTATTATCACCTAAGGCATATGGTGGTGGTCGATCATGTAGCAACTGATTAAGGAACTCATCATCATCCGAGTCGTCTGCCTCTGCCCAAGACTTCTTAGTCTCCTTTTCTTTGCTAGAACCCTAATTCGTTTTACAAGTGGCTTTCTTCCTTGAGTTCCGGCTTCTTGAGTTATTGCTGGAAACTTCCTAACTCCATCTGTTATCTCCTTTCTCCACATCCTGTGCTCACTATCCCACCTAGCCTCTGCTAGCGTCTTTTCTGCTTTCCTTATTCTCCTCTCAAATTTCTGTTGCCGTTGTTGTATGGCCATCGAATCCCAAATTGCTAATGCCTCAAACTGTGCTGGCCTCGGAGGTGGCTTTTGTTTATTTAACGCCTTCCGCAACTTCTCTAAGATCATTATATTGAATGCTCCGTGCTCCGGAAACGCCAAACACCTGTCTTTCTCTGTCAATTTGCACCACTGCTTTAGCCAAAGACATGGCGCGACTCCCCTTTCCTCCATTACGGCATAAGCCGGAGTATCCTCTGGCGGTGTAGGCTCCCCCCCACTCGCGCTAATGTACACATCTCCCCTCAAAGCGCTCCTTAGAGCCTTGAAAAACTTCATTTTTGCATCCTATATTTTGTTTACAATTGAATCAGGAAGTGACTTTAATTCCCAGAACTCACCCGCCTTCTCTACCAATTGCCTCTCACGGACGGCTGCCAATCCGTGCGTGACCCTTCTCACTAACTGACATATCCCAGAGCGGCTCCAATGACGTCACACTCACACACATTGCGGCTGACAAAGTGTTGCGGCTTGTCCTCCTCACTCTCGATTCGCACAAACCTAATGCAATATATTGCGACCACTAACAAAACTCAAATTTGCCGGTTTACTACAGGAAGGGTAACACAATCTCTTCAGAAATTTACAGAGATTTTGCTTTTAGCCTCAGCAGCTACTCTCTCCTTCTCAGATACCGCACTCGCAAGCAAAATTTGACCCGCAAATTTTACTTCCGACTTGTCAATGGTTTGTCCTAGTGCACTTTAGAACTCACCAAATCTCCATCGAAGTTTTCATTCACTCACTTTGACTCAAACTCGACTCGTTAACTACGCCTGATTGACCTATTAAACCACACAAATTACAACATAAACCACCAATATACTCCGGAGTCTTACACCACGCAGGGTCTGTGCATCACCAACAACCATGTGGACAATTTTTGAGCGCAAAGCGCCACACTTACATGAAGTTCGCCGACTTCCCTACTCTCATACTGCGGAGTATCCACACTCCTACTAAAACATCACCTGGCCTAAAAATTCTCACAAACCTCACAATTCACCTGTGGTATGCATAAGCTGTGCAAGCGCAAACCCTACATCACTCACACTATCACTAGAACGCCGAGAACATACCCCAACTCACTTCGGCATGCTCCGAGATTCCGGGAAAGTCATTTGGGACTTAGGGGCACATCATCTCTCCAATTTGCTTTGTCTCAAAACCAATTTTCAAACAATGGTCCCTCGTCCTAGGGCCCAAAAGGGCCGAAACCGTCCTCTGTTACCAGAACTGATAACGCGTCCAAACCTTGTTAATTTAATTTACAAGGGGACTCATTTTAGGCCAATGAATCTTTTGACCGCGTTTGGGGACTTCCCAGAACGAGATATCCGTTTATCATTTCAATCAATAGATCAATGACCTAATCAATATTTCACAATAACTAATCAATCAAACTAATCAATGACATTTAATAAGAATGAAACACACCATGACCTTTCAGCCATGAATAAGTACACAAATCTAGTAAGATTTAGGATATTTATTCCCTATTTGTTACAATCTACTAGCATATTAATTAGTCTCAGTATCAGTAAGCACATCAACAAAACTACAATATGGCAACTCGAATAAGACTTTATCAATGCATAGATCATAAACATTAGAACAAAGCACGACGTCAACATGAATCAACTTTAGCAGAGTATCACTAGTACATTATTCAACAAAGCAAGAATTAAGTCATTTGTCTATTTGCACCCGATGTTAGTGAATTCCTTAACTAACCTCTAATTAGCATCCACATGTTGGGCTTCATGCAAAACAATTTAGCAACATGAATTTGGAAAACATCTAACTATGGTCTCTATCAAAAGAGCAGTTGGTACCTAGAAAGAAAAGGCAAACAGCCAATTACAATTTATCATCAGATAGTTACCCATCCAAATGGGGCAGCATACAGTGTCAGTCTTTGTCCTCAGGACATCAGTCGGGTCTTCCCTCATAAGTAGGAGAAGTGTATATCAGGCAGAGGGTAAGGCAAGGATGATTTAAAGTATAAGATAAAGTCTCTCAGAAAGGCAAGGGATAGCAACGTAATGGCAAGGAAGAATGTCTGGTAATGGCAGAGTAAGAATTGGAGATTTCTCCTTGGGTCAAGCCGTTATATTAAAGTTGTCGAACAAGTCTCTCATTTGCCATTGGGCAATATTTGGTGCATCGTTATCTCTGTCCAATGATTCGTCACACACCTTACTAGAATTTTCACTTAAGAGAGTTCTCATGCAGTTGATTAGCTCCTGTGATAGTCCTCTTCAGTCAGTAGTTCCATTGTCTTCTCCTAGTCTAGGCGACCTTGCACCTGTTGCGAATTACACTGTTGCATTCCGCAAGAATGTCTTCTTGAGCAAGTCGGGTCTCATGGGAAAGAATTTACTACAGCTACACACATATCTCTAGCTCCTGGAAAAGTACAGCTTCGTGTCCTTCAGAAAAACAGCACATTGTACGTTAGAAAAACACAGTTAATATGAGACCAGGCAGCTAGGCCCAGACCCTTGCTAACTAAGGCCTAGTGATTAATTTAGCAGAACCTTAACACATAACTCTTAATGCTAATCCAAAATCATACATGAGTACATTATTAATTCATTATTAGTCAGATTCATTAATTATCACATACATTGGTGGCCTCACCCCATGGGTACATTTCAAACGCGTGCACTAGTATTACATTAACACATTTTATGCGGTTTCATTAGATATTACATTGCAAGCTTTTCATGTTAATATTGATTATAAAAGTCACACTCCAACAAGAGTAACCTTTGCTTTTACTACCCACTGTGCATTTGCTTCGTTGATGCTTGGATGTCATTTCTTGCTTCCAGTTATACATGCTTCACAAATGTTACGATCGCCGAAGGACTTGCAGAAGAGATGGACCCCCATGCAGGTTATGGTCTTCAGGTTCCTTAAAGCACATAGAGAAATTATTTATACGCATAGCTGTAAAGATCATACCTAGGTTCTCATACAGAACATTGAGCACTTGGTAGAATGTGCACTTACCAGAGTAGTGACCAATTTTTCCGAAGCACATATTTAAGGCTTAGAAAAAAAAACGGTATAGGGAAGTTACATGTCAAAACTACTGAAAAAAAGTTAGAAAAATGCTTCTATAGGTGTACTCCTCGGTTTTGAATACTTTTCCCATTTGATTGGTATTTATAATAAATCCAGAAAAACAGAAAAAAACATAACTTGCAATAGTTGTCCAATGCACAACATATATGGAAGCCGAATTTCTAATCCGTGGAAAATTCTTAAATCATAAATTAAATGTAAATGTGCACAAAAAAGTCTATGAGTTCTTCCCAACGCTGGAGTGGTTTTAGCATATTAGTCACTTTGCATAACTACCTTATACCACAAAAACCTCACACATAACCAACAACAAAAGACAGGTGGTTGTTGTATGGAAATTGTTTTTAAAACTTGTGGTAATTGCTATGTTACACGTTAAACAGAATTTCTTCCTGTCAAACAGCTAACTCAGGAGGCTCGGCCCAGTGGTAGGTTTCTCTTCTGCTTAATGGTTTCAGCGCTTCGTTGAATCTTTTTTATCTTTTTGTAAATATATGTATTCATAGTACAGTGTTTATCAGGCATAGAAGTGACTATGATAGGAACCCTGTGTGCTCAATAAACACGATGCACAGGTAAGTCATAACTTACATGAGGTATAGACAAGGAAAATAGTGATAGGAATGTGTCAAACTGATTGTGAATACATATATTGGGTAGAGCCTCTTGAAGACTGATAGGGCTGGTAATATCAGTGCTGTAGCCATACTGACACGTCAAAAGCTGTTCTTCGCCTAGGTCAGCACTGCGTTCTTAAACAAGACATTTCTTTCACTCTGTTCTTTCTCAAGGCTGCAGTAAGATAGGTTGCTAGCAAAAGTGGTACGCTTTGTCTCCAATGTTTAACAAAACATACACACTCTTACGGAGGGATCCTTTCTTAGAACATCAGCTGTTCTATTATAAAAACACTACTTTGACCCTTTTATGTTAGAGGGAGATTCCAGCCAGATGACCACAACTGTATACTGATTTCTGATTGCTTTGCTGCAGCTGCTTAGGAAGACTACAGGCCTTTTGCTCAGGTAAAAGGGATTATGTCTTCCCAGGGGAAACCTAAAGGGCAGAATTAGAGCTTAACTTGCTTTGCTCTGACAAAGCATAGGT
Organism: Pleurodeles waltl; assembly: GCF_031143425.1. Lineage (NCBI taxonomy): Eukaryota > Metazoa > Chordata > Amphibia > Caudata > Salamandridae > Pleurodeles > Pleurodeles waltl. Next base: position 631,040,099 of record NC_090447.1, read on the forward strand.
AGGAACTATCCCTGTAAACCCTAGTGACAATATGGTAGCGTTATTCTTGTTTTACTCTCCTTGTCACCATTTTAGTCCTGTTGTGCTTCATCATCCTAGTTTTTGCAATGCATGCTTCATTATCTAAGATGCAGTTACTTCAATAAAACTTTATTGAACTTTACTCTGCCTCTGATTGTCCTTGCATATGTGAGGCTAATGTAACTGAGAGAAACGGATGAGATCTGAGTGACCACGATTCCCCTGAGTAGTCATTAATGTCATGCACCCGGTTTCCCCAATCAGCTCTACTTTTGGGTGGAGATGAGGCACTGCTAGTTAGGCTGACAGGCGTCACATGGTGTGGGTTTAGACTCAGTCTCCGGCAGTACAGATGATTCTGCCGCCCAAATCCAGTAGTCTAATTGGGATAATGAGAACCTATGTGACTATAGTGTGGTTGGCAATGTGCCGACGTAGCTTGAGTCAAGGTAGATCAGTTCCGCTGGTGTTTGAGCCTGAGAATGTGTCCCTTGAGAGAAAGCTTTAAGATGGGAGAGGAGAAATGGATTTTGGTGTAAGGCTGTGACTAGGACAGGTGCTGGGAGTTAAAGCAGACATCCTTCCTTTTTAGGTTTCGCCTGCACAGCACTTGTGCTGTGCTTGTGAAATATATTGTGTTTCATATGTCTTAAAAGGGGTTACATCCCACCTTTACTTTTCATTGGTTTGTGTGCTTGCTACTTACTTTTCCTTAGTTTCTATTGACTGTTGCACACTATTTCCTGTTTTTGCCCCTGTGTTTGGTCTTTATAAGGGTCCCAAGGCCCAAGTACTCCTTTTCATCTGTCAAACTCCTTTGTGAGGCTGCTCTCCTATGCGTGCCTGTATAGGATGCTGAGTCAAGGCTGAGACACGAACTCGGGCCCCAGTTCCAAGGTCGGCAGTGCTGGCCTATATGCCACATCCTGTGTCCTGTCTCGTCTCTTCTATTTCCGGTACCCTTGTTTAGAAATCGCGGCTGGGTCACTTCGCAAGCACTCCTCGCAAACCCCCTTCAACACCGCCCCCCTCTCAGTCTACATCTAATTTTCAGACTGCCCCTCTCACATCTGCTGCTGTTGTTACAAGTAAACCCTACTGTATCTTTTGTTGCAGTATAAAGCTCTCTTGTACCTTAATTTTTGTTTGAGTGCCACATAAAATTGTTATATAAATTTATACATAGATACATATTAAAGGTCATCATTTATCGTTCTCCTCAGAGAAGGTACAGCCAGCCTCACTGCAGAAACCTGATTCAGTGCCGCCCCTTTCCTCAGCTCCTTGCAAACGCTCCTCAATGCAGCCCCCTTCTCAGTCTACGGCTGATGGAGGTGTCTTGTTCTCATCGAATGTACAGCCAGCCAGAGGAGCAGCTCCCAGGAGCTGTGCTGCAGGGCACTGGTCATTGCAAGTGGTTCAACCTTGATTTCATGTCTATGAACAGACCCCCAAGGAAACCCCCAGATGACCGCGTTGCATGGTGCAGAAGGCACAGTGGCACAAGGGCAAAAAGCTCCAGGAAACCCACTGAACACCTATTATAGCTATATGTTGCTGCTAAGCAAACAGTCACAAGCACTGTTACCTCGCAGGCACCAGGGTCATGATTTGAATGGTGCACCGGGTGCAGTGGCATAGGGAATAAAAGGTCCTGATTAATATTTAATTGTTCACTATTAATGTAGTAAAGAATGGATTACAATTAGCCGGAATATGACCTGTCTGGCAGCTGAGGTGTAGAAAAAAATGCTTTTAATTGTATGTTGTGTGGTTGCTTGCGGGTTACAGTATGTTTAAGAGTGTGTGTGTGTGTATATGTGAATGTGTAAGCATACGTGTGTGAGTGAAAGTGTAGCTTAAATGGAAGGTGATGTCACTTCTGCTATCCCTGGCATTTTGGTCAATAGACGTCCATGCTTTGTGGAGTAATTTCTTCCTCTGAGCCTTCTGCATTTCTCCTCCTCTTTATCTCAAATGTATTTCTACAGGGTCAGAATTGCACTGTGGTTCCATAAATAGACAGTGTCGATATTTCTGTTTCACAAGACTGATTTCAGTGTTTTGTTAAAAAATGATATTAATGACAAACCCACATGAAGGCATTTTGGAAAATTGCGCGTCAAGAAAAAAGGGCATACTTTGAGCATACCACCTGTCCATAGCTTAGATTTGACCTGTTCGTTGTGCAATTTGAAAAATAATTGAATGTACATAATAAAAATGTATGTTTTATTGAATTTGTCTTGATGTGCGCTCTGGTCGTATGCTGGAGAACACAAGAGGCGCAGATTTTATATTTTTTTTCTTTAAAAAAGTATGTTCGTAGATTCTCCTTTTTGTGAATTCCTTCTCGTCATTCACAATACCTCAAAGGTTTTCTTGTAAATGTATAAGCTGACTAACCTGGGGAAAAAAGTTTAGGAATGCTTTTACTGTAGAAACGTGTTTTAAAATATGTTTTAATGGGCGAATCTTGGTTGCACGTGAGTGCGTATTTTTCACTGAACTGTGCAGTCTGTGGATTTGTATTTTGTTTCTTATCTCGACTCGGAATATGCCATCAGAGGAAGTTGAAGGCTATATCTCTCTCCTCGATGTACAGAGGGCATGATGAACATACGACATGTCAATAGATCTACTTCGTATATGTGAAAATGTAAAATTCTTGAGTGTAAATGACCTCATACCTCCTGTAATGATTAATACATTCAGAAGACCTCTACAAAGTGAAGGAAGTATGCATAATATCACGTGTGCAGAAAATGTACAGTGTAAAGTTCCACGTGCAAAGATATCACGATACCTCACCGTGCTAAAAAATAAAACGTAGTCAGGGCATATATCCACCCTAAAATATTATGTATGGTTTTTTAATAAAAGTGGGTAATTCTTCAGAAAGGTATATGCGTGTTTAAAAGCAGCCATAGATGTCTGAGGGTGTCCTGGTTATTGTTTTGTTACTAAACTCGTATACATTAATAATGGAGTTTAAAACGCTTGTCTAAATTGAATATCATGCTGTGTTGCGCGATGTTCCTTTTTTATTCATTATCTCAAAACAAAACAGATGAACCTAATAGTTTGAAGCGAATACTTCTGATATTGTTATGACATAAAAATAAAAAACTCACGAATAATTACCTAGATAGAACATCCCATGAATTAGAATAAGAAAATGTCGCAAAGGAAAACGTGTATTTTATTTCAAAAAGACAGATGTCTGACCTTTGGAGGCTACACCGTTTATTTGAAGTTCTGTTTTTTCTTTGAACGCAGTATAATGATACCCAATACATTTCTGTTCTATCAGAAAAAACAGTTAACTTAAAAAAGTGGTGTATGCAAAATAGTAAATATATATGGATGCATCTATTTGAGAGATTTTTGAACGGCGGGGCAAAGGGAGTCGCTGTAGTGTAATATGCAATATGTAATATTACCCCATTAGACACGTCGCTTTACACAGTCAAATAAATAATTCATGTAATTCATGCATTTAAACAAACAAAGGGAAAGCCAATAGTTTTGGCATTTGCAAGTGTTGATTTTCCAGTCAAACCCGCCCAGTCACTTCAGTGTTCCTTTTCAGGCAACTACACACATGTAATCAGAGAAATTTCCATCACTCGGTGTAAGACAGACAATGGCTGACCCACTACCCCATGCTGTATGCTGTGATGAGCAGAACAAATGTGAATGAAACCTGAAAAGGGCAGTCGATGAAGAAGACTGACCAATACCCCTTTTTGAATGAATATATGTATGTATGTTTATTGAAATTATGAGGCTAGAAAGAAAGCTAATCCATATCTAGCCAGACCTAAAACAAACAGACTGTGTACCAAAGCTATTGTTTGCAATGATGGAAATGAAAAATATTTATGCTGCAAACTCACCTTCATGGGAGGTGGAACAGATGAAGCGGTTGTAGGGAGACAAGTAGGAGGGGTCAGAGCTCCAGATTCATAGGTCCAACATCCTTAAGGAGCCAGTGATATAACACCAATATATAGGGCTCAATATTAGTACTGATTATTGTAAGTCACACTCTGTAGTGCCTATATAAACATATTTGTGATGCTGACTGTTTGAAAATGGTATTCTGCTTGGCTGAGGTATGCACCCTGCCCAAGCAGGAGCTAAAATCCTAGTCAGATATACACAATAAATTAACCTGTGCTCATCCGCTGGTAGTTTGACACAGAGCAGGCAAGCTTAATTTAGGAGGCATTGTGTATTTGTGCAACACTTAAAACAGTAAAACAGTGAAAACATCACACAAACATAACCCACACTAGGTTGGAAAAACAGAGCTTAATTTAAGGAACAAAACAAGACCAAAATGACAAAAATCTCATCAATAAAAGTCGAGATAAGAATTTTTCAATATGATCTGCAAATATAGTACATAGGAATGTAAAATGCCAACCAGGGCTATCTGGGTGCACTAGACCGGGTTAAATCTTAAAGTTCAGTCTGACCATGATGGAGTGCAGGCTGGCTACAAGGACCAAACTTGTCCCGTTGAAAAAGTCCCTTATGTGGAGGTTTGCATCAATATTGAGGATCCAAGGGGAGGCGCAGAGGGGGCGATGCAAAGGTGATGCATCGGTTCTGATCTGCACAGTCAGGCATGAGTAGTCGTCATTGAGTCGCTCAGTTATCTATGCAAAACCCTCGAGCAGCAGTGTGACGTCGCACCCGTTACGATGAAGGCAATGCACTGGCATCAAGTCGGGCAGCCGGGGATCCAAAAGTGATGCGTCAGGTCTGAGGGAAATGCGTCAGTTCAGAGCCACGCAGTTGGTGCTGCTACGTCTTTGTCCTCAGCAGCACTGGCAATGCATCAGCGTCGTGGAGAGATACAGTGGTTCCAATTGGTGCACTGATAGCGATGAATGAATGTCTGTAGAAACAACTGCAGAACCCACTTCCAAGGGTCCAGGACTGGATTGTCACCACTTGGCCAGGTAGGTCCAACAGTTGGAAGAGTCCAGAAGCATTAGCAGAGTTGAGTGAAGTCTTTGATGTTGCTGAGGACAGGAGGCAATCCAGCAAGCCCTTGGAACCACTATCGTTCTGTAGATGTAGACATGCAGGTCCAGTCCTTCTCACTCCCAGGCAAGTGAGGCAGCAAGGCAGGCAGAGCAGAGCAACGTTTAGCAGAGTGACAGTACCTTTGGCAGCGGAGAAGTATTTCTTTCTGGCAGAATGCCCTCAGGTCCAGAAGGGTACTGATTTGGCAGGGGCAGAAGTCTAATTCTCATACCCAGTGGTGTCTTTGAAGTGGGGGAGACTTCAAAGAGAGACCTTTGAAGAGTACAAAATCTCTGTCCTTCCTGCTCTGACTCCAGACAAACTACTGGGGTGGGGGCTATTCATCCCTTTTTGAGGCCTCAGTATTCAGACAATTCAAGTGTAAGTGTCAGCTCCTCCATCCCATCTTGCCCAGGATGAGCCATCAACATGCAGATGGCCACAGAGTCACGCCTATGCACCTGTCCGGAATGCAGTAGCCCCCATGCACTGTAAAATCAAGCATAAAGTAAGAGGTTATCAAGCTGGAAAAATAACATTTGTTCCCTTACTCAAGAATTGCTGGGGAAAGAACCATGTTCAAGGACTTCCAAAATGCAAATGAAGGCAAATGCCCTGTTGGCGAATGGACTCTCAAAAGTCTAGTCTTTTAGCTGGCAGCGCCAGCTATGGTGCAATAACCACTGCGCATGAGCAAATTCCATGCTGCATACTTCAAATTTCCTCTAAGGATGAAAGACAGTGTTCCCACTTTGAGCATGCTCATAACAAAATAACTTAAGTACCATTGTATTATCGTTTCTGTTTTGGTGTGCACACTGAGGCAGTCTTCAACCTTGTAAGCCCTAATTGTAGTTTTTGCGAATGGTTCGGTTGCATGTCAAATATTCTAACGCAATTTTCTCTGCACGAGGAAGAAGGAAAGTGTTATTAATATAATGAACTGAAACTAAAAATACAAAGAGAAATTTGGGCAAAGGTCCAAAGACTTAGCCTTACTATTGTTTGCCCATTTTCTGCATAAGCAAGAAGCCAAGTTTCAGAGAATTTAGTCAAGCCCTAGAAAGTCAGTTTAGGGAAATACATTTAAAACAGCAAGGTAAGAGTTTTCAAAAGTTATCTACATCACTTCATGGTTATCCAATAGGAATATTAAGCAACTATAGGGAATATGTAAAGAGATAGAGAACAGTCTTCACGTTATCATTAAAGGGAAAAACACCTCAGAACAAATTAGGTACCATGTTAGCACACATTATTCAGTATTGATGTATAGTATAAATTGAATGCAATAGAGGGTGACTAGTGGAGTTCTACCTTTGTAAATGTGCTTAATTTTACAAGTGTAAAATACTTAAGGTAGTCTCACAGAAAATGCAGTGAAGAACATACATCAATACGAGAGTAGAAGGTTGATGGACCTGAGCAGATGTGACAACTTCTCTTCTTTATGAGGCAGTCTCTCTTTCCTCCAGTTCCCAGTTTAGAACTTGTATGGGCCTCCTGTAGTAGTGAAGGAGCACTGGAATATTTGCTTAAGCTCCTGTGGATCGTGCCTGGCATCAGGTTAGTCTACAGTTTTGACAACCCCCTTTGTGTGTGGCTGTCTGGGGGAATCAACAAAAGCCCAGCTGTCAGCCACCTAGATGTTTATTCAGAGACAGGCAGACGGCACTAAGGGCCACATGTACGTAGCTTTTTTCTTGTCGCAAACGGCCCGATTCGCAGAATCAGGCTGTTTGCGACGTGAAAAAAGCATTTTGGTATGTACAAACCCTACTTTGTGATTCGGTAATCTATTTACTGAATGGCAAAATAGGTTTGCGAGTTGCAATTAAGAAGGGGTGTTCCCTTCCTAATTGCGAGTCGCAGTGCGATGTGATTTGTGACCGTGAATGCGGTCACAAAATAATCGCAGTTAGCACCAATTTGAAATTGGTGCTAACCCATTCATAAACGGGAAGGGGTCACTGTGGGGCCCCTTCCCCTTTGTGAATGGTAGATAAAATATATTTTCAGAGCAGGCAGTCGTCCCATGCACCACTGCCTGCTCAGAACAAATTAAAAGAAAGCTTTTCATTTTTGCTTTTGAAATGCATCTCGTTTTCCTTTAAGTAAAATGGGAAATGCTTTATACATGTTCTTTGGAAATTGCAAATAGGAAATCCCTATGTGCGATTTCCTTTTCTGGGATCGCAAAATGCAGTATCTTCTCATTAGAAATCACATTTTGTGATTCCATAAAGGGCTTTGTACATCTCAAAGGCCAATTTAACATTTCTAAATGGCCCAAAATAGCGAATTGGACAGTTAAGAAATGCTAAATGGCTTTGTACATCTGGCCCTATGTAACTAAAGTATTTAAACCAAGTTACGTGGAAAAACAAAAGTGTAATACGACAAATTACATCTCAATCTCAGCAAAAAGCATGAAATGTTGGTGAATGGATATTGCACAGCATGAAAAATAATCCAGAATACTAATGACCAAAAATTAATGTTGTTTGAATTAATTCTGAATGAAATTCAAAGTACATTGAGAGTCATTCAGTAGGTGGAACCACATTGTCTTAACCACTGACAGCGTCAAGTTCTCCGAGAGCTGCATTGAGGATGCAGGATACAGCATTATAGTCTCTGCTCGAAAAATGTGAGCAGCTGATTAGAAGCGGTTGAGGCCTTTGGTTAGAAATGAAGTGACAAAAGCGATGTTGTGGTTCCTGAGTCTCTGACTCAAAAATGAAACGGCATTTAGTGGTGTCGAAAATCGAGTCAAACAGCAAATTAAACTTCAAGGAGTTGCTGGTCACGACGCGGTGCTAGCCACTGTGCAGGCTGGTCAAAGACTTAGGTTCCAGGCAGTGTTATACAGAAGTCACTGCCTGGAGGCGGGTACCTGTTGTGGCTCTCACTTGATATCTGTTAGGCAGGCTGGACTTGCCTCAGATGCTGACTTGCAACAGAGGATCTTTGTGGCTTAAAAGATAAAACTATGCAGGTAAGATTATAAAATTAATCATAAAAATTCCCTGTTTCACATGGGCTTAGTCTTGTAAACTATGTTCTCTCTAACAGTCTCTCTACGCAGACCACTCCTGTTTCGGTTCTTCAAATACCCTGATCGGTCAGCTACACAAGGCAGAACATCTCCAGGCCAGGTAGACTTTTTCAGCAGATTGCATCATATTATTTCCAGAGCACCCACAAGTTTGGAGCACATTCCTTTGGAAGAGAGGTGCTTCCCAGCACATTTTGAAAAATGCCCCAATGCACAGAAGGACAAAAAACGGGTACAAACAGTCTAGGAAAAGAGTGCCGGAGGTAACTGCACAAGACGGAGCACGAGATGCTCAGTCAGTCATTCAGAAATGAATTTGGTCAGCCACCATGAAATCTTATTTTCTTCTTAGTGTTGTTTTTATGCATTAGTCAAGCAGGATATTCTAGAGAGGAAACTTAAAATGTAAACTTCCAGTCAAGGCTCTATGGATCTCTCCAGTACTTCACCTTACCTCATAGGAATTCTCCTACGCGAAAACAGTTTATCCAAGGGTCTCCTGGTACCAAGTGTGGAGGGATTGTTTCTATGAATGGAGCGGGGCAATAGTCCTCAGAGGCTTTTATGCTGCTGCTCTTCACATTAGATGGCCAGTCCCTGGCAATAGATTCTTGTGTGCAAAAGCCACAAAGGGGTGAATGAGACATGCTCACAGGCAGAAATCTGTATGCGTCCTGGCTCCGGCACGTAGGTAATCCCCATGGTATTCCCTTTGGCGTGAGTGTGACTACAAGGGAAAACCCCCCCCCGGTTCTAGCCAGACCAGAGGCAACACGCCCCCAGCTCCGGGGCCTACCCCACCGTGAACTACCTGTTCAGGTAGGACACACACGTTTACTTTGAGCACCGTATTGATTACACGTGCTCCGACCCTGACGAATGCCCCTGACCTACCAGCACTTAGTGAGGGCAGAAACATGTTGGTCATGTACAACCCCTTTTAGACTCCAAGAGACATTATCCTCTAACGAGCCTTTCCCCTTAGTTTTAGTCTTACCAACATGCACCACTATTAAATTTAATAAGAGCCACCTGTGACATGTTAGGTAATTTTATTATTCACCCCCTCTGGATCACTGTAATTATCCAGTCAATTTAATTTCAGCACTCCCTCTGGTTCTTTTAACCAGAGGTCGAGTCCGCCTGAGTAGTATCATCTTACTTAGGTGGGGCTAGGTGGTCATATGATGAAGCATGACACTATTATGTGTGTGAGACCACCTAGTCCGTAAAGGAAAATCCCCCGTCATTCCTGTAGGTCAACACAGCACCCCTTATCCAGCAACCTTAAATAACCAGACACTGGTTAAAAGACTAACCCAGTCTCACCCCCTGTTCCTACTACCCCACACCTTCTGTGATTATATGCGTTTTGGAATCCACTTCAGCTTCTCTTCGGAAAAATATTTTCCACATTCCAAAGCAGTTAAATAGGTGATAGGTAATTCACTTAATCACTGGTCTTTTCAGATTAGTTTAGGTAACTTCTGTAAAATTGGTGTAAGGGTCACTTTTCTATTTCTATTTCACTTTTCTATCAAACCAATTTAAAGTTTATTGTATTTTACACAGTAGGAATATATCATGCAGTAGCAACTGCTGGAGAAAACAATGTATTCACCTGCTATGATTTCCGAGCAGGCTGGAAAATGATATATGTAATTTCGAATAATCATAGCTATATTCTGTGGGATGACTTTGCATATAGACATGTATTTTATTAGATTGGCCTTTAAACCTTGGAAAATAAAATGGATATCATTATAAACAAAGGGCATTTGACTAGGCTTGTTTGACAGGTTTCAGCCTCTGGGGAGGTCAAATTATTTGTCTGTGTAACACACACTTACTTAAAAGTATCAGCAGGGATAAATCAGGAGGGATGTGTGCGTAGCAGCATAGGAGTCACAACTGCTACCTTTGGCTGCCCATAAATGGCACATTTGCCCCTATACTTAGCTGAGCCTAGGAATTCTTTAGATGAAATACATTTATGATAAAAGAACACAAAGGAAGGTCAGATTCGCTCCTGCATCTGAACTGCTTCGCAGCTTTCCACTTCATGAATCCTCTTCTGAGACATTTGAGGGCACTGAAATATTTAAAAGCAAGACAAAACTGAGCCATTTATGCAATAGCCTGGTGTGCTCTAAACTCAACAAAACACAGGAGGTAGGACTAGTCTCATTTAACTTTTATAACAAGTACATGCTTGTAGTACAGTAGGTATATGATGGAATGTGTATGTTTAAGGTGTGCCGTCCCTGTTCATTGTTCTGGTTCCTAGTCATTATGAATTTACCGTGATTGAAAATTCGTTTTTTAAATTAAGTTCATCTTGTTTTCTCTGTGTTTTTTCTATTCTTGTTGAAATGAGTGACTTGGAGCACTGACTGCTAAGTCATTTTGGATTCTTACCGAGCAGAGACACTCAATAGTAAGATATCTTCACGACAGACAGAATAATGAAGTGATTTCACCCCGTATTTGCACAAAGTATTATATGCTATCTTTCTATTTTTCCTCCGTACATTTGCTTTGGTGTAGGCATGTGTTTCTCTCATGTCTTGTGTTGCTATATTCACATTTCTCAACCTCTTCTTGTCGGATATGAGCTTTGAACTCGTTTTCATTCTCTCTTTTGAATTGTGACAACATATGATCAAAACCTTTTTGACTAACAACATTTTGAGTTTCGCTTCAACATGGTTGCCCTTTGATGCTAGCAATATATCAGTGCTAACGTTCAAAAGCACCCAGCAGCATGTGGACAACAAGGCAATTTGCCTTCTTTTCTCTATCAATTTCATCGTCAGACAGAGTCTCACATTCCCATTGTCTTTGTAATGTGCCTGCGCAACAGTTTCAATCAGTTGAGGAAGACCTACCTGGCAGGCAAGCAGCAGTAATTAATGCTTGAATGTTAATCATTCTATTTGGGCACATCACAGCCCTCGGCAGAGTTTCACTAATGCAACTATAGCATGCAAAGGGAGGACACTCCTAAGTAGTCATTGATGATGGTGAAGTAACTGGTCAGCTTGACGTTGAGGTAGCGCTCCTATTATGCAGTATTGCTATTATTAAATACTCTGAAATGTAACTGTAACTCACAATGTATGTACTTTTGCAAGAAGCATCAAAGTCACATGTATTTGTTCATTCTGTTTCCTAGTGTTTGAGATAACCGAATGAGATGTTGATGAAAAAAGTACGTTCTATTGAAACGTTTATGTTTTCTGTAATTCTATAATTATCTGTCAGTGATGAATGCTGTTATCATCTCGGTCCTGATGCTTCCATTAATGGCATTTGTTGTTTTCATAATTACCAGGAAAAGACCAGCCCCACTAGAAAATATTTTTACACATACTTATACAGCTTCTGTTTTTTTAGTTTTTGAGATATTCAGATTCAGTTTCAAACAGCTATCAAATTGTAATAATACAATTTACATCCTAAAACGCACTTTAGAGTCAGCTTCTAAGAATACAAACTTTTCTTTCAAAATTGAAGAAAATAAGTGTCTTTTAAATGTTATCTGGGTTTTCTTATTATCCATAATTTGTGTTTTAACTCTTTTCACACAATGTGGTCTTTCCCATTCAGCAACATTCCATGTTGTATTCCAATTAGAGGTGTACAAATTTAAAAGTAGTCTTTTCAGGTATCACAAAAGTATTTTTTTGCTTTGCAGCTTCCATGTGAAATATTTGACCTATGCTCTATATTATGTCTCACATGTACCTATTTAACCCAAAGAAAATTATTCTGTAAAAGATATACTTCACATAAAGTAGTTAAGTTCTGTTTAGAATAGGGGTGGTAATCCAGTTTTGAGAGCACACTTCCGTTGGTGCTTAAAGTGTGATTACGAGTAGGACACAAGTTGGACATTACACCATAGTTTTCCTCTCAGATTTGGTAGGTAAAATCTGTGAACGCATGTTTCATCCTTCGGAGTAATCAAATGCACAACAAGGTCAACGGGACTTTTGACCCAGTAAGATGTGTGGTGACCCATAAACAAATACTTCAACACCACCCTAGTAATTTAGACACTGTGACTAATGTGTCCACAGAAGTAAAACTCCAATCAGGAATATAGTTCAAAGCTTTAATACAAACAGAAGCTCAAAGTCATGTAGACTATGCCTAAAACCAAGTTATAAAGATACATAATCACCAAGGTTGCCCAAAGAGACGAAAGAAGTTCAAGCGTACTAACATCAATAAAACTAAGCGTTCAAGAAGAAAGAAATATCTGAGACACAGAAATCATGTGGTGCCCAGATTGCACAATCATTTAGTCAATTTAAATTCAATCAATTCAATAATCATTGACTGGGCACGTGTCAACCCAATTGCTAACCAAATTGGGGACATACATGTGTGGTGAGAAATACATTCAGGCAAAATACACAGATACAAAAAAGGGACAAAAATCATTTGGAAGAATAGAGTAACTCAGCTACAGGGCACTGAATAAAAATAAAAATAAAATAAGTGTCAGCAGGGTGGATATTCTAATTCAACAGGGCATTTTAAGGGGCAAGGGCACATGGCAGAGAGGAAGATACCGCTCCAAGGGATACAGCATTCAGGAGACCTTTGTCAGCAAAGCATCTGTTCAGTAAGGCATCTGCAAGCAGAAGGAAAATGTCTGTCTCAAGCCAAGACAAGATGAAAGCTGCTCTGCATCAGAGCATCTGAGCAAGGTTTGATCCGCAAATGATGTATCACTTCGCATGAAATGTTCCAAATGGCTTCCAGGATGAGTTAATATTACGAGAAAGGGGAATCATCCAATCAAAATCACTAGCAAACTTTAAGTTGCAATAGTCTGACATTTTCCCAGGTCTGTTATGGGAACACCTCCTTTTCCGTGTGACTCCAAAGGGTTTGTAACAAAAATATGCCATGTTCCTGCATTATATCCTATTCAAGACCAAATGACTACAGCTCTTCTACAGTTAAACAATAGACTTTTTACAAGTAGGGCTTTGCTTCTCATGGGAAAGAAATCTTAACCTCTTAGCTGCTGGGCCTCCCCCCCCCCCCCCAAGTGCTGAGCCCTTTTTTGGCTATTTGGGGTAGTTTGCGCTTAGGCCTTCATAACTTTTTGTCTACATAAGCTATCCACACCAAATATGCGTCCTTTTTTTCCAACATCATAGGGATTCTAAAGGTACCCAGAGTTTCTGGGTTCCCCTGGAAGAGACCAAGAAATTAGCCAAAATACACATAAACGTTTGTGTTTTTCAAAACAATTGGAAAAAAGGGCTGCCGAAGAAGGCTTGTGGTTTTTACCCTGAAAATGGCATCAACAAAGGGTTTGCGGTGATATAATCACCATCTTCCCAGCTTTCAGGAACAGGCAGATTTGAATCAGAAAACCACATTTTGCAACACAATTTTGGCATTTTACTGGGACATACTTCATTTTCACTATTTTTGGTGCTTTCATCCTCCTTCCAGTTAGTGACAGGAATGGGTGTGAAACCAACCCTGGATCCCAGAAAGCTAAGGATTTCTGAAAAGTAGACACAATTCTGGATTCAGCAAGGAGTCATTTGTGTAGATCCTACAAGGTTTTCATACAGAAAATAACAGCTGAAAAACAAATATTGAAATTGAGCTAAAAAAAAACAGCCTTTTTTCTCAGCGTTTTACTCTGTAACTTTATCCTGCAATGTCAGATTTTTTAAAGCAGTATACCGTTACGTGTGCTGGACTCTTCGGGTTGCATGGATATATAGGGCTTGTAGGTTCATCAAGATCCCTAGGTACCCAGAGCCAATAAATGAGCTGCACCTTGCAATGGGTTTTCATTCTATACCGGGCATACAGCAATTCATTTGCTGAAATATAAAGAGTGAAAAATAAGTATCAAGAAAATCTTTGTATTTCCAAAATGGGCATAAGATAAGGTATTGAGTAGCAGTGGTTATTTACCCATCTCTGAATTCCAGGGTGCCATGTGAACTACAGGCCATTTCTCAAATAGACGTCTTTTTTACACACTGTCTTACATTTGGAAGGACAAAATGCAGGGAACGACAAGGGGAAATAACACCTGTTGTGTTATTCTGTGTTCCCCCAAGTCTCCCGTTAAAAATGGTACCTCACTTGTGTGTATAGGCCTAATGCTCGCGACAGGAAAGGCAACATGGGCACACCACATTTTTACATTGAAATCTGATGTGTTTTTTGCAAAGTGCCTAGCTGTGGATTTTGGCCTCTAGCTCAGCCGGCACCTAGGGAAACCTACCAAACCTGCACATTTTTTAAAACTAGACACCTAGGGGAATAGAGGATGGGCTGACTTGTGGGGCTCTGATCAGGTTCTGTTACCCAGAATCCTTTGCAAACCTCAAAATATGGCCAAAAAAACACTTTTTCCTCAAATTTCGGTGACAGAAAGTTCTGGCATCTGAGAAGAGCCACACATTTCCATCCACCCAGCGTTCCCCCAAGCCTCCCGATAAAAATGATACCTCACTTGTGTGGGTAGGCCTAGTGCCCGTGATAGGAAATGGCCCCCAGGGAAACCCTACAACTACTAAAGGCCCCCAGGGAAACCCTACAACTACTAAAAAATAAATTGCCCCCACAGGGGGTCGCCCTGCCCACGGGCGACCCCCTTGTCAATTTCTTGCTTTTTTTAAAAACAAATTAGCCCCTGGGGGCCCCAACCTTGAAATAAAAAAATATGGCCTCAGGGGGAGGGGGGTGGCCCATTTTCCGAGGGGGGGTCGACCCCCCCAAGTGAAATCCCTGGTGTCTAGTGCTGCGATCGAGGGCCAGGAAACGCGTTCAGGAAGGCTTCGAATGAAAGGGGAGGGTCTCCCCTTTCATGCAAGGCCTTCCCGAACGTGGGGAAGGCCGTTTGGGGGCGTTTTCCACATCGGAGCAGGAAGCGCCCCTACCGCCGCTTCCTGCTCCGATGGGGAAACAACACTGTGACGGAGCGCTGACGTCACAAAGGGGTGGGGGAGACAAGGCAGCTCTTCCGTGTCTCCAAGGGCTTTAAAAAGAAAAAAGAAAATCGCACCCGAGGATTTTCGAACCCCCTCCCTGGTGTCGGCCAGTGGTCGACGACCGAACTAAAGGGGTTAAGGAAGACTTTACGTTATGAAAAAGAAATTCAGCACGTTTACATGAATGCGAAATACAAGATCTGTGGGCCTTAGTTATGGTAACACAAGAAAATATAAAATGCATTTGAAAAGTATTTGTTCATAAAACACATATAATAAGCCAACTTTTAAATTAATCGCCAATAACATCAGTAAAAGTAAAACACTTAATTTAAAATTGGAAAAACTTTGCTATGGCATTACATGAGGTATTTCAAAGAAGTACACTTTATCACTTGCACATACTTTCAAAGTCATAAATCTTTCACTAAACATTAGAAATGCAAATTCCTTTTGACATTGGCTATTAGTTTAGAGTTTAAATTACATTTTAACATCAACTTTAACTTCTAGCATATGATTTAATCAAAAAGGCACCCAATGTGAAACTATGAAATAGAAGTAAATGGCTGATTTAAAATGTGTGTCAGTGCAGCTTTTTAATTGTTTTTTTCTCTCTTTTAAGTTTATGAGCTTGAACTTGTCACAGTTTGCTGACATTAGTGACACAAAGGACAAAGCTCAAATTTGCGGTCTATCAAATCTTTGGAGAATCTACATTGCAAACTGAGCACAATTTTAGTTTATGCAGCCCGCTCGGGTGTAATAATGCACAAACTGTGTTTATTTCCCCATTTTTGTGTGCTGTTACTTGGAAACTGATGTAATTTAGGCACCTGACAGTTATTACTCCAACCTGCAGTGATAACTAGGAGTGTGTCAATTTGCACTGTTGTTGGCTCGGGTCCATTTAACAAGGTACTAAGGCCCATATTTATGAAATTTGAGCAAAACTACAAAGTTTTGCATCAAAATCCATAGTGCCTGCTAGTGCCATCCCATAGCGCCAGCCGGGCGCCATAATTATGGAATGGTGCACAATAGCGCAAAGGGCAGACTAGCATCTAAAGAAAAGATGGTAGCCTGGGGGGATGGCGGGAGGGGAAAAGACGCTAGTGGGCCAAAAATGACGCTAGGCTTGTTAGCGGCAATAAATGTGCCGCTAACCAGCCTCGTGTCATTTTCTAAAGCACTACCATCCAAACATGACTCCTGTCTTAGTAAAGACAGGAGTCATGCCCACCACCCCAATGGCCAGCCCAGGGGACTAGTGTCCCCTGGGCAAAGCCATAATACCCAGTGCCAGGCAGGGGTGCCCCATGTAAGGGGCCCACAATGGCACAGAACAAATAAATTATACTTACCTATATTTACCCTGGACGGGTCACCCATCATGTGGTGTCCCTCTGGTGTGGGTGTTGCTTGGAGTGGGCATCTGTGGGCCCATTCCATGGTGTTTAGCCATGGAAATGGGTACACAGGTCCCCTAACACCTGGTCTGACCAAGGCGTTAAATAATGGCGCTAAGCAGGCCCAGTGCCATTATTTTGATCCCCCTACTCTGTGCGCGCCGTTTTTGCACCAGAGTATAAATAAGGCAGTAGGGGGTTAGTGTGATCTTGTGGACGGGAACGCCTTACTTGCCTCTAATTAGAGCAAGGTAGTTTGTCGTATCCACAATATGACACAAACCCTGATATTTTGACGCTGGACGCTATGGTGTTAGCTGTGCAGCGCAAGCCAAGTATAAATATGCACCTAAGTATATTTTTATAGTGCATTACTATTGTGCAAAGAAAAGCTCTGCAAAATGTAAACGCATAGATAAAAGTATGCACATATTTACGAGCTTGGCCGAGTTCTTTTAGAGTGACAATAATCCTGCTATTTTGTAAAAATGGAACAAGGGAAAATCACTTTGGGGCATAAATCAGGAACTTTCCAAACTGCAGGCAAACAAAACACATCCCACACTCCATTTAAGCATCAAAAAGAAATAAAGAAGATAAAACTGGTAAAAATAACTAAAGAAGCTGAAAATGGAGAGCATAAATGCGAGGTAGAAAAGAAAAGTGCGGGTTTCTTCTCATTATGGGCGAGCACAAATCGCTCTGTCCCATTCTGTAATCTCTCTTTGGGCTTCAAACCACGCCCATGTCACGTCAGTCACTTTCATTGGTTCGTGGGCTTGTCTTTTAAAATCTGCTTGCTTTCATTTGTGAAAGGCATGCGTACGTCATGCCTTTTCCGGTGTTTAGTCCACCTACACAGCACCGGTAACCTACTAAAAACATACAAGGCTCGATGTTTCAGCATGGTGTCCGGACTACTTTATCTGTTTATTTTCCACGCATCGCGATCACGCTGCATTTTACATAGTGCGATCGCGCTTCTTTTTTTTTCCTTTACAAAGCTAATAGCTCTAACTCGAGCAAAAATCGAGACCTGTTGAGTTGAAAATGCTTGTTTTCTTTCTAATTTAAAACGTGTTTAAGAGTGTGATTTTGGTAATGCGCCAAGACATCGGGAGTTGGTCAATCGATGACATTGAGACATTGTTCACAGACTGATACTGAGCAGACTAGTTCGAGTGGTATGTTAATTGTGTGTGCAATGACTTTTGTCATCTGGCTATAATGTGTACTGGTAGATACTGCATAGCCAGGTACCAATAAAATGTGTGGTCAAACAAAAATAACATATCTATGATACGCATTTAGAAACCAGTCCGTCTTTTAAAGGACCGTCCAAATGAGTCCAGGCAAATCTATTAGGTTATGTACAAGGTTACAGTAAGATGCTAAGAGAAGCCATAAGCGGCTGAAATAGTCAGATCCACCGATTTATCGGATCACAAAAGTCTAAGCATTGCAACAGTTGTCTCAGTGGTGTCTTATGTTTTTTTTAAAGATAATCACAGGGCTGGCAAACAGCTCTGTAGGTTGTACATTTGACATAAAACAGAGCTCGAGCGGCCATTCCCCGGTGGGCTGGAGCCTTTGATGGCTGGCTTTTCAAGGCCCCGGGCTGGTGCTAACACCTTTGTCACTCTCTCTCGCTCCAGGAAATTAGCTACAGCAGGCAGAGGGGAGACAGAACGCGAAGAGAACTCGGAGAGAGAAAAGAGCATAAGAAAAGCCACTTTTGGGTCTCTGTCCGTCCCGCTACTAGTATGTATTCAGTCTGCATTGAGGCGGTTTTAGAACCTGAAATGGAGTCTGGTAGCACACGAGTGTTCAAGAATTTTCTCTATCAAATAAACATAACCAGCAGTCTAAACTGCTTATAACGAGGAAGGCCCTTTAACGGTGCTATGAGAGCCTTTTAATGGAGCAAGCAAGTTCTCCTCAGCAAAAATAAATTTGCCAAACTTAAGTTACAATAAAACTGAAAGGAAAAGCGCCCAAAGACAGATATTAAAACCAACATTAGAACATGATAAGGCATCCGAGGTGCTACACGTACTTTTACGATTGTTCAAGTAATTGGAATATGCTTTAAGATTAGTTGCTGAAACTCTTGAAATGGATTTACATAATCACCGGAATTGCTCCCATTATAGATAACTTCAAGGAAAAGACAAGAAGAGTGAAACATCAGGGCACACGTATTCAGGCCTTAAAGGGTGAGAAAGGTTGCTATTGTTTGAAATTGTGAGAACTAACGCCCACTCTACACTCTGGTGTAATGGAACTTGAGGGGGCCCACCTGCAAAGTACCTTGAGGGTGCACCTTTCCCCCTGGATTCAGCCAGGGGCCTGCCCCCTGTGGACGGTGTACTGTGCTTAGGGGCCTCGCTGGAGCTCGGGGTGCCCCTCGCACCAGGGGGGCCACGGGTGCCTATGGTATGCCACTGCTCTAGACCATTACATTTTAAGTATGTAACACATAAGCATACACAATGGGAAAAATCTTGTACCAGAGAACTGAGCATCTGGTTATATCAGATGCTTTTAGCAGAAGTTACATGCAATTCTTCATTCCCTACTGTCAATTGTAACATAGCTTGAAATCGAGTCTTACATTGTGTTCTCTCCTTCAATGCCAGCCTCTTACCAAGGACCTTGTTTGGCACAGGATGACAAGAGAACGACTTAAATCGTCACACATAGTAATTCTGCTAGTTCAGAGGTATGCCAGTCATTGCCAAAAAAGCCGAAAGTAAAGTTTCTGCTCTCAGTTGGCAGCAACATTTCCTGTCCACCCTGAAACCTTGACTTCACCACAACAGCAAACTCACCTTCAGATTCTGACAGGTGGCCTCCCAAGTTAGGACCGGATAGTCCCTGAGATGCTAGTCACTCTGGGATTGGTGTCAGAACATATGAGACATACGTACTCTGAAACAAGACAACAGCAGCTCAACCTACACCCATATGGTTGCACTCATGTAGGATCGCAATTCTTATGCCAAAACTGAGTTCTTTCTTACTAGAGTGTAAGGATAATTTGTCACATCATTAATATCTGCAAACACCTAAAACAATGCACAAATGAAGCAATATCAAATGTAATCAATATGCACTGCACGTGGCAACCTGCATAGAAATGGCAGTGTGTCTGAGTGAATAAGTTATGGGTGTAGAAAGACAAGCCTACCTCTTGGGCTATTGGTGTTGGACATCGAAAATGGGAATAACTCACTACGTGGGGCACTAAAGACTCCTGGCCAACTGATCTCACTCACAATGGGCCAACCTGGACCATAAGGCAAACATTTGTCTCACTTACAGAAATTGTTGCTAACCATAACCAACATGTATACAGGGCTTAGCTGACCCGGTGTTGTACTACTGCAACTGCAGGATCAATGAAGAAAGCAAAAATAACAAATGTTGGTTTAGACAAGATGGGTGTTTACCAGGCAGAGTCACCACACCGCTCACCTACATTTGATGCAGTAATTGTCTTAGACAGCCCTCATCTTATCTTTGTTGTTGTGGGGCACGGATGTTTCAAGGCACTGAGTCTGTATCTCTGGAGTCCTTGAGCTGAATCAAGGTATCCATCTTGGCATGGACCACTGCAACCAGCAGATTGAAACGATACAGCCAGTAGAACTGTGGAGTATTTTCCCTTCTCTAAGAATACCATTTCACCAGAATGCAAGCGATGGACTAAGCAGCTCTATAAAAATCATAGACATAAGAGAAATCAGGGGCTATTGGGGTTCAACAGACAACATCCAACTCCCATTTTGTAACTGTTAATTTTTCAAAACTAAATGTTTGTGAATAGGTATGGGTAACCCTCATGACTGGTGTACTCGTAGTTTTCACAAATTATTTTTCCACTCTCATAATTCCTGATAGGTATGCTAGCATTTCCACTCCTAATTTTTGGTGAAAAGTGCTGAACGTTCTCCAATGATATTGGTGTCAAAGAATCTTCACTATGGAAACCTGATGAAGACAGCAGAAAAAGGAAGCTTTTATGCTAGAACATCTAACAGAACTAGGGGTACTGACATTGAAACACATCTTTAGAGGTTTCAAGTGTAGCCCTGCACATAGCGGTGAAAAGATTTCTCATTAAATAGTCTAGTACTTGAAATTGCGACAAAAATTAGTAATTTGGTAGAAATACAGCAAGGGAATTTACACTTGACCCGCTGTGCTATTGGAGATAAATAAATATGGTTGCTTTTCTACACCACAATACCAGAGGTGATGAAGCTAGTGCATGAGCTAAACAGAAGAGATGTTCATTTGCTGTTGTTTAGATGTCAGAACAGTGATGATGATTTCCATGTCACTCTATGTAGCAGGGGTCCTGACCTGTGCCAATTCAACAAGTATATCATATAAATCACTCCAGCAACATCATGCCAGTCTTGAAGTCTGTCATGGTGAAACCAGAAAAAAATGGCAGGCATTAAATTCTTTGCTGTCCAGTGGGGCTTTTGTACTGCCCATGCCAAGTGCAGGCCCCCCCCGGTGCCCCTGCACCTGTTCTACACTAGCCTTTTCATGGCAGCGGTACCACCATTAAAACCGCTGGCAGAGAAGGGGGTCGTAATCGCCAGGGCAGGGCTGCTTGCAGCGCTGCCCTGGTGGATTAGGACTGCCACCACCTCCAGCCTGGCGGAGCTGGCAGTTCCCTGGTGGCATGGCCACTAGGGTTGTAATGTGGTGCTGGGACCGCCGGTTTGGCGGCCGTCCGACCACCATCCACGAGTCTGCCAGTATAGTGACTGCCAGACTCATAATGAGGCTCTAAATGTGGTGTTATTACTAGTGAGAGTGTGACGTGTACCGCAGTCTCTCAGTAAAGTTGTCAAAGATCCAATTCAGGAAGGACCTTAAAACCTGGCTCTTCGACTGAAGCTCAGAGGACAAGCCCCCTTAGCACCTTGAGACCATTACGGGCGAGTAGTTGTGCTTTATAAACCCTGATTTGATTTGATTTTGAAAGATTCTTCCCCATTGGTCATATGGAGCTTTGTTGGTTGAAGTGAAGCACTGAAAGGGAGTAAATATAAATAATAGATTAAAACTTGTGAAGCCAAGGTGACTCCCCAATAACAACCAGAAATCAATAGCTGTGATTAAAAAAGGTTTCTTTCAGATTATTGATCAATCCATTGTAAAGACATGCCAGGAATATATTCAAAAGATATAACAATACAGATAGGACGCTGAAATATCTCAATTGGTTCAGCCGTAACAAAATAAGATACAAAGTAGTAACATCCCCAGCAATACAGAAACTAAAAATGAGGAAAAGGTTTTCTATAAAGAAACTTCTGATCTCTCTTCTAAATATAAATTTGCTATAAAGTCATCTAATCAGGACTCTAATTAGGAAAATAGGAAGGTGTCAGCATGATAAAGACTCCAGTAGAAGTCTTAAAAAAAGGAAAGTAAGTGTTTAGCATGAAGCTTCACACTTGGAAGAAAATAGGAAAGCAGAGAGGTCTGCACTCTCTCTGTGCCCTCAAAGTGTAAAGGGAATCTAAGTAACTGCTATGTGAACACCAGTTAAAACAACAGGATTTTCAGCAAAATGTATCTTTTCCCACACCACCTCGTACCAATCAAATCATTACTCGTAGTGAGCATTTGCAACACCCCTTAAGTTTCCTATGGCATCAAAACTAAGACAGTAACTGAAATCTTGAACATATCTCAATCCTGGAACACAGTGGACAGGAGGCTTCTTCTAACCATTAGTCTCCACACTTGTTGCCACGTTTGTCTCTTCACACCTCACTATCAACGGTCTAATACAAACAATACTCCTTTCTCTAGCTAATAAAAATCATGATAATAAACCTGCAAAGAAAGAGACAACATGCTGGCAAAGCAAAATACATTTTAAATGAGGCCTACAGTCAGGCTAACTTAACTAAGCATTATATGCACTTCAAAAACATGGCTATATATTCACACATGTAAATCGAAGAATAATTGTAAAACGTGAATAAAAGATTACATGTTTACATATGCAAAAATAGCTTGAATTATAAATGTAAAATGTGATAAAGATTACATGCATTTCAACTGAAAATTAGTGCACATGCTTACAAACCTCTTTGTCTCTACAATGGTTACATTTCACTAGTGTGTTTCAATGCTTCACACACTTAAATATGATTAGGGCACACTGTGAATATAATTTCAAATATGCGCATATGATTGTGAATTTGTTGTGTGTAAAGGCGCTACTCTTTGTACATATTAGTACAAGTGACAAAGTTAAATAGATTTGTCAATGTTACTGTTACACATAGTAGGGTAGCCATAACTGATTACAAGCATATATTTTAGTAAAAGAATGGTGTTTTTTTTAAAGAGTGTACATGCTAAACACAGATGACAGCTATTTCTTCTTTGATTACCTTTGTTGTATCCTGTGAAGAGCGATTATTCATGGTTTTCTGCCAGAGGAGACATAGAAGGTCCACCTAATCCCCTGCATGTAGTAAGAGGCTCTTGCTATCCCAAACACCCCTCTGCGATTGGGACCTTGGTTACAGCCAGACTGACTAGAACTTGGAACTTGTAGAAATGCACTGCCTACTGATTATAATTGGAACATCTTCCCAATTGCTCAGCTCTAGGAATATAAGCTGGAACCACCCTGTAGCTCAAGGTACATTGTTTGTAATGAGGGTCTATGTGGACCTTTTTGCTTAAGTTGCATTCCATAGGGTGAAGCCACATGTTGTGAGCTTCCTCCTGGGTAGGAGGTGCTGGCATTAAATGTGTTTCTTTATCTGTGCAACGTAGCTTTTCTGTTTCAGGTGGCCGTTCTCTTTGTGAGAGTACTGAATCGTTGTTTCAGTATTGTGCCACATGGTTGTTTATTATGTAGTATTGTATTCTGTGCATACTGCTGATTTAATCACTGTGCCTACTGCAACTGTATTTAATATATGAGAGATATTATTAGTAAACATGTTATGTGGCACACAGCCTTGGATGGGCAGTCATAATTTTTTGGAATTCTGATAATTGCATTGTCCTGTACCAAGATTCACCCCACACACTATCTTAGTTGTAAGTCAGAATATTGAGGTCACATATATGGACCAACAGAAATATTCAAACAGACTATTGATACAACTATATTTTAAGGGTAGGTAATATAGGTAGGTATAGGTCTACTATTATTAAATACACATCTACATACTGTAGCTATATATATATATATATATATATATATATATATATATATATTGTTAAGGTATGTAGAGTAAACATAGTTAATCTGTCTTTACTTATATATACTTGCCCTGGCAATATAGTGGTGGTAAATAATGTAAAGGCAATATTTTTGCAAATTCATGAGAGATACTTGATATTCTTGTAGTATACCCCCTCCCTTGAGTTAAGGCTTGGTCTACTTTCTCTTGTTTGTTCAGACAGTCGGTGCTGTTTACCTGAAGCCCTCTTAAGTGTTGATTGCTAGGGATCCTTGCTTCATCTATTTAAGAAAGCATGTGACCCATATAAATACCTGCTAAGGGGAACCTAACCTGACAACCCCTCTTAGTTTACTTTCCATTTATTTTTATTTTTGTCCTACACATTTTTTATAATTACTTTTCTTGACAAACCTTTCTAAACAACTATGATTAAATAAATCATTTTAGTATTCCAAAAATAATTCCTTTTCCATTTGTAAAACAATACCTTTGTTCTTCCTATAAGTTTAAAGGACTGGAATGATGTGAGTGAATGATAATGTAATGGAATGTTGGTGAGCGTGTACTGCGAGAAGCCAACAAAGAGTTACAGATGAAGTGAGAATGATGCCCAGACTAGGGCTCCAGAATCTGTGTTGCATGTAAACACCTTACAAAGCTCTACCTCAGTGGCTTCAGACTCATCTGTAAATACAACTCTCCCCAATATATAAATGATTGTAGGACTGAAGTGGTGCCTAACCAAGTTGTTATCAAAATATTCCCCATCTGATCCATGTGTGCAACTCTACTTTTAAATATTGTTTTCCTCTATTTGTGTAGCCCTAGTGTAGATTTTTTGACATTGGTAGAAATGAAATTACCACTATCTATAGTAATCAAAGAAGATGCTGTACAAATCCTTTCTTCACAACTATGTGACACAAACTAGTAGACATGTGCTAAGTTATTTCCAGTTAGTCTCTTAAACTCACTGAAAACACTTTTTTGTAACATAGGTCATAGAAGTCATACTTGGGAAGCAGGCAAATCCTTTTAGAAGGATTAAGGCATATGACTAGTTTAAATGACATTTTTCTAGTCTTGATACCCTTTCTCCTACTTGACCAAAGGATCAAGATTCAAACAATTTCCAGCTTCTTTATATCTATTTTCTTCTTGAACAAGAATGATAATTGGAAATCTAGCAACAACAAATGTGTGAAATTCAATTTAGAGGAGTGCATAACAGTGGGCCCCACTGAAACAATAGGAAAGTATCCAGCTACACATTCATTCCCACTACAGATTCTCAGCTGGTATCAATTACATACTACTATAAGGGGTGTACCCAAGCGCCCAATGTTTTAGAATCATTATCACAAATAAAAACACCTTATTTTTTTAACATCAGATCCAAGTTGTTATACTGCACAATGTATTATTGAAATTGTAATTTTCATTGTCCCACTCAAGGAAACATGTGTTATACTGAATCAATAGCATAACAAATATTAGTTTAGAGTACAGTTCTGTTTAATAAAAAAAAGAAACCCAGTGCTAGTTTTACAAAGGACCATCAAAAATATACTATGCCTTATTCACAAATTACATGTTGCCTTATGTAAAGAAATACTACAGTAGTACTACTCACATACTAGACAATACAGCTCACAAAACTATTGCTGGAGCCTTCTGCCTCTCCTATCTTTCCTGTGTGGATATTGTCTCATTCATGGTGGCAAAATTCAGATTAGCAGTAAATGTGGAAGGGACCTGGAGGTATGGTGGGAAAATGGGAACTAATTACAGTTATATGGAAGGCATATAAGGAAACATAAGGTGGGGCTTTGGAGGGACAAGATAATATGAAACAAATCCACAAGAGAATTTTAATTCACAAAGTACACTTTTAAAATCCCTGAAGCCCCAAAGGTGTCAAAGCAGGTGTAAATATTATCTAGCACTTTATGTATATATCTAAGCAATAAACAAATTACATATACATACTATTATTATGTATTTTAGTTAACGAAAAAAAATCAAACCTGTTCTAAAACATAAATGTTGTAAATTAATTTAGATCAGAATATTTTTGTTAAATAGATAGCCTCTAACCAAGTCTAAATTTTTTGAAATAAAAAATGTTAGCGAGAGTTAGTTTTTTTAAAATCATAATTTAAACATTATCATGTATACAATGAATGAACATATTTAAATTAGTTTATTATGTAATACAAATATAATATAAAGATTTTAAATAAATTTGTATTTGCATTATACATTAAAGCATTTGCATTTAATTTTTAACAGTAAACATTATTACATTTCTATATACTTTCGAATCAGGAGATCTTCATTTCTGAGACAAAGGTCTCTGCTCTGGTGGCAGAAATGTCTGCCAACCAGATGGAAGGTAAAATACAGTTGTAAAGTTACTTGTAGAAACTTGATGGTGTGAGTACAATTGTAGGAGGCTCCACACTCTCACTGGAGATGGGAGACACAAAAAGTCTACGCTTATGTATGAAGATTCACTCAGGAGCAGTGAATAGTAAAAATGTGGAGAGCTACATCTAGGCGTAAAAGTAAACATACACATGAGTAAGTATACCTGTGTATATTTACCTTTGTGAATCAGTACACTGTGAGAAGTTTGATGCACAACAATCACAAACAGAATTGGTACGTACTTATGTTCAGATTGTCATTACACCAGTGACCTGCAACATCAAGCTGCCTTTGGAATTGTGTGTTCCTCTCTCTACAGCATATTTGTGCACATGTGCATAGAATGTGGGCCCCAGGCCCCAGACAGAGGGGAGCCAACTACTTTCTCAGCGTGGGGAGACTGGGAGTGGAATAAAAGGGAGATAGGCCACTGAAATCATGTCAATGAGACATGATGTCATTGCATGAAGATGGAGAATGTGTAGAGGAAATTATTCCACTCCCCACAACAAAACTCTCATCCCATCATGGTACAAAATATATTTCGGTGCTGTCAATAGCTAGTCAGCCAGGGATTGAAAGTTGTATATTTTTGTTGCTGGCAGCCTGAACTGACAGAGCTATTATTGAGAGAGTTGGGTAGAAGAGAAATGTAAGAACATGAAAAGCAAACAAAGAATGGAATAGTAAGGAGCAAACCACATGACAGTTCTGGCCCTGGAACAAGCAGCCTGGGCAAGAAATTGAGAGTGATTTAAGAGTTTGGTGATAAGATTTAATAAGTATAGTAAGCCCCTAGAGGACTTGAATATACAAAATAAAAGTTCGATGTTAAGAGGCGAGGTGATACTATGAGAGGGAGAATATCAGGTAGAGGGAGGGTCAAATAGTTAATATTGGTAGAACTGTGTTATATTATTTTGGTGTGTGTGGGCAAGGTGAAGTTATGTAAACTCAACCTGCTCCTGCACTGACATCTGGTCAGTGATTACGTCACTCCCCCCACGCAGCACCAACTGTTGCTGCTGCTGCCCTGCGTGCTGTGTGCCTGCCTGGCTCTGTGTTCGAGACCCTCCACCACCCACAGAAACCCACTTGCGCCTCATATCTGGTGGCCTAGTGGTGGCATTCTGACTTTCTCTGTTGCCTCTCTGCCTCTCTGCCTCTGTGTACTCTCTTTTCCCCATTTTCTCCTATATTTCCACTTTTATGCCTCTTCGTGCCTCCTTTGCTCTTTCTGCCCTCTTGACACTTCCTGTATTCTCTCACTGCCACCTCTGCCCCTGCGACCCGACCCCCTCCTTTTGACACGCTTCCCACCCTCCCGCCACCCAGCTGACTGGCCCTCCAACCTCCCTCCCTTTCTTAATGGTGGCCGCTGAGTAGTGAAGGGGCAACTGCACTGACCTCTGGTCAGCGATTACATCTCCCCTCCCTGTGCAGGACCACCTGTTGCTGCTGCTGCCTGAGTGCTATGAGCCTGCTTAGCTCTGTGTTTGGGGCCCTCCACCACCTGAAGGCACCTGCCTGCCTGTGCCTCCTTCCTTGTGGCCTAGTGATGGCCTTCTGACCTTCTCTATCTGCTCTCTGCCTCTGTGTACTCTCTTTTCTCCCTTTTCTTCTTTTCTCCTTTATTTCCTCTTTTTTTGCCTCTTCCTGCCTTCTTTGGGCTTTCTCTCCTCTTGCTGCTTCCTGCATTCTCTCCCTGCCCTCCTGCCGCCCAGCTGACCCACCCTTCCTACCTCCCTTCCCTTCTTAATGGTGGCTGCTGCATGGCAGAAGGCGCTCCAAATGCAAGCCCGTCTGCACACATCTGCGCCTGGACCGCACCCAGAGCCACGGACCCTGGTCTCCATAACATCCATCTGTACGACGCCAGCACCCTGCACACTTCAACACTGGAGGTTCCACCGCCTGCCACTGTCCCTCACCCAAGGACACTCACAGCCTGTTCTCCTGCCCCAAATGCACCTTCACCTGTCCACGCACACAAAACCTCCCCTCCACTGGACCACTCGGACACCTCAGATATATACTACTTAACACTAGCTCCTGCATCAAGCATGCAATAGTCGTTTGGGACCTCCTCAACTCCATCAACCCTGACGTTGTCTTCTTCACAGAGACCTGGATCACCACCTCCTCAGCACCAGACATCCCCACTGCCATCCCCAACGACTACAAAATCATACATCAAGACGAGGTCAAGCGACCAGGAGGAGGTGTCACCATCGTTCACAAAAACTCACTCTACCTCACAACCAGCATCGATGTCCAGATCCCCATAACTGAATACCTGTACTTTCAGATCCAGACAAATCCAAACACTCCCCTCCACAGCACTCTCATCTACAGACCACCCAGACCCAGCCCACTCTTCAACGAAGCCCGGGCCAACTTCATCGCTCCCCATGCCCGCACCTCAATAGAATACACACTCCTCGGTGACCTCAAATTCCACCTCAACAACCACAGCAACCCAAACACCTCAACCTTCATGGACAACCTTGCCACCCCTGGGCTGAAGCAACTGGTCAACCTCCCCACACACTCAGCAGGACACACCCTCAACCATGTCTTCTCTGCCAAAAACCGCATCTCCGAACTCCATAGGACCGATCACCACTGTGTCTACTCCTTCACCAAGACAGTTGAACGGCACCATGCCCACTACCCTCATCGCAGGAACTGGACCAAGGTCACCAAAGCCTAGCTTTTGATTTGCCTGGTCTTACACAGTTGCTCTAGAGGTGTTCACACCCACAAGACACACCTCACAATTTACTGACTCCCCACAGCTGCGCAAAGGTCTGCAATATCTGCTGCTATGCAAAATTGAGGCCCCAACTCAAGCTTGTTAACCTATCAAAAAAGGACAGGTTAGAATATTAATTTCTACTACCCCATTCAGCTTGCAGACAATTAGCATCTTTTAAGGCTCATGATAAACTGTTGAAAGTGTTGAATGAGTGCATGGTGGACATGGAGGTATGGCCGGACCAAAAGGGTATGCATTATAAGCTCACAATGTACCATGGTAGCTGAAGCTGCTAGGACCAAACTAAAAACAAGCATTGCCAAAGCCTGTCAGCCTGGCTTTGGCTCCCACCCTTTTGCTTTGTCAACACTTGTATTGTTTTGCTATGATTTAATATGTTTATTTGCGTAGTTAATTAAAACCATTGCAACAAGAATTACTCTTAGTACAATAAAATTCACAAAATCCTTCAGGAAAAGTTCTATATTTTATCATTTACCCATTGTCAGTTAAAAACTTTCATTAATAAACAATGTGCAAATCTCCAGATAAGAGTTCAGGTATTTTCGAACTAGATAGTCCAAGCCTGTGTACAGAGTAAATGCCAAGTAAAACCTCCAGTTATTATACCATCACTTCCTGGCTGCCCACCTAAAAAATGAGTGTGGAGGGTAAGTGTCAAGTGGCTACTAGGATTATGCAAATTAGATCTATAAAGTAGTGGGATAAAAGCTGGTAGCATTGTCTACCAGTAAAGAAAGCATCCTGTGCAAAGGAAATTGATTTAAAGTGCATTAGAGACAGTCCACAAAAGGAGTTTTCATTTCTGTGCAACATGTTCTGTCCCACTCCTAACTAATGACATGTCAATTAGTAATCACAATGCAAAAGTGCCAATGTGCCTCAGCTTTTTAAAGCCCCTGCATATTATCTCTTTCATTATGCCAATGATGCCCCAATAGCTGAGCCAGACCATACTCTCTGGTCCTCTCTACTTCATTTTGCATTCTACAGCCAGGTCCCTTTTCTCCACTATCCTAAGAAATATTAACAGTGCACAGTGTATTCTTAAATCCATATGATGGAAACATGCAACAGCTGCCTCTATGCATGATCTTATCCCTCATTGGTGAATTAATTGCGTAGGATTTTCCAACAGTCATTCAGAGTAGCTTTGCAGAAACACAGAACATGAATAATGCCCTCTGGCACTTATCCGCAGAGCCTGCAGAGTTCCCCACTTTCCTTTCTTGTCCAAGGCAGATGATGTTTTGACACAGGCAGTATCTCCAGTCTGAGTTTTAGAAACTGCTCCTTGGTGTAATTACTATAAGGTGTTGCTAAGTACCCTTGGGGGGATACCTTTGTATAATTGCTGATGGTTATCCATCTATGGCTCCTCCTTGCCAGTGATTGCTTGTCTTCCAGAAGTGACAGTGCTTTGGTGTTTAGTCTTGTTATTTCTTTCAGCTCAATATGGCTCAGATTCAGGGAACACATCTATGAGAGGCCAAGCTTGATGAGTGACTTTTGTAGGAAATCACAACCAAATGTTTTCAACCAGAGGTGGTGCCCAAGGAGCCTTCATTTGTGAGTTTAAGGCTATGGCAGCAGTTCATGAAAGCAGCCTGCCTGCACAAAGATTGTTTTCAAAAGGCCGAACTCCAACCTTATTTGTGGTGGGGACGTATACACCAGCAGATGGAAGATAGACCAATAGATTTTTGTAACTTTGTTTTGCAATACAAGGCTTTCCTCAGAGCCTTGCTCCTATAAACCAATGTAGGGAGAACTTTGGATCCAGGATCGGACAGAGAGAAGAGCCCTTCATCTTCCTATGCAGCAATCCAAGTCTGATCCCAAGTGCTTTGCCTTTCTTTTCAATTTCTTCTATTTGAGCTGCAAACCTATGATTGGAGTTAAATAGCACTCCAAGATATTTGTACAAATTCGCTGGTTTCACCTTTTCACTTCAGTTTTTTTCTCTTGGAGTGTTAGAGTATGTCTTTTTCATTCATATGGTCCACCCATTTTTATTTGGTCTAACCATTCCATTGTTGTGTTAAGAAGACATTGTAACCCTACTTTTGTCCTACTGACCAGAACTAAGTCATCTGCATATAGCATGCTTGATAGCAAAATTACTCACATTTTTGGCCCATGACTGTTGACTTCATTTAATAAGGGAGGAAAAAAGAGTCGGGCCTGCACATATCCCTGTTTCAGTCCTTCAGTTGTTGCTATAAACCTGGACAGTTGGGAGCCATCAACCCAGTTTAATCCTAATCCACACAGTAGCACAACAAAGTCCCCCGCAGCCCCTGTGGTGTGTGGGCCTCCGATCTCCAGAGGCCCCCTCCGCACAGTACACAGTGCACGAGCCTCAGGCCCCTGACTGGGTCCAGGAAGAAGGGGGCCTTCTACCAGAACTTTGCAGGGGGGCTTTTTAAGTTTTGTTCTACCACTGAATCCACATGTTTGTGTGTAGCATTTGCAGTGCCCTTATTTGGCCACCAGACACGTTCAATTACCCTGTCAAATACGGATTTAACATCTATAAAACCTAGATGGACAGGCTGTTTGAAAGACATTGCAAACTCACTCAGCAGGGAGAAGGCCATGATTTGTTTGGTAGAACGAGTCTGGTTTAGTAGGATTATATGTTTTTCCTCAGCTCAAGTTTGTAATTCCTCCAGAACGGTTCCTACAAAATTTTGCTTGATTGTCTGTCAGTGCCACTAGGTAATAGTTCTCTGGCCGGCCTTTATCACTACTTTTGAATATTGTCGAGATCACTGAGCCATTCCATGAGGCGGGGACCTCTCCATTACCTATGACAAAATTGTAGAGTTCTTCTAACTTATTTGCCCAGTAAGACGGTTCTTCCTTGAAGTTTGCTGGTGTAATCCCATTTGGACCCTTGTTGGTGCCCTTTGGAAATTTACTTTCCGATATTTTGCCCGCAAATTAGTAAATTGGGTTCTATCTGGCTTTTCAGGATATGAGAGGATTTAGATTTCGACTCAGTGTTTGCTAACTTTGTTAGTGTGATTGTGCTGGGGTCTGCTGCACTATTTGCCCATAAGTGCTGCTCCTCATCCAAGTCTGGCCATTTGCTTCCTATGTCCCAAACAACAGTGCATGCATAGAATGCAGACTGTGGCTCCTGCTTCGGTGTTTCTCCTGATGATTCTATAAGTGATTGGGAAGTTCTATTTGAGTATGTTCCGCCCATTGAATAAAAATGTGCAGCTAAAATGTGAATGTCACAGCAAGAGACTGTCTGAAAGACCCTGCAAGTAAATATTGCAAATATATAATTTTACTAAAATCTAAAAGTCTTAGCTAACACCATATCTAATCATGCATGCCATTTATTCTGGGTAAGGCGATCTCAGATTGAAGTGCGTTTTTTTAACACAGGCACCTCCTGCATGGTAGATTTGCTCTACTGGATGTATTAAACTTTTGTCGCAAGCACAGGCCGTTCTTGTAATGGCACGTTGATCTTCTTTCCAACAAAACTGCTGTTTAAAGCAAATAGGCACCCGTAGCTATAACCGGAGCACCAGTTTATGGCGAGAACACATGGCTTTGTGATCCAGAAAAGTTAATATTTCCAATAGGTTTATTTTTCCAATGTTGTAATAAGATTGAATTTCATCAAATCTCTTTTCACCTGTCAATGGAAGTCATAATATTTAGACCCCGTGAGCGTACCTTTAACTCAGTCCCCGAAACATGCAGTTGGGAGTGCCTATTAAACTTGTTGTGCAATTGATTTTACCTGGTAGTCTTACATCACGTGCTACTGGCATTGATCTTGCAAAATTGAGGTCGCTGATCATCGATTTCCTAATTGAACAGTAGCTACTGTAGAGCAAAATCGTGTAGCCTGCACCGTGATTGCTTTTTAGGTCAATAATGTGAGCTAAGCATGCGTCTCAGTTTTTTCCTCTACAATGCATTTCTGACTGTAAGCTTCCAACACAGACAGCTATTGTTGTATAGACTTGCCAGCGCTACGCTGCTCGTTTTACTGCACCCACGTTTTGTTCCCATGCCTGAATTACAAGTAAAACCTGCTGAAATTCGTTCAGGGAAAAATGTCACATTCTGATTTTTCTCACTGCGGAACGGGGAAAACAAACGCTATTACTTCGGTACTCTATGTTAATTTCTGCGAAACTCAGAATAGTACGGAACTAATGAACTCAGGAAAACACAAACCCTACAGTATGAGTAATTTGTGGTGCATATTAATGCATCGGTCTACAGCAAGGCCTGCAATGAGACCTGAGCCTGAAATTAGTTGCGTTTTTAGGACATGGGCAATTGTCCCTGGCACCTACCTTCCAAAGGCCACCCTGAGTGTTAGACCTGACAGCCTTAGGGTGGTCATCCCCCAACTTTTTGCCTCCCTCCCTCCACTTTTCTGACACTGTTTTTGCTGGTTTTAGGACTCAGCACACTTTACCACTGGTAACCAGTGATAAAGTACATTTGTTCTCTCCCTTAAACATGGTAATAGTGGTTCATTCCGAATTGTCATTTTTGATTTACTTATAAGTCCCAAGTAAAGTGCACTACATGTGCCCAGGGCCTGTAAATTGAATGCTACTATTGGGCCTACAGCACTGGTTGGGCCACCCACATAAGTAGCCCCTTAGCCATGTCTCAGGCCTGCCATTGCAAGACCTGTGTATGCAGGTTCACTGCCACTGTGACTTGGCATGTAAAAGTACTTGCCAAGCCTTAAACTCCCCTTTTTCTACATATCAGTCACCTCTAAGTTAGCCCTAGGTAACCCATAGGGCAGGGTGCTACGTAGGTAAAAAGCAGGACATGTACATGTGTGTTTTATCTGTCCTGGTGTTGGAAAACTCCTAAATTCATTTTCCACTACTGTGAAGCCTGCTCTTTTCAGAGGATAGCATTAGGCTACCCTCACATATTGTTTGAGTGGTAGATTCTGATCAGAAAGATGTAACCAGGTCATATTTAGTATGGCCAGAATGGTAATAGAAAATCCTGCTTATTGGTGAGGTTGGATTTTATATTACTATTTTAGAAATGCCACTTTTAGAAAGTGAGCATTTTTCTGCAGTTAAAATCCATCTGTGCCTTACAGCCTGTCTTCAATGAACATCCGGGCTAGGCTCGTTCACAGCTTCCTTGTGCATTTCACCCAGACAATCACAAACACAGGATACTCAGTCACACCCTTAACTTATCTGCATACTGAATGGGCCTTCCTGGGCTGAAGGGTGGAGTGCCTGACACTTAAATTTCAAAGGCTAGTGGCTTGCCCTCACACAATAGACTGCCATACCCGCAACTGGGGACCTGGCAGACAGACCTGTACCCAAAGGGGACCTTGTGCACTTCAAAACCACTCTTTTAAGTCTCCCCCACTTCAAAGGCATTTTGGGATACATAAACTGGGTCCCTGACCCCACCAAATCAAACACTTCTGGACCTGAGCCTGCAACCTGTCAAGAGGAACTGCCTGGCTGCCCAAAGGAGTCATCTGGACTGCTTTGCTGAGAAGGACTGGTGCCCTGCTGTTGCCCTGCTGCCTTGCTGCCCTCAGACTTTGCTAAGAAGTTCTCTCCAAGGGCTTGGATTGAGCCTTCCTCCTGTTTTCTGAAGTCTCAGGGCCAAAAAGCCTGCCAGAAATGAGGCATGGCCATTTTGCGACTGAGAAATCGCAGCACAGTCAAGTCAGAACCACGCAGCCCAACTTCCAGAGTGAAGAATCGATGCAGCGCCTGCCTTGAGGCTGGGCATTCGATGCACAGGTTACCAGATCAATGCACAGCTGAACCAGAACGACGCAGCCTGACTTCCCGAGTGAGGAATCAATGCAGTACCTGCCGTGTGACAAAATAATTTGAACCATAGCTTACCAGATCGACGCAACGCCTTAGGCTTCTTCCCACACGCCCAAGATTTACCTGCATCATCCCTGGGTGTCAAGAAGATCCTGCATCGCAGGGAGGAGCCAAGACTGTGTGCCAAAAATCAACGCAAAGCCCCTTTCAGCGTGGAAAGAAACAACGCACTGTCTCTGCCGCGTCAGAAAATCCAACGCAAACTCTATTTTTCCACGCATCTCCTCCTCTGCAGTCTCTGTGCGTGTTATTCTTTACAGAAACCAGATACTTTGTGTACACAAGCGACAACTGTTGATTTTTAAGATTTAAGACTCTTTTTAATCTTGTAAAAGTGATATCTCAACTTGTGCTTATTGAATCTTTATTGTTTTGACCTTAATTTAACCAGAAAAATGTCATATATCTTTCTAACCCTGTGTGGTGTATTTCTGTGGTGTTTCACTGTGTTACTGTATGATTTATTGCACAAATACTTTAAACATTGCCTTCTAAATTAAGCCTGACTGCTCAATGCCAAGCTACCAGAGGATGGGCACAGGATAATTTTGATTGTGTGTGACTTACCCTGATTAGGATTGTGGTCCCTACTTGGACAAGGGTGTGTACCTCTACCAACTAGAGACCCCATTTCTGAAACTGGGAAAGTGAACTTTCCCCCAGACATGTCAGTGTCTCTTTGTATATTAACTGTTATCATATAGTTCGATGTTGTTGGGCAACAAAGAGTATAAAGTAACAAAAATTCAGTAATAAAACTCCAATTTGTTCAAAACAGGGCCCCTCAAAATATTTATTGCCCAGGGTCCCCAAAATCCTTAACTTGACACTGCCTGGAATTCAAGATAGAAGTTGCACTTCTTTGCATTCATCCCAATATCTCATTTGAGAAATATAGTTTTCTGATATGGGATTATTCGTTTACATTGCTGTAAGCTGCATTACAATATTGGTACTAAATGCTGGCAATAGTGCTGACATGCTCTTCAGCGTTATTAAGCACTTTACAAAGTACATGAGTGGACAGCACATGTATGGCTTTGTAACTTTGCACTTTTTCAGTCGGTCAGCCTTCTAA
Organism: Pleurodeles waltl; assembly: GCF_031143425.1. Classification (NCBI taxonomy): domain Eukaryota; kingdom Metazoa; phylum Chordata; class Amphibia; order Caudata; family Salamandridae; genus Pleurodeles; species Pleurodeles waltl. Next base: position 631,076,008 of record NC_090447.1, read on the forward strand.
AACATTTATTTACTAATTAGTGGAAAAAACCCTCACACTCCATGAACTATGTTTTGTTCCTGTCCTAGCCAGTGCATTTTAATTGGCAAGTGCACTTCTTTATTTTAAAAAGGAAAGTACCCACACTTCTCAGCACTGCTGCAATGCATTTAACAGAAGAATACCAGCACTTCTCATGAGTAAACCAGTGGTGGCCGGTGTACATCTCAAGTGAGGGGGGTAGAGGGGATAATGGGGATGGGGTAAATAGTTAAATAATAAAAAAAAATTACCTGTCCCGCCATCCGCTGGTTACTTCGTTCCTTTTCTCTCCTGTTGGCATCCCAGCAGTCCCTAACTTATGTTATTTGTACAGTATTTGTGCAATACGCCACCGCTGGTCACTTCGTTCCTCTTCTCTCCTGTTGGCGTCCCAGCAGTCCCTAACTTATGTTATGTGTACAGTATTTGTGCAATACTTTAAATACAGTAACACAGTAAAATAAATAATATTCATCTGAGTAAAACAAAACAAAAACGAAAAAAAAGCCAATCAGTAGAAGTTGAGATATGAATTTTTAAAGATTAAATGTAAAATCCGTGCTTAGTAGTCTTTAGCAGTAGAATGGATACTTGAGGTCGCGAGGGACTGTTGCAAAGTCAAAATCCAGGCCTACCACAATGCAGGGGAGGCTGGCTGCAGATCCCAAACAGAATCTCCTGAACAGAGCCTTTGTTTGGTGCACTGTGTCGAAGACAGGAAGAGGATGTGTTCATATTTCTGCTGCACTCAGGTGATGCATCATTGTCAGACTCTTAGTGAAATGGATGCAATGCGTAGTTGTGGGCCGAGCAGGGTGTCACTGCCAGATCCTGCAGTGGGGAAGCTACTGCGTCATTGACGGATGTGCGATGCATTGATTTTCTTGCCGTGCTCAGCGTGATGAGATCAGTGTTGTAGTTGTAGATGCAATGTGTTGGTTCGGCGAGGCAGCATGTCGATTTTTCTGCTGCACTTGGGGTGATGTGTCGCTTTTGGAGTTTTCAGAGGCAAAATCCACTTTTGAGGCCCAGGACTGGAAGCAGCACCTCAGGCAATGGTAGGAATCACAGATGACACAGTACAACAGCACCAGGAGAATGGCAAACAGTTTTTGATGTTCCCGAGACTGCAGAAGAACAGGGGGCAAGCAAGAAAGCACTTTGAGATACACTGTTCAGCAAGATGGGTCCAGTCCTTCTCCTCAGCAGGACAGAGATCAGCAGGCAGACGGGATGCTCAACAAAGCAATTCCTTGGAACAGTCAGTCCAGACGGAGTGGCAATCCTTACAGCACAGCAGTCTTTACTCTGACAGAGTTCTTCTCAAGTCAAGTAGTGATCTGATTTCAGGGGGTCAGAGGCCCAGTACTTATACAAAAAGTGCCTTTGATGTGGGGGATGACTGCACAGAATCCTTCTGAAGTGCACAGGTCTCCCGTTCAGCCCAGCCCTGTCTCCAGACTGGAGGTAATCAGCCCCCTTTTGTGGGCTCAGGCCACTACACTTTGAATTGTGAGTGTGAGCCCATTCCAACCTCCTCCCTAGGAAGAGCCATCAGCTTGCAAATAAATACAGATGCAGTTTAGACTCTTGTGTTGTGGGTGTCTAAAGGAAATGCACAAATCTAGCTGTCACCCAGAGCAGGGCAGATGTGTATTGGAGACAGGTTGTCAGGCACACAGGGCAGATAAATGACCACTTTCTAAAAGTGGCATTTCTAAAATAGTAATAATAAAACAGACTTTACCAGTGAAGAGGATTTATCATTACCATTCCAATGATACCAAACATGATTCAGCTACTCCTCTTTGATCAGGAATGGCAACTTAAAAGTATTTTAAGAATTTCCCAATGATGGCCTATGAAAGGAGCAGGCCTAACAGTAATGTAAAAATGACTTTGAGGGGGTTTCAATACCAGGACATGTAAAATGTAAAAGTATGTGTCCTGCTTTTTACTCACAAAGCACCCTGCCCTAGGGCTACCTTGGGGTGAATTGTACACAAAAAAGGGAGTTTAAGGCTTGGCAACAGTTTTAAATGCTAAGTGCAAGTGGCAGTGAAACTGCACACACAGGCTCTGCAGAGTCATGTTTACAGATCTACTTACGTGCTTAGCACAATCAGTGCTGCAGGCCCACTAGTAGCATTTAATGTACAGGTCCTGTGTATATGGTATACCACTTTACAAGGGACTTACAGGTAAATTAAGTATGCCAATTGTGGCCACAATATTGTTGCCATGTTTAGGGGAGAAGAACATGCACTTTAGATATAGTTAGCAGTGGTAAAGTGTTCATAGTCCTAGGGCCAACAAAGTAATACAGCAACAAAACAGGGAGGTTAAGGCCAAAATCACCACCCTAAGGATGCCAGGTCCAACAGTGGGCATGAGAATTGGACTTCTGACCCAAATCCGTACACTTCTGGAACTGAGGACATTCTGTCAGGAAGAAGGACTGCTGTGCTCTACTGGACTTTGCTGAACTTTGCTGGACTCCTGCATTGCTGTGCCTGCCCTGCTGTTTGCTACTTTCCTTGGCTGAGAGTGTGAAGGACTAGACCTGTATCTCTACATCCCCAGAAGCAAAGTGACTGCAATGGCTTCCTGGCTTACCTCCTTTTCTGAAGTCTCAGGGACATTAGAAACTTCACCCACTTCACCCGCCCCTGTTACAACCTCTGGACTCTGCCAACTGTAAGTCCTGTTCTGTCAAGTGGTGTCATTCACTCCTGAACCCTTGGAAGTGGGTTTTTCAGTTGTTTCTGCCAAAAATCTACACTTCACCGGCATTGCGCCGGTTGGAACCAGTTCATCTTTCTTTGATGCAATGCATCACAGCTGCCGCGTAATATAAAGACACAGCATCACCAGCTGTGAGGCTCAACGATTACCAATTGCCTTCAATGCAAAAGGGTTCACAGACACAAATTTGTTCAAGGACATTGTATCATCAGTTGCATGGCTTGATGATGACGCATCATCTTTATCGCAAAGGGTCCAATACTGCACAACTGCTTGAGGACATAATCGTCAACTACATGGCTCAATGATGATGCATCCCTTACTGGGTGAATCAGAACCAATGCATTACCTTCACTTTATTCCCTCCGCTCCTTGCATCGGATCTTTTTCATCGACGCAACCCTCAACACAAAGTACTTTTTTAGCAGAACAATCTTGGTCCCTGTAGCTGACACTTGCTCCATCGCGGTCAATCTACACATTTAGATTAACCCCAGTCTAGCATGACTAGATAACCCCTAGTTGGAACTTTAAGCCTCTAATTACTATTTAATCTGTACAAAATTCATATCTTGACTCTTACTCATTGAATTTTTGTTGTTTCGGTCTTGTTTTGTTCATTAAATTAAACTCTATCTTCTAACCTGATGTTGATTATCTTTGTGTTTTTTTTCCACTGTTTTACTGCTTTAGTGTTGCACAAATACTTCACACATTCCCTCCTAAGTTAAGCCTTCCTGCTCAGTGCCAAGCTACCAGAGAGTGAGCCAGTTTTAATTTATGGTATGTATCTGACTGACCGTGATTAAGATTGTGGTTCTTGTTTGGATAGGGTGTATCAAGGAACCCAATTTTTAACAGACCAGTGTGTCCAGTTTCCAAATGAAAGGCATGACCCGTGAGGAAAGAGAGCTGTTAAAAATGGGGTTGGTCACAGGATGGAAAACATCTCTTGATGCAGCTAACGAAGTAGGGGAACAGGCATCCAGATTGAAGCCTCATTTAATTTTTAGAATGGCTTCTCTAGATTGTTTCAATGAGATAAACCTGAATTGGATAAGCCTATTGCCAGGGCTGCCAGGATCTGCATGGCAAACAGAAGAAATATTCTCCTGCCAAGCAGGCAGAGATCTCAGAATATTGGAGATTTTTGTCTCAAAGAATGTTGCTAACCCCTCATACAGTTCTTGAGATGGGGCAATTGCCCTATGATAAGACTGTGGAGAGAGAAAAGATTTCACAATCTTAAAGATGGAGCGGGAACTATTCTTAGCTGAATTAATTTTGCCTGTGGAGAACAAACCTTGGGCCTATATGAGAGATACATAATAGGCTTTATGAGCATATTTGTAGTTGGCTTTGCTGTCAGATAACTAGTTCTTAGCCAGATTCGTTTGAGATTTTTTCAAGATTTATATTCCACAGGCAGATCAGCAAAGAACCAAGGGGCCGGGAGTCTGCCCTTTCTCTTCTTCAGCTCCTGTAGAGGAGCCAGAACATCTGCTGTTCCTGCTAACCAAATGTTGACAGCCACCACATTTTGATAGACATCAGTATTATAACAAGGATGACTATTGTCTTCAATCAGTCAGAAGTTTTCATCTTCTTCCATGCCCTAGAAACAGTGCAATTTGCCATCCTGTGGTGCTGCTTCCAATTTGAAAAAATCAGAAAGTGATTGGACCACAGGGTGGGCTCAGGTGAAGAAGTCAACACCAAACAGAGAAAAAAAATTAAATCAATGATGTGTCTTGCCGAATGAGTGGGTGTCATAACCAACTGGGGACAATACAAGGACAGCATATGATCAATAAGCTTAAGAGCCGGCAGGCCCTGTGGGACGTCAACATGTAGATTAAATTCCCGTAATACATTAAAATTGGCAAATTGCAATAGATTAGGAGCCAGAACGTCTTCTAGGGATATAATAAAATCCCCAGCAGGGCTAGGAGGAAGGTAGAGAAGTGTCCCTGAAAAGGAGATTTGGGCCAATAGCACAAGATAAAAGCCTAGACTCTGTCACCTGGAGATCAGCCAGCAAGCTCAAAAATAGAGGATGTCAAAGGATATTTAAAAGCTATCGCCACACCCCCTCCCTGTTTGTGACTTCTGTCATAGTGAATCAATGAGCACCCCACAGGATTGGCCAGTGCACTATCTGGGGAGGAAGACTCATTCAACTGTGATTCAGTCATAAAAAACATGTTGAGCATGCCACTACTGAATAGGTCGATGTTGTACCAGGAATGTTTATGCAGGGAGCAGACATTGATTAGGAGGGCAGACAATTCATTACCTGGATTATTCCCTCCCAGTAAGATGTTTAGCAGGCCATTCTTAGATTCCGGAGAGGGAACAAGGGGCGGACATTCCAGAGGGAATTTAAAAAGCACTCTAGACAGGATACGCACCCAGGCTAACACTCTGAGTCAAACATGCAAATGCAAGTAAAGCAAGGGCAAAGATTCCTCAGTTCATTACAAGAATTGTAAAGATGACCTGAAATGACTGGGCACCATGGACCGCATGGCTGGTGCTGGCCACAGTTAGGACACAGGCGGGTACAGACAGGCTTGCCTTAGGCGTGCCTTCGGAGCTCCAGCATCCCACATGCTATACGTGTCCATTGCGCATCTGCGCCATAGTGCTGATTAAGTGCACCCCCAGCATTGGAAAATCACTGCCTACTGCTGAGCGACAAGAGCACAACCTCAACCAAAAATGGTTCCTCTGGTTGTGTCCAGTGATTCATCAAAACAGAAACTGACTAAGGGAAGATGATGCCGTTGTTATTCACAATAAGTGAGGTAGCTTTTGAGTTGCATCCTCTTGGGATTGACAATAATCACCAGTAAAAAGTAGTCTCACAATGGTAATCAAGTATTTGTGATAGTGTGCTTCTTCTGTGGAAGACAGTGCTTGATTTTTTAAGCATCAAGCTGTGAAGTCACTTTTACTGTTTGAATTCCCAAGGACATCCATTATCATTTTACTTTAACATTATCTTGATTAGGTCCTCTGGTGGACCACACAAACCACTTTGTTGTCATATCATTCTATAATTAGGAAATCATCATTTTATCATTCAGGTCATATTTTATTTTCCATAGTAGTTATCGTAATGCCCTCCTGGGTGTCATCAGTCAGGTTGGGATTACCTGTACAAAATCTGTATCTTTACCAGGTTCTTCCAATTTGTGTTGAATAGGGTTGTTGGGCCATCAGTGTCCATCAGTCTTTCACCTCTTTTGGAATCAGGTGGAAGAGGCAACGTTATACTGAGCTGTCCATAAGTTAATATACTCTGCCTTTGTAAAGCTTGGTTATTACTTAAAATACTTTTGCTGGGAAGTTATCCGCATCTAGTCCTTTTCCCATAGTAACATCCTCAATTACGTCACTGATTTTGTTTACTGAGATGCTGCCTACCAAAGAGGTCTAAAGTGATGCTACCCCTCTGATTCTGACAGACTTTAGCACTTAGGTAGGACAAGGCGAATGATGCTTAAAAGTCAATAATTGCGTACTATAAATAACGTAATAGTCAGATTAGTTCAGTGTTTTTGAAGAAAGTTGCTCATTTTTTTAATGTCCGTTCTGTTAGCATTCATTAACGTTAATGTATCTCCTGCATTACTGACATTACTGCTCTCTTTTTCATTTTGGTGGTTATTTGTCTATCTGTTTTTTCTCATCATGATCGTAATATCATAGCTTAGGAAGGGATAGTAAATAGTTTTTGATGTGAATAGGGGTTTCAGCCTCTGATGTAGCAGTAGGTCAAGTAGCACTTATTTGGGGAAGGGGGTGTCTTTACAACTTTTCTTGTCATTACTAGTATATTATTTTCTGGAACTGCTTTTTCTTCCATAGCTTCCTTCCAAGACAACAAAGACTCCCTCGTCATTTCATTGCTTAGGTACACCCCCATTGTTGCCTACAGTGTTTTGTTAGAGAGCAATGAATCTTCCTTACTGTTGAAGTTTGCAGTTTTTGATTGTCCTCCAAACAATTTAAATGTTGATGTTTTGGATTCGCCATCAGGAATTGAGAGCCATTCCCACATGCAGTGGCAAAGGATATTTGTTTTGGATTACAGGTGCACCTCACTAGGGAACAGGGACAGGAAGTATTGTTTAATTACCAGAGTTAAGGAAATCCCCAGTTATCGCCCAGGTCTAAAGCATGTACGACGCTAGTGAGGGAGCAATTCCCAGGCATTTCCTGGTCTAGGAGCTTGCAGACCCCACCCTCCGCTCACTGTCTTTTTCCTATCTACCAGGCAATGTCTGAAGCAAGTGGCAAATGTCACTGGCTGACCCTGAGATACAGAGTTTTGACAGTCACACTGACCTCAAACCCATGAGGGCTAACTGGTACTGACAGCTAAAATAAAATAAAAGCAATACATTTAGTGGGGACCAGAGCAGGTACGAAGGCATGCATTCACCTCTTTATGAAATTGTTGGAGATTTGATTGATTAACCTTCAAATGAGAGTGTTGGACCAGGCCACTTCTACAGGGTCACTCCAGATTTGACCTTTTGCTGAGCCCATTTTTGTTGGCTTTTGGGGTCCTGCACACTTTACCCATGCTAATCATTAGTAAAGTGCCCGTGCTCTCTTTCTCATACATAGTAAACTGAATATACATGTAATTGGCACATTTCATTTACTTATAAGTCTCAAGTAATTGGAACTACATGTACGAAGGGACTGTAAACAAAATGCTGCAAATGGGCTGCAGTGCCTATTGTGCCACCCACTAAAGTAGCACTTTACACCATGCCTCAGGGTTGCTACTGCAGCCAGTAGTGCAGCTTCAAATTGCCTTTTCGACCTGGCAAAATAAAATTAGGCTCAGGCCTAAACCTTCCGTTTTTATGCTTAATTGTCACATCTAAGGTAAGCCCTATCAGCGCACAGGACAGGGTGCATGGTATTTGAAACATAGGATATTTTTGCTTAAATTGTACATGTCCTGACAGTGATAAACTCCTAAAGTAGGTTTTTCATTATAGCAAAGTTACCACTTCCATAGGCAAACACTGGGTTACCCTATTACACATAATACATGATCAATTCAGTTTGGGAACAGCTATAGAAGTACTTCTTCTACTCATTTGAATTGTAATTTAAAATCTCCTCTAAAAGTAAAGTGGAATTTTAAATTACTATTCTGATAATGCCACTTTTAGAAAGTTAGCATTTTTCTGCTAAAATGAATTGTGACATTTTGCCTATTTTGCCATTTTGCTACATGGCTGGCAATGCTTTCCTGTGGGGTGTTGGATACTCTTTCTAGGGAGTATATCATCTGAGAAGGGGGCTCTACCCAGCCCGTCTGAGCTTCAAGGGTAGCCTGCGGACTGTGCCCATGTGCTTCCTGACTTTTAAGGCTGCTTTCCCTGCCACTGACAAATGCAGATCACACCTAAGAATGCCTGCCTTCGTCATCCTAGATAGACTGTACCCAAACTAAGGAAAGGGTAAACGTTAGACAAAAGGGGACATTCCCCACAGACAGGATGGCACTGGGTGTGAGAAGGGCACCCTCAGACAGTCACATCAGAACACTACTGCACCTGTAGAAGATTCAGAAAAAGGACTGACCTGCTGTCTGAAGAAGGAAGGCTGGACCTGATTGCCTTGAAAACAGGGTCACCGGAAGTGACTCCAAGGATCAGTTGGCTGAGCTCCAGTTTGAACTACAGGGACCCAAGCTTCTGGAGGCCTTGTCTGCAATTGCCTAGCTAACCAACACAAACTGGACCTGCCTGAGACCTGCAGCTGAACTCTGCTAGAGTGAGTCCTGATCCCCAAGCATTGCCTCTGTGTTCTTTATTCTTGGCCTGCATTAGAGGGTGCTCATCCTGATTGAAAACTGAGCTGCAGGTGAAAATACAAATGTTTGGTGCTCTTCCAAAGTGAGGAGGCTCATTTCATCAGTGAAAGTCTCTGCATCTCACACCAATGTGAAGTTCTGACAGTGACCTGCTCTCCATGCCAAACAGCGACCACCTGCATCTCCTTCCAGCGCTAAGCTCCAGTGGTTCTCTGTTACGCTGGCAGTGATATCCTTACGGACTTTGCCAAAGTGAAGCTCCAGTTGAGGCTCCTCGAGTGGACTTGGACTCAGAGAAGTTAACTCTTCACCAGGATGAATGTCATCCCTGTATCTGACCCACACTGCATCTCAGTCAGCTTGAATGTGTGACTTTGACCTGGTCCAAGCAACCATGAGTGTCGCTTTGTCCTTCTTGGTGCTAGTTTTAACCAAAAACTTACATTTTATATCTCAGATTCTACTTATTAAATGGTGTCATTTTACTTATTTAACTGTGTTCTATTTTTCCTAAATTGTTTTTTAATTTTCTTTGCATTGTATTTTCACTTTACTGCTTTTTAAGTGCTGCATAAATACTATACTTTACACATTGCCTCTAAGTTAAGCCTCACTGCTTTTGTGCAAAGCTATTAGAGCATTAGGCACAGGTTTATGTTGTGACTTTGTTTTGGTACACCCTGACCATAATTGTGTTTATTACTTGAGTAGGACTGTCACCCCTCTCAATTAATAACCCAATTTCTCACAGAAAGTGTTGACGATTTTTTAAAGTGAGATAAGAGAAAGACTAACTGCAACAGGATGCACGACAGATGGTAGGCAGTTTCATAAGATATTCTGAAGCTATGAGACCATCAGAAACCTAATCAATATATTGTCTGTGAATTAGATGATAAGACATGGGTAGGAAAGAAAACAAGTCTGTATTATTTGATATAAAGTTGCATCCCTTATATTTCTGACTCTACTGACCTTGTTAACCTATTATGCACATTTCCTGACTGGAAATTACTGAATATATGATTGATTGTCATGAAGCATGTACTCTACGGGCCCTACTAAACTTTGTAGAGTTTGTGAAATGACAGGAAAACAACCCACTGCACCAGACCTATGCCAAAAACCCTTTGTGTAAAATGGCATTGACCACAGACACTAAGAAAAATCAAACAACTGGATATCAGGAATGCAAACATGATACCAGATAACAGAAGATGATTATGCAAATAGTGATTATTTCAGAAAACAGGCATCTTTTTTAACAACTGTCAGACACATGTGAAAAACATGTTTAGGAAGTAATTTAGTGAAACAGAACAAGTATTCAAGAAGTATTGCCAGATTAAAAAAGACAACAGGCCATTCACAAAGAGAAAAACATAAATACCAGCAGGCAGGTAATGGATGTCAATAAACAGAATTTCAGCGAATAACATTTATACATACAAGATGTAAACATCAAGGGATAATGGCTAACAGTTAACTGCTAATACCCAACAAACGTTCAGATCATTCATGAAGCACACTGCAAAGGTGAAATGTATGCACGGCTGTATACACTATGTGGCAGACAGCTTGCAAGAACATGCATCTCTGTACACATCTATCAATAGAATGACTCAGCTACAGAGTGAACAGAAGCTGGTGAACACTAACGTACTTATGGCCTCATTTACTCATTTGCTGTGCCCATTTTGGCAGCGCTGTACTCCATCACTTCAGAAATTCAGGGATGTGTCGTATTTGTGGCAATAAGGTGCAGCCCTGTGTTTTCCCTAGCTCTGTTGCAAAATTTAGCTGCCTAGAGTCAACACAGTCACCCTTGCAGCATAGTGCAAGAGTGCCTGCTTTTCAGGGAATTATTGCTTATGTGCAGGAAGGTTATCCTTCCTGCACATAAACAACCAATAATGGCAATTTGTTGTTTCAATGTGTGCTACAGAATGCAGAACTTACAGAAGTAGAAAATTGTAATTATTTAATGATCGTGTATGTGCAGGAAGGGACACCTTCCTGCACTTACACAATCATTGATGGTGTTTTGCTCTTACTATGTGTGCTGCATTCTGCAGAATGCATAGAAAAACAAAAACGAGGAGAAATAAAAGTCTTTCTCCTCATTTTGCCATTCTAATGCCACTCCTGGGGTGGCGTTAGTTTTTGGCACTGCCTCAGGTTTATGATTTCTCGTAAATCTGGGGTAACGTCAAAATGCAATGGGTGTTAGGGGTGGAACGCCCACAGGAACACCCATTGTACGCCCCTTTCACACTAAGTGATGCATATAAAAGGGCCGTATTCTCAAGGCAGTGTTAAGCCACAAAAAGTGGCTTAACACCACCTTGTAAATATGTTGCAGAGCATTGCGCCACCGGAGCTTAGCTAAAGTGACGCTCTGGTGGCATAATGGCCTCTTAAATGAGGCCCTTGGAGCATTGCAATTGTTGTCATGAGGACCACCACACTAATGTTCCACATTTATGGAAATAAAAGCAGTAAGAGCTGACTGGAGTATCATGAGTTAAATAGGAATTACCACCACAACTCAACTATGCATATAAACTACAACTCAGTCCATGCCATAAATGTTAGTCATGCTGAAGTTATTATCTCTGTCAATGAATATGAGGTAATCATGTGCAGATGGTGAACACAACACAAAGAAGTGTGGAATTTAAATGTGTCTGATCTACGTAGCACATCTGCAGAAGGATAGGCATATTCAGGTAGAAATCCCAAGTTAAAAATTATGCTGCTGTACAGGGTGACTGTATGTATAAGCAACATGCCCCAGCAGCCGAGCTACAGACTAGAACACAAAATGGAACCTTTATGAAACATTCATGTAGCTGCTATTTTCAAGTGTTGAACGGGCACATATTTCAGCCAATCAGATTTGTTAAGTTTTTTTATATGTCATTACAATTTTACACTTTGAAGATGATATTTATCAACATATTTTAGGATAATGCCCTTGAAACCCTTTTTGCAAAAATAGGTTTACACATGAGTAGATCTACACTTTTATATTTACTCTTACACTTTGCAATAAATATACTACTATTGGTACTTCATCAATTCTGAGTGTCAATTTCCTACAAAGTGCAGACTTACAAGTGTCCACTCCCTGAATTACTACTCATAACTTTTCACACATAGGCAGGGGTCACCACCACCTGATGGAGATCTCCCTATAGTAAGGTCTAGGGAACTGTTAAAAGGTGTATTAAAGATTTTTTTTAATAAATATATTTATTTGTGTATTAATATTTATTTTAAATGTACATTAAAACAAAAAGTGAGACAGCATCATCATGTTAAAATGAAATATTGAATTAATTTCAATATATTTAGAATTATTTTTAAAAGTTTTAGAAAATAATCCCACCTAGTGTGAGATGTTTATCTGTATTTATTATATAATGAACATTTCTAAACGCCAGGTGATGACTTAATTTCAATTAATTATATCCTTTAAAAATGAAATTATATTTATTTTTAAATAAAAAAGGTTTAAAGCAATTTTTAACAAATACATCAAAGATATGTATAATTATAAAAGAGTCAAAATACATTAACTTAGTTTAACCTTACTTCCTATAGCATGCTATTCCTCCATTCCTTTTAATGGTGGTGCTGAAGACCTGTGTTTGGTGATGTATGGGGCTGCACCTATTTTAGGTATGAGCTGGAGTACATTTACAACTGTTTGGGGACTTTTTTATTGTATTAACAATAAAATTGCAATTTGTGAATAGAAATGGGCTTACTGTTTGTGTTTGTCCCAACCTAAATCCTCCTTAACCTTCCTTTTACCCATACCATTTTGTAATAAGCATACACTATTTTCCTGCCATTCCTTACTATCCATCACATACTTACTACTAAATTGTAGGTGTGCATGTGTGGAGAGCTCAGCAGTCACAGCAGAGATCTCCAAACAATAAAGATGGGAGAGGAGGAGGTATAGATCTCTGCATGTAAGTTTGTGAATCACATTTTGTAGGATGTGAGCAGTACTATTCTAGTACTACTAAACTTGCCATAACGTGCAATTTGTCAATAACCCCCTGGGTGTCATTCCCATGTTATAGCCTCTAAACAGCTATTTTGCATTTTATGTGATCCTGCATGATACGCTGGACCACATGGCTGTAGTAAGTAAATATCTGAATTAATACAGCCATGGGGGATCAGGGTCGGACTGGCCTATATGGCGATCAGGCAGTTCCCGAATGGCTACTCTGCCAGATCAGTATGTGGGACGTTTTTGGGCTTGTGTTATGGTCTGCTGGGACAGTAGTCAGTGTTGATTACCCTGATATTAAAACAAACATTGCCTGTATCAAGTTTAAATCCAAGTAGTCTTCCATACCTTGCAAAACACCTATCCAGCATGTCTTTGCATGTTCAAAATTTTCTAGGTTTTGTCCCAGTCCGACTCTGGTGCGAATTCAAACATGTCCTAAGCCCTGACCTAGGTAACATCGGTAATGTAGAAATTGAGTATCATGTGCTTCAGCATTCAATGTACCATTCATGTAAACATAATGTATTTTTCTTTCAGTACTTTTTTTTAAAACAGTAGGCAGTTGTGAGTTTCCTTTTCTGTTGATTTGTTACTTGTACATACAACAGTTCTTAATTTACAGAGCTAGCAGTTATGGTTGCTTCTGATGCAAACACATTATTAAGATTTATGCATGTGTTCACAATCGCTATGCACCTGCAGTAGATATTGGGCATGATTGCGACCTTGGCGGATGGGATACTCCGTCACAAACGTAACAGATTTCCTGTCCACCATATTACAAGTTCCATTATATCCTATGAAACTTGTAAAATGTCGGGCAGGATATCAGTCATGTTTGTGATGAAGTATCTCATCCTCCAAGGTCGTAATCAGGCCCATTGTTTTGACACATGCCCTTACACATATATGTCTATGATGTAATTTGTATGTCCAGTGGAAAATATTTTACAGGTCTATGTGAAATATGAGTTTACATTACACTTCTGATAAAATGCAGTGTCAAGAAGACCAATATTGCACAGAGGACCATCAAATAGCCGCCATTGCTCATTGTTTATTTAACCTGTTCTTAAATGCTAAAGCACAACCCATTGTCAGCTCAACTTTTCAGACTGAGTATCAAACATTTTTGAGCTTAACCATTGATCACTGTTTAATTAACAGTATATCTGTGAAAGTAAAGCAAAACTGAACATTCTAAATGCCACCAAGGCACAAGGTAAAAAATCTCTGAGCTTAGGCTCTGTATTGTTAAACAAATTTCCCATTCAATAAAGTTGAACCTTCTAAGGGCAATCAACCATTATCAGCTGTGCCTTTCTGACTGTATCATCAACAGTCTCTGATATCTCTACTATCTGTAATCAGAATGTCTGTTTTTCCAAGTAAGCAAAGTAAATTTTCATCTGAAATCATGGACTCTTAAGTACATAAATAAATACATCTCTTCTTTTTGCTACAAGCAGGCAGTGTAGATTAATATTTTACTTACTGATTTCACTGTTTGAAAATTCTAATTGACCAAAATTTAAACATGTGCTATAAAAATATTTAATGTGTTTTTTTTAAATTATTTTAATTTATGGCCCTTCCAGTGCTCTGGTAACATTTTCAAAATACTTAGCTTTTGTCTTCGTCATGCATGATATTTATATTGTTGCATTTTGTGAAAAGAAAATATTAGTTATTAGTGATTTTAGTGGTTTGCGTAGTGCTCAGGCACTTTGAAGTATTATGAATATTTTTTGCAGTATGCCATCATCAATGAAGATTTCAGTATGAATGACAAAATAGAGAGCTCAGGGTGAAGAAAAGAAATATGGAGTTAGTTGCAAAGAGAGGGTTTTAAAAAGGTAAACTGATAAAACAGAGTGTGGGGCTCATATGATTTAAACGGAAGAACGAAATGCGGAAGGGTATTTCCGAGAATCAAAGTCTGGTCATGTATAGCAAACATCGCTTGACATAATCTCCATATTGCAAGTGCATCTATGCTCATTTGTTTATGTGACTGTACATGTATATTGTACTGTGATTTTTCTCAATATTAATTGAAAGTGTTAATTATGAATTTTAGTGACCACATATTTGCGCGCTTGGCATAACAACAAGATGGAGGTAATCACAGCTGTCTGCCGCAGTTCAATTATGCTTTACCATTGTAACTGTCTGTGTGTATGCAATGTTGTGATGGAGTTATGTAGTAAATGCGTGTTGCATAGTGTTTTCTCTTTGCTTTATTGTGCTGTTAATTGCAGGGTTTTGTGTGAAGGTCTGGCTACAAACTGTGCCACATGAGTGTCTGCAAAACACTTACAAAATGCAAGCTTACGTTTTGAGGAAAATGCCTTTATGAAGACTAACGCATGCCCATAACTAATGTTAGATGAATGAACATATATATAGTAACCTAAGGTGGGAATAACTGAACTTGGAAGCTAAACTGTTTTAAAGGCCATCATATCTCAGGATTATATATGATGTATTAAAAGAGTGGATCTATGCCGTGCTCTTGAACAGGCATGAACAGTATATTGGCCCCCATTGGTCCCATTGATTTTGTCCTTTTTCTGTGGACTGGGGCCTTCAATACAGCTCTTGCTTCTGCAGAAATAGTATAACACTAGGCAGTATGCTAGGCAGATACTGAAAGATGTATCAAATAATAACTCAAAATATGTAAGTGAACTGTCAAAGGTTTCATTACAATGTGCCCAGTACATCATAACTATGAAGTTGGACATGTTATTAGTTCTTAATCATGTCTCTGTATAAATAAATAGATTATAAAAATAATGTATGAGTTTACAACAGAGTGGTTTATATCTCATAAAATGTGTGTTTTAAATGATCAACTTTGTCATTTTGATTTGTTCCTCTCTGCATTGAATTCTATAGACTAATTTCATTCTTGGGTGGACACAGGGCCTGACAATGTGACTCTGGGGGATCTCTGCCAGCAGAGGGAGATTTAATGTGTCCCTTAACAAAAGCCAGGAACTGGTGAAAGGGAACATTAAGGGTTGGCCCTTGGCAGGAACATGTTAACAACCCTT
Organism: Pleurodeles waltl; assembly: GCF_031143425.1. Lineage (NCBI taxonomy): Eukaryota > Metazoa > Chordata > Amphibia > Caudata > Salamandridae > Pleurodeles > Pleurodeles waltl. The sequence continues at coordinate 631,091,711 of NC_090447.1, forward strand.
AAATAACTCTTCTCAGTAAAGTCCTTGATATCTTATCTCCAAGGAACTACAGAAGGGCTTACATATGTCCTTCATAAAGATATAGGGCCTGATAACGACCTTTGCGGATGGGATACTCTGTCACAAACTTGACAGATATCCTGCCAGCTGTTTTACAAGTTAATAGGATATAATGAAACTTGCAATACTGAGGACGGGATATCCTTCACATTTGTGATGGGGTATCCCATCCGCAAAGATCATAATCAGGCCCATAATGTACATATCTGTTCCCTTTGGAGGAAAATACTAGTTTCTGAATAGTTTTAATTTTGGAAGAATACTTTCTTAATCTCCTGCCAAATATTTCAAGGCTAGAAATTTACTTTAAAAAGAGAGTGCTCACAGTAGACATTTTATTAGCACTGCCAAGTTGTCTTTGTCAATGTCTATGCTAAATTGTACTTTAAAAGATCCAGCAGAAATTTTACACTCTGTTCAAGACTTGAAGAGGAGAAATATAAGGATTAACCTTCCCCGAGGGCTTGTAAAAAGGTTTAACACCATATGAATCCATTGAATTCCCTTGTTAGACAGAATATGTCTAAGATCACGCCCAGTGGTGTCATATCAAGTGGTCCAGTAGTGATGCAGGTCCTTTTCTGCATTTCCTGTCCTGCTAGGGCAATATCATTGGACACCTGTCTAGGAGATACATGAAAGAAAATAATTGGAAGTTTTATATCTGTTATAATATTAGCAGTCTAAGTAATTCCTTCCCAATCAAGCTAGGGGAAAGGAAAGTATATTCCTGCTTTTTCTTCAAAGTTTCAATCATTGTTAAACCACTGGCAGCAGCATTCCACTTTAATATTAGTATTCACATATGTTATTTATGACTCTCTCTTCAAAAAATGAAATTGTATACAGATAATAGACTGGGTGTAGCCCCCACTCTTTTTATAGATACTCATTTGAGCGACAGTCTAATAAGGCCAGTTCCCTTAATTAATATTCTTAATTATATAAAGATGAAAAGATGGTTTTCCCCCTAAAATGTTTATATTTATTTTAGTTCCTATTGGTATGTGTGATTTCAGGCCAGCTGTTTCATTAAACATAAATCATACACATAATGTTATTGGAAAATTAGGAAAAATACAACAAACATAAATTCAGTGTACTTATGTATTACAAGAGAAATAAATGCAAACAGGGGTTTTAAAAGGCACTGTTCAGCAAACTCACTAAGACCTTTCAGTGCATAAGAGGTAAATGAGCTTTAGGTTGTCCTCAAATATCTATAGATTTTTAAAATGGCACTTTCACTTACAAAACATTCTCCCACAGCTCATAATCCATTTCCGTTTTCTTGCCAAGTATTCAGGAAGGATGGCTTGTAATCCTCCAGTTATTAACAATCAGCAGACATGCAGTCAATGTACAACAGAGCACAACATTCTGGATGGACCTGAAATGCCCTGAACACTTGAAGCAGTGATGTAGAAATGTTGCTAGTGATTTCCACTGCTACAGTTTTACTAATTTCACTAACAACACTGAGACAAATGCTCCCCAATGTAATGCAATGTCATTGTATATGGGCTCAAGAACACATATAATTGATAAATAGTATACATTTGGACTCTTTTCAGATACCCATTACGACCACAGTTTTAATTAGTACAATAAAATTGTACACATCTCAAGGATGAATATTTTTACAGCCTATAAAAGGATGTGCTGATGTGCCTTGTTGTCTAAAATATGTTTGACTGCCTTTCTGCATGGTTTGTACAAATAGTACCCATATTTGTATGGTCCTTAAAGGATTTTAATTTATATCATTATTTGCACTCATACATTCTATATCACGCATCTCATTTTTAACAAACAACAACAATCTAAATATTAGACAAATTTACTCACACATTTTAAGTACACTGCTCATTTTTGGTATACTATTCAAAAATAGTTCCACGTCTCAAAATATGCCATTTCTTAACAATGTGAGGGTAACAATGATTGCCCTATTCTGAAATTCAGTCACATCAATTTTGTTGACTATATTTTGTCATATTCAGGACATATATAACGTGCCAAGAAAGTTTAAACAATTTCATTCATTCAAATCAGATACAAATCATCAGATTTTAGTCTTGTAATACTTACAGATTAAGCAGATCTTTAAGCAATGTCAAGGAATATTTATTGCAGTTAATGCACTAGGCTTTTGACACAGTTCATTCATCAGAAGATTCACTTCACATTATCTCCCAGTTGTATGAAAATAGTTTCCCAGCACAGTGGAACTCACTGCAAACAACTAAATGAACAGTAGCTAGATATTAGCAATGTTATTGTGCTCCAGCTCCAACTAAATCAACATTTACTAAAATGCTATATCATTGTTGACTTCTAACAGCAGTCCGTCACACATACTACTCCCCGGCAACCTTATAAAATTATTTGCCTTGTGTTGTTTATATCTGGACAGATATGAATACTGATAATTTTCATGCTTTTTGTGTCCTATTGTATTTTCTTTCTGGGCTAAAATTGCTCAATAGATTAAGGAGATTATTGGTTAAAACACTGTATTTTGACTCAATGCAGTTCTGATTAGGATCAGCCAATCACCTTAGAGGACTGCAAATGATTCAGCTATATTTATTGTGTTGTGAAATGACAAAGCATGATTAATTATGGTAGTAAATAAACCCTCCTACTTACTCTAATTAAAATAATACCAACATAAAAAAGAGTATGGATGAGAATTGAAAATCTCTGATCTCTTTTAAGCTAATGATTAGTTAGTGCCTATTCAATTATGCTGTTGAGCTGATCTGGCGGATCTTTCTGAACTTCACTTCAACCCATTGTAATATGTATGGTGCTTTGAGCTTGTCTTTACAGCCTGATACTTGTTTGGAGATGTATTTTTCAACAACTTCGATTCAGTACTCTTGGCCAGAATATTCACTTGCAAATAACCGTATTTTCAGCATTTTTGCATCCTGTCACATTCAGAACATATTGCATCATGTAAGGATTGGTTGTAGTGTGAAAATCTGGTTGAATATCATAGACATTAAATGCAAAAAATCTAAAATTAAACTTCCTTCTTTACTTGGTTACTGCTAATTTATTGTTTTTCTTTTATGGGTAGCCACTGCCAATCTACTATTCAGGTTCACTCATCCTTTTCTTCATTTACTGGTTATGGTGTCCTTGCTCATTCACAAGAAAGTGCCCAGTTAGCCTCATCAAAGTCACAGGATTAAGCTGAAAGTATGAGGTTGAAGCCTAAGCTAATGCTAAGGCCACTGCCCACCCAATAATTTCGTTTTGATGAAGGTATATAAAGACAACATAAAAAAGGATTGTAGGAAATATCACCACAAGAAAACAGGGCCCTAAGGTCTCTAGATTTATCCCAACACCGCCAGCTTGGGACCACCTGTGTACTGAGGTTCTCTAGAGAAAACTTTTAGTATTCTACTACTTTCTTGGGCCATTTCTGATGAGTCTCTTTTGCAGTACTGAATGTTTGCATCCATTCACTGCACTTTCTTTTTAAAAGAATACAGAAGTGCTTGCTACAAAACACTCTTTTATCATGATTTTTGAACATTGAAAGGTTTTTTTGCAGTCCTCCACTACATGTAGTTTTGGGGATATTTGTCTCAATGTAATGACTATTTCCTTTACTTTTTATCAATTTCAGTTTTGGAGATAAAATTGAAATGTACCCGTGTTACTTCATTTTTCTTTTCTTTTTAACAAATTGTATTTTACTTAAACATATCCTTTTAACCAAATGTTTTAGCATTTTTGTTCTTTAAAAAAGACCTCAAACAGAGAAGGGTGGCAAACATTATGCAGAAGGAATTTAATGGCCAGGTTGTGTTTCTTTTAGTTCCCAAACCCACCTTCCCTTAGTAAGAGATTCCTAATATATTCAAATTAGTCATCAGTGATTGGAGTCTACAGTAAAGAAAGTTTCTGTTTCTGCTCTGTCTTGTTTTCTAAGTCCTGTTGTACATGGTGTGGTGTTGTGTAGTTTTTTTTCAAAAGCGAACATTGTATTGTGAATATAAAAGAGACGCTTACCACAGTAGTTTGTTTGTTTGGATGCAACAGAACAAATGCTAGAGACTTTGAAGCTTCAAATAGATTACTGCAACGTGATCTGAAGATCAAAGGGTACCAACATCAATACTTCAGAGGGTAAAGGAACACTGTTTTTTGTTTTCATGTTATTTAAATAGTTTAAAATTAGGTTTTTAAGAGTTAATACAGCAAGATTGTACTTTGTCAATGGATGAGTATTTGAGCAGTTCAAAATAAAGAAACATGAATGGAAAATATACAAACATAACCTGTTTTGTTTTGCACACATTTCTAGTGAAAATTGGCAGTACATACATGTTCATTAGTAATGTCATTTGTTTGTCTACAACATCAATATATAACAACATCTGGTGCCTGGCTTCAATGAAATTATTTACACAAAAGTAATATGTCTGATTCATTATCCAAACCTGCATATATTGGTAAATTTGCACATAGAGGAAAAAGATGGACTCAATCAGATTTTCCATCTTCAACCACATACTCACCAGTTACTGTACATTGTCAGCAAATTATTGTTTATAGATATAAATAATAGAGATGAGGTCAGATTAAAGTGGTATCAAAAGGGATAACAACATAGTTAACGTTTCAGACTCTATTCATAATAACCCCATCCACTACAGGGGTGCTAGATTTTGTCTTTTTGGGGCCCATAACTATTGTAAACAACTAAGCAGAATTAACCTTATGATCTAGATTCTCCATAAAGGCAGTGAACAATTCCAACAATCTCTATAGGTCATTTGCTGTTTGAGAAATAAGTACTGCATTCTCTGCGTAAAGAAGACACAGAATCTGACGCCCCCGCCTTCGGGAGATCTATTCTATTGATAGTCAGATATGAGTCCAGCTCATTGATGTATATAAAAAAAAGAAATGGGGTCAAAATACACCCTTGTCTGACCTGCCTAGATGTCATAATTGGATCAGTGCACTCCACATTCTTGCCATACCGGATTCTAATACCGCTATTAGAATTCATTCTCCTCAATATGTCTATTAAGGCTACCTCCACCCCTAAATAGGCTGTCATTGTTCACAACTTTGCTTGGTTTACCTTGTCAAACATACAGGAGAGGTCTATAAGCCCTAAATGCATAGCACCTTCCCTGGCAATGACATACTTCCCCACCAGGAGCATTCAATTCAAACATTGTTCCACTGTACCTATTCCTGGCCTGAAGCCAAATTCCACTGGGGTAAGGATGTTTTGATTTTCTGCCCATGCCTCTAAGCGTGTTAACAAAACTCACCTCAAAATTTATGATGTGGTCCCAATAGGGAAATTGGTCAATAACAGACTGGATCAGCTTTATTACCCTTTTAAAAAATGGGAACTACCACTGACTGACTACTAGCAAGAGGGGGCAAAGGCCCACTCACAGTGGCTCAAAGAACATTAGTAACCAAGGGGCCCCATAATTCTATGTTGGTCTTAAAGAGATCCATAGGGAGCCCACATGGACCAGCAGCTTTATGGGAAGAAGATTTTTGAATGGCCAACATTACCTCCTTGCCAGGCACAAACCTTCCCTTTTTGTACATGTAAGTGAGGTCCTAGGTAGCGCCATGAGCAGGGTGCAGTGTCTGTTAAAGGTACGACATGTACTGATGTGTTTTACATGTCCTGGCAGTGGAATACTGCCAAATTAGCTTTAAATATCTTTTAAGTGTAGTTTCCCATTGGGAGCAGATAGAGATGCGAGAGTTTGGGGTCTCTGAACTCACAATTTAAAAATACATTTTTTGGTAAAGTTGTTTTTTAAATTGACAGATTGAAAATGCCACTTTTAGAAAGTGCACATTTTCGTGCTTAACCATTCTGTGTCTCTGCCTGCTTGTGTATTCCACATCTGTGTCAGACTGACATTTGGGCTGTTGTGAATTCCCTCTAGACAGTGACACAAAGGGAACTGGGGTGTAGCCTGCATATCCTGATAAGTTTCCTGGGCTAGAGTGGGGAGGGAGGAGCTGACACTTACACCTGAAAGGGCTGTGTCTGTCCTCACACAATGGAGTCTCCAACCCCCTGGTGTATGTCTGAGGCCAGGCCTGGGCAAGGCTGGATCTTGTGGCCAACAGAGACTTTCCTTTAAAGTTTGCCTACTTCAAAGGCAGAAATGAGTATAAGTAGGGGACCCAAAACCCCAAACTTTTAGAGCACTTCTGAATCAAGAAGAACCTCTGCCAAGGAGAAGAGCTGAAGAGCTGGGGGAGGAATACTGCTCCTTTGCTATGTGTGCTTTGCTGGGTTGGCCTGCAGGTGCTGCTTCTGCCTTAGAGGGGGGCAAAGACTGAACTTTGCTGTGTATCCTGCTTCTGAAGTTTCCCCAAGGGCTTAGACTGAGCTTGCCCCCTATTCGTGAGTCTCAGGGCCATCAAAGACTTCCACTGCCAGCACTTGGACTCTCTTGCTGAGGCTCCTACCCTGCAAAGTGGTGCCTAATCCAGGCCCTGGGCCCTTGAAAGGAGAAGCTGGTGCCTCGAAAAACTAAGTGCATTGATTTCAGTCGATGCCACGACTTACACCATTGCTGGATCCCGCAACACAACCTACAACTGAAGCCATGGCCCCGTTGGAGTGCGACAGCCTGACCCCGCAGACCTGACACCACCGCAGCTTCGCTGAAATCCATAAATCTATGAGTTCAGAAGTAATGTGTCACTACACCACGTCATGAGCACCGGATATCGACCCCGTGGGAAGTGCAAGAATCTGATGATTCGCACAGATGCCGCCTCACCTACACAGCTCTGCAGCAAGGAACCAATGCCTCACACCGATGCCTCTGCTCCTCTGCTCACTAGTCCCGGAACCGACCCCGCATCGGATCCAGCAGCGCCTCAATCCCCGACTTCATGCAATGGCTTGTTCCCTCATTTTCACACGGTACTGTACCTGGGGTCCGTGCAACTCTGTGACCCATGACATTGGCATTGGATTGTTGGGAACAACTCCATCACAATGCCATTATATCACCAAATTGAAGGATTTGTGTTTCTAAGCACTACATTGATGTTTACTCTTTAAATTTCTGCATATAGCAGTACTGGAGTTGGATGTTTAATACATTTGGGTTTGTCTTTCCCCACCCTCCGCAGTGTGTCCTCTAGCCCATTTATATACAGCAGGAAAAGTAAAGGGGCCTGCACACATCCCTGTCACACACCCATTGTAGACCTGATTTCTGGTGAAAGTTCCCCATTTATCCAATACCTGATTTTCACTATAGTATCCAAATGCAGCCTATACAGAAGGTTTATTAATGGCTTATCAAACCCTAATTCTTCCATGATGGACCACAAAACGAGGGAGTTTACATTATCAAATGCACTGGAAAGGCCCATAAATGCCAAGTGAACAGACACCCTTGTAGCATTGATATACTTAAGCTGTAGATTTAAACATTGATCAATATGGGTTCTGCAACTCTTTTGCAGAACCCATATTGTGCCATTGAGAATAACTGCTTCTCTTCTATCCAGACCTCCAATTTAGCTGCAATAACCCTACCTAAAATCCAATATGAACTGTTCAGAAGAGAAATTGGTTGATAGCAGCTAGGCCGATTTTTGTCCCCTTTTTAAAAAATTGGTACCACCACTGCCACTCTCCATGATGGAATTAACTGGCTAGTAACAGCGGGTCTGAAAACATTAGTTGAAATATGCGCCCACAACATAACATTTGATTTAAAAAGGTCCATAAGAACCCTATCTGGACCTTGGGCTTTCACGTTTTGGCTTTGATTAATTGCCCTACTACATCTTTTACCTGGATTGACTGACTTAATACATTGAGTTCTAGACAGTGGTTCAGATATTACTGTGGCTAAACTGTCCCCTTCGCGACTAAAAACAGTAGTAAAATGTGCTACCCAGGAATGTACGTTAATGTTACTACCAATACTGGGTTTATTATATCCTGAGAAGAAGGTTTTGTTCACAGTCTTCCAAAAAGTTTTGTTATCCTTAGTTATACTTGCCCTCTATAAATCCTCCCAGGCTTCCCTTCTAATCTCTGCTTTCCTATGATCTAGGGCCTTCTTATAAACATTCCTGCAGAGCTTAATTTCTTCTTGATTACGGGGTTTTCCTACAAGAGCCAGTGTGAGCTGTTTATGTGCTAGAGTACATGTTTGATTGATGCAGCCCTTTGGGGGATCATTTCTCCTAAGTTTCTTACTTAACATCTTATCAGAAATCAAAGCACATATATCTCCAAAGCCTGAATGATTCTCATAGATGATTCTTCATTAGAGGTTACTACTGAGAACACACTCTTATTCTCATTGATTATAGCATTATAGCATGCACAAATTTATCCTTGTCAATCATTGCCCATTTGCGTCTTATGCCCCCATTGATTGAATACTCAACCATGAGGCCCATTTCATTTTGCCCCTCCTCATTCAGGTTTAAGGTAAAGGAATCATCCAGTAGATTATGGCCGCTGCTACATCTGGTCACTACATTATAATCTTGCGACGGGGGTACAGATCATTAGAGAAAATGATATGTTACTACTTTTTCCATTGATATTAAATGTGAAAAGGAGGGCTGTTGGTGAGCATCTATAGTCTATAGCAAAGATCAAGTTTAGGGTGAATAGAACTCTATTGATCACATCCCCATTGAGTACAGGCTTCAAGTGAGTGAATTCCTCCCCTTCCTGGGTACTTAAGCCACAGGTATTTATAGTACTGTCCTCACATAAATGCAAATTAAAATCCACAACCCATAAAAAGAGAAGTTCCTTCCTATGGCCAAGGTGGGTGCTAGCAATTACCTCTTTGAGGTCATATATGGCCTTTTTTGAATTATCATCAAAAACATTTCAATAGAAGCTCATCAACATAATATCAAACAAATCTGGCAAGATCATCATAAATGACTGGTAAAAGTGGGTAGAATACATTTTTATAGTTTTAAGTTTGAGCAGTTAATAGCCAGAAAGGTAGATAAACCACCTTTAGGTCTCCCTGATCTAGATCAAATTGCTAGGGTATTTACACAGTAGAATCCATTCAGGAAAACCTCATCTATAGACCAAGTTTCTTGCAAGCAAATTATGTCATGCTCGTTTATAAACCAAACCCAGTCACGATTCCCCAGCTTTCCCCGAATTACTACCACATTCCAACTCACAGTTTTAGTAGGTACATTCCTAGTATGGCAATCCACTTGTTGATCCTCTGACCCACTAGTTAGAAGGGATGAAACTCTTGTTATCCCTTGAGAACCCACAGCTTGAATATTGTCTGATCTTATGTTCCCCAGTAGAATACATGTACATAAACTAGGAGAAGCATGGACCACATCACCCAAACAGGACTCTTGGGGGCTTGTCCCCGCAAATGCTTACCCTCAGAAACCAAGGGAAGTCAGTCCTGACCATCCAGTGATGAAAAAATGGTGAAGGAGCTTTTAACAGACACATTAAACAATAACTGCCACAGGGCCCCTACCCTCTAATGGCTTACATGTCTATAGAAGCACCCCAGAGGCAACGCCCTAATACTACTATGTGTCAGTGCCTTGTGCAAAAGGCACCGGAACAGCCTATTTAAGGTTTGTGGGGTTTTAAAGTTGATAATCACACAGTACCCTTCTGAGTTTTTTAGATGAATTCCCAGCCAAGCAATTCTTCTCACTGAAAGGACCTCCTTCACTAGGTCCTGTGAGCATTCAGAGTTTATTTTCAGCCAGTGTAAAACTTTTTTTTTTGAGAGACATGTGATCATCTGTCTTGTGCAGTGGTAACACTGTGACATCCTTTAAAATTATTACATAAGGTGTACACTGTGTTGGTAATTGGGAGTGAACTAAACTAGACCTTCCAAAAAAGCATGCTCTAATGTTATCTGCAGCTGATTCTTTGCTCTTGTTTATAGGACAAACCCTGTTAGGTACTTGAGATGGCTCCCGCGAACAGGATCTGACATGCTGATTGATAGACTCTTGGGTCATAGTAGTCATAAGGGAGTACTGCACAGTCCTTTCCTGCCACCCTTCTTTAAGCTGAGTGGCAAGAGCAATACTATTGGGTGAAACAGTCCTTGTAGATGACCCCAATTGTGCTTCAAAGATAATGAGATGCGAGTATAGAGGGGAGAGCTCAGCTTTCAACAGCTCCCTAAACTTCTCAAGATAACCTCAATATAATGGTCCAAACTTTGAATGTCTGAAAATAGGGGCCTGCTTCCCCACCTGTAAGGAGAATATCGGGATGTTGCTCTTGCACCCCCTGGCCATCACAGGTGAATTGTCTTCAGCAAGTTTAGAAATGCTACCAACTCGCTTATTGCACTTTTGCCTCATATTTTTTCCTGGCTATTGATGTATTTATGTTATCAGTGTCCCCCCCAAAACTACTGGCAATGGTGCAGACTTGACAACCTCCACTGTGTCAATAGAGGTTGAAGCGGGGGAAAAAGAGGAGAGAGGTGTTAGTGCTACAGACTCTTGTTGCCTGGCCAGTGGCATTCTACCAGGTGAGGGAGTGCCCGAATTTAGCAAGAGCCTTCGCTCAGTTAGCTCAGTTTCTGTATTAATAACCCACATGGCTCTCTCCAACATATGATCTATGGAAGGATGCTCAAGGAAAACTTATTAATTTACAAACTCCAGATAGCAACTTAAGGAAAAATTAACCGTACCTTTAGTCCACAAAGCCAAGAGGGATGGCTTATCCCAGTCTCTTCCTTGATGTGACGGGCTAAGATGGGCCTGTTTTGGCCTGGTCTTCTCCCGGGCACACTCCTGGGAGCGTCCTGCGGGAAGTATGCGTGCCTAATAAGCACTAGCAGGGCAGGCAGAGAAGACAGGAAGCACCTCCAGGTGCAAGGATAGCTGGTAGCAGTAGTTCAAGGCTCCCCGTCAGTCCCACACAGTTTCAAAGATATGTCCATTGCTGCAGGAAGTATACATGCCTAATAAGTGCTAGCAGGATGGGCAGAAATGACAGGAAGAGCCTCCAGGCACACAGAAAGCTAGTAGCAGCTAGTAGCAGTAGTTCAAGGCTCCCTAATAGTCCCACACAGCTTCAAGGTGAACAATTAATCAATAATTATTCAATAATTATTTAATTGATTTACATATATAAATATGTAAGATAATATAGAAAGGAATACTTATTATTTGTTTTATTTTAGGTGTGGGCTGCTAGGTTTGTTTAGTTATAGTGTGGGGAGCTAATTAATAATTGAATAACAGTTAATTAATAATTGTGAATAGTAATTATGTAAATCATTAATTGTTTTTAGTTTTTTAAACACATTTTATGCATTTATATTTCAACATACATCTTCATATATATATATATATATATATATATATATATATATATATATATACATATTTCATGTGAAATCTTTTTTATTAAGAGTTTAATTTTTAATCTACAATCATGGACTTACTCATATTTGTAATGTGTTTGAAGTGAAGTACTTTCCCTACTTTTGCTTAGTTTGCAGAATGGTGTAATTAATCCCTCAGAAATCCAACACCTTCCCTACTGTTTTGCTGTTTGGAGTGGGAACAGTAAATTTCACCCTTCTGAAATCCAACTCTTTTTTGACTGTTGCACAGACTGAAGTGGGAATAGTAAATTGTATCCCTTCGAAATCCAAAATGTTCACTTCTGTAGCACTGGTTGTAGTGCAAATAATAAATTTGACCCATCCAAAGTCCAGCACTTTCCCTGCTGTTGTGGTCTTTGGAGTGGAAATGATAAATTTCACCCTTCCCAAATACAGTGATTTCCCAACTGTTGCACAGACTGAAGGCTGAAGTGGGAATAATTCATTTTACGCTTCAAAGTCCAAAATGTTCTCTACTGTTGCATTCTTTGAAGTTGAAGTAATAAATTTAAACCATCTGAAGCCCAATGCTTTCCCTACTGTTGCCCAGACTGTAAAGGGAATAGTACATTTTACCCCTCCTATGTCCAACATTTCCCTAATGTTAAGCTGTTTGGAGTGGAAATAGTAAATCTAACTCCTCTAAAGCCTGATACTTTCCCTACTGTAGCACATACTGGAGTGTGAATAGTTAATATAACCCCACAGAAGTCCAGCACTATACCTTCTGTTGCGCCTGTTTGGAGAGGGAATAGTAATTTTAACTCCTATGAAATACGGGGCTTTCCCTTTGTTGCACTGTTTGGAGTGGGAATGGTAAAGTTAACCCCTGTGAAGTCCAATACTTTCCCTCCTGTTGTTTAGACTGGAGTGGGAATAGTACATTTTACCCCTCTGAAGTCCAACACTTTCTCCACGGTTGCTTCGACTAGTGTAGGAGTAGTAAATGTAACCCTTCCAAAGCATAATGTTTTACCTACTGGTGTGTTGATTGGAGCAGCAATAGTAAAATCTTACTCCTCCGAAGTCCAACACTTTCCCTACTATTGCGGTGACTGGAGTAGGAATAGTGAATCTAATCCCTATGAAGTCCAACAATTTCCCTACTGTTGCATAAACTAGAGTGGGAATGGTACATTTAGTATTGCTAGACTCCAATAGTTTTCATAATATTAGCTGCATGGATTTTACAGCACTGTTTTTATATTACTTCTTTTTTTTTAATGTATTTTAATATGTATTTTTGGTAAATGTGTTTTTTGGCAATTTACATTTTAATATTTTAGTTATTGCCTACATCATTAATATATTTTTTATTTATGTTTTATGCTTTTTTATGGTTGTATATCTATATATTGTGTAACATAACTAATAAAAATATGTATTTTACATGATATTAGTATTATTAGTTTATTTTCTCTTACTATGAATAAATATATATAAATATATATGTATTCATATTGATGAATGTAAAATATTAAACACATAATATAATGTAAAATAAACATTTTTTAATTATGTTACACTTTATACATGTATATATGTGTACACACTGCACGCAAACACACATATAGTTGTTAGTGTGTTTATATAAGCATACATTCATATAGTATTAAATTTTTGTGACAATTATTTCATTTACAATATTTTAAATTCATATATTAAAATATTTACCATTTACTACTTTAACCTTTATTTGTATTAAACATTCAATATTTTTCTATAATTTTGGACAACATTTGTGAAAAATATATTTTTCCAATATTTTGGTACTTACCATTATAAGTATAGGAACATGATACTGTGGTAAACGATATTTTTGACACAATATTGTTTTCAACGATATTTTGTACCATAAAATTGTGTCAGTGAGCCCTCCTTAGATCTCCTTTTACCCTGTACGATATTAAAGACTACCACTGTCCCCTAACTCCTTGGGCTCTTTTGAAATATATTGAAAGATAGTTAGAATTTAGTCACACTCCACACGTCCCTCAGAGTTTTCATATCTTTTTTGCTCCAATTTATTTATGAAGTGTCTTCATTGTGTGTCATTTTCTTCCCATAGCACCCATTAATGGTAGATCACATGTAAGTAAAATGCTTGGCTTCTTGCTACTGTTCCAAACGTCCTCATGGGTCACCCGTCTGTGAGAACTCTGCTAATACTCTGGAAGAAAGGGAGTTGTGACAACATGTGGCAGAGGTACCTGTTACACAAAGCGGCTAACGAGAAGGGCATTAGCGCCTGTGATCTTTATCAAGCCAAAATGAGGTAGGGCATGTCATGGAGGGCAGCTGCAGGACTGTTTCCACACTTTACTGCTTCTACCAGGTCTGAAAAGACCCAAAGAAGGAGTAGAAAAGATCTGGAGGCCTTAAATGCAGTACGCATACTGCCACAACTTGACTTGGGTCTATTGAAGACAGCATAGAGGACAGACCACAGGAGTAGTTCACAATGGAGCACCAACCATTCCAGGGCTTCTCTTGGGTCTGAATACACCTGACGGTGGTTTGGAAAGATCAGTGCCCCCTATATTCTAGTAGAAGACCGTAAAGTCCATTTCCGTTATGTCACAGCAACTGTTACCTTTGGTGGGGCAGTTCTGCTACAGTGCATAAATTTACATTGAATGATCAGTTTGTTCAATGGCCTTCATTTAAAACATACAAAAGGCATGCACAAATGGGAGAGAAGGATAATTGAATGTTTCTGAACTCATCATCTATCTTTGTACAATCTCTCTCTCTATATCTATATATATACATATATATATATATATATATATATATATATATATAATAGCAAATGAATGCATAAACGCCCTTAAATTAAATTTAGTTTTAAGGGTAACTAATCCTACATTGAGAGAATTCAAACATATGTGTCTTACTTGAGGTCATTCAAAAAAACAGCTGTTCCCATAACAGTCAATATTAACAACCAATTTTGGAACATGATATCATAGAGAAAAATGTGTATAGTCTTACATCTCTAACAATGTTTGGGCCCCATTACACGTGGCCTGAGAAATACGATGTGGTTACTGCACCCAAGAGATATTGCCCCACAAATGTGGGGCATTCTGAAGCTCAGAATGCTTAATAACATGCACAATTCTTTATCTTTTTCTACATGATTGTCCTGATTACTGGAACCTTTTCCTGGCATATATTCCACCAGTGTTTAGCAGGTAGAGTGTATGGCTGGAAACAGATATAATTCAAACAGTGTCAGTGAAGTTGTAAATATAATGAGGTAATAAGAATATTCTTTTATAAAGTCTCTGTTGCATGTTTTCGTAATCTATTTCAATGGAAAGTATTGTCACATACTTGGCCATGGGAGCCTTAATTATTATACCAAAAAAATAAGTCTGTTTTCAGGGATGTTTGAATCACTGTTTTAGATATATGATCTGCAAACCAGAGCGGAGTGAGCAAAGAGTGTAGAATCCTGCAGTCCATTATGGCTGACTGGGACATCAAGATCACACCTCTCCATTAGGTGGTTTATTTAGCATCAATAATCTTAACAAAATAGATTATAAAAATATCCTGCGCTTTGCAATTTGGGTTGAAATTGATTGCAGTCCTTCTTTCGTATGAAATGAACGACAAACCATAACCTAATTCACAAGATCAAGATGAAACGTTAGTGGCAAGTCGAAGTACATCTATGAGATCTGATAACGTGTCCCGACCTAGCTAATTTTACTTATACTTATACGGGGACTCGTTTTAGGCCAATGATCCTTTTGACCCTAATTGGGGACTCCTTAGGACGAAATAGCTATTTGTCATTTCAATCAATAGATTAATCACTTCATCAATATTCACAGGAACTAATCAATTCTACTTATCAATACCCTCCAATAAGGATGAAACACCATGACCTTCCAACCAATAAATGATCACACACAAATCTAGTAAAGGTTAAGATATTTATTCCCTATTAGTTACAACTCTAGGGTCATGTTTATTAGTCTCAATATCAATAAGCACATCAAAAGCATTATAATATGGCAACTTGAATAAGACTTAATCAAAGCAAAAATCAGGAACATCAGAACAAAGCACGATGTCAACATGAATCAACTTTAGCAGAGTATCATTAACGCAGTATTCAACAAAGCAAAGATTCAGTCATTTGTCTATTTGCACCCAGTATTAGTGAATTCCTTAACTAACCTCTAATTTGCATCAGCATGTTGGGCTTCATGCAAAACAATTTAGCAACACCAATTTAGAAAACATCTAACTATGGTCTTTGTCAAAAGAGCAGTTGGTACCTAGAAAGAAAAGGCAAACAGACAATTACAATTTCATTATCATATAGTTACCCTCCGTAATGGGTCAGCATACAGAGTCAGTCTTCGTCCTCAGGACATCAGTCAATTCGCCATCACCCAAGATAAGCAGCAAAGTCTCAGCAAGATAGGGTAAGAAGGGATGCTTCCCTCATAAGGAGGAGAAGTGTGTTATAAGAGAGGATGAGGAAGGATTAGGGTATCAGAAAAACAAAGTCTTAAGGCAGGGTACCATAGCAAGAGTGTCCCTCAGTAAAAGGCGCGTAATAGCTAGGTAATGGCATCAAAGTAGCGAGGAAGAATGCCCATTTCTCCTGGTGTCACGTTGTTATAATAATCTTGTCTAACAGGTTCCTAATTTCCGATTGGACAATATTTGGTGCATCGTTATCTCTGTCCAATGATCCGTTGCTCACCTAAAACAGTTCTCATGCAGTTTATTGGTTCCTGTGATTGACGTCTTCAGCGTGTAGAATGTCAGGTAAGAAAAGTTACACTCGTCGCTCCAGTCAGTAGTTCCTTTGTCTTTACCAGTTTAGACGACCTTGTACCTGTTGCGAATTACACTGTGGCATTCAGCAAGAATGTCTCGTTGAGCAAGTGGGGTGTCATGAGAAAGAATTTACTACGGTTACACACACATCTCTCTAGCTTCTGGAAAAGTACAGTTTCACGTCCTTTAGGAAGACAGCACATTGCACGTTAGAAAAACACATTTAATATGAGACCAGGCCGCTAGGCCCAGACCCTTGCTAACTAAGGCCTAGTGATTAATTCAGCAAACCCTTAATACAAAATGTATGGTGCTGATACAGAAGCATACATGAGTACATTATTAATTAATTATTATTCAGTTTCATTAATCATCGTATACATTGGTGGCCACTCCCCGTGGGCACATTTCAAACGTGTGCATTAATACTGTTCTACCACGTTTTACATTCAGCATCATTTATACATTATTTTGCAAGCTTTCCATGTTAATATTGATTATAAAGGTCACACTCCAACAATCCCTCCTCTGATGACTCTTGTCATCACACAAATCCTTTCTTCACAATTAATTCATCTTCTGAGTTCCTTCATCTTAATTTTTTCCCTTGGTTTTGCCTTTTCATATTTTGCTCTGAACATTTTCTCCCTTTTCTTTTCTTCCCTCCTTGCATTATGTTTTGCCAATTCTGCTTTAATTCTTTTACTAATTTTGCATGATACCCATAATCCAAATAAACAACTGAAACAATCAATACTCCCTGAATTATTTTTGCCAACATCCCATGCCAAATATTACTAAACCAGCTTCCCACTTTCGCAAGTCCCTTTTCAACTTTTTCCCAAACACCTGGTTCTTTTAATTCCTTCAAATCAGTACTATCTCTTGAAAGCATACTTCTAATCCCATTACTGTTGTCAGGTATGTAGGCGCAGCAGTGACGCTCATTAAGCATTTTACAGACTCTGCCATTTTTCACTAAAAGATGTCTAAAGCAAGTCTGTTTTGAAGAGTCAGAGCCCTCTCCGCAGCAAGTACAGTATCCATCAGGAGTATAGCTCCTGTGAAATTTGTCAGCATGTTATCCACAATAGTAGACAACTTTCGAATCTTTATGGAGTTCAAGATAACTCCCACTGAAGGAATTATTGCTCCAAATCTGTCTCCTACTACACCAGCAGCAGTCTATCTCTTTTTTCTAGTACGAAGTAATTCAGACACCCTCGGAAACTTCTTCAAGTCTTCTAGCTGATATATCTTTGGGAAGACTATCCCCAAAAAAACATGTCCCATACCATCCCTTTGGAAGAACCGGGTTAGTAACAAACTACAGCTTATCCTATAGGTTAAGGGTAGACTATGATAGGTAACTCCCTCTTGCACTGAAACAGGAATCTGCGTACACACATAACAAGCTTTCGCATCCATGGTATCAACATATTCACTCCGCAAGCGATGAAAAACATTAGTAGACAGTTCTCCCTTTGTGTTAGTGCCTTCATGCAAATACTTTGTATCTTACACAAACCTCTTCCAAGGTGTTAGTGTAGCTGTCTCAGGGATTGTAGCATTGTTAGTTTCGTTTTCATCCACCAATCACATTTCCACAAACAAAGCTATAATGAATGTCACACATACAACGCCCAAAGCAACACCCAAATATTTACATCGCCTACTTCCCCCATTATCATCTCCCTTGCTAGGCGTGATCTGTAAAGAATCAGAAAGCAGAATGGTATAACTGTAAATAACCAACTGAGGATGGTTTTAAACTTTTTTCTTTTCTTATCGGCAAAGCTAAGCAAAGCCTCTCTTTGGCAAGTATTTACAGAATTTTCATTCACTCCCAGGATCCTTGGCAATTCAAGTTAGCAGCTTGTCCCAATCGGTTTTCAAAGAAGGTCAATTAAGGTTAACAGTGTCACATCCGGTAATTTATCAGTCTCTTTTCTCAGCTTCCTTTAGCTCAATTTCAACTTGACACAATCTCTTTTCTTTGTGGCCAAACTCAGGTACCATAGTATTGACCTGGGACTTCTTGATCAAAACAGAATGCTAAAAACTCTTGTTGCCACTCAGGTGATGTTGCATACGTCAATTCAGGACCTGCGTACCTTCTATTTGCTACTCTCTTTCTTTTCAATTTGCCGTCACCTTGCAACTCTCCTTCGCTCAAGTCATCCTTCCTTGTTGTATCAACCTCTTCTTTAATTGTCTCATCAACACCACCTTTCCTTTTGTAACTTGCGATTCTGGCCACTTAGCTCCTTTTAGTGTCTCCTTCGTCTTTGATCTTCCTGGTGGCAGCTCATTGCCCTCCTCTTGTTCTATGGTGTTTTCTCTTGCTGGACCTGCAATTGACTCAGGAGGAGTCCGGACACTCTGATTCTCTTCTGCCTCCACTCCCTCGCCTTCTGGGTCTGTCAGGAGCTCTACTTCAAACCCATATCCGTCTGCTTCTGGGAGAACCTCTCTTTGGGTCGGTCCTCCTGGCGCCTCAGTTGAGATAGGCTCACCGTCACCCCTTTGGGTCTCGTCTCTTACTGAAGTGACCAAGCCGTCCTCAACGGGCTCTCCTTCTGTCTCAGTTCCCCTTTGATTACACTCCGGCCCTGAGACTTCCTTTTCTGCTGTTGTTATTTTCGACAATTCAAGTTCCTCGTCAGTTGGACACATCACCTTCTTTGTGTGACTGGCATGGATCCAGTTTGGAATTCCCGCACACTTCACAGCAGTAGTAGTCGTTAGTATTACTTGATATGTCCCTTTCCAACGTGCCTCCAAACACGACTTCCTCACGTGTTTCTTGATGACAACCCAGTCACCAGCTTTCAGGTTGTGACCTGGATCACTTATAGGTGGCAATGTGGTTGCTTCCCCCTGGTGAGAGAAAGAGCGGACTACATCAGCCAGACTCTTGCAGTAGTCCAACACCATATCATCCGTGATATTCACAAGAGCATTTGCAGGCACCGCGGGCAATCTCATAGCTCGGCCTATGAGAATTTTATGAGGAGACAGTCCTGTTTTCTTGTTGGGTGTGTTTCTCATTGACATTAGCACTAAGGGCAACGCTTCAGGCCATTTCAACTTTGTAGCTGCACACATTTTTGCCATTCTCGACTTTAGGGTACCATTCATCTGCTCCACTAATCCTGATGCTTCAGGGCGCTAACTGCAATGCAACTTATGTTCAATGTTCAATGCTGCACACAAGAGCTTAACCACCTCATTGTTGAAGTGACTTCCCCTATCTGATTCTAAAGAGATCGGAAACCCGAAACGCAGAATCAATTCCCTAAGCAGCAGCTTTGCTACTGTGAGACTGTCATTTCTGCGTGTAGGGTAAGCTTCGATCCAGTGACTAAAGATGCACACAATCACCAACACGTATCTCAGACCTCCACACACAGGCATCTCAATAAAATCCAATTGCATTCTGCTTAATTGACCTCCTGCTCTCCCAACGTGGCTTAAATTCACCACTGTCCCTTTCCCCGCATTCATCTGTTGACAGATGATGCACCTGTGACAAATCACTTCTGCGGCTTGTCTGAACTTCGGGTTGAACCAATCAATCTTGAACAACCTGATCCTGGCATCTCTTCCAATATGTGCCTGTCCATGGTAAAACCCTGCAAACTGTGACAAAGGCTGTTCGGCAAAACCATTTTCCCCTCATCTGAAACCCACAAATCATCTGGTCTTTGTACACATTGCATCTTAAGCCAAGAGCGTTTCTCCTCTCTGCTGGCACGACCCTGCAACAATTTTAATTCCTCCAACCTGTCAACCACCCTTAATGCGTAACCTGTGCATGTCTCATTTTCTGTTTCAGGTAACAATTCCCACTGATCCTTGAACGATATAGAGTACAATGCGCAAAACCTTGCGACTTGATCCGCATATCCATTTTCCAGTGAAACAAAATCTTGTGACTTCACATGAGCACTGCATTTTACCACGGCAATTTCAAGAGGTAACTGAATCGCGTGCAACAACTCCTTAATTCTCTCACCGTTTTTCACTGGAGAACCAGAGGAGGTCAGGAAACCCCTCTGTGACCATAATTGGCCAAAATCATGGGAAATCCCAAATCCGTATCTGCTGTCAGTATAGATAGTTACCTTCAGTTTGTCAGCGGCATGGCATGCCCTGGTAAGAGCAACCAATTCAGCCACTTGAGCAGAGTATACTCTTTCAAGCCAAGAGGCTTCTAGGATGCCAGTGATTGTACACACAGCTTATCCGGCTCTCAGTACTCCTACTGAATCTCTTAAACATGAGCCATCAACAAAGATAATGTAATCATTTTCTTCCAATTGGGTATCTCGAATGTCAGGTCTCAGTTTGGTGCACCATTCGGTTACCTCAAGACAATCGTGTTCTACATCATCAGCATCCTCAACTTCTGTAGTTTCATTTGGAAGCAAAGTTGTCGAGTTCAACACAGTACATCTTTTCAGTGACACATTTGATGACCCCTATATAATCGTTTCATATTTCGTCAATCTGGCGTTTGTCATGTGCTGAGTTTTGGTCTGGGTCAATAAAATTTAGTTTGAATGTGGGACATAACTGTTAAAGGATGTCCCATCACTATGCCTTCGCACTGTGTGAGGCTTTGACCAACTGCTGCAACGGCACGCAGACAACCCAGTAAGGCTGCTGCGGCTGGGTCCAAAGTAGCTGAAAAATTTGCTACTGGTCAGTTTGCACCACCATGGACCTGTGTCAGTACAGACAAGGAGCAAGCATCACGTTCATGACAAAACAAGACAAAAGGCTTTGTGTAATCAGGCATACCTAAAGCGGGAGCCCTGCACATACACTCCCTCAACTCAATGAACACCTTCATCTCTTTCTCGGACAAAGCTACAGCATCTGGGCCATCCTTAACTTCATTAACCCTCAGTCTCACCAGCGGCTTGGAGATAATTGAGAAATTAGGGATCCACTGACGACAGTAGCCCACCATCCCCAAAAACATCCTAATGTCTCTCCGTGTCGTTGGGGGACTCATCTGTAACATGGCGGTCAGTCTTTTCTTAGATATTTTCCTCGACCCCTTCTCAATTAGATGACCTAGGTATTTTACCTCTTTCTGGCAGTATTGCAACTTCTTTGGGGAGACCTTATGCCCATTCTTTCCCAAGTGGTTCAGTAAGGCAATAGTATCGTACTTGCAATCATCTCTCGTTTTAGATGCAATCAACAAGTCAACAATGTACTGCACTAGTGTCGATTGAAAAGGCAATTCCATTGACTCCAAGTCTTTCTTGAGGATCTGATTGAAGATGGAAGGTGATTCCGAAAACCCTTGAGGGATTCAACACCAACTGTAAACCTTGTCCAAGAATTTAAAACTGAAGAGAACTTGGCTGTCCTCGTGAAGAGGCACAGAAAAGAATGCTTGGGACAAATCCACAACTGTGAACCACTCTACATCACATGGGACCTGAAACATAATCACAGCTGGATTTGGCACCACTGGGCAACACTTCACCACTATGTCATTGATCTTTCTCAAGTCTTGAACTATTCTAACTTTCCAACAAGGCTTCCTCAGTCCCATTATAGGTGAATTACATGGGCTGCTCATCACTTCCTTCAGGACACCTTGCTTCACAAAGTCTGCAGTTATCTGCGTTACCTGTATGAGGACATCCTACGCCATGTGGTACTGCGGTACCTGGGGGAACACGGCATTTGGCTTCACATCGACTTTGACTGGTTCTACTCCTTTTATCAGTCCCACTTCCTTACTTGTCAAGTCCCACACTTTCTCTGTGACGGTCCCCTGCAGGTCTGCGGGCAAATCAGTCACTGTGAACATTGGGAAGAAGCTTATCAGGGGGTACTCCTCATCTGTTGTCTCCATCTCAGGCTCTGAGATCTGACCATCATCCCCTTCATCGTCACTGTTTGTCTGCAACTCTATCCCTTCATTGGAACAAGTGATAGAACACCTTGTCGTGCACAGTAAGTCTCTTCCCAGTAGGGACATTGGACTTGAGTCGCAAACCACAAATCTGTGCAGTCCCTGGAAGGTACCAATCTCAACCTGAACCGGATCTGTAATCGGGTTAGTCAGGAGCTGGTTTGCCACTCCTACTACCTTTATTGTACATCCTGAAAGGGGCAATTTCAGAACCTCTGCACTTCTGACGGTAGAGCGCGTAGCTCCTGTGTCGACCAAAAATGAGACCTTGTGACCCATCACTTTCCCTTGCACATAGGGCCCTCTCTGGTCTACTTCTAGGGACGCTGCAAGTCTCCACTCCTCATTATCTGAACTCTCATCCGACCAGTCATCGTTTATTCCATTCTCAACACGCAATGGGAACTGTTGTACTGTGTTACTTTGACTCATTCCTTGACCTGTGACCTGTTGAGGAAGCATCGCCTGTTGCTGTCCCATTGGTGCTAAGGGCAACTGCATTTGCTGTCTAGGAACCATGGGAATCTGCTGTTGCATCTGCTGCATCTGTACTGGTTGTACACGTGATATCTGCACTTGTTGCATGGGTTGAGGACCCTGCATCTGAACCATGTTATTCTGAAAGTTCGGATTTGGACCCCTCATTCTTGGTCCTTTAACCCCTTAGCTGCTGGGCCGTTCCCCCCCCCCCAGTGCTGAGCCCTTTTTTGGCTATTTGGGGTAGTTCGCGGTTAGGCCTTCATAACTTTTTGTGCACATAAGCTATCCATGCCAAATTTGCGTCCTTTTTTTCCAACATGCTAGGGATTCTAATGGTACCCAGAGTTTGTGGTTTCCCCTGAAGGAGACCAAGAAATTAGCCAAAATACAGTGAACATTTTGTTTTTTCCAAAAAAATGGGAAGAAAGGGCTGCCGAAGAAGGCTTGTGTTTTTTCCCTGAAAATGCCATTGTTAGACCTGACAGCCTTAGGGTAGTCACCCCTAACTTTTTGCCTGCCTCCCTCCACTTTTTGGACACTGTTTTTGCTGGTTTATAGACTCTGCGCACTTTACCTCTGCTAACCAGGGCTAAAGTGCATATGCTCTCTCCCCTAAAACATGGTAACCTGGAATCATACCTGATTGGACTATTAATTTACTTATAAGTCCCTAGTAAGATGCACTCTATGTGCATAGGGCTGGTAAATTAAATGCTACTAGTGGGCCAGCAGCACTGGTTGTGCCACCCACTGAAGTAGCCCCTTCTCCTTGTCTCAGGCCTGCCATTGCAAGGCCTGTGTGTGCAGTTTCACTGCCACATCGACTTGGCATTTAAAAGTTCTTGCCAAGCCTAGAACTCCCCTTTTTCTACATATAAGTCACCCTTAATGTGTGCCCTAGGTAACCCCTAGGGCAGGGCGCTGTGTAGGTAAAAGGCAGGACATGTACCTGTGTAGTTATATGTCCTGGTAGTGTAAAACTCCTAAATTCGTTTTCACACTACTGTGAGGCCTGCTCCCTTCATAGGCTAACATTGGGGCTGCCCTCATACACTGTTGAAGTGGCAGCTGCTGATCTGAAAGGAGCAGGAAGGTCATATTTAGTATGGCCAGAATGGTAATACAAAGTCCTACTGACTGGTGAAGTCGGATTTAATATTACTATTCTAGAAATGCCACTTTTAGAAAGTGAGCATTTCTTTGCACTTAAATCCTTCTGTGCCTTACAATCCACGTCTGGCTGGGCTTGGTTGACAGCTCCTTGTGCATTCACTCAGACACACCCCAAACACAGGGTACTCAGCCTCACTTGCATACATCTGCATTTTGAATGGGTCTTCCTGGGCTGGGAGGGTGGAGGGCCTGCTCTCACACAAAGGACTGCCACACCCCCTACTGGGACCCTGGCAGACAGGATTGAACTGAAAGGGGACCTGGTGCACTTCTTAGCCACTCCTTGAAGTCTCCCCCACTTCAAAGGCACATTTGGGTATAAAACAGGGCCTCTGCCCTACCTCAGCAGACACTTGCTGGAGAAGAAACCTGAACCAGAAACTACATCCTGCCAAGAAGAACTGCCTGACTGCTCAAAGGACTCACCTGTCTGCTTTCTACAAAGGACTGCTGCCTTGCTGTTGCCCTGCTGCCTTGCTGAACTCTTGTCTGGCTGTGAAAGTGTTCTCCAAGGGCTTGGATAGAGCTTTCCTCCTGTTCCTTGAAGTCTCAGGACCAAAAAGACTTCCCTCTTTTACTTGGACACTCCGTGCGCCGAAAATTTCGACGCACAGCTTGTTTCGCGGCGAGAAAAACGCCGCACTCCGACGCTGATCGACGCAACGCTCTTGGGACGATCGAAGATCCGACGCACGGCCTCGCAAGGACAACGCCGCCCGACCTCTAGAGGAGAAATCGACGCGACGCCTGCCGTGAGATCGTAATTTCAACGTGCAGCCCCGCAGATCGAAGTCTAGAGGAGAAATCGACGCGACGCCTGCCGTGAGATCGTAATTTTGACGCACAGCCCCGCAGACCGACGCGCAGCCGGAGAACAAGCAGGAAAATCCACACACAGACCCGGGACATCTGGTAATCCCCGCGATCCACAGAAAGAGACTGTCCGCGCGCCGGACAACGACGCCGACTTCCCCTCGTGGAAAATAACTACGCAAGTCCGTGTGTGCTGGGGAGAAATCGACGCACACACCCTTTTTCCACGCACCTCTTCTCTTGTGGCCCTCTGAGGAGATTTTTCCACTCCCAACCATGTACTTGTGCTTGAAAGAGACTTTGTTTATATTCTAAAGACTTAAGACACTTTATATCACTTTTCCGTGATATTTCTACAATTTTCCATTGCAACCTTATTCTTTTTGACCTACAATTATCCTGATAAATATTATATATTTTTCTAAACACTGTGTGGTGTATTTTTGTGGTGCTATATGGTGGTATTGTATGATTTATTGCACAAATACTTAACACATTGCCTTCTAAGTTAAGCCTGACTGCTCGTGCCAAGCTACCAGAGGGTGGGCACAGGATAATCTTGGATTGTGTGTGACTTACCCTGACTAGAGTGAGGGCTTTTGCTTGGACAGGGGGTAACCTGACTGCCAACCAAAAAAACCATTTCTAACATTGGTGATCAGCGGTGAGGATAGGACTTGAATTTGTGCAGTGACATACAGTAGCTAAGTATTTCACTACCTACCCACAGTTGAAGGTCAACTTGGTTTTTATCTCTTTTTGAAAACCCGATTTTTTTCCTGACAATTTTCAAAAACTAAATCCTCACTCAACATGTCTCTGACTGGGTCTCAGACAGGGGAATTTGACCTAGTCCAGTTGGATGCATATACGGTCAAACAACTAAGAGGATTCTGCAGGGCATTGAGGGTACCCACCCAAGGGGCCTCCAGAAAGGAGGACTTTCAAGTGGCGCTGAGGGCCAGGGCAGAAGCCCATTTAGAGGATGATGAGGAAGATGAGCCAGAACATGGCCCCTCAGAGGAATTTTCACTATCTGTGGACGGTGTTACCACTGCAATTGTGCCCCCTTCCAGACCAGGGAGCAGTGTCTCTATGCAAAGCCTGACCGCAGAGGAAAGGAGAGAGGAAAGGGAGTTCCAATTGCAAATGGCAAAACTGAAAATTGAGGCTCAACAGGAGGAGAGGAGGGCAGAGAGAGAAGCCAAACAAAGTGAAGCTGAAAGAACAGCCAAACAGATTCAAGCAGAAGCTGAAAGGGCAGCCAAACAAGCGGAAGCTGAAAGAGCAGCCAAACAAGTGGAAGCTGAAAGAGCTTTGGCTGAAAAGAAACTATTGTTGGCTCATGAACTGAGTCTCAAGGAGCTGGAGATCAAGGCGAGGCAGTCTGAATCCAGCAATAATGGTGGCAGCATACAGACAGGACCTGCTGGAGAAAAGAAGGTTCGTATACCCAAAAATGTGGTGCCCAGTTTTGTGGTGGGAGATGACATAGATAAATGGTTAGCTGCTTATGAAGTTGCACTAAGGGCTCATGAGGTTCCTGAAGGGCAATGGGGGGTAGCTATGTGGGGTTATGTGCCGCCATTGGGGAGGGACACACTTCTCACATTGGATCAACCTGATCAAAACACATACCCACTTCAGAAAGCCACTTTACTTGCCAAGTTTGGGCTGACCCCTGAGGGATACCGTCAGAGGTTCAGGGACAGCACCAAACAAACCACACAAACATGGGTAGATTTCTTTGATTTCTCCAGTAAGGCACTGAATGGATGGGTGCGGGGCAACAAAGTAGCAGATTATAAAGGTTTATATGACTTGATTCTGAGAGAGCATATGCTTAATACTACTTATACAGAGTTGCGCCAGCACCTAGTGGATAGTAAGCTGACTGATCCCAGGAAGCTTGCTGAAGAGGCGGACCTCTGGGATAGCACCAGAGTGTCCAAGAAGGTACCTGGGGGGGACTCCCACAAGGGTGGTCAGGGTTCCCAACAGAAGAAAGAGGGGGGAGACAAACTTGCGGATAAAGAACTTTCCAAAGGCCCCCAAAAGAATTCCCAGGGAGGGGGTGGCAACCCTTCCTTTTCCAAATTTGGGAAAAAGCCAGGGACATATGACAAGTCAGGGAAATCTAGCCCCAAATGCATGGAGTGTTACCAGTATGGTCACTACAAAGGCGATCCACAGTGCCCTAAGAGGGCACCGTCCACTACCGGACAGACACCTGGGTTCACTAGTGTAGCACTCGGGGGGGAGATGGACCCAAGTAGCTTTGGGGAGCAGGTAGAGGTTTCCCTAGTGTCCCTGGGAGAAGGAGAAATGGTGCCCAAGGCCCACATGCCCAAAAATACTTCCAAGTACCGGCAGTGGGTCACCATTGATGGGCAGAAGGTGGAGGCTCTGCGTGACACAGGAGCCAGTATGACTACTATCAAGAGTCAGCTGGTGTCAACAGAGCAGATAGTACCTAATACATTCCACCAGGTCATAGTCGCTGACAATCGCGAGAGTCACCTACCGGTGGCTCGGGTTCCCTTTGAGTGGGGGGGGGGGTCTGTGGTACTCTGAAAGTAGCTGTGAGTCCTGCCATGCCTGTAGATTGTCTGTTAGGCAATGATCTTGAGCACACTGCTTGGAAAGAAGTGGAGCTCAGGTCTCACCTGGAGATGTTAGGGTTACCTGAGTGGGTCTGCATGACCACACGGTCCATGGCTGACCGAGAGGGAAGTCAAGGGCATCTGGAGCCTGGAACGATGGCCCAGAGAGCTGCCAGGAGGAGGGACCAGGGGCGCGGGAAACCGGCCCCAGAAGTTCCCACAGTGGCTGACGGGGCTCCTGAGGAGGAGGCTCCCGAGCCAACTGGGGAAGACATTTCCGCCCTAGGTGACTTACCTGAGCTTGCTGTTCTGGCAAGTTGAGGGTGGACCCACCAGGGAGGAATTCTGCAAGGCGCAGAAAGAATGTCCCACTCTGAAGGTTTGAGGAAACAAGCCTCAAACCAGGCAGCAGGCGACGCCTCTGGCGATCACCACCTATATTGGGAGAATGATCTCCTCTACAGTGAGCCTAAGGTTCCGGCCTTTGGGGCAGCACGTATGCTGGTGGTCCCCCAATGTTACCGAACCTTCCTACTGGGTCTGGCTCACGACATTCCCCTGGCAGGACATTTGGGGCAGGGCAAGACCTTTAACAGGCTTGTCACCCACTTTTATTGGCCCAAAATGAGGACACACTCAGATAAGTTCTGCAGATCTTGTCCTACCTGCCAGGCCAGTGGTAAAGCAGGAAAAAGGGTTAAAAACCTCCTGATTCCCCTTCCTGTCGTTGGCACCCCCTTTGAAAGGGTGGGCATCGACATTGTTGGTCCCTTGGACCCCAAAACTGCCTTAGGCAACAGGTTCATCCTGGTTTTGGTGGACCATGCCACCCGTTACCCAGAGGCAATCCCTCTGAGAATCGTAACTGCACCGGTGGTGGCCAGAACCCTGATGGGGATATTTACCCGTGTGGGATTCCCCAAGGAAATAGTGTCTGACAGAGGCACTAACTTCATGTCTGCATACATGAAGTCTATGTGGGATGCGTGTGGTGTAACTTACAAGTTCACCACCCCCTATCACCCTCAGTCTAATGGTCTTGTGGAGAGATTCAACAAGACCCTGAAAGGCATGATTGGTGGCCTCCCTGAGGCCATGAGGCGTAAGTGGGACGTCCTCTTACCATGCCTTCTCTTTGCTTACAGAGAGGTCCCCCAGAGGGGGGTAGGGTTCAGTCCCTTTGAGCTTCTCTACGGGTACCCTGTCAGGGGACCCTTAAGCATTGTCCAGGAGGGATTGGAGAAAGCTCCAAAGGCACCCCCTCAGGATGTGGTCAGCTATATGTTGGCCCTCCGCAACCAGATGACCCGCTTCTGGAAAGAGGCCCAAAGTAACCTTGAGGCCAGTCAAGAGGTAATGAAACACTGGTATGACCAGAAGGCCACCCTGGTAGAGTTTCAACCTGGAGACAAAGTGTGGGTAATGGAGCCAGTAGAGCCCAGAGCTCTCCAGGACCGCTGGTCTGGACCATTTCAAATAAAGGAGCGGAAAGGGGAGGCCACTTACCTAGTGGACCTCCAAACCCCTAGGAATCCCCTAAGGGTGCTCCATGTGAACCGGCTAAAAGCTCATTTTGAGAGGTCGGAGATCAACATGCTTCTGGTCACAGATGAAGGAACGGAAGAGGAGAGTGAACCTCTCCCCGACCTCCTCTCTGCCCAAGAAGGTGATGGGTCAGTAAGCGGGGTCATTCTGTCTGACTCCCTGACTCTAAACCAGAAAGGAGACTGCTATGAACTGTTGGAGCAGTTCTCCCCCCTGTTCTCCCTTACTCCTGGACTGACCCACCTCTGTGTTCATGATATTGACACTGGTGACAGTCTCCCTGTGAAGAACAAAATTTACAGGTTGTCGGATAAGGTGAAGGCCAGCATCAAGGAGGAGGTCTCCAAGATGTTGACTCTAGGGGTCATCGAGAAATCCAGTAGTGCCTGGGCCAGCCCAGTGGTTTTGGTCCCTAAGGCTACTGCCCCAGGTGCGAAGCCAGAACTTCGGTTCTGTGTAGACTACCGGGGTCTCAACTCAGTCACACGGACTGATGCTCACCCCATCCCCCGAGCTGATGAGCTCATGGACAGGCTAGGTGCTGCCAAGTTCCTGAGTACATTTGATCTTACTTCAGGGTACTGGCAGATCACCCTGACTGAGGGGGCCAAGGAAAGATCCGCATTCTCAACCCCTGATGGCCATTACCAGTTCCGGGTGATGCCGTTTGGGTTGAAAAATGCCCCCGCTACCTTCCAACGGTTGGTTAACGGGGTCCTAGCTGGCAAGGATGCCTTCTGTGCAGCCTACCTGGATGACATAGCTGTCTACAGTTCCAGCTGGGAGGAACACCTGCTGCACCTCAAGGAGGTGCTTCAGGCCCTGCAACAGGCAGGCCTGACCATCAAGGCCAGTAAGTGCCAGATTGGGCAGGGTTCCGTGGTGTACTTGGGACACCTAGTGGGTGGTGGCAAGGTGCAGCCACTCCAGGCCAAGATTGAAACTATCAAGGCCTGGCAACCACCGCGAACGCAGACTGAGGTGAGAGCCTTTCTAGGCCTCACAGGATACTACCGCAGATTTGTCAAGGGCTATGGTACCATTGTAACCCCCTTGACAGAACTCACTTCCAAGAAACAACCTAGGTTGGTGAATTGGACAGAGGCTTGTCAGAAAGCCTTTGACGCCCTGAAGGAAGCCATGTGCACGGACCCCGTACTCATGGCCCCTGACTACTCCCAGGAATTTATCGTGCAGACAGACGCTTCAGAGCATGGCATAGGGGCAGTCCTAGCACAGCTGAATGAGGAGGGCAGAGATCAACCGGAAGTCTTTATTAGCAGAAGGCTATTACCACGGGAACGGAGGTGGAGTGCTATTGAGAGAGAAGCTTTTGCTGTGGTCTGGGCACTGAAGAAGCTAAGACCCTACCTGTTTGGGACTCACTTCTGGGTTCAGACAGACCACAGGCCCCTCAGATGGCTCATGCAGATGAGGGATGAGAATCCAAAACTCTTGAGGTGGTCCATTTCCCTACAGGGGATGGACTTTACGGTGGAACATCGCCCAGGGGTTGACCACGCCAATGCTGATGGTCTCTCCAGGTACTTCCGCCTTAGCGATGAGAGCTCCCAGGAGGTCGGGTAGCTCTCCCCACTTTCAGCTGGGGGGGACACATGTTAGACCTGACAGTCTTAGGGTAGTCACCCCTAACTTTTTGCCTGCCTCCCTCCACTTTATGGACACTGTTTTTGCTGGTTTATAGACTCTGCGCACTTTACCTCTGCTAACCAGGGCTAAAGTGCATATGCTCTCTCCCCTAAAACATGGTAACCTGGAATCATACCTGATTGGACTATTAATTTACTTATAAGTCCCTGGTAAGATGCACTCTATGTGCATAGGGCTGGTAAATTAAATGCTACTAGTGGGCCAGCAGCACTGGTTGTGCCACCCGCTTAAGTAGCCCCTTCTCCTTGTCTCAGGCCTGCCATTGCAAGGCCTGTGTGTGCAGTTTCACTGCCACATCGACTTGGCATTTAAAAGTTCTTTCCAAGCCTAGAACTCCCCTTTTTCTACATATAAGTCACCCTTAATGTGTGCCCTAGGTAACCCCTAGGGCAGGGCGCTGTGTAGGTAAAAGGCAGGACATGTACCTGTGTAGTTATATGTCCTGGTAGTGTAAAACTCCTAAATTCGTTTTCACACTACTGTGAGGCCTGCTCCCTTCATAGGCTAACATTGGGGCTGCCCTCATACACTGTTGAAGTGGCAGCTGCTGATCTGAAAGGAGCAGGAAGGGCATATTTAGTATGGCCAGAATGGTAATACAAAGTCCTACTGACTGGTGAAGTCGGATTTAATATTACTATTCTAGAAATGCCACTTTTAGAAAGTGAGCATTTCTTTGCACTTAAATCCTTCTGTGCCTTACAATCCACGTCTGGCTGGGCTTGGTTGACAGCTCCTTGTGCATTCACTCAGACACACCCCAAACACAGGGTACTCAGCCTCACTTGCATACATCTGCATTTTGAATGGGTCTTCCTGGGCTGGGAGGGTGGAGGGCCTGCTCTCACACAAAGGACTGCCACACCCCCTACTGGGACCCTGGCAGACAGGATTGAACTGATAGGGGACCTGGTGCACTTCTTAGCCACTCCTTGAAGTCTCCCCCACTTCAAAGGCACATTTGGGTATAAAACAGGGCCTCTGCCCTACCTCATCAGACACTTGCTGGAGAAGAAACCTGAACCAGAAACTACATCCTGCCAAGAAGAACTGCCTGACTGCTCAAAGGACTCACCTGTCTGCTTTCTACAAAGGACTGCTGCCTTGCTGTTGCCCTGCTGCCTTGCTGAACTCTTGTCTGGCTGTGAAAGTGCTCTCCAAGGGCTTGGATAGAGCTTGCCTCCTGTTCCTTGAAGTCTCAGGACCAAAAAGACTTCCCTCTTTTACTTGGACGCTCCGTGCGCCGAAAATTTCGACGCACAGCTTGTTTCGCGGCGAGAAAAACGCCGCACTCCGACACTGATCGACGCGACGCTCTTGGGACGATCGAAGATCCGACGCACGGCCTCGCAAGGACAACGCCGCCCGACCTCTAGAGGAGAAATCGACGCGACGCCTGCCGTGAGATCGTAATTTCACCGCGCAGCCCCGCAGATCGAAGTCTAGAGGAGAAATCGACGCGACGCCTGCCGTGAGATCGTAATTTCGACGCGCAGCCCCGCAGACCGACGCGCAGCCGGAGAACAAGCAGGAAAATCCACGCACAGACCCGGGACATCTGGTAATCCCCGCGATCCACAGAAAGAGACTGTCCGCGTGCCGGAAAACGACGCCGACTTCCCCGCGTGGAAAATAAAGACGCAAGTCCGTGTGTGCTGGGGAGAAATCGACGCACACACCCTTTTTCCACGCACCTCTTCTCTTGTGGCCCTCTGAGGAGATTTTTCCACTCCCAACCAGGTACTTGTGCTTGAAAGAGACTTTGTTTATATTCTAAAGACTTAAGACACTTTGGCCCTCATTCTGACCCTGGCGGTCTTTGACCGCCAGGGCGGAGGACCGCGGGAGCACCGCCGACAAGCCGGCGGTGCTTCAATGGGGATTCCGACCGCGGCGGTAAAGCCGCGGTCGGACCGGCACCACTGGCGGGGTCCCGCCAGTGTACCGCGGCCCCATTGAATCCTCCGCGGCGGCGCAGCTTGCTGCACCGCCGCGGGGATTCTGACCCCCCCTACCGCCATCCAGATCCCGGCGGTCGGACCGCCGAGATCCGGATGGCGGTAGGGGGGGTCGCGGGGCCCCTGGGGGCCCCTGCAGTGCCCATGCCACTGGCATGGGCATTGCAGGGGCCCCCGTAAGAGGGCCCCTAAATGTATTTCACTGTCTGCTGCGCAGACAGTGAAATACGCGACGGGTGCAACTGCACCCGTCGCACAGCTTCCACTCCGCCGGCTCGATTCCGAGCCGGCTTCATCGTGGAAGCCTCTTTCCCGCTGGGCTGGCTGGCGGTCTGAAGGAGACCGCCCGCCAGCCCAGCGGGAAAGTCAGAATTACCGCCGCGGTCTTTCGACCGCGGAACGGTAACCTGACGGCGGGACTTTGGCGGGCGGCCTCCGCCAAGGTCAGAATGAGGGCCTTTATATCACTTTTCCGTGATATTTCTACAATTTTCCATTGCAACCTTATTCTTTTTGACCTACAATTATCCTGATAAATATTATATATTTTTCTAAACACTTTGTGGTGTATTTTTGTGGTGCTATATGGTGGTATTGTATGATTTATTGCACAAATACTTTACACATTGCCTTTTAAGTTAAGCCTGATTGCTCGTGCCAAGCTACCAGAGGGTGGGCACAGGATAATCTTGGATTGTGTGTGACTTACCCTGACTAGAGTGAGGGCTTTTGCTTGGACAGGGGGTAACCTGACTGCCAACCAAAAACCCAATTTCTAACAGCCATCAACAAAGGGTTTCTGGTGCTGAAATCACCATCTTCCCACCTTTCAGGAACGGGCAGACTTAAATCAGAAAACCACATTTTTCAACACAAATTTGGCATTTTACTGTGACATACCCCATTTTTACTATTTTTGGTGCTTTCAGCCTCCTTCCAGTTAGTGACAGGAATGGGTATGAAATCAATGCTGGATCCCGGAAATCTAAACATTTCTGAAAACTAGACAAATTTCTGAATTCAGCAAGGGGTCATTTGTGTAGATCCTAGAAGGTTTTCCTACAGAAAATAACAGCTGAAATAAAAGAATATTGAAATTGAGCTGAAAACAACAGCCATTTTTCTTTCTGTTTTACTCTGTAATTTTGTCCTGCGATGTCAGATTTTTGAAAGCAATATACCGTTATGTCTGCTGGACTCTTCTGGTTGCGGGGATATAAAGGGCTTGTAGGTTCATCAAGAACCCTAGGTACCCAGAGCCAATAAATGAGCTGCACCCTGCAGTTGGTTTTCATTCTATACTGGGTATACAGCAATTCATTTGCTGAAATATGAAGAGTGAAAAATAGGTATCAAGAAAACCTTTGCATTTCCAAAATTGGCTCAAGATAAGGTTTTGAGGAGCAGTGGTTTTTTGCACATCTCTGAATTCCGGGGTGCCCATACTAGCATGTGAATTGCAGGGCATTTCTCAAATAGACATTTTTTTTACACACTCTCTTATATTTGGAATGACAAAATGCAGAGAAAGATAAGGGGCAATAACAATTGTTTTGCTATTCTATGTTCCCCCAGGTCTCCCGATAAAAATGATACCTCACTTGTGTGGGTAGGCCTAGCGCCCGCGACAGGAAATGCCCCAAATCACAACGTGGACACATCCCATGTTTTGACAGAAAACACAGCTGTTTTTTGCAAAGTGCCTGCCTGTACAATTTGGCCTCTAGCTCAGTCGGCACCTAGGGAAACCTACCAAACCTGTTCATTTTTTAAAACTAGAGACCTAGGGGAATCCAAGATGGGGTGACTTGTGGGGCTCTGACCAGGTTCTGTTACCCAGAATCCTTTGCAAACCTCAAAAAGTGGCTAAAAAAACAAGTTTTCCTCACATTTCGGTGACAGAAAGTTCTGGAATCTGAGAGGAGCCACAAATTTCCTTCCACCCAGCGTTCCCCCAAGTCTCCCGATAAAAATGATATCTCACTTGTGTGGGTAGGCCTAGCGCCCGCGACAGGAAATGCCCCAAAACACAACGTGGATACATCCCATTTTTTGACAGAAAACACAGCTGTTTTTTGCACAGTGCCTGCCTGTACATTTTGGCCTCTAGCTCAGTCGGCACCTAGGGAAACCTACCAAACCTGTGCATTTTTGAAAACTAGAGACCTAGGGGAATCCAAGATGGGGTGACTTGTGGGGCTCTAACCAGGTTCTGTTACCCAGAATCCTTTGCAAACCTCAAAAAGTGGCTAAAAAAACACGTTTTCCTCACATTTTGGTGGCAGAAAGTTCTGGAATCTGAGAGGAGCCACAAATTTCCTTCCACCCAGCGTTCCCCCAAGTCTCCTGATAAAAATGATACCTCACTTGTGTGGATAGGCCTAGCGCCCGCGACAGGAAATGCCCCAAAACACAACTTGGACACATCCCATTTTTTGACAGGAAAGACAGCTGTTTTTTGCAAAGTGCCTGCCTGTACATTTTGGCCTCTCGCTCAGTCGGCACCTAGGGAAACCTACCAAACCTGTGCATTTTTGAAAACTAGAGACCTAGGGGAATCCAAGATGGGGTGACTTGTGGGGCTCCGACCAGGTTCTGTTACCCAGAATCCTTTGCAAACCTCAAAAAGTGGCTAAAAAAACAAGTTTTCCTCACATTTCGGTGACAGAAAGTTCTGGAATCTGTGAGGAGCCACAAATGTCCTTCCACCCAGCGTTCCCCCAAGTCTCCCGATAAAAATGATACCTCACTTGTGTGGGTAGACCTAGCGCCCGCAACAGGAAATGCCCCAAAACACAACGTGGACACATCCCGTTTTTTGACAGAAAACACATCTGTTTTTTGCAAAGTGCCTGCCTGTACATTTTGGCCTCTAGCTCAGTCAGCACCTAGGGAAACCTACCAAACCTGTGCATTTTTTAAAACTAGAGACCTAGGGGAATCCAAGATGGGGTGACTTGTGGGGCTCTGACCAGGTTCTGTTACCCAGAATCCTTTGCAAACCTCAAAGTGGCTAACAAAACAAGTTTTCCTCACATTTCGGTGACAGAAAGTTCTGGAATCTGAGAGGAGCCACAAATTTCCTTCCACCCAGCGTTCCCCCAAGTCTCCCGATAAAAATGATACCTCACTTGTGTGGGTAGGCCTAGCGCCCGCGACAGGAAATGCCCCAAAACACAACGTGGACACATCCCATTTTGTGACCGAAAACACAGCTGTTTTTTGCAAAGTGCCTGCCTGTACATTTTGGCCTCTAGCTCAGTCGGCACCTAGGGAAACCTACCAAACCTGTGCATTTTTGAAAACTAGAGACCTAGGGGAATCCAAGATGGGGTGACTTGTGGGGCTCTGACCAGGTTCTGTTACCCAGAATCCTTTGCAAACCTCAAAAAGTGGCTAAAAAAACACGTTTTCCTCACATTTCGGTGGCACAAAATTCTGGAATCTGAGAGGAGCCACAAATGTCCTTCCATCCAGCGTTCCCCAAAGTCTCCCGATAAAAATGATACCTCACTTGTGTGGGTAGGCCTAGCGCCCGTGACACGAAATGCCCCAAAACATAACGTGGACACATCCCATTTTTTTGACAGAAAACACAGCTGTTTTTTGCAAAGTACCTGCCTGTACATTTTGGCCTCTAGCTCAGTCGGCACCTAGGGAAACCTACCAAACCTGTGCATTTTTGAAAACTAGAGACCTAGGGGAATCCAAGATGGGGTGACTTGTGGGGCTCCGACCAGGTTCTGTTACCCAGAATCCTTTGCAAACCTCAAAAAGTGGCTAAGAAAACAAGTTTTCCTCACATTTCGGTGACAGAAAGTTCTGGAATCTGAGAGGAGCCACACATTTCCTTCCACCCAGCGTTTCCCCAAGTCTCCCGATAAAAATGATATCTCACTTGTGTGGGTAGGCCTAGCGCCCCCGACAGGAAATGCCCCAAAACACAACGTGGACACATCCCATTTTTTGACAGAAAACACATCTGTTTTTTGCAAAGTGCCTGCCTGTACATTTTGGCCTCTCGCTCAGTCGGCACCTAGGGAAACCTACCAAACCTGTGCATTTTTGAAAACTAGATACCTAGGGGAATCCAAGATGGGGTGACTTGTGGGGCTCTGACCAGGTTCTGTTACCCAGAATCCTTTGCAAACCTCAAAAAGTGGCACAAAAAAACAAGTTTTCCTCACATTTCGGTGACAGAACGTTCTGGAATCTGAGAGGAGCCACAAATTTCCTTCCACCCAGCGTTCCCCCAAGTCTCCCGATAAAAATGATACCCCACTTGTGTGGGTAGGCCTAGTGCCCGCAACAGGAATGGATCACACAAGGGTCAATGGTAGTCCTTGCTTGACCTTGGAGTGATTCATTCCTGAACCAGGCACTAGGCGCAGGCACACAAGCGGGGTTGTGTTTTTATCAGGACAAGTGGGGAAACACTGGGTGGTAGGAATTTTGAGGATCCCTGCAGATCCCTGGACTTCTGCTCATTGGAATGCAAGGAAAATGTGTTTTTAAGCACATTTTGTGATTTCAAGGGGATTCTGGGTGAAGGAAAACTGGTGAGATCCACGGAAGTCCTGCACCCTTGGACTCCCCTGGTACTAGTTTGTTAAAGTTAACCCACCACTCACACTGGTTGGTTTTAGCACCTCCAGAAATTATGGTTTCAAAGCATGATTACTTATCAAAGTATCTGAATATTGAAACCAAGCCTTCTGAAGGCGGGCCATAAAGCCGCATCCAGGCACCAACCTCTTTATGGTCCATTCACACGCCATTCACGCACAACAACCAACCCTTTCATATCGCCAGCCACGGGCCCAATCCAACCAATCACTGCACTCACATTAACTTACCGCTGCCAGACAAGGGCCCATCACATTCACACGCCACAGAACGGAATAAGTTTGACTACATTTTACCACCTGTCAAGTAACTGCCTCCTTTTTCCTTAACATTACCAAATGCATGCGTAACAAAACTTTACTAATGACTCCTGTGACAGCCACCTGAGGCTCAGGAAGACATGTTTTTCATGCGCCTTTAAATCCAACTCCTTCCAGTTTGTGGATGCAAGTTGGGGGTGTCCAAGTATGCCGTACAAAGCGATTCCTCGAACTGAGTGAGCATATCTACCTTTGAAACTAAGGGAGACATGCTGGGGATTTCTCATGATGTTACCTAAAGAGAAGGTCATAGGCTAACTGCCTCCTTCTTCCTTAACATTACCAAATGCATGCGTAGCAAACCTTTACTAATGACTCCTGTGACAGCCACCTGAGGCTCAGGAAGACATGTTTTTCATGCGCCTTTAACGCACTCTCTGTGATAAATCCAACTCCTTCCAGTTTGTGGATGCAAGTTGGGGGTGTCCGAGTATGCCGTACAAAGCGATTCATCGAACTGAGTGAGCATATCTACCTTTGAAACTAAGGGAGATATGCTGGGGATTTCTCATGATGTTCCCTAAAGAGAAGGTCATAGGCTATGAAAAAGGGTAGTGTTTGGTACATAGGGGAGTCCATGAGAACGTAGCATATGTCCCAGCCAACATTATGTGCAGTGATGTGACTATAATGCACTTATACAGCAAACTGAACATCTACTAAGTTCTGATGGAGGATGAACACGAAAAGCAGGTCAAACACTGACCTATACAAGTCATTCTCCTTCAGTGCTGGGATGGCACCAATGGGTTTGAATCCATAGGTGTAGATGATGTACATCTGTACTACCTTTACTATCTGCCTTCTACCTGTGCGATAACCCTGTGAAGGCACTCCTACCATAAGCTTTCCTTACCCATCCATGTCTCTGTTCTCATCAGAGTCCTGGCTAATCCTGTATAATAGCCAAGTGAACCTATACTAGTTTGTGGAAGCAAGTTGGGGGTTTCCAAGTATGCCGTACAAAGTGATTCCTCGAACTGAGAGAGCATATCTACCGTTGAAAGTAAGGTAGACATGCAGGTGAAGAAAGGGTACTCCGTGGCAATGTGGCATATGTTCTGTCCACTAGTATATGCAGTAGGGGGAATATAATGCATGTTAATTGAACAGAACACCGACCACGCCAAAAGGAAGTCCATGATGAAGTAAAATTCTGTGGCTCCTTGCCTAACAAAGCAGTGGCCCATGGACATTCGGTATCCATGCACTGCCACTGAAAGGATTACCCAACGGCAGCTCAACCTCAGTCGATTTCCCAGGACTTTGCTTTAGTATGATACAACGTAAAGCAAGTAGGGATACAGAGGCCTGGTTGTGATGGACACTGGGGAGAGTAATACCGACTCTCCTGCCGCTTTCCATGCTTCGAGCACACTTTACAGCGGCGACATGGACAATCCTTTTTGGGTGTTTTAGGTATGCGATCAGCAAATTGTCGCTTCTGCAGCCTTGCCACATCCTCCAGAACATATGAGATGGAGGCTGCTGCTTCTTCTGTAACAGCAGTGAGGCTTTGAATTACAGACAACTGGAAGTCAAGGAAAGTCATGAGTCTTCCTGTGGTTGGCTGACGGTAAACAACATACGCATTATATGGTGCCATCTGAATCAGGTGGGTAAACAGTTTCTTGTACCAAGTGCGAGTTTTACGACACGCATTGTATGGTTGAAGAACCTGGTCGTTCTTGTCCACTCCACCCATGTACTTATTGTAATCGAGTATACAGATGGGCTTGTGGACTTCGGCCATCTGACCCCAAACCGTGATGGGAGAAGTGCTCTCATCATGAATTGTAGTGAGCACGTATACATCACGCCTATCTAGGAACTTGACTGCTAGCAGTTCGTTAGAACGCAATGCAGTACTCTGTGATTTCTGGAGCTTCTTGTAAACAAGCTCCCGCGGGAATCCTTTGCGGTTACAACGAACTATACCGCAGGCCACAGTGCCAGCTTTGTAGAGCTCACTGAACAGCTCTACTCCTGTATAGAAATTGTCCACATAAAGGTTATAACCTTTGTGAAGAAGTGGCTGGACAAGTTCCCATACAATCTTACCTGTGACCCCTAACACGGGAGGGCAACCTATAGGGTTTAGGGTAGAATCCTTCCCTGTATACACTCTCAAGCTGTACACATAGCCAGTAGAGCTCTCACACAGCATGTACAGCTTTATGCCATAGCGAGCTCTTTTGCTCGCAATGTACTGTCTGAAAAGCAGCCGTCCTTTGTACAGGATCAAGGACTCATCGACATTCGATATTCTTTCCAGGAGTATAGATCTCTGGAAACCTGGCAGACAAATGTTCCACGACAGGCCGAATTTTGAACAACCTGTCATGATCTGGATGGTCCCGGGGCAATGCAGCAGAATTGTCATTGAAATTCAGCATGCGCTGCAGTAGCAAAAAACGATCTCTGCTTATGTATGGTGCGAAGATGGGAGTAACCCAAACCGTGCGAGTCGTCCAGTAGGACTGCAAGGTGGGTTTCTGCACTAACCCCATTTTGAGCGTAAGGCCCAAAAATATCTTCAACTCCACCAGCGAAGTGGGAGTCCACTGGCATGCCCTAGAACGGGGCCCTAGAGTGCCTCCGCGCTCCCTCAGAAATTGGTCTGCACGCAAATTTGTTTGCTGCACAACTTTCTGAAGGAAGTCAACATACAAAAATAGATAGATGTAGTCGACTGGCAAAAAGTTAGCTGTATCGACTTTACATCCAGCGTCACCAGTAAAAGGTGGAATTTGGGGCTGGACCAAACAGGGGGGCTGCCAAGAGAGCACTCTCTCTGTGC
This sequence comes from Pleurodeles waltl, assembly GCF_031143425.1. Classification (NCBI taxonomy): domain Eukaryota; kingdom Metazoa; phylum Chordata; class Amphibia; order Caudata; family Salamandridae; genus Pleurodeles; species Pleurodeles waltl. The sequence goes on from NC_090447.1 coordinate 631,131,924, forward strand.
TTGCGGCAGCAAGCACGTGCTCTCTGGGTTCGGCTAACCCAATGTGGTCCCGCTGCCCAGAATGTGCTTGCGAAGGGACAGCACGGATGTCGTCATTGTCTCCTTCAGACTCACTGGAAGAGGTGTCGTCGGATGGGACTCCGCCGACTGAAAAATCACTCCCAGAATCTGCCCCATTGTCCTCTTCCTCAGATGCTGTCTCAGTGTCTGCTGTCTCAGTCTCTGAGCCTACATCAGAACTGTCCTCCATAACCCGAGCTAGGGCTTGATCAGCAGTCATCCAACGAGATGCCATCTCTGCAACTGGCTAAACTGTCCCTCTAAATTACTAGCCTACGTAGAAGGCAGATAGTCACAAAATTGCTTGTGGGTATGTTTGTTGTGTACAACAGGAAATGTCGTCACCTTACCTTCGCTTCTTCTCCAATTCTGAAGATTCTCTGAAAACACTGAAAAAAACAAAAAAAGAATGTATTACTTCACCTTACCACACACCCTGTGCAACAGTCATTTTGGCGCTCTGCCTCCCATTACCTCCTCTTCTAATTCCCTCAGTACTACCCAGCAAAAGTGCCACTCATATCTCCATAGTCCCCCTGGCATTACATTTGTTTTAAAGCGCAGGTAACGCTTGCCTTTACTAATCCACTCAGCTACTTTATGGCAACTGCCACTACAGAAAAGACATGCATGCATGCATATATATATATATATATATATATATATATATATATATATATATTGTGTGAACAAGAATCTCACCCCACTCCACGAGGTTCAAATTGGCATCTTTTATTGCAAGCAACAGCCACGTACGCGTATCACAGTAAATGAGTCCCTCTTTTCTTTCATTGTTTATACTTGCAATAAAACATGTCAATTTGAACCTCGTGGAGTGCGGTGAGATTCTTGTTCACAAAATATTTTCGAGGTTGCTCTCCTCCATCACTGAGCACCGGCAGTGGAGTGCGCTGCGCAACAATCTTTTAACCAATTTGTGTTGCATATATATATATATATATACATATGTTTAGAAACAAAGTGGTTGAAGGGTTGCTGGGCGGCACACTCCACTGCCGGTGCCCAGTGACAGAGAAGACCAATCTAGAAATTATGTAAGGCCGAAAAATTTCACCGCACTCCACGAGGTACAAATAAACGTGTATTTTATTGCAGTCAATAACCACCAACGTGTTTCAACTCACCAAGGAGTCTTGATCACGGTCCTGGTGGAGTGCAGTGAAATTGTTCACCATTATAAAACAACACACAAAAGAAAAACAAGCATTTACAATGCAATGGGTCTCGCATCTGCTCGAGTTAGAGCTATTAGCGTTATAAACTCCTAACCCAACTTTTCTTGCCCCATAAATTGATAATTGAAAGTTAAACTATTTCACATAAGAGAGCCGATTCACAGCGCCACGGCCACCATGAGCATCAGGTGAAGAGATACACAAAAGGAAAACAAGTTCGCTCGCAGTTAAACATAACAGCAAAAGTGCAATTAGCCATGTACCAGGGGCGATGGCCAAGGCGGTAACAAAACCTCCCCAAGGAGGAACAAAGGTAAACCATTTTCCAATGTAATCAAAGGATTTTTGAAGGGCAAGCCCACGAACGAGTGGTAGTGATGGGCGTGAGGTGGGTGTTGTTAGAAGCCCAGATACACACCAACAAGTCAGAAAAGCAGCGCATGGGCGCTGCAATGCTTGTCCTGAAAAAAAAAAAAAAAGAAATATATATATCTATATCTATATATATATGTAGATATATATATATATATACACATATATGTGAGAGAGAGAGAGAGAGAAAACAAGACACTCATGTCACAAACTTTTTTTTTTTATACATGTGTGCTTGCCCTTGGCAAAGCACACATGTATAAAAAAAAAATGGCCCCATTGATGGTCACCCTAAGGGCTGACCACCAACAATTTGTTTTTTTTCTCCTGTTTTTACCCTGGGGGGGCGATCGGCCCCCCCAGGCAAAACTACACGTTTTTTTTTGCCCCTGGGGTCGGCCCGTGTTCTAAGGGCCGACCCCGCCATTTTATTTTCATTTTTTGTTTGTTTTTATACTTTTTTTTTAATTGTGGGGGGCGCGATCGCCCCCCAAAACAGTGGGAATAAATAAATATTGCCCCTGGGGGGGGCGGCCCTTTTACAAGGGGGCCGACCCCCCCAAAGAAGATCCCTGGTGCCTAGGGGTATTTCCTGGCCATGGATCGCAGCCGCGCTGCGATCCATGGCCAGGAAACGGTGCCAGGGAGGCATCGATGGAAAGGGGAGAGCCTCCCCTTTCCATCGATGCCTCCCTGGCATCTGGGGAGGCCGTTTTGGCCTTTTTTTCCCCACCGGAGAAAAAGAGAACGCTTACCTGCTTCTCTTCTTCTCCGGTGGGGAAAAACTGTGACGTCAGTGCGCCTCGTGGCACGCTGACGTCATAAGGGGGCGTGAGGGGGGCGGGATGGAGACGCGGAAGTTCTTCCGCGTCTCCCACGGGAAAAAATAAATAATAAAAAATCCTCCGGTGCATTGCACCGGAGGATTTTTAACCCCCTCCCTGGTGTCGCCCACTGGTCGTGACCCGCACCAGGGAGGGAGTGTGGGCGTCGGCCAGTGGCCGACGCCCGCACTAAAAAGGTTAATATTTAGGAATGCATTAACATCATTCCTTTGTTGAACAACACCCTCCTGCACCATCATCGGGCACTCCTGCTTCCAGTGTCCGACGCCCCCGCACGCATGACATGCTAACACCTTCTTCATCCCCTGTACATCATTCTGAACTGTAATGGTATTCAAATCTGCACTGCGGTTCACAAAACCTCCTCGACCTCTGCCTCTCGCTTGCGCCTTGAACATCCTGTTTCCTTGCGGTTGTTGCACCATCTGTTGTACTCCATTTCCCTGCATCCCTGCTTGCGCTGCCTTAATTTGCATCACCATCACTTTCTCCTTCAACTTTCTCTGCTTCAACTCAATCTCGTCACTACAGCGTTTCGCATACTGCAACACCTCATCATTCTGCTTCGCTTGCCAACAGATCAAATGATTTTTAATCTTCTGGCTAATCTCTGGTCTCAATCCCTCAACAAATCTGAACACAAGGTGATTCATGTCTTTCGGCTCTGTGACCTTTGTACCGTTGTAATGCTTGAATGCCTTCAACAACCTCTCATAGCAGGCATGTATCGACTCTTTAGCCTCCTGTGCCGTTCGATCAACCTTTTGCCAATCAATATTCTGCGGCGACACCTTCTGCTTCAAAAACTCAATCACCTTATAATAGTACTTCATTACATCCGGAGATGGTGCTCCGGTAACCCTGTCCCTTGCTGGTTCTGTGTTTGGCCAATCAACACTTCTCTTGCACTCAAGCCACAAATCAGCAGGAACAATGATCTCAAACAGGGTATTCAGGTCTTCCCAGAGACACTTCGCAAGCTTCACAAACCTGTCTGTCTGCTGATACCACTCTATTGGCTTCTCCCTCAACCTGGGAAAGTCATTTGTAAATGACAGAATGTCACCTCTAGACCATGGTACATGGACAAGAACCCCTCCAGCTGTTTCTCTCATGGGTAGCAATTTTATTGTACCGGTATCCGGTGCTGATTTCGCCTGCTGCGGCTCCGAGCAATCACTCTTTCTTTTATCTCTTTTCTTTGCCCATCTGCCTTCCCACTTTTCTCACGCTCCCCAAACGTGGGTGCTCTGCAGTATTTCTTTGAGGTGTGCCTTCATCCCAGTAGACCTCATGTGATCAAAATCCTTCGGCTCGAAGTCTAACCTGTAGCTCCTCTTCAGATGCTTAGTATTGTCTAAGACTATGCCATATTTGTCTGCTAAGTTTGCCAACCTCTGATGCACTTTGCTCACTTCCTTAGTTATTTTCAGGCACAAATACCTCAATTCTGCCTCAGTATAAGACTCTAGTCGGTTCACTCCCACGCTTCCTTCAACTAGTTCAGCTGCTTCCATGCCCAACCTCACAAAATTCAGGTACTCTTCTCTTTCCGACCGCTCTGCTGTCGCAGGGGTAATCTGTGGTGAATTTAGCTTGTCTAACCATTCATTCAGTTGTTGCGCATTGAAACCTTGCAAAGGGAGATTTCCAGTCTGAATTAATGATGTTTTCTGCACATTTGCACTTGAGATCTGCAGAGTTAGCAGTCCCAAACCTGAGTGCCTCATGGCATCTGGAGGAACCCCTATCGGACTGAAGTCTAACAGGGACCTCAACCTCTCTACCATCTGTTCCACTGGAGTCATCCCTTGAGAGCTCCCTACGAACCCTCCTCTTGTCATGTCCTGGGTCATTACTCTCTGATCACACATGCTAGGCTTGTCCTGCGCATACAATGGTACTGGTGGACCAACTGTGATGGGTAAGGACATGGCGGCTGGTGCCGGCTTATTTCCCACAACTTGTGGAATGCTGGCTCCCATATTCTGATTCATTATTCGTGCCGTAGCTAACTGCAGTCCTGTGCCCGAAGTGTAACTCAGAACCATCTGTTGCTGCGGCTGGGGCAGTAAAAGTGGAGTTGGCTCAATCTGCACTAACTTGGGTCGCGTATATGTCTGATCAGGCGGCACCACCAAGCTTGTAGTTGTTTCTAACATTGGGACATCAGGGTAGAGCCTCTGAACTGGTGGTGGCTGCGTCTGCATCTCTGGAGCAGCAGACACACTGACACTATTCTGTACTGGAGCTGGTGGCGCAACTGTATTTACCTGTGCTGTATTTGCTGTTCCCTGGCTCGGTGTTGAGTTAATAGGACCTGCACTAGTACTTGGTCTATTGTCATCCATAGCATAGGGCGGTGGACGATCATGTAACAAGTGATTAAGGAACTCATCATCATCTGAGTCATCTGCATCTGCCCAAGATCTTTTAGTCTCCTTTTCCTTGCTAGAAACCTTATCTGTTTTACAAGTGGCCTTTCTTCCTTGCGTGTCGGCTTCCTGAGTTATTGCCGGGAACATCCTGACTCCGTCTATTATCTCCCTTCTCCACATTCTGTGTTCACTATCCCATCTAACCTCCGCTAGTGTCTTTTCAGCTTTCCTCATTCTCCTCTCAAATTTTTGTTGCCGCTGTCGTATGGCCATCAGTTCTGAAATTGCTAAAGCCTCAAACTGTGATGGTATTGGAGGCGGCTTTTGCTCATTTAACGCCTTCCGCAAATTCTCTAAGATCATTATATTGAATGACCCGTTCTCTGGACACGCTAAACTCCCATCCTTTTCTGTTAATTTGCACCATTGCTTTAGCCAAAGATATGGCGCGACTCCCTTCTCCTCAATTACGGCATAAGCCAGTGTATCCTCCGGCGGTGTAGGCTTCCCCACACTCGCGGTAATGTACACATCTCCCCTCAAAGCGCTCCTTAGAGCCTTGAAGAACTTAATTTTTGCGTCTTTTATTTCGTTTTTTAACTGAATCAGGAAGTGACTTTAATTCCCAGAACACCCTTCGCCTACCTTCTCAACCAATTGCCTCTCACGGACAGCTGCAAATCCGTGCGTGACCCTTCTCACTGATCGATCTATCCCAGCGCTGCTCTAATGACGTCACACTCACACACACTGCGGCTGACAAAGTCTTGCGGCTTGTCTCCCTCACTCTCGATCTGCACAAAATGAATGCAACATATTGCGAGCACCAAAAAATTGCCGGTTTACTTCAGGAAGGGTAACACAATTGCTTCATAACTTTACAGAGATTTCACTTTAAGCCTCGGCCGCCACTCTCTCCTTCTCAGATCTCGCACTCGCAAGCCAAATTTGACCCGCAAATTCTACTCTCGACTTGTCAATGGTTTGTCCTAGTGCACTTTAGAGCTCACCAAATCTCCATCGAAGTTTTCATTCACTCACTTTGACTCAAACTCGACTCGTCAACCACGCCCGATTGACCTATTAAACCGCGCAAATTACAACATAAACCAAGTGTCTCATACACTTATCAATATACTCCGGAGTCTTAGACCACACAGGGTCCGTACATCACTAACAACCACGTGGACAATTTTTGAGCACCAAGCGCCACACTCACATGAAGTTCGCCAACTTCCCCACTCTCATACTGTGGAGTACGCACCCTCCTACTAAAACATTACCTGGCCTACAAATCCTCACAAGCTTCACAATTCACCTGCGGTATGCATAAGCTGTGCAAGCGCGAACCCTACTTCACGCATTTATTCCCTATTAGTTACAACTCTTGGGTCATGTTTATTAGTCTCAATATCAATAAGCACATCAAAAGCATTATAATATGACAACTTGAATAAGACTTTATCAAAGCAAAAATCAGGAACATCAGAACAAAGCACGATGTCAACATGAATCAACTTTAGCAGAGTATCATTAACGCAGTATTCAACAAAGCAAAGATTCAGTCATTTGTCTATTTGCACCCAGTATTAGTGAATTCCTTAACTAACCTCTAATTTGCATCAGCATGTTGGGCTTCATGCAAAACAATTTAGCAACACCAATTTAGAAAACATCTAACTATGGTCTTTGTCAAAAAAGCAGTTGGTACCTCGAAAGAAAAGGCATACAGACAATTACAATTTCATGATCATATAGTTACCCTCTGTAATGGGTCAGCATACAGAGTCAGTCTTCATCCTCAGGACATCAGTCGATTCACCATCAGCCAAGATAAGCAGCAAAGTCTCAGCAAGATAGGGTAAGAAGGATGCTTCCCTCATAAGGAGGAGAAGTGCGTTATAGGGCAAAGAGAGGATGAGGAAGGATTAGGGTATCAGAAAAATAAAGTCTTAAGGCAGGGTACCACAGCAAGAGTGTCCCTCAGTAAAAGGTTCGTAATGGCTAGGTAATGGCATCAAAGTGACGAGGAAGAATGCCCATTTCTTCTGGTGTCACTTCGTTATATTAATCTTGTCTAACAGGTTCCTAATTTCCAAGTGGGCAATATTTGTTGCATCGTTATCTCTGTCCAATGATCCGTTGCTCACCTTACTAGAATTTTCACCTAAAACAGTTCTCATGCAGTTTATTGGTTCCTGTGATTGACGTCTTCAGCGGGTAGAATGTCAGGTAAGAAAAGTTACACTTGTCGCTCCACTCAGTAGTTCCATTGTCTTTACCAGTTTAGACGACCTTGTTCCTGTTGCGAATTACACTGTTGCATTCAGCAAGAATGTCTCCTTGAGCAAGTCGGGTGTCATGAGAAAGAATTTACTACGGTTACACACACATCTCTCTAGCTTCTGGAAAAGTACAGTTTCACGTCCTTTAGGAAGACAGCACATTGCACGTTAGAAAAACACATTTAATATGAGACCAGGCCGCTAGGCCCAGACCCTTGCTAACTAAGGCCTAGTGATTAATTCAGCAAATCCTAAATACAAAATTTATGGTGCTGATACAGAAGCATACATGAGTACATTATTAATTCATTATTAGTCAGTTTCATTAATCATCGTATACATTGGTGGCCACTCCCCATGGGCACATTTCAAACATGTGCATTAATAATATTCTACCACGTTTTCTATGCAGCATCATTTATACATTACTTTGCAAGCTTTTCATGTTAATATTGATTATAAAGGTCACACTCCAACAGATCCATCAGAATTTCATTGAAAGACAGAATACATAAGGACATGGGAGTGATCACGGCTGCCTATCCAATAAAGCTGTTAAAATGCACGTGGCATGATAGAAATGCCCTTCTCCAAACGGTTAGTTATTATTTTCAATTGTGTGGCCACAAGTAGGACAATGATTAGTTTCTGACCTAAATATGTAGATGATCGGCCCAATTGGGAAAATAAAACAAATGGCTACTTTATGGTTTGTCGGGTGATCAACCAACAAGCTGGGGCACTGGCACTAGCACCGCAATCATTCCAGTCACAAACAGCATGGCATATCCAGAGTTTCGGCTTGTGTATAAGCTCTTTTTTGTCAAAATTACTTGTGGTCGCATAGCAGGAAACCTTACAGGTAAAGTTGACAAAATGCAGGCCTGTCCTCCATAGTATGAATGAACAGCTGACATTTGTTTTTCATTTTCGAAAGCCAAACCCCCAATGACGTGTCGTGACTGAAATATGAAAAATCGATGTCCCTGACAAGTGTGTCGGGAAACTTTAAAAAGTATTTCCCGCCCTGTAAAATCATGCTGATGCTGTCCTTCCAGATAAGAATAAAAGGGAATGTGATGGCTAAAATGGCATCGCAAGGCTCGTCTTAAAAGGACAAACCTTTGAACTCCATAACAACTAGTGACTAAGCATCAGTTTAGGTATTTTCTCTGGCGGACTTTACTGTTGCTCAGCCAATCAGAAGCAAAATCGTTTCCCTGCCTCAACATTATATAGGGGAACTGAGAGGTCGGGGTCCGGCATCATCTAATCTTTGGTGAATGCCCAGGTAGTCCTAACTCTGAAGGAGCCCCCGTGTCTCCAAGTACACCTCATGTCTGCGACATAATGGAGAAGAAGCCACACTGCTTTCAACGGGTCTTAAGAGGTGCAGTATATCACCAAATAAAATGCGTGTCAGCTGGGCACTCATTGCACTTGCAACTAAAAATACTGGGAGCTCGCCAAATGTCAGTCTCTTTTTTACCTTTATTAGGTAAATAAAGGTAAAATGCGGTAAAATGGCAAAGAGGAGGAATGAGCCCCCAACCGAAGAGTTCCTCCTTTTGATCAAAATAATTGTAGAGCTTTGCAGCCCAGTATCTGTGATACAACAACAGGCACATCAACCACAGCTCTTGTATGTCTTGTTAGGGAGCAAATCATACTAGGTAAACTATGTGCTCACGCTCAAAGGATTTAAATCTCAAAATCCCAGAGCCGAAGAGACTTTGCACTGCTTTTCTTGACTGAAAATAAGACAGTGTGCCGTCTGAAATAAAGAGGTGGCAGGTCTCATTCTTAGCTCATTTCTCAGATCTAACAAAGCTGCCTTCCCACAGGGGCAGAAGTGAACTCTTAAAAACAGTTCTCGGTAGCATGAAAGAACAGTTAGACTAAATTCCCCCAAATAGGTGCCCCAAAAGACATCCACCCACATACTAGGGCCAGGTGGGGTGTATTTCGAAGTTTCTCAGAAAGCCCCCAATATTTCCAACTGCAACATCCCAGATACTTTGATATCTGCTTCAGGCTATACGTCACAGTTTACATGCTCAGGCTATTTGCTTTTTATGTCCTAGAGAGATTCAAACATTGGAAGGAGGAGCTGAAACTGCAATACACAAAGGCCCAGCTTTATACTTTTTGATGCAAAACTGCGTTTGCGCAGTTTTGCATCAAAAAGTATAGCGCAGGCTTGAGCCATTCCAGGATGCCAGCCGGGTGCCATATTATGGGGTGGCACAATCTAGCACAAAGGGTGGGCTAACATCATGGAAAATGACATTAGCCGGGTTGGGGTGGCAGTATGGGAGAATGGTGTTTTGCACCAAAAACTGACTTTAGGCTGGTTAGAGTAAAACAAGATGACTCTAACCGTCCTAGCATCATTTCTTGATGCAAAACCATCCATACCACATGACTCCTGTCTAATAAGACAGGAGTCATGCCCACCACCGCAACGGCCAGCACAGGAGATAAGGGTCCCCTGGGCATGGCCATTACATCCAGTGCCACGTATGGGGGCCTATTTCAGGGCCCCAATGGCACTTTGAAAAAATTTAAATACTAACCTCAACTTACTTCTACTTACCTGGGATGGGGTTCCCCCCATCATGTGGTGTCCCTCTGGTGTGGGTGTTCCTGGGGATTGGGGAGGGCACCTGTGGGCTCTTTCCATGGTGTTTGACCATGGAAATGGGTCCACAGGTCCCCTAACGCCTGCCCAGACCCAGGTGTTAAATGATGGCACTAAGCAGGCTTAACACCATTATTTAAGGCCCGCCTCCCTCTTGTGCACCATTTTTGCACGGGAGGATGAATGAGACACTAGAGCCTTAAAGTCATTTTTTGGATGGGAATACCTACCTTGCATCTCATTGACGCAAGGTGGGTTCACGCATCCAAAAAAAGACTTTAACTCCAATATTTTGACGTTAGATTAGTCTAGCGTCAAAATATAAATATGGAGTTAAATTTGCACAGAATTAGCGTAAAAAAATTACACTAATTCTGCACAAACAGAGTATAAGTCTGGGCCAAAGAGTATACTCAGCTCAATAATCGTAACCATGTTTTGTTCCGAGTCTGTGAGATCAAATGCTATCAGGTTTCAAAACTGCAGATGGCGTTCTCTGGACCCCTTGCCATTGACAATCTATTTGCTCATCCGTCTGTACATCTCTCTGGCCATTCATTCATCCGCCCGTGTACTAGTGGGTCTCTCTTCTCTTTATTTCAGTAAACAAGTATTGTTCTTTGTAAATGTTTTCTGTTTTTCGATAGCTTGCTACATCATTAGTCCTCAGTCTACAGCTATGCTTTGTTTATGCAACGTGCTCAGTCCTATACAATTTTTATACATATACATTAATATTTATATACCTTTTTTAAGCTGAGCTGGCACAATTCATTTGCAGCTACATGATTCCATGACAACCCTTAGTTCAGAGGAAGAGTGCTTTAAGGCTGATTTCAGCTCCGAATGTCCGGAAGCACACTAGAGGGGAACGTGATTTACTATGACACCTGCCAAATCATAGTCAAATCAGACTAGTGTCTGATCAAAGCATAACTTGGAATTGCTTTTTTACTGGATGTGTTCGAAGCGAAACTCTGAAATGCACAGAGAAAAGCCTACGGTGCTGAATATTTTGTCCCTCTTGATGGCAGGACGTCTAGTAATCCTAACCCTCAAGCGATTTGCTTCTTTAAACAGAAATTGTTGTAATTGCCAGCACAGCTACCGATGATCACGAGTGTTACTGCATGCTCCAATAACTGGGCACTCAGTTGTCCTCAAAGAGGGCAATATTGTTATTAAGGTAAAACCCAGCAGAGCAGCAGATATGATTGCCCGAAGCAGACTTGCTGACGCTGGCTTGAATTCTAGCCTACGGAAGTCTGTAGGGTTAAAAAACCCACAAATAACTGGAATGGCATCCGGCTGAGAGTGAGAGAAAAGTCCGTATTGAATGGTATGCTCCTCTTGCACACAGGTTGCTAAATTTAATAAAGGCCCTGTTTGTTATTTACTTGTGGGGAGTTTGTGTAGAGCGGTGTGTGAAAAAGTGTACATGTATTACCCAACCAACATGTCTGTTCTCCTTCCGTAGATCACCTTTCGCTGCCGTAGCAGATTATTCAGTTACAAGAAATAGTGTTATTCAACTTTGCCTGGAATTGACAACGATTGTACAGCAGGTAGGAGACTGTGATTTTTCATTAATTCTAAGGCTTGTTCTTTAACTTAAAAGTACACTTTTATATATAAAATTACAATCTGACAAGTATTGCTGACGTTAGTCATCAGAGCACAGCGATTGCCATGCGTGAATTATCGTGTTTTTTATTTGTTGCTATCGCCTGGTGGAATAAAGTCAGTTTTTAAGGCCTGGCAATCCTAATGTACCTGTAGTCGTGGCATTCTTTTCAGGTTACTATGGCTTACACTCTATTGAAAACCGCAGCTATTGCAAAAACGCATCCCAACCAACAAAAATGCAAAATTCAGTTCATTTAAGGATTCATGTTAGGGCATACGTAAATAAAGGTGATCAATCAGTTCCACTGTACCAAAGTCAATAAATACTTCTAAAGTGTTCAACACAACTTACTCATCAGATAGATCCAGATTGACCCAGGATCCATGCCATATTTACAGGATGCTCCTAATGGATACATTTACCTAGAATAAGTCAAAAAGGAAATTACTTAATTAGTTAGTGTTCATCAATGAAATGTGCATTATAGATATTCTTCATTGCCCAAATATTGATTTTCCTACTGCAGTTCATATACAGCAACTGCTTTAAGACACCACCCGCCTTTTCTCTGACTCAGTTAAGAGATATATTTAAGGATAGTTTTTCAAGAATCTAGATTGTTGTTCTCACTGGTGTATTTTTTGTGGGTTGACATGTCACAAGCATTACTTCGGTTTGTTTGGTAATGCTGCAGACATTTATGACATTTATAAAAACTTGCTCGAAAGTAAAAAAAAATATCAGTATTTTCAGAAATAGTTGCTATGAAATGTATCCCTTATAGGACGTGGAAGAAAGAAGCATTATTTTTCTGGAAGCCTTGACTGAGCTCCTCAACTTCCAAGAAAGGATAAGTGCTTCGGAAGTGAACATTTTCTCTTTAGAATATCTTAATTCACCTTTGGTAGCAACTCAGGCATCAAGGTAACTTTCCAGAGCAAGTTTGGTGGCATTTGTATAATAAATCCTCCATACATATTTTAAATGATACCAAAGAAGGGCATGGCCTGGTGGAGCAAGGAGTGGGACGTGCTCGTTGCGAGCTGCAGATCCCCTAGGCCCCTTTGCTTCAATACTGCCAGCACTAGGGCATCTGCCAATCTCTCTGGAACCCGGCTGACCTTCCGAGAGCCCCAGCCTAAGTGGGGTGGCTGCCAAGTGCCTCGGTAGACTCCCTCTTCTGCGTCTGGCTGAGGTGGCAGGATGCAACGCCACCATCTTTCCTGGGCCACGGGTGTTTGGAGGCCTGCTGGGAACGGCTGCGGATGGACGTGGCCCATCCCTGTTAGATGACATCTGACACATGGTGATTGAGGTGGGAAACAGGATGGTCTTCCTCTCTCATGGGGTCTGCGTCAAGATGCAGCAAACACTTTAGCAGATCGAGGCCCTTCAGAAACCAGGGTCCTGGGCCTTGAACAGACGGATAGACCCGATGGAGTGAGTCTCCCACCCCAGAACCTCCATGGTCCTGTTGAACCACCATCAGGGCCCATTACCCCCATGATTGGAGAGGTACCTGGGACCACACCACAGGACTTACCTGACGCAGGGGCCAGCATGCAAGGCAATTGTGGCCCTGAACTTTACACCACGTCCTCTGCTGGCCCTCACTGCACATCACCTCACGGAGGCCCTCATTGCAATCCTGCCCTTGCACTTTCCAGGGGCCCGAGGATACTCTGCATCAGCAGCCCCCCCCTCAGGCCACGCACTCACCTGACCTCCACGGGGTGGCCCTCTGCAGAGCATAGCCCTCCTCCTCTGTGGACACTGCCGGTCCTCATACAGGATCCTGGGGGGGGCCTGACCTGTGGGATTTGCGAGGCCCACCGACCCCCTGACTGAAGAAACACCTGGAGCGGCACCTTAAGAACCACTGGAAGTGGTGGCCCTCCTGACAGGCACCCGGGGCCCTGAACTTCATCCTGTACCCCCTTCTGGCCTTTGCGGTGCATCACCTCGTGGCAGCCTCTATCCCAGACCTGCCACCTGCATCTACTTAAAGCCTGAATGTGTGTTGTATCTGGGGCACCCCTTGAGGCCATGTACTCACTCACCGGACCTCCACTAAGTGGACCCCTGCAGTGCCTTGCCCTCCTCATCTGTCGACACTGCTAGACCTTGGACTGGACCATGGCGGAGGCCTGACTTGTAGGTCTTGACCTACCTCCCTATTGGATGCCGGCTTCCCCTTGAGGCCTGCTTCTCTTTCTCTGAACGGGCCTCTAGCAACCCTGGGGGCGAAACCTGCACGGTTTAGGCCTTATCTGCAGCCCTGCAACCTTGGCCCACTCCATGCTGGGGGGTCGTTTTGTGGTGCCAACCTCCCACCCCGAACCCCGGAGTGGATCTCCCCTGAAGGCATCCTCGCATCCACTCACCACAGAGAACTGAACCCAGAGGCCAACCCCTGCATCGCAGACTCCCACACCACAAGCCCTACTGAGGACCTGTGCTGGCCCCTTGGTGGACATGCCCAGAGGGCTGAGGTACCCCGGCCCATTATGCAAAGCCACAGCCTACCAGCAACACCACCTTTCCCTACTATCAGTACTATGTGCCCCACACAGGCCCCCACAGAAATGTTGTCCTACAGTAGCTGAACCTGCAGATGCTGGGGGGCCTGTCAAACCCCAGGGTTAAGACTCAGCACTGAAGCCTGGGCTAGGATATATTACTGTAGGGAAACTGGACCATGTGCGGATGCACTGAGGGTTCACTCTGCCGTCCAGTGGAGTGCTGAAGGGTTTCCAGCTTTTAGCAGCTTATGGGTCTTGTAGGAGATTCCCACCAGCCCAAACGTAACTTTGGCCCTGGCTGAATCAGATACCATAAACTCTGCTAAGCCCAGCGTCCGTCCTTCACAGCTGGGACCCCCACATCTGCTCCAGATCGGCATTACCACTGGACATCATGATCCCTACCCCTACATCTGTCTCGGGGGCCGCCCGTTTGATGGTGGGTCCTCAGGCCATGCCCTACCTCCCCGGTCTTATGGATCCAGATCAGGTTGGTTTTATCCTCAATAGACAGGGAGCAGATAACATCCATCACCTGACGCACCTATTCCTGCTTGTCTTCTCTCGCTTGATGCAGAGAAGGCATTTGATGGGGTTAGCTGGTCCTTCTAATTGACTGTACTCCAAAAAATAGGCCTGGGCCCTAAGATGAATTGTGCCCCACTACACATCCCCTACTGTGAGAGCCTGAGTCAGTGGAGGCCTATCCCCGTCTATTCACCTGAGAAGAGTTACCAGGCAGTTTGCCCCCTCTCACCCCTCATCTTTGTCCTGGCGAAGGAGCTGCCAGTTGCCACCATCCAGCAGACAGAGGATATAGTGGGGATTCCCTTTGGTGAGTGCCCCCACAAGATTGCTCTATTCACTGATGACCTCCAGTTGGCACTCACGCAACCAAACAGATCTCTACCAGTGTTAGTCTGCACACTCCAGGCCTTCAAAGTGGTTCCAGGCTTTAAGATCAATTTTGTCTAGTCTCATGCCCAAAATCTATCTATCCCTCAGGCAGACTTACCACCACTTCAGTCACTTACCCTGTTCCAGTGGACCAATGGATCTATCCAGCGTCTTGCCCTGCGCCTTACGCCCACACTATCGACTTGGTCAGGCACCAACTGGTCGGCTTGTCTGAAATCTGCTTTGGAGGTCTTGCACCACTGGAAGCCATTTCAAGTATCCTAGCTGGGACACCTGAACGCAGTTAAGATGTCCCTCCGGTCACAAATATTATCTCTCTTCCAATGCCACCCAACACCTCTTCCACAATACAAGATGCTACGCCTCCAATGGGACATTCAATCCTTCACATGGGGGGAGACTCCACTTCTCCAGTGTCTTACCGATGCTCCCTCGTGACAAGGGAGGACTGAGATGCCCTAATTTTCTTGAATATTATTAGGCAGCGCACCTCCGCTTCATCTCAGAGTGAGTAGCATGTGAAAGTGACAAACACTGGCTTCATATGGACCAAGTCGTGGTTTGCTGCCCACTCTGGGTCCTAGCATGGCTCCCCAACTATGCGAGACCTAGAAGTGTCTACATAGCCATTCCTACGAAAACAGTTTTAGACACATGGTACACAATTGCGGTAAAACAAGGTCTCTCTACCTGACCCTCCTCCAGTACACCTTTAGCGTGCAATTGAGACTCCACCTTGCATTGCAACCAAACTCATACAGCCACTGGAGCGAGGGTGATTGCTGCACTCTTCACAATTTATTAGAGGGTGAGCCCTTCAAAACTTTCGAGCAGTGCTCCAGGGAGTTCAAACTTCCTGGCTCTGCTAGACTCCATTATTATCAACACCTCTGCTACTGGACCGTTCTCCAATCTAACATACAGGGGGCTACATGCAAATTGACAGCCTTTGAGACCTTAGTTTGGGCCTACAACAGATCCCAGGGACTCAAATCACGCACATACCAAGTCTTCCAACATTCAGACCATAGCCATCCAAACTCCTATCAAGCCCAATGGCACTCAGACATGGGTAAGGAACTACCCACAACACAATTGGGACCACCTGTGGTGGGAGATCCCCAAAATCCTTAAAAGCGTAGCTCAAAGGGAAACAGCCTACAAGGTCATGACACGTTGGTACCTTACACTGACACAACTTCAAACAATATTTCCCTCAACCTCTCCCCTATGCTGGTGCTGCTCCTCGGCCCTGTGGACTTTATACACATCTGGTTGTCGAGCCTAGACATGACCACCTTCTGGAAAACAATTCTCAGCCATTTAAAGGGAGCAATAGGTTTTCCGCTTCCAAATTGCTTCACAATAGCACTACTAGGTGTCCGACCTCTCTCTCTGCAAGCAATAAACCGCACAGAATGGCACTTGATCTCCCAAATTTTAGTAGCAGCAAAAGAACTTACTGCACTGTATTGGAAACAACCCACTGCACCCCCCTACAACCCCATGGTTCACACGTTTCTGGCAGGTTCTAGCCATGGCACTGCTCTTTCACAGATTAACCCATACAGAGGGGGAATTTACCCGCATTTGGCAACCACTCATACAATAGCTCTCCCTGTTAGAATACACATGCTTCATACCACTTAGATTCAAAGCTCTCCAACTCTTTGATAGTAGCTCACCTTCTTGAGCAAGAACCCAGCCACCCTCCTTCGCCCCCCACCCCATTCTGTGCCTACACTGAATGTGACCTTTTTTCTATACGGCCTAGTTGTAGTCCAATACACAGTGTAATTTTTTTTTTTTTTTTTAGTTTTCTCTTCCATCCTACTTCAGTTGATGGGGGAGCGACCCTCTATTAATGATGCACTGGTACACATGTGCTACTCTCTGGCTAATAGACCCCTGGATCACTATGCTAGTACTTGACACTGTGCTTAACACTTGGGGACTTTTTATTCAATGTACTGGATTATTGTAGCCTTGCCACGCTGAAGGTGGTAGTGCTGTGTTGTCCTTCCTTTATCTCCAGAATTCAAATGAAGAGATATTCGCAAACAAAAACCCACAAAGAATGTAGAAAGTCAATACTAAGTTAAGAAGAAAAATGTGAAAAAAAAATAAAAAATGAAGAAAATCAGATACGATGTGCAATGATTACAAAGACAACAAATATTGTTCTGTGGGAAATGTTTAGATAAAGTTGTCTAATGGCTTTTATGAGAAATGTGACAAAAATGCAAAGTGTTTTCCGAACAATTGATCGGGACTAAGCCATTTTCTGTTTCATACCCACAACAGGTACAAATTGGTGGCTGGTCTCTCTTAAAGTGTTTATCTCTGTAATAGAAACATTTATTAAACAAAAGAACTTCAGTGGAAAAAGCAGTCTGCACCCACGGAGTCCTCCTGAAGGTCAGATAGACTTCTCCTGCATCCCCCAATTACCTCAAATATAAATACATTGACAAGCTATTCCATATCCACTAAGTCTACAAAAGTCAGCTGTGTCTTCTTCAGGGGTCTATCATCTCAAAACACCAAGGTCTCCATTAACTACCAAAAGCACTACAGACTTGAAGAGGCAAGATCCCTTTTGGGGCAATAATCCACAAACAAAACACAGTATTTCAGTGCTTCCAGGTGTAGGAGGCTGGCCTGGTTTGTAGTGGGTACCTTGGGTACTTACACCTTACATCAGGTCCAGTTATCCCTTATTAGTGAAATGTAGTAGTGTTCTAGCAGCTTAGGCTGATAGAGGTAGCTATAGCAGAGCAGCTTAGGCTGAACTAGGAGACATGAAAAGCTCCTGCAAAATCACAGTATTTCAGTGTTTCCAGGTGTAGGAGGCGGGCCTATTTTGTAGTGGGTACCTTGGGTACTTATACCTTACACCAGGTCCAGTTATCCCTTATTAGTGAAATGTAATAGTGTTCTAGCAGCTTAGGCTGATAGAGGTAGCTATAGCTGAGCAGCTTAGGCTGAACTAGGAGACATGAAAAGCTCCTTCAAAATCACTTATAGTTACACAGTACTTATACACAAGTAAAAACAATACTCAGTGTTATCAAAAATGAAGGTAGTTTATTTGGGTGACACAAGGCCAAAAATATCTTAGAGGCAAGACTTCTTCTGGAGAAAAGCATTATACACAATATATACACTAGACACCAAAATGAGGTAAGTAATTAGACATAGCATAGTGCAAACAAAAGGAAATGCTATAGAATGCAGTGGGAGAAAACAGGTCTAGGGGCAACACAAACCATATACTAAGAAAGTGGAATGCGAATCACAAATCCCCCCCTAGACAAGCGTAGTGTGTAGAGAATTGCTGGGAGAGTAAGAATACAGCAAAGGTAAGTAAAATACCCCACCTCAGAGCCCAGAAAAGCAGGAGTAAAGAACTGCATGTTTCCTTAGGACACACTACAAGTCGTGATTAGAGTTATTGCAAGAACCAAGCAACACTTCAAACAACAAATGGTGGATTTCTGGACCTGAAGACCTGCAAAGGAAAGAGACCAAGTCCAGAAATCAGAAAAAGATCCAGGAAGGACAGGAGCCCCTGCCAACCCAGAAGAGGGTGCAAAAGAAGAGGTCCCGGTCGGCCGAAGACTGCAAAAATGCACCCAAGGAAGATGTCAGCAGGTTCCTGCATGATGCACTGGATGTCCCACGAAGAGAAGTTGGATGCAGGTGAGTTTTGGCGCTGGATCCTCCAACAAGCCATGGTTCTGGCAAAGTCGTGTTTTGCATCAAAGTGGTGCTATCTGGACCAGGGGGCCTCTTCTCTGTGTGAAGAGGAAGAGGGGGCACTTAGCACTTTAGAGAGCCCTCAGAACACCAGATAGTAACCACAGGAGTCCCAGGAAATGGGGACAAATGAGGTGCAAAATTCAGTTGGTCCAGCACTACAATGGAGGGTCCCACACCCCCGGAGGTCAACTCTGTGAGTTGAGTGTTGCAGGATAGAGTGCTGGGGACCAGGGCCAGGCTGTGCACGAAGGAATTTTGCAGATAGTGCACAGAGGCCTCATGAGGTGAAGAAGACATGGTGCACAGGGTACTATTGTTCTCAGGGAAGGCAAGATTTTACCTCCTCCAAATTGGGACAGCAGGACCTCAGGACAGTCTGTGTCAATGGGGTCCACCCTCTGTGTTCCAAGGAGCACACTCGTCACCAGGAGAGGAGTCCAAGAAAACCGGTCGTCAACTTAGAAGGTGCCTGCATGAGCAGGGGAGTGACTCCATCACTCCACGGGAGATTTCTCCGGTCCTTATGGTGCAGGGTGAAGACAGGGAGTCCTCAGAGCGTACCGTGGAAACTGTTGCAGTTGCTTGCTGGAGCTGAAATTGCAAAGGAAAAGTAGCCCTTCTAGATACTTTGTTGCTGTTACAGTGGTTCCTGGAGCAGTCTGCAGTTGATCCAAGGTCAGAAGATGAAGTAGTAGTTGCAGAGGCTTCCTGCTGGAAACTTGCAGGTAGAATCTGAAGAGAACTCACAGGAGAGACCCTAACTAGCCCTGAGAAGGCGATTGGCTACCTTATCAAGTATGGAACTATCAGGAGAACTCTCTGATGTCACCTGCTGGCACTGGCCTCCAGAGTGTCCCCACACCTTGCAAAGCAAGATGGCTGAAGTCTGGGACACAATGGAGGAGCTCTGGGCACCACCACTAGGGTGGTGATGGACAGGGGAGTGGTCACTCCCCTTTCCTTTGTCCAGTTTCGAGCGAGAGCAGGGACAAGGGGTCCCTGAACCGGTGTAGACTGTATTATGCAAGGAAGGCACCATCTGTGCCCTTCAAAGCATTTCCAGAGGCTGGGGGAGGCTACCCATTCCCAGCCTTCAACACCTATTTCCAAATGGAGAGGGTGTAACACCCTGCTCCCAAAGGAAATGCTTTGTTCTGCCTTCCTGGGACTGAGCTGCTCAGACCCCAGGAGGGCAGAACCCTGTCTGTGAGGTGGCAGCAGCCGTAGCTGCATTGCAAGCCTCAGAGAGCTGGTTTGGCAGTATTGGGGGTTCATGGTGGAGCCCCCAGGATACACGGAATTGGCTCCCCAATACCAGATTTGGAATGGGGGGACACCTTAAATGTCTATATTTGGGGTTACGATTGTGAGGCTACATATAGGTATTGACCTATATGTAGTGCACACGTGTAATGGCGTCCCACACTCACAAAGTTCTGGGAATTGGCTAGTGCAAAGGTGCCCTTCACACTTAGTAACTTTGCATCTAGCCTTCATTAAATGAAGGTTAGACATATAGGTGACTTATAAGTTACTTAAGTGCAGAAAATGGCTGTGAAATAGTGTGTGCACTATTTCACGCAGGCTGCAATGGCAGCCCTGTGAAAGGGTTTGTCTGAGCTTCTCATGGGTGGCAAAAGAAATGCTGCAGGCCATAAGGATCTCCTGGAACCCCAATGCCCTGGGTACTTAGGTACCATATACTAGGGACTTATAAGTGGGGTCCAGTGTGCCAATTGAAATTGGTAAATGAAGTCACTAGCCTATAGTGACAAATTTAAAAGCAGAGAGAGCATAAGCACTGAGGTTCTGGTTAGCAGAACCTCAGTGACACAGTTAAGCACTATACACACATACACATTAGGCCATAAACTATGAGCACTGGGGTCCTGACCAGCAGGATCCCAGTGAGACAGGCAAAAACATACTGACATACAGGCACAAATGGGGGTAACATGCCAAGAAAGATGGTATTTTCCTACACCAGGCACCCATATTCAAAAGCAGAAGGCTGAGGCAAGACTGCAAAGTATAACAAATCAGGTGGAGAAGGGTCCTTCCAAATACCAATAGTTCAAATTCTCTCCTTCCCTTTATATGTTCCTGGCTGTTCTATCTAAAAAAGAGGATAAGCTTGTTGTTTTTACATGAGGAATGAGGAATATTTTGTTTAGTTCAAAGATAATTCTAATGTTTTCAACTCCTATGTTTACCACAGTATGATGCAGCTAAAGTTGTTTGGGGTTTGACATCCTATATGAGATATCACTAAAGCACTGTTGGAATTTTCATGATGGTGGAAACATTCTTCTCCAGGCCATATCATTTTCCTGCATGAACAAAGGTCACTTCATTACATAGGTGAACCCATGAGAAAAATGAGGTCTAGTAGGACTATTTGTTCAGCAAGAAACATGCAATTTGGAATTGTAATCTCCTTTTATCTTCCAGTGATAGATATCAAACTGTATTTATGCCCCATCTCTTAGTGGGTGGCCCAACCTGTTCCCCTCCAAAAAGGATTTAAATGACCCAGGGAATCCAACATTAGACTCTACAACTTGCCAAGTGCTGAAATTTACTAGACAGGTAACATATGTAGTGTCCCTTCATACTCACTATGCACTCCAGAGAGAGATTTTTGGGTGAGGCACAAAAGCCTCATATGTTCTTCACTGAATGTACCCTAAATCTCCTTAGTTTTCCCTACACATTCCCTAATACACAGTCAGGAGTTGCCTTTGTGCTATCATATATAAGTGGTGTTAGAGCAGCGTACGGAAAGTCACCAATTTCATGAAATGATAATCTGTTGTGTAATTTAAAACTATTCAAAAACAGGATTTGTGCAAATATTTGATTGAAGAAATGTAATCAATTCTAATAGCAACAGGTTTGTGGATTTAAAGCAGCACATAGAAATCTTATAGCCTATGTTCCTCAGTTTAACAAACTCATAATTGAAAACGAGTGGCCTGAAACAAATGTGCATCTCTTTTCTATCAAGGGCTGTTAGAAAAATGAAAGGATGTCCTGACTCAAATACGCAATAGACCAAATGAGGAGTCAGCACAAAATGAACTACTCCTAAAAATGATTATAGATTAACAGAACATTAAGGAGTGAAGAGATAAAATATGTGTTCAAGTGTGCCATGGTTTGATAGAGCAAGATCAGTGGCAGTTAGGATCTTTGAGAGCAGTTCTGGAATTGAACCCGTGCAAGCTGGGTTCATCTGTGGTCCATTAAAAAAAGAAAGAAAGACAGGCAGATACTGGCAAATCTATGTCTTATATATGGGGACACTGGTCATTTTACAAACAACCGTTCACAGAAATCAGCCTGCTTTGAAGGTAAATGACAGGCACCATCAGTAGTGCAAAAGCAGGGAGACTATTGAGAACCTCAATCATTAGTATTCAAATTTTATTTCAATAGGGGGAAATTAAGTTCCTGCTCCACACTGGGTGCTTCATAGGAGTCAATAATGAGATTTTTTGATTGGGTTTTGTTAAATGTTCTTTAATAATTAAGGGCCAGATGCACAAAGCTTTATTCTTATCGCAAATGGCCCGATTCGCACAATCGGGCATTTGCATCTAGCGAAAAGCATTTCCCAAACTACAAACTCAATTTTGCAATTTGGTAATCTATTTACTGAATCGCAAAAAGGGTTTGCGAGTCGACATTAGGAAGGAGTGTTCCAATGGCGTCCCTTCCTAATTGCGAGTCGCAGTGGTATGTATGATTGCTTTGTGACAGTGAGCGCGGTTGCAAAACTATCGCAGTTAACACCAATTTCAAATTGGTGTTAACCCATTCGCACATGGCCCATAAGGGACCTCTTCCCCTTTGTGAATGGAAACAAAAATATTCTTTCAGACCAGAGAGTGGTCCCACGGACCATTGCCTACTCTGAAAAAATTAATAAATATTATTGTGAGTCACAAAACAAAAGGTGGTACATCTAGCCCTACATTCTTAATTGGCAGATCATTACATTTTCTAATGAATATTAATACAAATAAGGAACAAAGCATGAAGCGTGTGCCATAAAGTTTAGCTGTATTCTAAGCAAGGGAGAGTGGAGAAAAACATCAACAGAACCCATAAAGAGCCTTAAATTTGAGAGGTGAGAGCTTAAAGTCTGTAGCATAAATCTAGATACATTGCAGAATTTACCATAAAAAGAGGTTCAAGAAACTCTGTAGAGTCTTACAAAAAACATAAATTCAAGTAGGGAATCAAAAATATCTTGAGGAATTAATCTGGGAAGCATCAGCAAAGAGCCTGAGTCAAAATGTATATGAGTGAATGGGGTTCTTAATGAAATCTAAGAAACAGGACTTCCAAGCAGGTCTAGGAAGAAGAACTCGTTCTCTATTCTGGTAATACACCTTTATATTGTAGTACATATCAGCAAAATTTAACAATTAGGGAAAACGTGTTGTGATAACTTGTCATCTGGACCAACTGGAAAGCAATGTCTTAATGGAAACAGGACAGCTTCTGACTATTTAGCAAGCCTAACAATGGACACCATAAACATAAGATACAACTAACTACAATTCGTAACACGATTATAAATTCATCTCATTTTCCCAGCACTTCTTTCTATAAGACAAACCAAGTCCAGGTAAGTGCAGCACATTACTCTGTGAGATCACTCGTGTTCACATACACTTCTACTGACAAACCTAATATAAGGAAGCAATTTATGAAGGTTAAACCAACATTTCAATACATTATTATATTTTACATAGGGCAAATCCTGATGTTTCAAAAAGGTCATTAGCATCATGAAAAATTCTACACTTAGAACCATGACACAGGTCAGAGCAAAACAAAAGAAGAAAGGAAAGAAAGAAAAAATGCATTTGTCAGTGTTTTAAGCTAAATACATGCCTCTATGAAAACTCAATGTGCAAAGCCTTGTTTGAAGGCAGCATTTGGTTGAGCCCTACATACAGGTTAGTTATGTTAAGTTTTAATTAGTGAAAATGCTTCCACCATAGAAAGACTTGCCCTGGTGAGTTTGATTATAGAAACAATCGGAAAATGGTTCACAAGCTTTAGTGCCACATCTGATTCTACAATCAAATTCAGTGATTTTAACCTTCCTGGAGTAGCGGTGATGATAAATTCTGGACCCACTAGAAACCTGTTACATTAAAGATGCATCAAATAAAGAATTAAGGACGATGAGGAAAGGGACCAGGGAGAACAGGCAGTCAATGAGGCAAATTTGTCTTTGGGCCCATGAACCATCATGCAGAACTAGTGGAATTAAACAAAACAATTGAAGTCTATCAGCAGTTGATTCAATTAATCCTGATGGACACCCCTCAACTCCAATTGATGTTAGACTTACATTTGTTCTCTGAGACTACCCCTATGATTTCTTAGGAAAGAAGAAGAGGTGACATGAGTTTGCCCTTCTGTCATGAATATAGCCATTAGTCAGTGGCCCAAACCCCAAGACTTTCTTAGGCAACGTTGCTCTTATGTGGAAATACATCAATCTGTTTTATAATCTCATGCAAGAGTAAAGATTATAAGGATGTGTTCAATTAGGTGGAAGCTGACGGTATAACTTCTAATTGTCCTTAAAACTACAAAATTGAGTTGGAACCAGGAAATGTGCTTCCGTGCAGTGAAATGTATACCTTACCTGAGGCAGAAAACAAACATCTGAGGGAGCAAGTACTTGGCAGATGGCTTCAACAGGCCTTCTCAGTTCTACTTACTCTTGTTATTTGGGCCAAAATGGAGGGGAACTGAACAACTATATAGAATGGATAGAAATAAATCACATCACAGTAAACAATGGATAACCATTTCCCTTAATTTCAATTGTAGTTGACCAGTTTAAAAACATCCTGATTGATACAAAATAACACCTAATTGGAGTTTATCACCTCATAAGGACGATAGATGGTGACAATTGGAAGAAAGTGTTCAGGGCAAGGTCCAGATTGCTCGAATATCAAGTAATCCCATGCAGCCTTTGCAACACACCAACACCATTTCATCTTTTCATAAATGAAATACTACAACGTCTAACAGACAAAAATATTGTAGTGTACATACATGAGATGTTGATAATTTCAGTCACCATGAAGAACATATACAACATGTTAGATCGATACTTGAATGGTTGTGTGAGCGTCAGCTTATGTTAAAGTTGAAAAATGTTCATTTGGTACAGAGTAAGTTAACTCTGAAAATTTGTCTTGACTACAGAGGGCATTACAATAAACACAACTAAAGTCCTGGCACTTGGAGAATTGCCATTGTCTATCAAAATTAAAGTGGTACAAAGTTTTATTGGTCTTACAAACTTTTACCACTATTTTACCCAAGGATTCTCACACAAAGTGATCCCCTTTAAAAAATATCCACAAAAAGGGAGTGTCCTTCCAGTGGAATTCATTCACTACAGCACCCATATTGTTTCATACTGATCCAAGCAAACTATTTGATCCAGCAGCAGTTCCTTCGGATCCAGGTATTGGTGGGCATGTACCAATCACAGAGTAACAGACCAACGGATTCCTGTGGCCTATCATTCACAGGTCTACCGAAAGATTAACTGCAATATTATTGATAAGGAATTGCTTGCAATCAAGATTGCTTTCCAAGAATGGGGTAATAATCATAAGGGGGGCAAGCATATTGAGGCAGTGTTTACTCCTCACAAAAATCTACATTTGCCCAAGTATGTGAGAAATATAATACCCATGCAATTTTGATTATCACTTTATTTGATGACTATGATTGTGTGATTACTTATCATCTATGAAAATAGAAAATGAAAAATGGAAATATTCTATTGCCTAAAGCCAGGGGCGACCAATCAATACCTTGATGGACTTCCCTGCTTGGGGCAATAGAACCAGGTCCCTGGCCCGCAACTGCAGGGGCATGATCCAGTTCTATGCCAATCTGAACCCAGTTGAATCCCTCTGTCAAGGCTCCCCAGACAATCTAAGCTAACTCATGGAGGCGTCCTAGTTGTCTGTGGCCAGAGCCAGGACCCAGGCCATCCCGTGGCCTCTGGTCTCTGGAACCACTCTGAGTGGGGGACAGGAGCCCCGGGTGTATAGCATCCTCTCTCCTTTCTCCTTCCCACCAGTTCAGGAGTTACCCCCTGCCACTGGTCTTCTAGCCTAGGGACTGGTCCCATAGCCTGAATAGAGGTCAGGGGAGAGTCTCTCCTCCTGCCCCTCCTTCTAGGGTTCCGCCTCCTCCTCTGAGGAGTGGTACCCCAGAATCCAGAACTGCTGGTGTCAGTCGTCCTGGTCAGCTCACCCACCAGTTCAGAGGAGCTCCCCTGTAACTGGTCTCCCAACCCAGGGTCCTTCCCCTCTGGCTGAGCTGCGGTCAGGAAAGAGCCTTTCCTCCTCCTGCCCCTCCATCTAGAGTTCTGCACCCTCCCATCAGGAGTGATACCCCCAGAAGTAGTGGTAGAGAGACTGGGGACAGCCGTCTCTACTTCCAGGTCAAGGGAGTTACCCAGGACCTGGCTTTCCAACCTAGGGACGGTACCCTTGGGCTGGACATGAGTTCGCGGAGTGTCCTCCTTCAAACCCTTCCCTGCAGAAAATGAATCCCTGGGGACCAAAACAGTAGGGATGCTGGTTACAGCAGTCTCTATTCCCAGATCTATGGGGTTGATCATGACCTGGTCCTCCAACCTAGGGATCGTACCTTTGGGTTGGACATGAGTTAGGGCAGTGTCCTCCCTCAAACCCTTCCCCTAAGAAACTGAATGCCTGGGGACCAAAACAGTAGGGATGCTGGTTACAGCAGTCTCTACTCCCAGATCTAGGGGGTTGCCAATGACCTGGTACTCCAACCTAGGGACGGTACCCTTGGACTGGACATGAGTTAGGGGAGTGTCCTCCCTCAAACCCTTCAAAGGAAGCGTCCGCACCTCCCTTTGTGGGGTGGTGCTGCTGGTCTCCAGAGTTGGAGCAACCCTGTTTCCAGGTGTCCCCCCTTCTCCTTCAGACACTAGGGGATCCCTTTCAGAGGATCGGCCTTTGGTAACGACCACCTTGGGGCCCCTCCCGGGTGCCTTCCAAGACGAGCTTAAGAAAACATGTCCCTCTAGATCCTGCACCCTCTCCGCGCTGGATTTTGTCGGGGTCGTTAAAATTCACGCCTTGGGGCACAGATGAGAAGCCCTTTAAGACATACGTAAGAGGACAGGTCCGTCTTGATCCAACTCCCTGCCCGCTGATAACTTGGCCTGGAGTACCCAGAACCTCCCCCACCCCATCCCGGGGTGAACCTAAGACGGCCCTCGATGTCTGACCAGTTCCTCTGGCACTAAGCCAGTGGTCAGCCTCCTTTGCAAGCTCTCTGGGGTCAGAGAACTCACAGTGTGACAGGTGTTGGCGTAGCTTTGAAAAACAGCAAAGGAACATGTGCTCCCTTAGAATGAGATTTAACAGCCCTTCATAAGCGGTTGCTGTGCTACCCTCCACCCATACTTTTAGTGCTTGGCAACAATTCCCCAAGAAATCCTCCCAAGACTGGTGAGACTGCTTCTTGCTGCCTCTGAACCTCAACCTGAAGTCCTCAGGGGTGAGACCATACTTTTCTACCAAGGTCTTTCTGATGGCATCCCTTTCCATCTCAGCAATATAGCTCTCTAGGACAGTTCACCAATCCTTCACAGGAATACTGCGTGCAACTAAAGCTCCCTCATTCTCCCTCAGCCACTGATGTATGTTGTCCCCCTGTAGGA
Organism: Pleurodeles waltl; assembly: GCF_031143425.1. Taxonomy (NCBI): domain Eukaryota; kingdom Metazoa; phylum Chordata; class Amphibia; order Caudata; family Salamandridae; genus Pleurodeles; species Pleurodeles waltl. The sequence continues at coordinate 631,159,285 of NC_090447.1, forward strand.
GGCTGGACTGGCTTGTAGTGAGTACCAAGGGGTACTTACACCTTGCACCAGGCCCAGGTATCCCTTATTAGTGTAGAGGGGTGTCTAGCAGCTTAGGCTGATAGAAAAGGTAGCTTAGCAAAGCAGCTGAAATAGGCTGAACTAGGAGACGAGTGAAGCTCCTACAGTACCACTAGTGTCACATGCACAATATCATAAGAAAACACAATACACAGATATACTAAAAATAAAGGTACTTTATTTTTATGACAATATGCCAAAGTATCTCAGTGAGTACCCTCAGTATGAGGATAGCAAATATACACAAGATATATGTACACAATACCAAAATATGCAGTAATAGCAATAGAAAACAGTGCAAACAATGTATAGTCACAATAGAATGCAATGGGGGCACATAGGGATAGGGGCAACACAAACCATATACTCTAGAAGTGGAATGCGAACCACGAATGGACCCCAAACCTATGTGACCTTGTGGAGGGTCGCTGGGACTGTAAGAAAACAGTGAGGGTTAGAAAAATAGCCCACCCCAAGACCCTGAAAAGTGGGTGCAAAGTGCACCTAAGTTCCCCAAAGAGCACAGAAGTCGTGATAGGGGAATTCTGCAGGAAAGACCAACACCAGCAATGCAACAATAATGGATTTCCAGACGAGAGTACCTGTGGAACAAGGGGACCAAGTCCAAAAGTCATGATCAAGTCGGGAGTGGGTAGATGCCCAGTAAATGCCAGCTGTGGGTGCAAAGAAGCTGCCACCGGATGGTAGAAGCTGTGGATTCTGCAAGAACGACGAGGGCTAGAAACTTCCCCGTTGGAGGATGGATGTCCCACGTCGTGAAGAGTCGTGCAGAGGTGTTTCCATGCAGAAAGACCGCAAACAAGCCTTGCTAGCTGCAAGGGTCGCGGTTAGGGTTTTTGGATGCAGCTGTAGCCCAGGAAGGACCAGGATGTCGCCAATTGCGTGAGGGGACAGAGGGGGCGCCCAGCAAGACAAGGAGAAGCAAGCAGCATCTGCAGAAGTGCCGGAACAGGCACTACAAAGTAGAGTGAACTGGAGCTCACCCGAAGTCACAAAAGAGGGTCCCACGATGCCGGAGGGCAACTAAGGAGGTCGTGCACTGCAGGTTAGAGTGCTGGGGACCCAGGCTTGGCTGTGCACAAAGGAAATCCTGGAAGAGTGCACAGGAGCCGAAGTAGCTGCAAAACACGCGGTTCCCAGCAATGCAGTCTAGCGTGGGGAGGCAAGGACTTACCTCCACCAAACTTGGACTGAAGAGTCACTGGACTGTGGGAGTCACTTGGACAGAGTTGCTGAGTTCAAGGGACCTCGCTCGTCGTGCTGAGAGGAGACCCAGAGGACCGGTGATGCAGTTCTTTGGTGCCTGCGGTTACAGGGGGAAGATTCTGTCGACCCACTGGAGATTTCTTCTGAGCTTCTAGTGTAGAGAGGAGGCAGACTACCCCCACAGCATGCACCACCAGGAAAACAGTCGAGAAGGCGGCAGGATCAGCGTTACAAGGTCGCAGTAGTCGTCTTTGCTACTTTGTTGCAGTTTTGCAGGCTTCCAGCGCGGTCAGCAGTCGATTCCTTGGCAGAAGGTGAAGAGAGAGATGCAGAGGAACTCTGATGAGCTCTTACATTCATTATCTAAGGAATTCCCCAAAGCAGAGACCCTAAATTGCCAGAAAAGGAGGTTTGGCTACTTAGGAGAGAGGATAGGCTAGCAACACCTGGAAGAGCCTATCAGAAGGAGTCTCTGACGTCACCTGCTGGCACTGGCCACTCAGAGCAGTCCAGTGTGCCAGCAGCACCTCTGTTTCCAAGATGGCAGAGGTCTGGAGCACACTGGAGGAGCTCTGGGCACCTCCCATGGGAGGTGCAGGTCAGGGGAGTGGTCACTCCCCTTTCCTTTGTTCAGTTTCGCGCCAGAGCAGGGCTGAGGGATCCCTGAACCGGTGTAGACTGGCTTATGCAGAGATGGGCACCATCTGTGCCCATCAAAGCATTTCCAGAGGCTGGGGGAGGCTACTCCTCCCCAGCCCTGATACCTTTTTCCAAAGGGAGAGGGTGTAACACCCTCTCTCTGAGGAAGTCCTTTGTTCTGCCTTCCTGGGCCAAGCCTGGCTGGACCCCAGGAGGGCAGAAACCTGTCTGAGGGCTTGGCAGCAGCTGCAGTGAAACCCCGGGAAAGTTAGTTTGGCAGTACCCGGGTCTGAGCTAGAGACTCGGGGGATCATGGAATTGTCTCCCCAATGCCAGAATGGCATTGGGGTGACAATTCCATGATCTTAGACATGTTACAGGGCCATGTTCGGAGTTACCATTGTGACGCTATACATATGTTGTGACATATGTATAGTGCACGCGTGTAATGGTGTCCCCGCACTCACTAAGTCCGGGGAATTTGCCCTGAACAATGTGGGAGCACCTTGGCTAGTGCCAGGGTGCCCACACACTAAGTAACTTAGCACCCAACCTTTACCAGGTAAAGGTTAGACATATAGGTGACTTATAAGTTACTTAACTGCAGTGGTAAATGGCTGTGAAATAACGTGGACGTTATTTCACTCAGGCTGCACTGGCAGGCCTGTGTAAGAATTGTCAGATCTCCCTATGGGTGGCACAAGAAATGCTGCAGCCCCTAGGGATCTCCTGGAACCCCAATACCCTGGGTACCTCAGTACCATATACTACGGAATTATAAGGGTGTTCCAGTATGCCAATGTAAATTGGTGAAATTGGTCACTAGCCTGTTAGTGACAATTTGTACAGAGAGAGCATAACCACTGAGGTTCTGGTTAGCAGAGCCTCAGTGAGATAGTTAGGCATCACACAGGGAACACATACATATAGGTCACAAACGTATGAGCACTGGGGTCCTGGCTAGCAGGGTCCCAGTGACACATAACAAACATACTGAAAACATAGGGTTTTCACTATGAGCACTGGGCCCTGGCTAGCAGGATCCCAGTGAGACAGTGAAAACACCTGACATATACTCACAAACAGGCCAAAAGTGGGGGTAACAAGGCTAGAAAGAGGCTACTTTCCTCACACCCCCTCCTTGAACCCAGGTACCAGGTTTGTGGGTAGGTAAGGATTGTGCCCAACACTACAATCTATGCTGCCACCGCTGGACTCCACCTGCAGTACTGGTGAGTTCAGATTTGTCAGACTGCACCCTAGAACGAGTCTTTCCCTGGCAAAGGCCCTTTCTGCCTCTGCCGTCCTCTCTTGGACTAAGGTCTTTTCCACCTCAGCCTGTCTCTCTTCTACAGCCAGCCTGGCTAGCTGCAGCCTCAGGTCCCTCTCTTCCTGCCTATCTCTGAGCTTCTCAGGTGACAGGGAATGGGAGGTGGCACCGCTGCTAGGCAAGGACCCAATAAGGGACTCCATATCTATGGGGTCCTCTCTCTCTACTGCCGTCCCTGGCCAGTCATCTTCTCCCTCTGTGTCTAACTCTTCGGGGTCACTGTCAGGGTCTCTCTCAGAACCATCCCCCCCTTGTGCCTCTTTTTCTGTTGCTATACAGTCTGCCTCCTCAAAATTGAACAGGGCTCTCATGAGGGTCATTATATTGGATTCACCATCTATAACAGGTAGACCTCTCTCTCTGCAGAATCCCTTTAACTCTTCTAGGTTGTAAAGCAACAAATAATCCATGTCAAAGGTAGACTCCATTTTGTTAAGAACACAATAATGGGGTAAAACAACCAGGGCCCAAAGTACCAGTATACAACACAGGAGTAAAAATAAAAATGACTAGTTTGAGAGAACAGGAGAGTAATTAAAAAAAGCAAATTAAAATGTGTAATGGTCTAAGTGCAATTTGCGGTGCAAAAATGAGTCACAAAGGTACTGTGAAAGCGCAAGTCCTATCCTCACCGCTGTTAGAAAAGGGGTTTCTGGTTGGCTAGGTATGCACCTAAGCCAGGCAGAACCCACCCACTCTAGTCAGGGCAAGGGAGTTACACGTTCAAGATAACCCCTGCTCACCCTCTTGGTAGCTTGGCACGAACAGTCAGGCCTAACCCGGATGCAATGTGCAAAGCGTTTGCACAATACACAGAACACATGTAACGCAAGATGTACACCACAAAGTAAACACAACACTGAGCTATGTAAAAATAAATTATATTGCACAAAACATAATAAGACCAACATTACACGTCAGCAATACCCTGCTACCTTAGCAGTTGTCAGAACGTTACACAAGTTACTAATACTCTGCAAGAATAAGCAGTTGTTACATTAAAACATGTACGTACTCAAAATTCTGCAACATAAGCAGTAGTCAGGAATCACAGTAAATAAATGTATGCACTTTTCATAGAAAATATCATAAGGGCCTATATCAGGAACATTACAAAATTATATGGCAAGTCATGAGAGAGTAAACATACATCAGCCTAACCTTCCTATAATAGGAACATTTAGTCAATATATATTAGTGGAAAAATAACCCTGGAACATCCCACCCTCCCAGTGTCTCCAAGAGTACATTATGTAGTAGAGTAAGGCACTCCTAGTTCCTGGAAGGTCGTGGTGGGGGCCCTCGCGCTACTATGCGCTTAACTGGAGCCACAGGCAGTTCCTCAGAGGAGAGGGACGGTCGGCACCCTCACTTGTTTTCCTAGCAGGCCCCTGCTGGTGCCCTTGATCTCTCTGGGCCCCCCCAGGCCTCCACTAGCCCTACTGCCACAAGGGGGGGCCAAGCTAGCCCAACAAAGTAATGGGGGTGAGAGGAAGGGCCCTCCGGCGAGCCCTCCCTTCCCCGTTACTAAAAATAATGCCAGGTTGAACAATAGGAGCGTCTCGCTCCTATGGCAGTTACCGGGGGTAGGGGGACATTCCCCTCGCCTCCCCCGAGCCCTACTCCTCAGGGGTGGCCCTGGGATCTAGAGGAGATCTCCGATGAGGACTCTCTCCTTCTTGGGGCCACTACCGCACACTCGCCCGCACCCGATGTGGTGCGCAAGTGTTTACTGCAGCTCCCAGGCCGCAGCAGTGATCTGGGCAACAATGAAGGACATCTGGTACCCCGGGGGCGCTCTAAGGAGCGTGTCGTGCCCCGGGGGTACCTATAGGAGCACGCTTGCTCCGGTTACCTTTTCCTTGTGCCCAGGGGGCACTGGAGAGCGCGCAACACTCGCGCTTCTTTGATATAGGATGCCCGGGCTGCAACGGTGATTATCCGGCAACCAGAAAGCGCTATGAACAGAATGCCCAACAACACTGAATTCCCGGGCTGAGGCGGTGAATTCGGGCCCTCACTACAGTAAAAATGATTTTCCAGCTCCAGGGGCTTGTCGACACAGCGCTGTCCTTGCGCTTAGGAGGAAAAGGGAGCGCTTCTCTCAGTGCTTGAGTAGTGAAGGGGTCAGGGGAACAGGGGCCACAGCACCCAGCCCTTGGGGAGAATAAAGGAAGGTACAGGCGGCATGGTCCAGCAACAGGCCAGCACAAGGAAAATGTAGTCATGTAGTCAGTGACAAGTCCTCCTGGCGACCCAGCAGGTCACAGGTCAGCACAACTGCAGCAGTCAATGGCGGTCCCTGGTGAGTCCTCTCAGCCTTCTGTCCAGTTCCAAGAATGTCTCCAGAATGTCCAAATTGTGGGGAAATTTCCCCTGTACTTATACTAAGTTTGCAGTGTCTCTTACAATGAGGAGGAGAGGGGGTTCCAACCAGTTCCAACTGGTTCTGGGAGTGCCCCTTCTCTCCTCCAGCACAGGCTCCAAACATCAGTGGGGGGTAAACTACCCTACTGTGCAAGGCCAGCGCACAGCCTTTATCAATGCAGGTGTGCCCTGCCTCTCCCTTCTCTCAGCCCAGGAAGACTATACAATACGTAGATGCACCTCTGTGATATCCCCACCCTCACTGTGTACAGGCTGTCTGAAAAGTATGCACAAAGCCCCAACTGTCAGTCTGCCCAGACGTGGATTGTAGTCAAGCTGCAAAAACACCAGAGTCATAAGCACAGATAAATGCGCAATTTCTAGAAGTGGCATTTCTGTACTAGTAATAAAAAATACACCTACGCCAGTAGCAGCATTTCTCATCACTATCAGAACCATACCAAACATGCCTACGCTACCCCTCATAAATCAGACAATACCCCTTACACATAAGGCAGGGCATTTCTAATGCAATCCTATGAGAAGGCAGCACTCACAGGAGTGAGACACCAATTTAGGCTGTTTGTCACTACCAGGACAGGTCACAGAACCTGGCACATGCCCTGCCTTCTACATACATGGCACCCTGCCCATAGGGCTAGCTAGGGCGTACCTTAGGGGTGACTTACATGTAATAAAAAGGGAGTTCTGGGCCTGGCAAATCAATTTAGATGCCAGGTCCCTGGGGCAGAAAACTGCGCACACAGGCCCTGCGCTAGCAGGCCTGAAAAAGTTTGAAAGGCTACTTCAGTGGGTGCCGCAAGCAGCGCTGCAGGCCCACTAGTAGCATTTAATTTACAAGCCAATTAGGTATAAGCCAATCATACCAGTTTTACAAGGGAGAGCACAGCACTTTAGCACTGGTTAGCAGTGAAAAAGTGCTCAGAGTCATAACGTCAGCAAACAACGGTCATTAAAATAAGGAGGCAAAAGGCAAAAAGTCTGGGGAATGTCCCTGTAAAAGGGCCAGGTCCAACACTATAACTACTGAACCAAGAATTCACCTTGTAGAGAGCCAACTGAAAATATCTATTGGAAAGATGTACTGCAAAATGTTGTGTTCAACCACTTACAGCAGTATAGTCAATGTAATCCCAAAGACTCTGATTGCTACTCAGATGTTGGGGTGGACAAAACCCGATCCAGAACAAGAAATAAATAAACACTTACCTTAATATATCTAAATGTCCCCACCATTGAAATTCAAAAATAAATATTATAGGAGTGTCATGATGATCCTGAAGATGTAGTAGTTAAGAGGCATTTTGGTAGCCAGATATGACTGCCCACATACCTCAAAATATGTATCAATTTCTGAAACTATTGCCTGACGAAAATCAAATAGGCATGTCCCAAAGGGATATCACCAGCCATTACTGGTGGCCCCATCCGTGCATACCTTCATCATAGATCTGATAGCGAAACTTTCTTCCAAAAAATTCTGGTAATTGTAGATATGTTTGCAAAAATGAGTCACTTCATTCTATTAAAAGCTATTCCAAATGGCAACCCCCATTCACTATGCTTGTAATTAGGGGTCTTGCAGTACCATCAGTAGTAATCTCAGATGAGATTCTCAGTTTACATCACATTATGGCAAGTCTTTTTGCAAGTGCTGGAAGTTGAGATTAGGGTTTCCACTGCTTACCATCCAGAAACCAATGGGCAGACTAGAGGGTAAATCAGGTGACAGCAGTACTTTCACCAACATTTGCTGGATCAGGAAGGAGAGGGGGCTGATTTAATATGGACAGCAGAATTTCCAAGAGTTTCCATAGGGTATAGTCCCTTCAATTTAAATTATGAGTGACACTAAAATACATTTGCAGGCCAAATTAAATTAGCAGTACCGGCAGTAAAAGATTAGTAGAACATTTTGCATTGGTTCACCACTCCCTAAAAACCTAGACTGAGATAAAAAGAATGCAAATAACATGCAAAAAAAAGGAACAAAATGTCATTTGGTTGTTGTCTACCCATCTCCACTTGAGAGAAAGCATAAAAGACATAATTTAATAGAAATATTCTGAATGTAGTAATGGTACAATTGAAGCTTCCACTACATTCAGAAAGGAATACACCCAGTATTTCATTTTTCCTCTATAAAGAAGAGTACACTTGATACAAGATTACAGTTTGGCTCTACAAATTGATGGTCGCCAGGAATATTAAGGTAAAAGAATATTAGATTTGAAAAAGGTTCATGGAGAGGTATATTACCTCTGAGATTGAAAGTGTTTTGGGCTATATGAAAGATATTGGTTTTTAAAAGTCAGAAAATGTACATACTCCCTTATTGCTGAAATCATTTAATTGCTTTCATCTAATGTAGTTAATGACAAAGGTCCATGTTTAAAGATGGTGTCCTGTCAGGGACATGATGTCTGAAATGCAAACATCTGTGTACTTTGAACAAAATGTTGTGCTACATATACATCTCTCATTTTTTATCAGCACAGAAGTGGTCATCAGTAACTGCATAAGAATTAGTCTAACAATTTCTCATTGGTCTGTAAAGGACTACATGGCATGGAAACTATCAGCCACAAGAAAACCAAAGATGGCTGTCAAATGCCATAAAACCAGAAAATTATTCTATAGACTGTAGGATCCTGCATTGTCTCCCTCTGTAGAGATAACTGGTGTGCGATGTTGCTCAACTGCACAATTCATAAGTGTATGTCGAATAGACCATGGGTCCAGCATTGGCACACACTCATCTCTTCAGTGAAGAATTACCAATCGTTCCTTATATAGGTTTACATTTTGGTTTTACCTCTCATCACACTCAGTTATTCCTCACTCAAGGCCTGAATTTCAGTTCCATTTTGCACACTCATCTATAATCAGCATCTTTTCTGAGGGCCTTTGTTGCAGCAATTTTCAGGAGCACTTATTTATTGAAGTAAGAATAATCACTACCACAGGGACTGTTAAGAATTAAAAATTGTGAAAGAAAGCAAGGGATCAGTAATCCAAAAAGACAGATCAAGAAGATAAAGGAACCACAAAAACCAAGACCATTCCAATAGACCATTACTAAAGAAATTACAATACCTAAAGAGAAAAAAGAGAAAACATATGGTTATTGAGAACACAAGATTGGTAGTATGAAAGAGAAAAGCTTCAGTAGTATTGCAAATAAATGTATTAGGCACATGTTATAGAGAAGTTAAAATATCTGATTTATATGTACAGTTCAAGTTGTCTGGTAAAAGAATATTTAAGCTATTAGAATTGTTGATGACCTGTTGCACTAGTCTTATAATGCTTATAATGCTTAGAGAGCACTATATTTTATGAGAAGAAAGCAAATTAGTGAGAATTAAAATGTAAGCCAACACACAGTGAAAAGTAGCAGAAAAAGAACTACAGTCTCTTTTTCTCTCCCATTTCCCTTTCATACAACTGTCTCATTCATTCTGGATATATTATATAATGTCTGTGAAGATGATGGGCATTGGGAGCTGATAACGCGTCTGAACCTTGATAAGTAAGCTTACAAGGAGACACATCTAGCCAAGGGACCTTTTGACCACATTTGGGGACTTCCCATAACGAGGTATCTTTTGACATCACAATCAATAGGCCAATAACTCAATCAATATGCACAATAACTAATAAGTTATTATAGATCAATACAGCGGACTCACCATGACCTTTCAGCCATGAATAATCACAACAAATCTAGTAGGAGTTAGGATATTTATTCCCTATTAGTTACAATCTAGTATCATGTTTATTCGTCTCAACAATAGCAAGCACATCAAAACCACTATAATTTGGCAACTCGAGCAAAACTTAATCAAACATAGATCATGAACATTAGAACAAAGCATGACGTTAACATGAATCAACTTTAGCAGAGTATTATTAGTACATTATTCAACAAAGCAAGAATTCAGTCATCTGTCTATTTGCATCCGATATTAGTGAATTCCTTAAGTAACCTCAAATTAGCATCAGCATGTTGGGGTTCATGCAAAACAATTTAGCAACATGGATTTAGAAAACATCTAACTATGGCCTCTATCAAAAGAGCAGTTGGTACCTAGAAAGAAAAGGCAAACAGACAATTACAATTTCATCAGATAGTTACCCATCCGAATGAGTCAGCAAACAGCGTCAGTCTTCGTCCTCAGGACATCAGTCGATTCGCCATCAGCCAGGATAGAGTAGGCAAGTCTCAGTAGAGCATAGCAAGAAAAGGCTCTCATAAGGAGGAGAAGTACATAACAGGCAAGGAATAAGGTGAGGATGCTTTAAGGTATAAGGCAAAGTCTCTTGGAATGGCAAAGGGATGATGAGGAAGAATGGCGAGGAATGGCAGAGTATTAGCTCTATAATAGCAGATTTCTCCTCGGGTCACGCCGTTATATCAAAACTGTCGAACAAGTCTCTAATTTCCCATTGGGCAATATTTGGTGCATCGTTATCTCCGTCCAATAATCTGACACACACCTTACTAGAATTTTCACCTAAGACAGCTCTCATGTAGTTGATTGGCTCCTGTGATTGACGTCTTCATTGGATGGAATGTCAGGTAAGAAAAGTTACACTTGTCGCTCCAGTCAGTAGTTCCTATTGTCTTCTCCTAGTCCAGGCCACCTTGCACCTGTTGCGAATTACACTGGTGCATTCGGCAAGAATGTCTCCTTGAGCAAGTCGGTCCCATGAGAAAGAATTTACTACGGCTACACACATATCTCTAGCCTCTGGAAAAGCACAGCTTCGTGTCCTTCAGGAAAGCAGCACATTGCACGTTAGAAAAACACAGTTAATATGAGATCAGGCAGCTAGGCCCAGACCCTAGCTAACTAAGGCCTAGTGATTAATTTAGGAAAACCCTAATACATAACTTTTAATGCTAATACAAAATCATACATTAGTACATCGTTAATTCATTATTAGTCAGTTGCATTAATCATCGTATGCATTGGTGGCCACTCCCCGTGGGCACATTTTAAACGCGTACATCATTTCTACATTAACACATCTTCTATGCAGTTTCAATACATATTATATTGCAAGCTTTTCATGTTAATATTCATTCTAAAAGTCACACTCCAACAGAGCTAGTGCACCACCCTGATCCAGTGGAAGTGTTTGGTACTGGACCTAAAAATCATTATGTAAAAGTACATACACTATCTTCTGGGTGCAGCAATCTTCAAATTTCCAGCAGTAAGTTGACCATTACTAAGTTATTGATCATACCCTTATTACTGCGATTGTTCATTCACCTCTCCGAGAGAGGTTTGCTGTTCAGTGACAACCAAATCACCAACTTGCAGTGTCGAAATTGTGTGACAACCATGGGTAACTTGGAAAAAAAGAGTGTTCTATTTCCAGCAGCACCATAAACAGAACCCACTTCATTATCCTGCTCTGCATGGTAATGTGAAATTTACTTGTAAAATGCAAGATCACCAATGGTTTTGTGTAACATGAGTTTGAAAAGGAGCTGGACAGGTATGTGAGATTCTAGGAGCTCCAAGCACGAAGAGTGCAGCATTATTTTGACTCACATGTAACTTCTTGGGCTGATAAGCTAGAACTCATATGTGACAGTCAAGATCCAATAAGAGCACATACGACCCATCCCATCTTTTGCCATTATTATTTATATTGAAATATAAAGATGTTCCTCCTTTAAATAACTATTGCACTTGGAGATGACTGAGGAGATTTAATCAGCCCTAGACCACTTTGTGTCACGTTTTAGTCCTAAACTCTTAGCTGTTGGCTCGGTTAAAGGCAAATTACTTGTTTCATTAGACCAATAAGTATCAAGACAAAGGTTTTGCTATTAACCACAACCACAAGCACTTGTGTTTTATCATCATTCAGCTTCATCCAGTTGGTACCCATACAATTCTGAGTGAATTTCATGTAAAATTTGAAGGCTGGGCAGCGTTTGCAGACCAATCTGTGTGAACTAGTAAATGAGTGTCATATCCATACATATATAAATAGTAATCTCATTGGTTGAAGAGTCTTAGCAAAAGGGCTCACAAATATGTTAAACAGATGGCAAAAGATAGACAATGTATATCTACCTTTCCTGACCAACCAAGTCTTTAGTACAGTAGTGGGAAGTGATTTACCTATCAAGATTATAATAGAATGAATATTCCACTGTGTTTAAATGCAGAAAGATCTCATGAATACAGTGAAGTAGGTAGTTGTACATGCATATATGATTTTGCCTACTCTGTCTGCTTTTAGTTTTTCCGTTTCCTTTAGGTAGAGATGATTTTCTTGGATATGACAATATCATAGCATTTTGTGGCTGGGTAGGTCAGTATTTTCCTCCTAAATATAATGTGTAAGACAAAGACATATTTAATGACACCAGGAATAAAACTCTGGAAGCGGGCAGGGTATGGGGACATGACCTACAACATGTAAAATATAAACTAGTCTTATTATAGCAATGGACTGATCAAAGGGCAGAGGGAGATTCTGAACCCAAAGGAGAAGGTAAGCTGAAGTAGTTGAATATAAGAGGATGGGATGAAAAAGAGGGTATAAAGAAGGGATGTAAATACCCACATTCAACAGAAAATGAGTACATGAAAGGGACAAGAGTCCTATATGAGGTCCTCAATGAGTTATATCCTACTAACCTAACTTTGAATAGGTGGCCAGCCTACCAGATCCAACCACCCCCTGTAGCAGGATCCAAATGGTAATTGTTGGAAATGGCCCTCTCTGAAGGTTCACCCCAAACGTTTTGTCTTTTACCCTCCACATTTTGCTGAATCTGTTTGTTGGCCCTAAGACTCTGAGCACTTTACCACTGCTGGCCAGTGCTAAAGTGCATGTGCTTCTCCCCTAAACATGGTAACATTGGTGCATCCACACTTGGTATATTTAGTTTACTTGTATTCCCTTGTACAGTGGTATACCATATACCCAGGGCCTGAAAATCAAATGGTACCATCGGGTCTGCAGCACTGATTGTGCCTCCCACTTCAGTAGCCCTTAGACATGTGTCAGGTGTGGCGTTGCAGATCCTGTGTGTGCAGTTTCACTGCCACTTCGACTTGGCATTTAAAACCACTTGCCAAGCCTCCTATTGCATTACATGTAAGTGTCCCTAAGGTAGATCTTGTAGGCCCATAGGGCAGGGTGCCATGTAAGTAAAAGAATGGGCATGTACTTTTAGGTTTTACATGTCCTGGTAGTGAATAACTCCCAAATTCATTTTTCACTATTGTGAGGCTTACTCCTTTCATAAACCAGCATTGGGAATTTCTTAATGACCTTTTAAGCTGTAATTCTTGATCAGAAAGGAGTAGATACACCATGTTTCATATCTTTGGAATGATATTGTTAAATCCTCTTCACAGGTAAAGTCAAAAGTGACATTACTATTTTAAAAAGTGTATTCTTTGAAAATTAATATCTCTAATTCTACTGATTAGATTTTTGTCGTTTTGGTCTAATTTTACTCAGAAAAATATTCTCTATTGCACTAATCCTGTGTGGAGTCTTTGTGTGGTATTTTCATTGTGTTATGTGTGTCTCACACAAATACTTTAACATTGCCTCTTAAGTTAAGCCTGCCTGTTCTTTGCCTAGCGACCAGAAGGTGAGCAAAATTTAAATTTTGTATCTAACTTACCCTGACTAGGATTGTGCTTCTCCTTGTACAGGGTCCATACTCTGACAGCCAGAAACCCGGTTTCTAAAAGTAATGGTAATAGAATGTCACCACCCGTTGTTATGATATACCTTAACAATAATTGCTAGTGTGTGTAAAAAGGTGAGTGATGTAGTGGATACAACCTCATGGGAGTACAATGTAGTGTCTAAGGATGGTATATGTAATATATTTCTTTCATCCTTGATTCAAAACTGTCCAACCCCTGTGATGCAGCACTGAAAGGTGAGGTCACTGATCAGCCACACACTTGCAGAACCTGACCTCTCTTCTGTTTGCCATCCTGGAAATCTGGATGGGACCGTGGTTCAGGGGTAAGGTCTACATGTAAGCCTTGTTGCATAGTTATGTTATGTATCACTTGAGAAGCTACAACACTACTTCTGTGAGTACCGGATCATCTACTCAGGATGGTCAAGACATCTGAAGCATGACTTGAGGATATCAGAGATGCACTCAATCAGTGCATGTTTTGTTATACTTCTGTTGAGACTGTTTGGCTGTATGTCAGAAACGGGTGAGTAAATAGGGGAGAAGGTTTACCCAGAATCACCTGCAATCAAAGAAGTTATATTTATAGGTGTTGTGTGTGGAAAGGCAGAGTACACATCTGTGAAACAACCCCTGCTATGAAGGTTGTAGAAGGTGTGTTGGCAGTGAATGAAGCCTTATGTAATCTGTATTCTATAGTAAACATAACTGTGTTTACTATTATGTTCCTGATATATTTTATTTCACTTTTTAACAACATTGGATGTTTTGACACATAAAAATATTTTCCATTCATTGTCCTATTTTTACTCATGCAGAGTTAATGTTATTTGTTGCTTATGATTACTTCTATGAGAGTGCCTTGCAGTCCTAGTGAATGGTCATGTGTGATTTGTGACTTACTTCAAGTCTTGGCTGTAGAAGAGTTTATCCTTTTTGGGCACTAGTGAAACTGGAATAGATATGATCGAAACCTTGGTGAACAGCAAGAGGCTTACTATGTTGATGCTGTGTTTCAGTATGAACATGTCTCTCTCTACACCCCTTCTGAATTCAACCATATCTCCATCCTGTTGGTAGTAGATATTACCCATTTTCTTATCATTACCCTTTGCCCCTCCTAAATTTGCAACAAGAATATACACAATCTATTTCACTCTAGAAATTAGAACGAACCATGACAACATAATTTTCCTTTCACGCAACATAAAATTGTTTGTTGGTGAATAGCAATTCTAATATGATCTGTTGAATCTATATAGTTTTCTTTCCTATGACTATTAGTTCAGCTTTGGCATTTTGCATAAATATCTGTTAAAATGCTAATATAGTTAGATAATAAAGTTATAGAATATGCCACATACTGTATCTTTATTTGAAAAATATGCTGCAGTTCTTGCCTTTCTTCATAATTTTGTCAACTCTGCTTCAGACGTTGGTCCTTCATTTGCAAATTATTCCTGACTTCGAGCAATCTCCAGTATAAAATTCCCGCATGACATTGTCACCAATTGGACAGGAATTATAAAATACTTTTTCCGTTTAAAAGTTAACTAAAATAAACTTGGCAGCGTTCTGTGCATTGCAAAGATGCTTTTACCGCACCTTATTCACTTTCAAACTAGCATTTATATAAAATTGTAAATGGTTTGACATGGACGTTTTAGAACTTACTAACCTAAAAAGACTGGCCTTCTTACTGCAAAGCAGCATTTTGGCCCATTTAAAACATTTAGCAGATATTATGGGGGTCTTTCTGACCCTGACGGGCGGCGGAGGCTGCCCGCCAGAGTTCCCCCCTCCGAAATACCGCTCCGCGGTCGAAAGACCGCGGAGGGTATTCTAAGTTTTTCCCTGGGCTGGCGGGCTGTCGCCAAAAGACCGCCCGCCAGCCCAGGGAAAAACTCCCTTCCCACGAGGATGCCGGCTCGTAATCGAGCCGGCGGAGTGGGAAGGTGCGACGGGTGCTGTTGCACCCGTCGCGTATTTCACTGTCTGCCAAGCAGGCAGTGAAATACTTGTAGGGGCCCTCTTACGGGGGCCCCTGCAGTGCCCATGCCAGTGGCATGGGCACTGCAGGGGCCCCCAGGGGCCCCGCGACCCCCCCTACCGCCATCCGGTTCCCGGCGGGCGGACCGCCGGGAACTGGATGGCGGTAGAGGGGGTCGGAATCCCCTCGGCGGCGCAGCTAGCTGCGCCGCCTTGGAGGATTCCAAAGGGTGGCGGTACACTGGCGGGAGACCGCCAGTGTTGCCGGTCCGACCGCAGCTTTACCGCCGCGGTCGGAATGCCCTTGGGAGCACCGCCGGCCTGTCGGCGGTGCTCCCGCGGTCCTCCAACCCGGCGGTCATTGACCGCCAGGGTTGGAATGACCCCCTATGTGTTTTAATCATTACCATTAAGTATGAATATGCATCATGCTGTATTTTAACAATGTTTCATCAGCTGATAGCTTGCCTACATTGATGTATTTCTAGAGACGATCCAGCTCTGAGTTTTGGCCCTGCTGACAAAAACCTGGATGCCAGCATTCGAGAGGGAGTTGACATTTGCTAGCTGGAATCGTGCCCGTGCTCACACTATACACGCTCTCTTCTTGGTTGCCCTCAGGTGCACTCACCAATCAGCACATACGGTTTGTGGCGGGTTAGCGATGGCGTCGTGCCTGATTACAAAGTGATGTACACAATTCAATAGGAGGAAGAGTCATTCAGTGTGATTTGCAGCTTTTCGGGTAAAAGTCCTCATAGTTTTTTCTGGAAGACCCTCATTTCTGACGATATTGGCCACTCTGCAATAATTCCTATTTGAGTTCAGCACACAGTAAATGTTTTGCCAGAAAAGAGTTTTACTAAAAGCGAATATTTGACAAGTAGGTGGAACCAAGAACAATGTTTACTTGTGGGGTTACTTGTGAAACTAGCAAGCAAATTAGCTTGTATTTGGGGCGAGTGGTAGGGGAGTGGATGTGAGGTTTTATTTTTCTGAGATAAATAGTAGCAGAAGCAATCCACATTAATAGGATAATGTATTGTTCATTGACACATCTGATTGCCCAAACAGTGTTCTTTGCACTAAGTACAAGTCCAGGACCTTGGGAGTCCAAGGTTTCACTATCTGGAGTTGGCTGAAACCAAGCTAAAGGGTAAAGTAGAATTACCTGCCTAAAAAGAGAAATGTTCCAGCATGTCAGCAACTAATCTACTTTATGATTAGGGATATCAATGGTGCAGCTGGTGTAGTGGCAGTGGGGCTCGAGGGTCTGAGGGACCATGTGCGCCCTATGCTTGGCTGTATTTCAATACCATATCCCATTAGAGAGCCTTGGGGCTCATGACCCTTCTATGGCGTTGTTCAAGATGAAGAGTATCAGCAGGGGCCCATGCACCTACTGGACTCTAACTCTACTGTTTCCCAATGCACAGACTCTCTTACCACACAGTGAACCTTCTCTACTTCATCAACCGGTCACATGAAAGGCATACCCCACAATATTTTGAATTGTCATAAAACAACTATTACCCAGTTGAATCCTAATGTTTGTTAACTAGAAGATGATCACAAAACGCAAAATTCAACGGTTCTGTCCACAGAAGATGTGTAAATATGGGTTTCTGGAGATCACCAATTAAACACCATAGGCCCATTTCTGAGAAATCAATCAAAAGTGACATCATTTAGGAAGTAAACTGAAGACTATCTCAGTACTAATCCACTGGGACTATCTCTACACCCAGCAAGCATTGGCAAGGCCAGTATGCCTAGTTTATGTATGAAAGTGTCTTTGTGTCATTGATGAGATTTTGGCACTCAATAAATGAGTATTCACACACTGTCACACATTTGCACTCATGCATCCATTCATCCATCCACTGTCTCATTTTTGTAATCATCCTTTGACACAACTGCAATAAAACACTCACAAACTCAACAACATATGAAAGATGAATTAAAAGAATACAAGTAGAAAAAGAGATTATGATATGGTTACACATAACGGACATTGGCTTGCAATAACAAAACTAAACATGACAATGGGTGTCTGTCTTGAAAAGGAATTGCACATCCTTTATCATTGTTTTAAAGTTCCAGCATTATTGCCACATTTAGGACCAATATGTTGGCCATCTTGGAATGGTAAGGCAATGATACACTATGGATAACAGCATCCCTTATTAGAGGAGTGGCCACATGCTATGCTGCACACTACAGGTGAAATCAGCGGAAAGCAAGAGGACCGTAGTGATGTGTGGCCATTGCATTCACACAGGGATGGGTGCGTGCACAACTCTGCATCTAGATCTGATTAGATGAAGGTCACAATCAGTTAGGATAGAGGCCTCACTGGGGGCCCTTGAGATTGCCGTCCTCGATGATCAGGCTCAGGAACCTGCTTTGAATGTGGCGAGAGAGCAACATGTCACCCTTCTCAAATCACTGCGATGCTTTGACTATAGACCATACCAGGCTAAGATGCTTGCAGAGGGCGACAAGCCAAGTCACCTTTTGACATGGTTATTGCAGAGTGCTGTGGCAATGACTGATAACTGCAATACGAGTGTCACCAAAATACTAGCCACCAACCAAGTCAACATACACGCAGAATTTACCACCCATTACCATTATCTCTATGATCCTCCGTGGTGGATCACCAGACCTTGACCCGAGGATTCCTCAGCACAGTCATACTGTCTGTCATCGCACTGGTAGAGAGGTAGGAACTCAGTCCTCCCATTACATAACAGGAGATCCGGGGTACCCTTTGGAGTATGGCAACATTTAAAACCCCTGGGTTGAATGGGTTATCTGTTGAGCTTTGTAAAGAGAATGAGGTTTCTCTGGCCCCAAATTGTTATTATTGTATAATGCTGCTCTTGCTGTGGCGTTACCACGCTTGCCTGGATCACGGATGTGCCTGAACCAAACAACTGCGTAGTTAAGGCACCATACATATGCGTGGTTCAGGTACATGGCAGGAACAGCCAGGAGAGGAACACAGCAGCCGAGTAAGGGGGGCTGGGGCAGGTGAGGGGATTTTTAAGGACAGGGCGGGGTAAGTTTTAGAGTTTAGGGCAGAGGTTGGGGGGTCGGGTGATTTTTAGGAAAGTGGAGGGTAGGTTTTAGGGTTCAGGGTGGGGGTGGGGGGTTGTGATAGTTTTTAGGACAAGGTAGGGTAGTTTTTAGGACATGATGGGGTAGGCTTTAGGGTATAGGGCGGGGAATCAGGGTAGTTTTTAGGGCAGGGAAGGGAAGGTTTTCCAGTTCAGGGTGGGGGCGGAGGATCGTTTTTATGACAGGGTGGGGTAGATTTTAGGAAAGGGTAGGGTTTAGGGTTTAGGGCGGGGCCGGAGTTGGGGCAATTATTATGGCCTGGGCAGAGAATATTTTAGGTTTTAGGATGGGGCAAGGAGGAGGTGAACTTTTTAGAACAGGGTGGGGTGTTTTTTAGGATAGGGTTGGTTTAGTGTTTAGGGCAGCGGCAGAGAGTCGGTGTAGGTTTTAGGACAGGACAGGGTAGGTTTTAGGGTCCAGGGCAGGGGTGGGGGTCAGAGTACTTTTTAGGACAGGGTAGGTTTTAGGGTTCAGGGCAGGTGAGCATTGGGATAGTTTTTAGGGCAGGGTAGGTTTTAGGGCAGGGTAGCTTTTAGGGTTTAGGGTGGGCACATGGTTGAGGTAGTTTTTAGGACAGGGCAGGGTATGTTTTAGGGTTTAGGGTGGGGGAAGAGCATGGGGTAGTTTTTAGGACAGGGTGGGGTTGTTTTTAGGACAGGTTAGGTTTTAGGGCGGTGGAGGAGTAAGGGTAGTTTTGGGACTGGTTGGGGTCGTTTTTAGGACAGGGTAGGCTTTAGTGTTTAGCGCGGGGTTAGGGTAGTTTTTAGGACAGAGTAGGATAGTTTTTAAGAAAGGACAGGTTTTATGGTCTGGGGTGAGGGTGGGGTTATAGTTTTTAGGACAGAGCAGGGTTGCTTTTAGGGTTTGGGTGGGGGCGGGTGTCTGGGTAGTTTTTGGGACAGGGTGGGGTATTTGTTTAGGACAGGGTAGGTTTTAGGGTGGGGTGAGGGGGTCGGGGATTGTATCACACAACCATGCATGGCGTTACCACATATACCTTTACTGAGCATGCTTTTACAACAAAATTAATTGTAAAGGCATGCGTGTGATAGAGCGTTCCGTTCTAATAAATTACCTGTATCTGGACGCTCTTGGGTCGATGAATCTTTTGACCAAGTGGGGCTCTCTTCACCCGAGATTAGTCAATTTACTCAAATCAATAATCAATAACGAACATAAGCAATGCCCTGATCAACATAACACTTCACAATTAATCCAGAAAACATTTCGACGAACCATGACATTTCGGCCATGAATAATCACACCAGTTCATTCAAAGTTAATGAATTTATTTCCCTATATTAACAAAGCTAGCACGATATAAATGTGTCTCAACACCAAATGATATATGTAAATGAACATTAATAGCTGTCCATAACGGCGAAAAAGATGCAATCTATGCAGCATTTGAATAACAATGCATTCGATAATAGCAACGCAAACCACTAAAACTATAATCTGTAATGGGCTAATTGCATACATTAGTCAGCATAACAAGGTCTCAAATTGCATCATGCATCAAATGAATCCTCATCTAACCTCAAATTAGCATCTGCATGTGGGATTTCATGCAAAAACAATTTAGCAACATTGATTTGGAAAACTCCTAACTAGGGCTCTTATCAAAAATCAGCAGTTGGTTACCTAAAAAGAAACACAATGCAATTGTACATTTCCTTTCATATTTACCAAATTCAATCAGCATTCAAGGAAGTCTTCGTCTCACAGGTACCGGTTTCGATCAGCATGGGACGGGGGCAAAGGGGCAAGGTGGACTGGGCAATTGCCTCACAGCGGCAAGATAAAAGGACAAAACTACTACTTTATGCAAAGGGGCAAATCAAAGTTAAAGTCTCTAGGGCGAGAATTACTTAAAGTCTCTTTCTCTCAATTAGAGAAAGCATCAAGGTCTCATCGAACATCAATTGGCATCGTAGAAGATGGCAAAATGACGAGGTCGGCAAGATGGGCCATAATGGCTGCAATGTCTAATGTCCTCAATGGGTGCAATGGAAAATGGCTAATGGCAATAATGTCCGGGTAATGGCTGTAATGGCTGCTTTCTTCTTGTGCACCGGGTTTAAATAAACAACAGTTCAAATCCAGTAGGGTCTTCCATTGGAGGGTTCATAGGTTGGCTTCAAATTGTCCAATCAAAAACAACAATTCACAAGCTTCTACCTAGGCATACATTATCCTTGGAGTCGGGAACGTAAGTTGCAACATATTTTACCAATTAACTCACTTTCAGAGCTTCCATTGTCTGCACCTGCAGATTGACCTTGGAGCAAAGAAGAAGATGCCAGGCTGGCACGAAACCTTAAAGATAAGCATGTGAACCGATCTCACTGGAAAAGTACAGCTTCAAGCAAGAATACACGTTTTATTAGCACATTAGAAAAACACGAGCATCTAAACCGTGAGACAAGGCAACTAGGCCGAAGCCTCCACTAAAGTTATGCTAAGTTAAAACATTTCAAACAAGCAAATCATGGCACACGTTTACGGTTATGTCAGATTAGTACAATTCTAATACATCACGTTATATAAAGCACGCTTATAAATGTTGGCGAACTACTCTGAGGGCACATTTGTCCCCGTACAATCTTTATTAGTTCGGTTAAAGTCACACTTGATTATTGCAGCACTACGTTTATGCGCTAATAAATGTAAAACCTTCATTTCTGCGTCATCAATCCCTCCTCTGATGACTATTTGTCATCACACAAAACTATTCCCACAAATTTTAATCAATTAAAATTCTGTCAGTTCTCTTTGCCTTTTATTTCCCCTTGTTCTTGCCTTGTATTCTTCTGCCATTCTTTTCATCATTTTCTCTTCCTTCCTTCTCTTAATTCTTGCCATGATCATTAGTATTCCCCTCTTTATTCCCCAAATCCCAAAGATGCAAATTAGTACTATTAGTATTCCCTGTATTATTTTTAGTAATATTCCATTCCAAATGCCACCAAGCCAATTTCCCACTGAAGCAATTCCCTTTCCAACCTTCTCCCAAACTCCTGGTTCTTTCAATTCCTTCAAGTCTGCACTCTCTTTTGTTAGATTTGCAAGCATTGTTTTAATCTTCACACTGTTGTCTGGTATATACGTGCAACAGTGACGCGCACCAAGCATTTTGCAAACGCCGCCATCCTTTGCTAAAAGAATGTCTAGGGCAAGCCTGTTTTGAAGAGTCATAGCTCTTTCCGCTGCAAGTTCAGCATCCATCAGGATTATAGCACCTGAAAACTTTGTCAACATGTTATCTACTATAGTAGACAACTTTCTTATTTTGATGGAATTCAACACAACTCCCAATGACGGAATTATGGCTCCAAATATATCTCCTACCACAGCAGCTGCGGTCTCTCTTTTCTGGATACGATGAGATCCAGACGTCTTTGGAATCACCGATAGGTCATCCAGTTGATAAACCTTTGGGAACACTATACCCAAATAACATCTCCCCCACCATCCCTTTGGAAGACGATAATAGGCATTATGCCCACAAATGTAATATACACCAGGTATGACAGGGTCAAGTCCGTTCAGCATGAATGTCCATTTGGCCTTAAAGATAAACGTATGTTTACATTCACTCGCTCCCACGAAAATGTTATCATAATAAGATTCACCACGATATATACAAAATTTCCCTACATGCCAAGCGTCTAAAGCTATTTTTCCTTGTGTTTTTATTGCGGCAAAAGCATAATTATCTACTGAAGTCCTCTTACTTAGCTCTTTTTCTAATTTCGCATTCATTTGTGCCCTTCTATCATCTGTGCGATCTAAAAAGCTTATTTCTACTGTAGAGAGCGAGCAGGTAAGGTTTTCCCTATGAGCGTGAGCTGTTTCAAAAGGTTGCATTGGCTCGAAAAATTCCCTCATTATTTTAGCATCCCAATCTTTAGCAATCTGGCTTAGTTGCGTTATTATAGGAACATATGCAAAGGTAACATCATAATTTGAGTAAAAATACTGTATGTTAGTTTGACCATAAAATCTAGAAGTTACTAAACTACATGTAATCCCGTATGTAAGAGGCATGTGGTGATAAGTCACCCCTTCCGTTACCGATGTCGGTATCTGTGTACACACATAACAATCTTTCGCATCCATAGTCTCAACATATTCTGTTAGTAGGCGATAGAAAACATTATACGAAAGTTCCTTCTTATCATGCAAGTGTCTCTCATCTAATTCTAGTCTTTTCAATGCGGTTAGTTCAGTGACAGTAACAGGAGCAGAAGTAGAAGCATCAATTCTCTCATTCTCACCCTTACCACGCGTTGCAAGCACTATTGCCATTATTATTAGTACACATGCAGTTATCAAGCCTATACACGCATATTTACAATATTTCACTCTACTGTTTTGTGTAGCTTACTTAGTCATGATCTGTATAGAATCAGAGAGCTAGAAGCACTTATAAAGAAACGATTTAGCAATTAGTTACAAAGCTGAACGAGCGCGATGTTCACACAGTTTTCTTCAGTAGCCCAGTCACTTATCGGTTAGCAGCATTTGTCTCAATTCGGCAATAACTCAGTCTTTTATCAGTTAGCAACGTTGTCTCAAATCGGGTTTAAGAGTCAATCAGGTTATCAAAGTCTTATCAAAGTTAGCAAATGTCTCATCCGGTTTAGCAATGTCTCAGCTGGTTGTATCACGTTAGATTATAGCAAGCAATGTCATTTATCAGTTTTTTTTTTTTCAGTCAATAGTGTCCATAAAACTTTTCTTTTCTATTGGTATCTCTTCTTCTTCGTTCTCGAGGCTAAGAGATACAAATTCGTCGGTCCAATCGTCATTGACTACATATGCCCATTCTGGACCTGAATATCTCCTGTTTGGTATCCTTTTCCTTTTCAATTTTGCATCTCTCTTTGATTCTGCCTCACTGGTACTTTCCTCTTTGGCCAAGTCTTTTTCTTCACTTGATGTTGGTACCACGACAGACACTTCCTTTCTTTTCTCTTTCACTCTTGGCCCTTCACTGTCGTTCAACGTTTCTCTAGTTCTTAGTTTTACTGGTGATATACTTGGTCTTCTCTTTGCACTGTGTCCACTTGATGGACCTGCGATCTCTTCTGAGGAAGTTTGAACAGTTTCGTTCTGTTCTGCCTTGTCCCCTCCTTCTGGGGAGTCAATCAGGTTTTCCTTTTCTTTTTCTGTACCGTCTGCTTCTGGGAAAGCCCTCCTCTGATCAGGCTCTCCTGCTTCTTCACCTCTTTCGAGCCCTTTGTCACTGTTACTTTCTTCAGGCTCTTTGTCACTTTCAGCTGCTTCAGGCTCTTTGTTACCTTCAGCTGCTTCGTCGCTGTCTGAGGTTTCTCCTTGGTCTTCCCCAAGTGAATCGGTTGTTTCGTCCTCAGAGAATATTTCTCTCTCCTCTATTTCTGCCTGTTCGCTTCTAGTTCTGTTTTGCTCTGTCTCAGCGCTCGGCACTTTGTTATCAGGTACTGGCAGTTTCAGCGCTTCAACTTCCTCATCTGTGGGACACAAGACTTTCTTTGTATGACTGGCGTGAATCTAGTTGGGAACTCCCGCACACTTCACAGCGGTAGTGGTCGTCAGGATCACTTGGAAAGGGCCTTTCCAACGGGGTTCCAGACACGACTTCCTCACGTGCTTCTTTATCACGACCCAGTCACCTGCTTTCAGTGTGTGTCCTGGACCTTGGATCGGTGGCAAGGTGGTTGCTTCCACCTGGTGAGAGAAAGAGCGAAACACGTCAGCCAGACCCTTGCAGTAGTCTAACACCATATCATCTGTAATATTCAAAAGCGCGTTTGCGGGAACTGCAGGAAGTCTCATGGCCCTGCCCATGAGAATTTCGTGCGGGGACAATCCAGTCTTTCTGTCAGGGGTGTTTCTCATTGACATTAACACCAAAGGCAATGCGTCAGGCCATTTCAAATTTGTCGATGCACATATTTTCGCCATTCTTGATTTCAGTGTACCATTCATTTGTTCCACCAGTCCTGAGGCTTCAGGGCGATAGCTACAATGCAGTTTTTGCTCAATATTCAGCGCTGCGCAAAGTAACTTTATCACCTCGTTATTGAAGTGACTTCCCCTATCTGATTCTAAAGAGATTGGGAATCCGAAACGTGGTATCAACTCCCTCAACAATAGTTTTGCAACTGTAAGGCTGTCATTTCTACGTGTGGGGTATGCTTCAATCCAGTGACTAAAAATGCACACAATCACCAACACATACTTCAGACCTCCATGCACAGGCATCTCAATAAAGTCCATCTGCATTCTGCTGAACGGGCCACTCGCCCTGCCAATGTGGCTCATGTTCACAACCGTTCCCTTTCCTGGGTTCATCTGCTGACAAATGACACAACGATGGCAAACTGCTTCTGCAACTTGACGGAATCTGGGGTTAAACCAATCAGTTTTGAACAATCTTATAATGGCATCTCTCCCTAGGTGAGCCTGCCCATGATAGAACCGCGCTAGCTGCGATAAGAGACCATTTGGTAAAACAAATTTTCCTTCATTTGAAACCCATAACTCATCTGGTCTCCTTGTACATTGTGACTTAATCCAGGAAGCTCTTTCATCCTCCCTGACGCTATTCTGTAATGCTTTTAGTTCATCCATTGTATCCACGACCTTCAAGGCAAATGCTTCAGCTGGTTCGAGCTCTGGCTCACTTATCAAATTCCATTCATCCCTGAGCAATATACAGTTCAAGGCACAAAATCTTGCGACTTGATCCGCATATGCATTTCCCAGGGAAACATAGTCCTGTCCTTTTGAATGAGCACTACACTTTACCACTGCAATTTCGGCTGGCATCTGAATGGCGTTTAACAATTCCCTTATTCTCTCCCCGTTTTTCACTGGGGACCCTGAAAA
This sequence comes from Pleurodeles waltl, assembly GCF_031143425.1. Classification (NCBI taxonomy): domain Eukaryota; kingdom Metazoa; phylum Chordata; class Amphibia; order Caudata; family Salamandridae; genus Pleurodeles; species Pleurodeles waltl. Next base: position 631,184,616 of record NC_090447.1, read on the forward strand.
GGTCAGGAAACCTCTCTGTGACCATAATTGCCCAAAGTCGTGCACAATTCCAAACCCGTACTGACTATCAGTGTAAATGGTAACCTTCATCAATGTAGACAGTTGGCATGCTCTTGTAAGGGCTACAAGTTCTGCTACTTGTGCGGAATAGACTCCTTGAAGCCAGGACGCTTCCAAGACACCTGTTACAGTACATACAGCATATCCTGCTTTCAATATTCCCAATGCATCTCTTAAACATGACCCATCAACAAAAACAATTTGGTCATTTTCATCAAGCTTAGTATCCTTAATATCAGGTCGGGGTTTTGTGCAAAATTCAGTCACCTGAAGGCAGTCGTGCTCGACGTCTTCAGCGTTCTCAATTTCAGCATTTTCACCGGGAAGCAAGGTTGCTGGATTCAACGTAGTGCACCTTTTCAGCTGCACATTCGGTGAGCCCAGAATTATTGTTTCATACCTTGTGAGTCTTGCTCCAGTCATGTGTTGTGTTCGGGAGCGGGTCAAAAGTATCTCAACTGAGTGAGGGACCATGACTGTTAATGGGTGTCCCATCACTATTCCTTCACTCTGAGTGAGGCTGATACCAACTGCTGCTACGGCGCGCAAACACCCTGGCAGTGCTGCTGCGACCGGATCCAAAGTAGCTGAAAAATACGCTACTGGTCTGTTTATGCCACCATGGGCTTGGGTCAAGACAGACAAAGAACATGCATCACGTTCATGACAAAACAATGTGAAAGGCTTTGTGTAATCAGGCATACCTAAAGCTGGAGCCCTGCACATGCATTCTTTTAATTCAATAAAAGCATCCATCTCATCTCCTTTCAGCTCAATTTCATCCAAGGCATCCTTCTGGGTCAGTTTCAATAAAGGCTTTGCTAGAGTTGAGAAGTTGGGAATCCACTGGCGACAGTAGCTCAGCATCCCCAAAAACTTCCTCACCTCCCTCCTTGTCTTTGGTGGACTCATTTGAAGTACACTTGTTATTCTTTCCTTCATTATCCTCCGTGACCCTTTCTCTATTTGATGACCCAAGTATTTCACTTTCTTCTGACAGAACTGCAACTTTGAAGGAGACACCTTGTGTCCATTCCTTCCCAAATGGTTCAGTAGAGCAATGGTGTCGGCTGTGCAGCCACTTTCTGTCTTAGATGCAATCAGTAAGTCATCAATGTACTGTACTAGGGTTGACTCGAATGGCAATTCTAACGCTTCCAAGTCTTTCTTTAGAATCTGATTGAAAATTGACGGTGACTCCGAAAACCCTTGAGGAATTCGACACCAACTGTAAACTCTGTCTAAGAATTTGAAACAAAAGAGAAATTGGCTGTCCTCATGAAGAGGCACCAAAAAGAATGCTTGTGACAAGTCGATGACTGAGAACCACTCAGCATCGCAAGGGACTTGAAACATTATCACAGCTGGATTCGGTACTACAGGGCAGCATTTAATTATGATGTCATTTATTTTCCTCAAGTCCTGCACGATTCGGACCTTTCCACTCGGCTTTATTAGTCCCATGATTGGTGAATTACATGGACTGCTTAACACTTCTTTCAGTACTCCCTGTTTTACAAACTCGTCAATGAGTTGGGCGACTTTCATGAGGGTGTCTTGTGCCATGTGGTATTGTGGGGTCTGGGGAAAGGTTACATTGGGTTTTACGGTCACTTTCACTGGTTCCACTCCTTTCACCAATCCCACCTCTTTTCCTGTCATATCCCACACTTCCTTTCCGACTGTTTCCCGTAATTCAGCTGGAATATCTTCTTCAGTTATCATCGGAAAAAGGTTAATCAGAGGATATTCTTCATCGACAGTTTCCATCTCATCCCCTTCTACACTGTCCTCTTCTTCCCCATCACTGCTAGTCTGAATTCTAATTCCATCGTTCGAACACATAATCGAACATCCCAATTTGCACAATAGGTCTCTCCCTAACAGTGCTATCGGGCTTGAGTCACATACCACAAAACTATGTGACCCTTGATAGTTACCAATTCTGACTTGTACTGGATCTGTGATTGGGTTCGTCAGGTGCCTGTTTGCTACTCCCACTACTTGAACTGTTCTCCCTGAGAGTGGCAAATTTGGTACTTCAATGCTCCTAACAGTTGAACGTGTGGCTCCTGTGTCAACCAAGAATGAAACACAATGACCCATAACTGTTCCCTCCACATACGGACCCTTTTGATCAACTTCCAAGGATGCTGCAAGCACACAATTTCCCTCCTCATCTGAACTTTCACTCTCCCATACATTGTTTATTCATTCTCACTGTGTAATGGGAACTGTTGTACTGTGCCATTTGTATTCATCACCTGACCCGAGACCTGTGGAGGAACCATCACTTGCTGCTGACTCACTGGTGCCAAAGGTATTTGCATTTGCTGATTAGGTACCATGGGAAACTGCTGTTGCATTGGCTGCATTTGCGTCATCTGCATACGGGGCATCTGCATCTGCTGCGGCTGCATGGGCTGTAATCCCTGCAGCTGATTTATGGTCTGAAAATTTGGGTTTGGACCTCTCATTTTCGGTCCCCTCATTGTCTGGAATGCATTGACATCATTGTTTTGCTGACCAACACCTGCACCTTCCTGCACCAGCATCGGGCACTCGCGTTTCCAATGTCCGACGATTCCGCACACGTGACACGGCATCACCCTTTTCATTGCCTGCACACAATTCGGAATCGCAACAGTGTTCAAATCCGGACCATTACTCCCAAAGCCTCCTCTGCCTCTGCCTCTCGCCTGTGGCTGAAACACCATATTTCCCTGCGGCTGCGGCTGCGGTATCTGCTGTTGGAACCCTTGCAACCCCTGCAAACCTGTCTGAGCTGCTTTAAGTTGCATCATCATCACTTTCTCTTTCAACCTTTTCTGTTTCACTTCAATTTCGTCGCTACAGTATTTCACATAATTCAACACCTCATCAATCGGTTTCGACTGCCAACAAATCAAATGCGTCTTTATCATCTGACTTATCTCTGGTCTCAGCCCCTCCACAAATCTAAACACAAAATGAAGCATGTCCTTCGCCTCTATTGTTTCCGTGCCACTGTAGTTCTTGAACGCCTTCAACAACCTCTCATAGTAACCATGAATCGATTCTTTAGCCTCTTGGGCAGTTCGATCAATCTTCTGCCAATCCACATTTTTCGCGGCAACCTTCATCTTCAAATGCTCAATCACCTTATAGTACAAGCTCATTACCATAGGTGATGGTGCACCCGTATCCCTGTCTCTCTCTGGTTCACTTGTCGGCCAACCTACAGCCCTTTTGCAGTCTTCCCACAAATCTGCCGGAACCACAATCTCAAAGAGGGTGTTCAGGTCTTCCCAAAGACATTTTGCAAGCTTCACAAACCTATCAGTCTGTTGATACCATTCAATCGGTTTCTCTCTCAGTTTGGGAAAATCATCCGTAAAAGACTGAATGTCGCTCCTGTGCCACGGTACATGTATTAATTTTCCCCCTGCTGTCTCCCTCATTGGTAACCTAGTTATTGCATCACTACTCTGTGGTCTTTTCTCCTTGTGCTCTGGGACACTGTCTTTCCTCTTTTCCTTTTTCTTTGCCCATCTACTTTCCCATTTGTCTAAGCACCTCCACACTTGTGCACTCTGCAGCAATTCTCTAAGGTGCGTTTTCATGCCTGCTGACCTCATGTGTTCAAAGTCTGTGGTCCCGAAATCCAATCTATAGCTCCTGCTCAAGTGTTTTGTCTTGTCTATCTCAACCCCGTTTTTGTCAGCTATTTCTTGTAACCTTCTATGTACCTTGTTCACTTCTCTCGTAATCCTAGGACATATATACCTCAGCTCTTCTTCCGAGTAGGACTCTAACCTATTCAAACCCATAGTCCCTTCCACCAATTCTTCTGCTTCCATGTTCAACCTGACCTTATTCAGATAGTCCTCTCCCTTCCCACTGGCTGAGCCTTGTGTGGAATTCAGACTGTTGAACCATTGTGTCAGCTGTTGCGCATTCAACCCCATCAGTGTAGCATTCACATCGACTGCCATTGATGGTTGCGGCAACTTTTCAGTGTTCAATGATAGCGGTATCATCAGTGGGGGACTCGACCTCACCACTGTTGACTGAGCACATATGGGACTAAACTCCATCAAGGACCCAGATCCAGTTGGCAGAGCCGCTATCGGAGTTGTCTCTGGAGTGTTTTCTATGCACCTCCTTTCCGTCCCACTCTGCACCACTGATCCTTGACCGCTCATACCTGAGTTAGGCTGAGTGTACAAAGGTACCGGTGGACCTACAGTAATGGGTAGGGATATTGCATCTGGGTTCTGTCCATTCCCCAGGTTCTGAGGCATGTTCATTCCCACACTATGGGTCATCATTGCCGGCATGCCCGTCTGACTCCCCGTCATCTGAGCATGTGCGGTTCCCCCCTGCATCTGCTTTTGAGGCATCAAAAGCTGGGTTGATTCAGCTTGTGCCAATGTTGGGTTGCGACCATTCTGTACTCCCATTACGGTTGGATCTAGAATCATTCCCGTACTGTTGTCACTGCTGTAGTACCTTGGGACCTGCGGCTGATAATTTTCTGCTGTTTTCAATATAGGCACATCTGGATATATTCTCCTAACCTGCGGTATCTGCGGGGTGAACAGTAAACTCGGGTCCTTAGATCCCGATGGCGTTTCTGAATTCGGAGTTTCATTATTCTGTACCGGTGCCGGAGGGGCAGAACTGGTACTTGGACCTTGTTCACTCTCTGCATAAGGTGGTGGACGGTCGTTCAGCAATTGCATGATGAACTCCTCATCCTCTGACTCGTCTTCTCTATCTTTGGAACACCTCCTGTTTGTCTTACAGGTAGCTTTCTTGCCTGTCGCCTCTTCTTCCTTAGCAATTGCGGGAAACAATTTTATCCCCTGCAATATATCTGACCTCCACACCTTCTGTGCATTATCACACCTAGCGTCCGCTAGTGTCTTTTCTACCTTTCTTATCCTGGTCTCGAACTTCTTTTGCTGTTGCTGTCTAGCCATTAGTTCCCAAACCGCTAGAGCCTCAAACTGTGCTGGCCTTGGAGGTACCTTCATGTCGTACATCGCGAATCTCAAATTCTCTAGGATCCTTATATTGAATGTCCCATGGATCGGGAATGCTACGCTCCCATGTCTCTCTGTCAGCTTGTGCCATTGCTTTAGCCAAAGGCACGGAGCTACCCCCCTTTCCTCCATTACAATGTAAGCTGGTGTACCTTCGGGTGGCGTCTCCTCTCCTACGCTCTCTTTAATGTAAGACTCCCCCTTCATCGCACTCTTTAATGCTTTAAAAAATTTCATTTTCTCGTCTTTTATTTCACAAAGTTTGTAATCAATAAGTGACTTTAATTCCCGGAATACTCTTCGCTTGCCTTTCCCCTTCCAATCGAGCCCCACGGACTGCGTCCAATCCGTGCGCGACCTTTCTCTGCAACCAACCTATCCCAGCGCGGCTCCTAGTGACGTCACACTCACACACACTGCGGCTGACAAAGTCTCGCGGCTTGTCCTCCTTCACTCAGCTCCTCTCGTAACAACTTCTGGCATGTATCGCGAGCAACCAAATAATAATAAAACAGATATGTCGGTTTACTACAGGAAGGGTAACACAATCGCTTCAGGACCTTAGGGATTTTTCACTAGCCTCAGCAGTTATTCCATCTTTCTCGGTCCCCACTTTCGCAAGCAAATCCTGACCCGCAGACTCTGCTCTCAACTTGTCAATGATCTATTCTAGTGCACTTAGAATTTGTCAAAGCCCGAAGTCGAAGTTTTCTTTCACTCCCTTAACACACGTACCGACTCGTTGACCACGCCCGGTCAACCTATTAAACCGACCAGACCACAACATAAAACAAGTGTCTCATACACTTTTCAACATACTCCGGAGTCTCTTGACCTCGCAGGGCCCGTCTCAACAACAACAACCACGTGGACCTTTTTCTGCACAAAGCGCCACATGTGTCGCGGTTCTCAACGGTCTTACCCTCGCAGCGGAGAGGCGTAGGGGAACGGTCCTTGTTCCGACGGGTTCTGCTCTGGCCGAGGTAGGGGCGACCCCTTCCGGTAGCCACGGTGCTGTTTGGTATGAGCGAACCACTACAGTCCGTGCCCTCCAGAAGGAGTCCCAGAGGAAAAACCCCAGTAGGGTAAAAAACCTCCACAGGAACTCCCTGAAACGAAAGGAGGACACCAGGGTATTAGGACCGCAGTTCAGGAAGGCAGGAAAACAAAGCAAATCAGGAACAGACAGGATTCGCAGAAGGATATCAAATAGGAGCGTGACTATCACCAAGGAGTGTTGCAACGCAATGAACAGGCAGTTGGAATCCCCTTAAATACCCCTGGACAGGAAACAGGAAACAGGAAGTAGAACACCGCCATCTTGGATTGGGGAAAAGAAAACAGTAATGAATTAGGTATGTGTGTTAGACAATGCATGCTGGGTAGAGAGGAAGTGGTAAGCATGCTGGGAAGAGAAAAAAGGCAAGTATAAAGAACCCCCAGTGTAAGGGTTCGGTTTGTCCTAGGAACATCGGTAAGTGGTGGTGGGCAGGTGAATACATGCAAGAGAAATAAATGTTAAGCGCATAATGCGCTGTGTGCGGCCATGCCTGAAACCCCCTCGGGGTTTCAGGCTCTGCCGCGTCTGCCTTTAAGGCAGAACTTGAAAAAGGGGGAGCGGCGAGCGCCGTGACCCCCAGACCGGCTCCCTGGAGCCTTTATGGCCCTCGCCGGAGCCGCGGCGACCCCCGCGACCTGGGTGTCTGCCTCGGCGTCTACCGCGGCCCGGGCGTCGGCCGCGGCAAAATTAACGTGCCGCGCCGCGGCAACCTGAGCCCGCGGCCGCAGCGAGCGCTGCGGTGTAACAACATGCACATGAAGTTCGACGACTTCCCTACTCTCACACTCGGAGTCGCACCTCCGCTATTCTCTAAAATCCTTGCAACCTTTTCAAACAATCTGCGGCAATAAGCTGTGCAAGCGCAAAACCCTGACTTCACTCATACCGTCACTAGTACCGCCAACGCCGATTTCACACCTCCATTCTCTCCATTCGCAAGCTCCGAGATCCCGGGAAAGTCGCGGGGGACTTAGGGCATCATCATTCTCTCAATCTGTTTTACCCAAGAAAAATCTAATTCAACACCATATACTTCTCGAGTGGGGTCCCAAAGAGCGAAACCTTCAATTCAACACCATATACCTCTCGAGTGGGGTCCCAAAGGGCGAAACCGTTACCTCTCGAGTGGGGTCCCAAAGGGCGAAACCGTCACCTCTCGGGTGGGGTCCCTAAGGGCGAAACCGTTACCTCTCGAGTGGGGTCCCAAAGGGCGAAACCATCCTCTGCTACCATCTACTGATAGAGCGTTCCGTTCTAATAAATTACCTGTATCTGGACGCTCTTGGGTCGATGAATCTTTTGACCAAGTGGGGCTCTCTTCACCCGAGATTAGTCAATTTACTCAAATCAATAATCAATAACGAACATAAGCAATGCCCTGATCAACATAACACTTCACAATTAATCCAGAAAACATTTCGACGAACCATGACCTTTCGGCCATGAATAACCACACCAGTTCATTCAAAGTTAATGAATTTATTTCCCTATATTAACAAAGCTAGCACGATATAAATGTGTCTCAACACCAAATGATATATGTAAATGAACATTAATAGCTGTCCATAACGGCGAAAAAGATGCAATCTATGCAGCATTTGAATAACAATGCATTCGATAATAGCAACGCAAACCACTAAAACTATAATCTGTAATGGGCTAATTGCATACATTAGTCAGCATAACAAGGTCTCAAATTGCATCATGCATCAAATGAATCCTCATCTAACCTCAAATTAGCATCTGCATGTGGGATTTCATGCAAAAACAATTTAGCAACATTGATTTGGAAAACTCCTAACTAGGGCTCTTATCAAAAATCAGCAGTTGGTTACCTAAAAAGAAACACAATGCAATTGTACATTTCCTTTCATATTTACCAAATTCAATCAGCATTCAAGGAAGTCTTCGTCTCACAGGTACCGGTTTCGATCAGCATGGGACGGGGGCAAAGGGGCAAGGTGGACGGGGCAATTGCCTCACAGCGGCAAGATAAAAGGACAAAACTACTACTTTATGCAAAGGGGCAAATCAAAGTTAAAGTCTCTAGGGCGAGAATTACTTAAAGTCTCTTTCTCTCAATTAGAGAAAGCATCAAGGTCTCATCGAACATCAATTGGCATCGTAGAAGATGGCAAAATGACGAGGTCGGCAAGATGGGCCATAATGGCTGCAATGTCTAATGTCCTCAATGGGTGCAATGGAAAATGGCTAATGGCAATAATGTCCGGGTAATGGCTGTAATGGTTGCTTTCTTCTTGTGCACCGGGTTTAAATAAACAACAGTTCAAATCCAGTAGGGTCTTCCATTGGAGGGTTCATAGGTTGGCTTCAAATTGTCCAATCAAAAACAACAATTCACAAGCTTCTACCTAGGCATACATTATCCTTGGAGTCGGGAACGTAAGTTGCAACATATTTTACCAATTAACTCACTTTCAGAGCTTCCATTGTCTGCACCTGCAGATTGACCTTGGAGCAAAGAAGAAGATGCCAGGCTGGCACGAAACCTTAAAGATAAGCATGTGAACCGATCTCACTGGAAAAGTACAGCTTCAAGCAAGAATACACGTTTTATTAGCACATTAGAAAAACACGAGCATCTAAACCGTGAGACAAGGCAACTAGGCCGAAGCCTCCACTAAAGTTATGCTAAGTTAAAACATTTCAAACAAGCAAATCATGGCACACGTTTACGGTTATGTCAGATTAGTACAATTCTAATACATCATGTTATATAAAGCACGCTTATAAATGTTGGCGAACTACTCTGAGGGCACATTTGTCCCCGTACAATCTTTATTAGTTCGGTTAAAGTCACACTTGATTATTGCAGCACTACGTTTATGCGCTAATAAATGTAAAACCTTCATTTCTGCGTCATCACGTGGTAAAGGCATGCGTGGTAAAGATGCTGTTGTGGTTCCACCCACGTTGTTAAGAGATGCGTGGTTCTTCCATAGAACCCTGCCATTGTATTATGAAACTATTTGTTTAAGGTTATTTCCATTGATTTGTTTCAACTCATAGCTGTTTAATGTGTAATTTATAGTGAGTGATATTTTGATCTATACAATTTGTTTACTACTGCTAATATTAGCACACAAAGTCCTACTTCTAAACACGTTAAATTCTGGACTCATTATTGAATTGCTCTTTATGTTGACCTTCTAAATTCTGTCTTGTGTGACACAACACTTGGTTCAAATCTTTTCTTTCAGATAATTTCTAGATCAGAAGAGGTCATAGATCCTCAGTGTTGGCAGTATTACACTGGCTTACGTTGAAATAGCTAGCTGTTTTAAAATTTCTATAACTTGTGTACAGAGTTTCAGTTTACTTCAACTTTGTTAATATCTACGGTCAGCTGATTTATTGCTGTATCACAGCCCTTAGTTAAACCCTTAACACAATCAGTGGTAGGGCTTTCTAAGTAACTGCTCTATGACTACTGAAGTCAATTGAAATGTCTCAACATTTTCCATCGAAGCACAACCAAGGGCCAGATGTAGTAAGCTGTTTGCATGGTGCAAACTGCAAAAATCGCAGTTTGCTCCATGCAAACAGCCTTCTGCAATGCACATTCACAATTTGCAAGTCGGTACCGACTCGCAAATTGTGAATGCTACTCACAAATAGGAAGGGATGTTCCCTTCCTATTTGCAAATCGCATCGCAATTCGCAGTTACCACCAGTGTCACACTGGTGGTAACTCATTTGCAAAAGGGAAAGGGTCCCCATGGGACCCCTTCCCCTTTGTGAATGTTGCCCAAAAGGTTTTTTCGGAGCAGACAGTGGTGCAATGGACCACTGCCTACTCTGAAAAAACGAAACCAAATGGTTTTGTTGTTTTTTTTATTTTGCAACTCGTTTTCCTTTAAGGAAAACGGGCTGCAAAATAAAAAAATAAACTGCTTTATTTAAAAAGCAGTCACAGACATGGAGGTCTGCTGACTTCAGCAGGCCACCATCCCTGTGAGTGCAGGGACTCGCTATGGGGTTGCAAAATGCGACCCACCTCATTAATATTTATGAGGTGGGTCTTTGCGACCCCATAGCGAGTCGCAGACGGTGTCTGAGACACCGTTCTGCATCCGCATTTGCGATTCGTAAATTGCGAGTTGCACAGACTCGCAATTTCTGAATCGCAAATGCGGAAGTTGCTACATCTGGCCCCAAATCTGTTAAAAGTCAAGAAAGCCTTAAAAACTGAATTTTTACTACCTTGTTCTGCTCCTGCTATTTGCACTCAGAAATATCTTTACATGAGCCCTCTCTGTCCGAAGTAATATATTTTCGGGGTAAAGTTGTATTCTACAAAACTCTGTAAATAATTTAAATTAAAAAAAGGGTAAAAGTAAAGTAAATCCTATCTATATGCTTTATAAATGTAGAATCCACTGTGACATTTGACAAAATGTTGTGCAATTTCAGGGTTTTCATCATCTAGCTGGTTGGTAGGATCATATATAGCGGTAATTATTTCTATTCTCATTCCGCCTACATAATAATAGCACTAGGACTTTGCTGAACTATTGGCTGAATTTTTTGTATTTCCCATACTTGATAGACAATCGTATTTCATAATTACAGTTTTACGCTTACCAACCTTAAAAAGGTTAATGGTATATTTGACTTCAATGATAAACAAATGAAGCCAAAACAGGTCTTTGATAGTGTGCCTAGTTCATGAATGCCTAACATGACACTACGATGAACACCGAACACTTTTATATCGGTATCCAACATTTGGACAGATGATTGGAAGAGGAGGCCACTTTAGAAACAAGGCTGCCTTTTTCCAATATTTAATCCTGAAGTTCAAGCTAAAATGTTCCTGAAAATTCTGTTTTCGCCTATAGTCTTTCCCTATCCATCCCAATATAATTTGGGCTGAGAATCTCAGAATAAACTGCAACATTTCAAAAGTTCGTATTAGAATACAAATCATTGAGTGACATGTCTTTTGACACGTTGGTACAAGCCCTCTGTTTTAGAAAAGTGTCTAGAATAAAATGTGATGTTAATTAGTTGATAGTAACCTATTATACAGTGGTTGGACATAACAGACCGGATCATATTTATTGTGAATTCGCAACTTTTCTGTTTGATTAGCAGACCACCTAAGAGAGTGGTGATGAAGGAAATATGGACAAGAAAAAGGAGCTGGTTTGGAAGAGTTAGGAAAGAGTGGGGACCGGGATGTAAAGGAAAATTATGACATATTAGAAGTCTGCATGCTTCTTCGTAGGATAATCAAATGAAATGATAGAAATTAATATTTTTCTAGGAATTGTAGCATGTTCTACTTCAAAATTTTGTTGGGATAGCTGTAGGAAATTCCAGACAATTCGAGCTGGTACTGTCAAGCTACATCCTCTCAGCCTTTACATGGCTTTTGGTGCATTTGCCCTGCTGGTGATGACTTGTCGATTCTGTTCTACAAGTTGATAAGGCTAACATTGTGGTATAAGATGTGAAGCAAAGTGCAAAGCATTTGGCAGCCGAATTAGGTTTTTGAACCTAGTTTTTCGCCAGTATATTTTAGATTGTACATCAGCCTGTCTACTTTGTTTTGAATACTTTGAAATTCTTCAGTTTGAAAGTCAATTTATTTTATGCTGTAAAAGTCATCTTGACAGCAAAATTGCCCTGAAGAGTGCAGCATTGAGGTAGGCTAGAAGACAAGATATGTTGTTGTACTAAGTCAGGTAACAATCAGTTTGTGACTATGAGATTTATATATGTATTGTATTGTATTATATTGTATTGTATTGTATTGTATTGTGGCATTTTTATAGTGCCTGATTCCCCTATGTGGGATGCTGAAGCACGTTTATAGATGGGTAGCACACCACCATGGATGGCAGCATATTTAGCAAATTGTTGTATTTATTGTGATCCCACGTGGGAAGCATTTTAGTGTTTAGTGTGAGTGACATGAGAGGTGCGCTTGTCTTACCCCCAGGCATAGCACCTAGCAGAGTGATGGAGACGGAGGTGTCATAGATATGCATGTGCAAGTTGAAGTAAGAGCTAAAACATATAGGCAGCTACATAGCAGCTACATAGCACCAGCCTGGACAGAGGGACAGCTGTGCATCTGCACCTAAAAGGGAAGTAATTAAAGTAACCACAAAAAGGCAAGTAACAAACTCTACCTTACATTGTAGGGCAGTGAAAGACTATAGCCTTATTTTCCACTGCCAAGGGCTATTCTGGTTGTTACAGTCTCTCACTCCTTCTTATAGCCTGAGGCAGAATAGCTATAGGGTAGATTCTTCTAAACTAAAAATGAAGTAACAGAAGGACAAACACTGGAATGTTGGAGCTGATTAGCCATTATTAGCACTGAGCCACTCTACAAGTCTCCAATGCAGCTCACAACATGCAAATGTTTTATAGAAATTAGGAGGTAGATCAGAGATTCAGAACTCGTCTTAATAGCAGAAGGTTATAGAGCATAGTGTCTTGGTCATCTATACTAAAGACAACCAATGGCATCAAATACTGGTTGCGATATATATTGGGCTATATGAATTGAGAATTTGGCAGCCTACATTTAGAGGTGTATGTTTTTGCCAGTTTTCATGCAGTTTTCACGTAGAAGTAGAATCCCCTAACCTGAATGAGCCGGTTAGGAAAGGTCAGCTGCCATTGTCTAGATCTTCCAGGATGCATTTTATTAAGTCCAAAATTGCTGATTGGCTTTTATTTTGTGGCCAAAATCCAGATTGATGAGTATCCAAAGAATGGTTAGAAATTATGTTCTCAACTTTGTTCTTCTCAAGACAATTTTATCGGAAAAGAAAGTCGATGATCCCAGGAGGCTGATCGGTCTATTGGCATTTGGGGCATCTACATATTTCATTTGGAATCAGCAAATCTACTGTTAAATTGATTATTTGAATAGGAAAAGGGTTTTGTATTTTCATCCTAAAGCAGGTTAAAAATTATCTAGGTGCTTGTCAAGTATTGCTGCATTGTTTAAATGACTGACAGAGCAATTTATTAGATGGAGATATCTTAAAAAGAATCTGTTTTTATTTTACACCAAGACCTAATGAAGGCAGCTTATCTAAATTTGGGGTATTTGATCTGTATTAACTGAGAATTTAAAATGAGATTACAGCGCCATATGACGGGATACATGGGCACAATCCACTGAGCCATGTCCCGAGGTGAAAATAAAACCTAGTAAGTGACCTTTTACATCTGTATGTGCTGATGTGTGGCTGTGAGTGGATGTGTGTGTATAAGTGTGTATGTTCTTGTGTGTGTGTGCTCTTACCATGTTCATTGACTTTAGCGGTTAGCAATTTTGATGCAACTGATACCTACAGTAAGTCTGTTCTGAAGACCAGTAAAGCCTTGCATTTCTAAAAAAGAAAGGGTAGATCACAAGCACAACCATTCAACAAGTCTTTTTTGCCTGAGCCTCCACATATGCAACAGGAAGCATGAAACAGCCAATACAATAGGTTGTCTGACATTGGTTCTTAGGATCCTAATCACTGCTATCTAATTCCTAATTCCCCGGTTGCAGCATAATGGAAGAATCCACTTCTTTCTGTACCCATGATATGTCTGACAGAAGACTACAGGATGTTCAATTGCTTGATGTGATTGATGTACCATGAAAAACAGTGAGAAGTTTTGTGCAGTTGTGTCACTGCGTCTGTGATAAACTTTTAGCAGACAGATTCTCTCTTAAGACCAATTAAAATACTAATTTTCAAATAATTTCTTAGCAACCTTAGTGAAGATTGTTGTTTTTTGCTTTGCTTCGCCTCACAATCATTGACAGAACAAACATGAGAAGTGGTCCCAGTTGACAATTGGAAGCAGTTGCATAATATTATCTTTCCAAACGTTTAGCACTTTGCCACCACTACTATCATATTAGGTGTTCTTTACAACCTGCTGTCACCTGAGTCTAGACATCTCTATATTTACAATCTCTGAACAACATCTACTGGGAAACACTATTGGTGAAGTGCACATATATTATGTTTGGTAAAGCTGGTTGAATTTTCACACCAAATTTTACTGAATGCATTGGTATGTTGCAAGCTGACCTATGTATTAATTAGTCAGTTCATATACCGAAGCATAGGACATTGCAATTCAACCTACCTCCTTAATATTAATAAGGTCGATCACAAAATAGGATCCATTAATTTTCATTATCATCACAGGCATGGTGGCCTGCTGGGGTCAGCAGAGCACCTTGTCTGTAGTTGCTTTTGAATAAAGTAATCATTTTTTTAAATGCCGCTCATTTTCTTTAAAAATGTGCTTTACCAACATTCACAAAGGCGAAGAGGTTCCTTGGGGACTTATCCCCATTTTTGCATATGTTACTACTTCCTTTGAGTTGTTGGCAAAATATGAATATCTTTGGAGCAGAATTCGGTTGCAACAATTTATACAGATAATAAAGAATTAGCATTTGTAAGGGTTTCCCTAAACATGCCCTTTACAAATATAAATTCGGTATTTTTTCCTAAACCTATTTAGAGATTTAGAAAAGGTTTTCTGAATCATTACATGAGTTTAGTACATTTGAAAACGCATTTTACTGTCTGCAAACCCTCTGATTTTTAGATTTTAAGAATCTGTGAATGCTACACGCCTTTATACATCTAGCCCTTTATTGTTTACAAAATGTACTGCACTGTTCTGTAGCCAATTATTACTTTTTGACCCTTGATTTTATATATTCTTTTTTTTTCAGGAATGTACAGTGTATGAAACAGAGAACGCAATTCTCCATGTTGTAAGTACTTATTTTTTAATCTTTCTTCATTATTAGTCTTTACATATGGTTTGAGGGAAATGCAATTGACTTTACATTGAAAGAAAGTATTTTAGTGCTTACAGAAAAATTGTTATATTGATTTGCACAGCTACCCTGGAACAAACAGTCCAAATGTTGAAATTGGGCTGATCTTTGGTGGTATAATTATGTTGCATCACAAGCTTTTATGCATTCCCTGGAAAAACAAAGCATTTACAACAATCTGACATGTTGGGAAACACTAACTTTTGTCTCGTTCTTGTTGACCCCAATGAAGAGAACACAGAGATATTGATTCACTTTTGAATGCATAAAATGACCAGTCGTACTTTCAGACATCTATGATATAAATGTTGTAGATTTGCCGAAATAAAACGTTTTGAATGATTGCGTTCTTGCAGATTATCTCCACATGTTTAGGTGTCAAGAACTTCTTGTCCCATGAGTTTGATTTTTGGTAATAATATGTATTTGAGTACTGAAATACAGTTGTTTAGTCCTTTTAACTGTGGTTGTACAGTCCAGGCCAAGCTCTCTCCCTTTAAATCAGATATATACAGATGTCTTCATTTGCTATTGTTACATTTTCCATTAATTTATTGTTTTTACACTTTCTGTAAAAATATGCCGAAGGGCCTGATTACGAACCTGGCGGATGGGATACTCCATCACAAACGTGACGGATATCCCATCCACATATTACAAGTTCTATTATATCCTATGGGTCTTGTAAAATGGCGGGCGGGATTTCTGTCATGTGTGTGACAGAGTATCCCATCCACCAAGATTGTAATCAGGCCCCAAGTGTGTAGTTTATTTTCACAGACCAATCAATTCAGTTACATGTGCTGCTGTATATTGCATCCTCCAGCTTATCTTTGATTTCATAGGCAAAAAAAGGAGCTCAACAGTTTTAATGTCTCTATAATCTTCATTTGAAGAGTTGTATGTCACTTTATTGTTGTCAGAAATATTGACCTGCAAAAATGTTGCATCCCGAATCAACTAAGAATGTATTACCAAGGTAGCATACAAGTGAAAGTACAGAATTTCCATTTTTAACTCAACACCTACTTACCCTGATGAAATAGGGGTAATCAGTTTTGTACATTTGATATATCCATTTACAGCCACTCCCTTCCCCTTCAGCTCACTCTTGCAGCTTTCTACTTTCTCCCTTTGTGACATTTTTTCATTTTTTCTCTTTCTTCGTCTTTTCCATATGTGTCTTTTACTTGCAGTAAATGCTTGAGGCAGAAGAATAAGCGCTGGCCCTCAAAAATAAGTGCTGGTGCTCAGCACCTATAACAACAAGCACAAATTAAGAACAGGATGCGCCGGAAGAAACAATGGTCCTTTCCCTTACTAGTGCATAATGTAGAGCCCCACTTTGCATACTCCCAGTCTCTTTTAGCACATAATATTGCTGCTTTATAGGAGAGCCTGGCTTCCTGGATCTAATTGCTGTTATGATCTTTAATGGCTTTACATAGTGTATGCCTGGCAATTCTACAGGATTTGAAGTACTGGGGGGCTCTTTTTTCCTTTTAGGAATGGTCTTGGACTCCACCAAAAATGATTCCGTAAGGAGGTAAACATAGAATTGTGAATTGCACTGATTCTCATCATGGAATAGGTTTGCCTCAAGAGTGCCCTTGCAGCCTGAAAAGCTTCAAGACCAGTGGTTAATGCCTCAAAAACGTACCTCAGAGCTACCGGAAATTCTATCAAAGAACTCCATTTTAGCCTGCATTCATTGTTAGCAAGATTGAGCCTTCTATCAATGGGTTCAGTAAGAGATTTAGATAAAGTAATGCCAATTGCTCTCAGGGTTAGATTCAAAGCAGTATGGTCACTGTCCTGCTGGGGAGTCAGAAACAGATCGATCATAATAGGCCAAAGTCTATTGTCCAGCAGGATGTAATTAAGAAGACTAGTGCTGTGCAGGCATTTGAACCTGTGCCTCCCTCTGTGTCTGAGATTGATCTCCTATTGCAGGCTCGAAGGCCATTATTTAAAGTGAATACATTTAGTTGGATTACAGCGGCTGTCCATTTCTTTATTGGGTCAGTGTATGCTCAGGAACTGACCAGACTTAGTCCTCTTTGCCAGTAAGGATTTCAAAATTGGTACTAAGTGGTTCAAATGTACAATTTGAATCGCCTGCCACAATTTAATAACATCCATCAGGATGAGAACGTATCAAGTTGATAATTGGTAGTTCAGCTTTATTACCCCCTGGCCTGCAATAAACATTATACATGTAATACATATCACCAGTAGGGAACTGCAGAGTAACGCTTAATATGTCTGGAGAGTCCAGATAGATATCTGTGGACACAAAGAGCAAAGTGTTTTTTACCCAAATTGTTAACTACTCAGATGGTCAAATCTTCCATGTGGAGATTGCAGTCTGAGTAAAATTGGCAAAACCAAAACGAAACTGGGAAGACAGGGACCAGGTCTCCTTAAAGAGAAAGATGTAAAGTTATTAATAAACTGGCACCAATATGATCAGGAAAGTTTGATCACTATTCTAGCAAGATTCCATGAGGCAAACTAAGTGGGGGGGGAGTGGGAGGACCTATGGAGTCTCTAATAGAAACAGTACTAGGGGCTTCAAGGGTTACAGGAATAAGACGAGAAGAAGTTTTAAAAGCTGAGGTATTAGAAAAGACACCCATTTACTCTAACCCTTTAATAACAGATTATCTGCCATCAGCAGTTGTAGTTGGGTGTCAGTCGATTGCATCCAAATCTGACAAAGGGAGGAATCTGTTTGAGGTGGAAACATAGAATCCATCTGATACATCAGCCCTTGATGGCAAAGACCTGCATGTACTCCCATGCCGGAGTATCAAGTGTTTGAGGAAGAAGCATAAAGGGTGAATGTTAAAGTCAGCTCCTGGCACAGCATTGGATTATGTGGCTGACCAGGTCTTGTTCTTTGCAATTAATGACAGCACAGTCCGCTCTCAAATCCTTAGTCAAGGTATTGACCCACCGACCCTCCTTACAAACAAAATATCTTTGTTGTTGGACCTGGCCCTTTTACAGGGTAATTTCCCAGACTTTTTGCTTTTTGCCTCCTTATTTTTCTGACCTTTGTTGGCTGACGTTTTGACTCTGAGCACTTTTTCACTGCTAACCAGTGCTAAAGTGCATGTGCCCTCCCTTACAAATTTGGTATGATTGGATTATACCTAATTGGCATATTTAATTTACTTATAAGTCCCTTGTAAAGTGGTATCCCTATACCCAGGGCCTGTACGTTAAATGCTACTAGTGGGCCTGCAGTGCTGCTTGCGCCACCCACTAAAGTAGCCTGTCAAACCTATCTAAGGCCTGCTAGCGCAGAGCCTGTGTGCGCAGTTTCCTGCCACAGGGACCTGGCATCTAAATTTACTTGCCAGGCCCAGAACTCCCCTTTTACTACATGTAAGTCACCCCTAAGGTACGCCCTAGCGTAGAGTAGGTGTATTTTTTATTACTATCACAGAAATGCCACTTCTAGAAAGTGCGCATTTATCTGTGCTTATGACTTTGGTGCTGTGCAGCTTGCCTCAAATCCACTTCTGGGCAGACTGACAGACGGGGCTTTGTGCATACTTCTCAGACAGCCTGAACACAGGGAGGGTGGAGGTGTCACAGAGGTGCATCTACATATTGTAAAGCCTTCTTGGGCTGAGAGAAGGGAGAGCCGGGGCACACCTGCATTTGTAAAGACTGTGCCCTGGCCTCACACAATAGGGTTGTTAACCCCCCACTGATGTTTGGAGCCTGTGCTAAAAGGAGAGAGAGGGCACTCCCAGAACCAGTTGTAACTGGCTGGAACCTCCTCTCCCTTCCATTGTAAAACACACTGTAAACCCAGTATAAGTACAGGGGGATTTTCCCCACAATTTGAACATTCTTGGAACTTGAAACTGGACACAGAACACTGATGAATGAACTCACCAGGAAACCACCTTGGACTGCTGCTGCTGTGCTGACCTGTGACCTGCCTGGTCACTAGGAGGAACTGCCACCATCTGCACCCCTTGTGCTGGCCTGTAGCTGGGCCACCAGCCCTGTGCTTCTTCTTGTGCTGCTTGTTCCCAGGGGCAGGATGCTGTTGCCCCTGACCCCTGCATCGATCTTTACATCTTTGCCCAGAGCGCTTCGAAAAGGCGCTCTCTTCATTGCTGAGGAAAAGATCACCGCCGCAGCCCGGTCTTTAGATTTGCCCTAGAGCTTTGAAAAGCACTTTATTTTTGCTCCCTGAATCACCGCTGCGGCTGGGGCCGAAGCACAGAGCCTTCGTGCTTTTGGAAGTGCTCCTGTGCTGAGAAGAATCACCACCGCAACCTGGGCGCCGCATTGTGTCCTTAGCGCGCGGATCGCGCTTACTTTAGTGCCCCCATGGCACTTTCCGAAGAGAAGAAAGGAGACAGCCTGCTCCTATCGTGTCCCCGGGTGACGCTTGCTTTTCAGAGCGCCCCCAGGACACACAGCATCAACAATCTCTATGCTGACGAGGGAAGGCAGCAGAGTGGCTCGCGCACCGGACCAGGTGCAGCCGCCTTCGGAAGCAGGTGAAGAGCCTCAATGGAGGCCCCTGCTTCCTTCACTACCTAATAGGCAGCCGCACCGCGTACAAGGGCGGCTGCCTCCCTCCAAAGCAGGACGCGGGGAGGAAAGGGAATTCCCTTTCCCCCGGTCCCTGCACAAGGGGCGCGATCACCCCGTACCGTCGTCTTTGGCAATTGTTTGGGCCCCCCCCTTCAGAGAGGACCATTGGAGGCCAGGGGGGGCCCCACAAGGATCACAGGTCCCCAGAGGGGCCCGTTCTTTTCATTGTAGAGGGGGTACAGACCGCCCCTCTCTCCCAAGAGACCTCAGAGGCCCCCGTTTTGCGCATAGGAGCGCCGGGGGCCCCATTGTCCATCTTCTAGGAACTGGGAGGGCCTCTTCTTCTGAAACAGGTACTCTCTTGGCCTACATGTGTTACCAGTATTCTTGTTACGGGCATTAGGGATGTGTATTTTCATGACCTTTCATATTCCTGTTATGGGCATGTTATGAGTATTTAGGAAATATTCATGACAAGTGCACCTAACTCTTATTGTAATTCCGGACTACTGCTTATGTTGCAGAATCCTGAGTACTTACGTGTTCTAATGTGACAACTACGTATTCTTGCAGAGTATTAGCAACTTGTGTAACATTCTGACAACTGCTCAGGTAGCATGGTATTACTTACATGTAATGTTGGTATAATTATGTTTTGTGCAATGCAGACTATTTTTACATAGCTCAGTGTTGTGTTTACTTTGTGGTGTACATTTTGCGTCACATGTGTTGTGTGTGTTGTACAAACATTTTACACATTGACTCTGGGATAGGCCTGACTGCTCGCGCCAGGCTACCAAGGGGGTGAGCAGGGGTTATCTTGGGGCGTGCAACTCCCTTGCCCTGACTAGAGTGGGTCAGTTCTGCCTGGCTGAGGTGCATACCCTAGCCAACCAGAAACCCCATTTCTAACAATTGTATTCAGAAATATTTATGCCAGGTCAGCCAATGAGACTTTGCTTTTAAGCTATAGAGCTGATTCTTTCCCAAGGGGGGTTTAGAGATGGTATTCCATTCAGGATAGCCATATAAGGGCAACAGTCATGCAAGACTGATTAGAGAGAGACCGGGCCTACAAGTTAGATCTTTGATTATGCAATCCTTTTGCGACTCCTGGTATCCTCCACCTCCCTCCAAAGAACTCAATTCACCCACAACTTGTGTGGAAGGAGACTGGCCATGATTGCCAGATGCCACCTCCTTGAGAAGGTAATAGGCTTAGGGTAGGGTCAGTACTTGGGGCCAAAGACCTGTCCTGGCTAAACATAGGTGAACTGAATAGTAGCCTAATAGGTCAACAAATTTTTGTAAGCAGTGTTTACCTGAGTAATACAGCTATGTATCCTGTCCACCAAATGAGTAACACACACAACCACCATACATTTAACTTTCTCAAGTACACAGTCCCAGTCAGTATTTGGGGACTCAGAAATCACCCCATTATCAGTAGAGAGTACCAGACCAGACTGCAGCCGAGTAGGCTGAACAGTCTCAGTAGCTCTATCCCTTGCTTAGGTTAGCCTTTCTTCTTAGCAGAAGGCCCACTGCCACTAGAATTCATAAGGTCCAAATTATTAAGCAAGCTAGTTGATGACAATGATTGGGCTTGCTCAACAGACAGTGGACAGTGGGTTGCAAATTGCAGAAGAGTCCTTACTAACCGCTCCAAAATGGGGCCCTGATGGTCTCAATAAAGGACCACTGGAGCCCTCTCCCAAGTCTAAAGATAAGCATTTCTCCACTAAATCAATTTCCTTAGCCATTACACTAAATGCACAGGCCAGACAAGAATCAAGCGTGGGGCCTTCAGTTGGCTTGGCGGTGACCTTGTGTATGTTCCCAGGCAGCTTACATTTGGCCATTATTCCTCCTGAATAACTCTATCAGTGATGAGAAAAAATAGACACACCAGGAAAAGACTCACCCAGCACTGTCAGGTCCAGAGGGTGGCTCAGCCCAGCCTCTTCCGGGCAGTAATGGGCAAAGATGAGCCTGCTCTTTTCCCGGGCACCTCAGATGAGTCCTGCACTCCAGGACTATGCCCGGCCTGATGGAGGTTCTCCCTGCTGTGATTGGTGGGAATGTGGCTCTTGCCACTAATCAAACAATCCCCTGAGGCTTCTGCTGTTCACTGAGAATCTGTTGTTTTACTATAAGTAAAATTATTTTTTTCCTATCTTTGCGTTCCATCATTTTGAGTGATAACAAGCATTTAAATATTACAATTCTGTTTTGATGTTATTTCCTCTTTGCAGTTGTAATGAAATCAAAATCCTTGACTGCTGTGCCTTGAACAGAATAGGATATGAGGTGGGCTGTAAGTGAGCACAGTTAAATGTCCATTGGATGATTAAGGGTGTGGTACATAGCACAATCAATAAAGTGTTGCAGTGGAAGATGGGGCCAAGTTTCCTCTCTGAAAAAAATGTCAACTGAATCACTTCTCATGTGAGTTAAATTAGGTAGAGTACAGTAATCTGGCTTTCTAGGAAACTTGATTGGTGTGATACCATGTTCTTATAATTTTTTGGGCTACCATGTTTATAGCATGTGTAAAAAGACAATTTAGGCGTTGGACTTTAAGAATGGTCTGTGGATTGATATTCTTCAGTGCAGGATGGGAAAAATAAATCCAGAGGTAACTATTTACTTAGGAGGTCAAATCAGGGAGATTGTCAAATACCTAAAGTGCTCTCTTCTTTAACATGTTCTGCCGCTGACTATAAGGCCATCTCTTCCTCTGTGTGAATGGTTGTGTGACATAGTTACAGCTGAATTCACATTGCATATGTTTGTGTACTGTCCTTAAGATGCACACGTTAGGAGAATACAGTTTAGATGTGACACAACTACTCACAAAAATCTTTGTGAATCAGGCCCAATGGCTCTTTCTAACAAACATGATTCATGTACTTTCCCAGTGACAGCTATTGAAGTCCTATCTAGATACTTTAAATTGTGTCTCTTTTTCATATACTATATATTTTAGATTTTTCTGGAATGCTAATTGTTAGCCTTCCATGTTTTTCCAGCTGATGTTGTTCACGTGCTTGAATGAATGCATGCATGGATGAATGAATGATGGGATTTATACAGCGCACAGATACTCAGGAAGTATCCCAGAGGTAAAGTGCGTACAGATAGACTGGTAGCATAAAAAGCTGAAAAGGTATGCTTTCAGTTGTTTATGGTAAACATTCTCTTTTGACATGTTTCTGAGAAGCACAGGTAGATGTTTCCAGATCTAAGCCTCACACATTGCTTCTCTTTTGTTATTGATATTTGTGTTTCATCTTGCAGACATTGACCTAATCTCATGATGTCAGTACTCCCCAACCAGGTGCTCTCATTTTAGTTCAATGTTTTTCACCTTGTTCCATGAGCCAATTTTCTATTGCGTAGACTAAACTATAACAATTGCTTCAATTTAAGAAAAGGGACACCTTCCTGCTCTAAAACAATTCTGAGAGGTGTTTTGAATGCAACACACATGTAAAGGGGAAAAATGAGAAAAAATAAACAAAATTTCTCCTCGTTACGCCTCACCTCAGTAGGCGTAAGTTTTGGTGCTTCCCCAGGTTCATGTGATTTTGTAAATCTGGGGCAGCTTCAAAATCCATGGGTGTTGCGTGGGAAAACCCACTGCAATGCCCATGGAACGTCTCCCTGCCACAGACACAGAGATTTATGCTGCCTTGCCTTTCTCCATATCTATGGGTTCATTTAAAGCCACAAAAAGTGGCTTTGCATTGCCTCACAGATATAGGTTTGCACTGCCACTGCATAACGAAAATTGACACAGCGATGGCACAAGTCTCATAAATATGCCCCATAGTTCACAGTGGGATATGAAGTGAATTTAGGCTTTGATAAAGAAGTATCTAATTACCCTAAATAAATGTGGATTGAACCATGTACTGAAAAGCAACCCAGGACGCCTGAGTTGCCTTGCCATGTTCGTCCGTCTCTCTTTTCTCTGTTCTACAAATATATGTAGTTGCTACTTAAGGTATAAACAAACCGCAAATTCAGGTTGGTTATCTGATCGTATTTAGGAATATCAATCACCTGAGAATCATTAGGTACCATTTTCTTCAATTTATTTTTAATGTGAATGGTTGAAAATATGTCACACTGAACTACCCCATAAGGATTGTGTGTGGGATAATGTTAGATTGAGTGTGTCCTCTAAAATTTGGTTAATAGCCTCCTCTTCACCCCTTTTCAAGAAAAATAAAGGCTAATAACACATATCACATTCAACTTAATGAAAATGTATTAAAAATGTACATATGCTGAAGAAGCTTTGCAAATAAATCTGATGTAGGGTAGATGGACAATTATTTGCAGAAGCTAAAGAAATGGGAAGCACTAGACTCCAAGTTTCATGATGTAGGTTCACATCCTTTTATCCAGGATCTTAAGTGCACCGTTTAAGTAAGCATTCCTGTTTGTTTGATGATTTAGGAAGTGTGTTACAAGTGCTGCTTTTCAAATGTTTGGTGCTGAAAGTGGAATAATGAGTCTGTCTTCCCTTATTGGGGTATACCTGCAGAAGCCCACACTTTGCAAATTATCAAACCTAATTTGTGCACAGTGGTTGTTTCTGCTACGTTATGCTTGGCTGTACTTAGCTTCAATAGAGATGCAGGAAACGGTTTGAATAATCTTTTAGGTGGTGCCAAAAAAAGGATGGAATAGATCAAAATAGGGCCTTTATTTGGGGAAGGACATTGCTACTTAACTAAGGAGGTTCATTCTCAGTGACTAAAGTATTCAACTAAAATGGCTAGCAGACCATCACACGTGAGAGCATGCCAGTAGATATTTAGGCCCTCATTATGACATTGGCGGTAAGTGCCGCTTACCGCCATGCTGACTGCCGCCAACATACTGCGACGGTATGCCGCTACGTATATTATGACCCACACATAGAAATTCGCCACTATACAGACACACACAAAAACAAGTCCGCCAATGCCAAAGGTCAGTAATAAACTGGCGGTACCAAAACCCACACTCTTACACCAACAGAAATCCGCCCACAGCATTATGACCCACGAAATACCGCGGCGGACATTCAACCGCGGTAAACCATTGGCAGTACATATAGCCGCACTCAAAATGCACACACACATGCAAAACAACACACATTGGACAATTCAAACTACACACACCTGACACACATACACACACCACATCCACACACTCACAACACTATAAAACACACAGCCACATTACCCACGACCCTTTACCACTACAAACAATTTACAACATAGAGAGACACACACCAGGAGCACCCACAGAATCCGAGCCACAGAACACCATCACCCATGTACCATCCACGCACCTCACAGCACACACCCCAACACATCACCCCACACACACTCACAAACACCACTCACACTACACCCATGGCACCACAAAGACACCCCAGGTTCTCAGAGGAGGAGCTAAGGGACATGGTGGAGGAAATCATCCAGGTAGAGCCACAGCTATTCGGATCACAGGTGTAGCAGACGTCCATTGCTAGGAAGATGGAGCTA
This sequence comes from Pleurodeles waltl, assembly GCF_031143425.1. Taxonomy (NCBI): domain Eukaryota; kingdom Metazoa; phylum Chordata; class Amphibia; order Caudata; family Salamandridae; genus Pleurodeles; species Pleurodeles waltl. Next base: position 631,209,720 of record NC_090447.1, read on the forward strand.
TGGCGGAGAGTTGTGGACAGGGGCAACGCCATGGGACAGCACCCCAGAACAAGGGATGACATCAGGAAGAGGTGGAACGACCTACAGGGGAAGGTGCGTTCTGTGGTAGCAAGACACCAGAAAACAGTACAGAGGACTGGCGGTGGACCCCCACTGCCTCCCCCAAAAGTAACAACATGGGGGAAGCAAGTCTTGGCGATCATGCATACTGAGGGCCTGGCAGGAGTAGCAGGAGGACTGGAATCAGGTAAGTCAAATCTTTATTACTTTCACCCCCCTCTACCTGCATGCCATCACAAACTCCCAACCCTATCCTCACCCCCATCACTCCACCACCTCACATATACCCCACCATCAAAACCCACCCATCCTAATACCAAGCCCTGCATGCAACACCAATGCATGGACCCCTATCACAGGCCTGCATGGAACCCCATCACCACAGCATGCACACTAGTGACAATCACTTAGCCAACCAAATCACAACTCACACAAGCCAAAGCTGCCCTGACAATAAAAAACATAGAGGGGAACATACCCGTGCACATGATGTCACACGCAGTAACAATAACACTGCATTTCCATCCCCACAGAACCCCCACAAAACGTCACCGGAGAGGAGGTGCCAGCAACATCCAGTCATCGTCCCGCAAAGAGGCCCACAGTGATGACAACAACTCTGCACGCCTGGATCAGGATGACCAACCTGGCCCATCAGGGACCTTTGGACAGTCGGTGACCCAGGCACAGTCCCATATCACCACAGAGCCTCCCCACTCAGGAAACACCACTAGAGCACCCACCCATCCCTCTGTCCCCAGGACACGTCAATTATCAATGTGTCCACCATTAAAGGAACCCCATCAACCCCACAAACACAGGACGATCAGGGACCTGGGGTGAGTGGCAGTGGGCACACGGTTCAGGGGACAGAGGCACAGAACAACAGGGAATCTGGGAGGACTGCTTTGTGACGGGGGAGAACAGGCCCAGGGAACCGACTCTCTATGAGGCACTCACCAACATCCTGGGAGCAAACCACCATTCCCAGGAGACGATGGGCCAGATACTGGCCAAGTTGTAGGAGACCCAGCGGCTGCAGGAGGTACAGTACCTGGGCATCAGGGAGGACCTGAGGGACATCCACACCACCCTGGTCACCATTGCAGGGCTGCTGGCAGACATGGCCAACTCCATGAGGGAGGCAGTGGCACACCAATGGCCCCCTGACACTAGCCACACCGATGAACAGCCCTCCACCTCTGCTGACGCTAGTGGCCAGGAGGCCCCGCCACAGGAACAACAGGCCACCAGCACCCCTCCCCCTGCAGAAGGAGAACCACCAAGCAAAAGGTCCCTGCGATCCAGACAGAAGCCAGAGAACATTGCCAAGTCCCCCGCCAGGAAATAAGACTCCCCTGAATGTCACCCTTGTGTCCCACTTTGTCACCCTGTCCACCTGTAACTGCCATTGCCCCACTCGCTATGCCCCCTTGGACAATGCATCTGTGATACCAATAGACTGGACTCTATCCTGGACATTCCTCCATCATCTACTCAGCCCATTGAAATACCCCCTACACTTATTATCACATAAATAAACACCCTTGGAACTAATACAAGTATGGAGTTTGTCAATTGATTGAAATATGTATTAGTCTAACAAGGTGTAAACATTGCAATTCAAATGTACAGTTATATATACATAGGTATGAGCTGTAGTGGGCCGTAGTAAACACACCAGGAGCCAGAGTGGGGCACAGATATCTCAAAATAGAGGTGCCAAAGGGTAAAGTAAGTGGCCATAGAATTTGGAAAAGCAGGCTGCCATGTACAATGTCTAAAACAAAACTGCAATGGAAGGTGAAGTTACAGTGTCTTACCTGTGTGTCACTGGAAGTATTGTTGAATTATAGTTGTTCTGTTGTCCACATCCTATGCCTCCTCTTCATCACTGTCCACAGGCTCCACCGCTGCCACAAGACCATCTCCAGCCTCATCCTCCTGCAGAAAAGGCACCTTGCGTCTCAAGGCCAGGTTTTGCAACTTGCAACATGCAACGATGATCTAGCACACCTTCTTGGGTGAGTAGCATAGGGATCCACCTTCCAGATGGAGGCACTGGAATCTGGCCTTCAGGAGGCCAAAGGTGCGCTTAATGATCCTCCTTGTTCGCCCATGTGCCTCTATGTAATGTTCCTCCGCCCTTGTCCTGGCATTCCTCACTGGGGTCAGTAGCCATGAGAGGTTGGGGTAACCAGAGTCACCTGTAAATACTGAGGGATACCTGTTAGCCAGACACTCACCCTCAGGGCCAAACCTACACCCATACACCAACAGACACAGGGTGGAGAACATGGGCTCACCTATTAGCCACACCCTGCACCTCTGGAGTTGAGACATCACATATGGAATGCTGCTATTCCTCAAAATAAAGGCATCATGCACAGAGCCAGGATACTTTGCATTGAGATGCACTGATCCGCCAGGCACACTATCTGCACATTCAGAGAGTGAAAGCTCTTTCGATTTCTGAAAACCTGTTCCTTTCTCCGGGGGTGGGGGGACAAAGGCAATATGTGTACCATCAATAGCATCAATGATGTTGGGGATATGTCCATTGCATAGAAGTTAGCCTTCACTGTGGCCAAATCCTCCACCTGGGGGAATACGATGTAGCTGTGCATGTGTTTCATCAGGGCAGACAACACTTTGGTCAGCACATATGAGAACATAAGCTGTGACACCCCTGCTGCTGTGGCCGCTGTCGCTTGGAAGGACCCACTTGCCAAGAAATGGAGCACTGACAGGAACTTCCCAAGAGGGGGGATATCAATTGGGTGGCGGATAGCTGAGTTCAGGTCTGGCTCCAATTGTGCACCAAGCTCGTGGATTGTGGCCCTATCGAATCTTTAGGTTAGGATAATGTGCCTGCCCTCCATTGTCGCCAGGGCCACCAGGGGTCTGTACACGGGGGGATGTCTCCATCTCCTATTCATCCTCACCGGTTGAACTCTAGGGTGAAAAACAGTGAGCAGATGGTCATATTCAATCATACACTCAGATTAATATGCCTTGTATTTTTTTACAGAAACAGTATGTGAACGTGTAGGTCTGTTGATGTGCCAATGTCTGCTGCGATGCACTTAGGTGCCATGGCCTGTTCCCCCTGAAATGGCGGCCACCTGATCTGTGAGGAGGGACAAGTGGAAATTAGGTAATTCCGCTGACGCTGTGCGCTGTTGGGGGAGGCAGCCGACGACCGCCATGCAACACATCATTGGTTATGATTGTGGCCTAAGGGTTCCAGGAACCAATGGTGATGTACGCTGCGGATGTGACTGCCATTTTCTATCTGTTCACTCACTTGCTACCTGACCTTCAACAGGAGAGGACCTACACTGCAAGTGCTGCTGTGACCTGTGTCTGGAAGCGACCATGGATCGAGTGTCTGTGGAAAGGGCCCTTGCCTTCACTTCCGAGGAGTTGGAAAGACTAGTGGATGGGATCCTACACAGTACCCTTTACTTTATGGTCCTCCACACAAACAGGTGAGTACACTGTGAGCACGATGCGTGGGGCATGAATGTATGGAGTGCTGTGTGTGTAAGCCTCATGTGGGGGGGTAGGGGTCCTGGGCAGAGTCATGCATGTTTGGTGGCCAATGTCTGTGCATAAGGGGATGGGAGGGATATGGTGGGCCATGAGTGTAACAGTTCGGACGGTATGACTAATACCTTTTCTTATGTATCTTTTTCTGCAGGTCAGCGCCCATCAGAAAAAGGGTATTTGGCGTGCCATCGGCAAGGAGGTTCGGACCCTGGGGGTCTTTGACAGGGGGAGCACCCACTGTCGAAAACGGTTGGAGGACCTGCACAGATGGGCAAGGAAAATGGCGGAGGCCCAGCTGGGGATGGCCTCCCAACGAGGAAGGGGTGCCCATCGTACCCTGGCCCCCCTGATGTTCTGCATCCTGGCGGTGGCCTATCTGGAGTTGGATGGGTACTTGAAGGCCTCACAGCAGCCACAAGGGGGTGAGTACAGATTCAGAATCATGAAGTTGCTCGCGTTGAGGTGTTACCTGGGTGAGGGATGTGGGTCTGTGGGTGCCGCCAGGACGAACACCGAATGGTAGGTTCCATGATGGGCAGGCTCAGATGCACTCCAACCACATTAATGCTAGTGGCCATCTACTTATGGGCAGGGTCCTGTGGGTTTCAGGTGTACAGCTAATGGTGTTAGGCATTGTACCCTATGGCCTGGTGAATAGCATTGTAACTGGTATTGCATGGCCTAGTGCATAGGGCTGTTCCCTGTGAGTTGTGTACGCCAACGGTAGTGTTGTTGCTGGCATTGACCAAGTGTATCCTCTGTCTCTTCCCCCCCTCCCCCTGTACTTGCGTGCATTAGCATCATCTGGCGGAGGAGCAGAGGCACCGGCGACGGAGGGCGCTGCATCCCACATGGGACTGAAGGTTGAATCCACCGACGGTGAGTGCACCAGTGGAACGGAGGGTGAGGGGAGCACCACGACAAAGACAGGAGGGGACAGTTCTGACAGCGGCACCTCCTCCGATGGAAGCTCCCTGGCAGTGGCGGACACTTCTGTACCCACTGCAACTACAGGTACAGCCGCCACCCCCATTCCAGCACCACCCTCCCAGCAGCCCCTCAGCGAGTTTCCCGTGCCCGCTCACCCAGGACGGAGGGCATCTCCTTCGCCACAGGCACCTCAGGCCCTGCCCCAGTTAGCCCTGCTGCCCTGAGTGAGGAGACAATAGACCTCCTGAGATCCCTCTCTGTTGGGCAATCAACCATACTGAATGCCATCCAGGGTCTAGCAGGGCATTTGCAACAAAAAAATGCATTCCCGGAGGCCATTCACTCTGGCGTGGTGGCCCAACAGTGATCATTCCAGGCTCTGGCCAACTCACTGATGGCAGCCATTGTCCCTGTCTCTAGCTTCCCCCCTCCAACTTCCTCTACCCAGTCCCAATCCCCTCAACCCCAGCCTATCCCAAGCACACCTTCAGACCTGCATTCACCCAAATCAACACACAGAAGTGGCTTATGCAAACACAAGCACCACACTTCATCCCACAGTACTCATACAAGCACCATCCAAATGCAGACACATCAACATCAACATCAACAGCCTCTACTGTGTTCCCCTTCTCCTCCTCGTCCACCTCCCTCCCAGTAGTGTCTCCACTCACACCTGTATGCACTACATCCACTACCTCCACCACCAGCACGCCTATCACTACACACCCCTCACTGGCTGTCACCACCCCAACATCCATGCACAAGTCCCCTGTGTCCTCTCCCACTGTGTCTGTGCCCCCTCCTTCCAACATACACACACGCAAGCACTCAGACACCCAACAGCCATCCACCTCACGACAACATCCAGCCCATGCACCTGCACCCAAACACAACAGACAGACACCTCCTACAACTACGCCCTCTTCCTCCACTCCCAAACCTTCACCCTCTTCCAGCCCAATGTCCCTAAAAGGCTTTTCCTCTCCACCCTTGACCTTTTCCCTGCCCCTCCCCCTGTCCATCACTTTGGGCCAGGGTGGGCAGAAACCAGTCCACGGCCACTGTAGTTTCTGCAGCAACTGCATGTGTGAGAGGCTCCAAGGAGGCACCCGTCAGCACTGCCAGTGTGCCTGCACCACCTGCTAAGGGCAAGAAGGGGCCACCAACTAGTAAGGACAGGAAGGGAAAATCAGCCAGCAAGGGGAAGGATGCACCACCAGCCAGCAAAGGCAAGGAGGCACCACCAGCTAGCAAGGGCAAGGAGGCACCACCAGCTAGCAAGGGCAAGGAGGCACCACCACTTAGCAAGGGCAAGGAGGCACCACCAGCTGGCAGCAGCAAGGAGGCACCACCATCTAGCAAGGGCAGGAAGGGAATACCAGCTGGCAGAAGCAAGGAGCCACCACCAGATGTCAAGGGCAGGAAGGGAACAACAGTTGCCAATGCCAATGTAAAAGGAGCAGATGCCGCAGGCAGGATGGATCTGGTGTCTCGGGCTGGAGCAGTATCTGGGCAATCAACATGAGCCATGGCACTTCAGCTGTCCAAGGCTGCAGGGAAAGGGCTGGGGCCTCCCCCCACCACTGACAGCACCGCCACCTGCACCGTCACCAGCACTGCCACCTGTGCCGCCGCCTGCACCGCCACCTGCACCACTGCCAGTAGCACCAGGGCCAGCAGCAGCAGCCCCAGTGTACAGCGGTCCGAGGCTGCATGGGAAGGGCTGGAGCCTCACCCCACCACTGGCAGCACCGCCACCTGCACCACCGCCAGCACCCCCACTTGCACTGTCACCTGCACCACTGCCAGCAGCACCACTGCCAGCAGCAGCAGCCCCAGTGGGCAGCCGTGCGAGGCTGCAGTGGAAGGGCTGGAGACTCCCCCCACCACTGAGAGCACCGCTGCCAGCCCCGCAACTGCCACCACTGAGCAGCCGTCACCACTGGCGAGCAGTGTGTAGTCGTGACTACATAGGCTGTAGTGCGTCCTGGCCCCTGCAACAACTGTAGGTGTGACACCCAGGTCAGAGACTGTGACCTTGCACCATCCAGGATCTTCATCACAGGGCACAAGGCCCCCTCCAGAACCAGTGGAAAAAAGCATCCACTCACCCCCTCCTTGCCAGGATGAATAACACTGGGCACAAGACCCCCTCCAGAACCAGTGGAAGAAGGCATCCACTCACCCCCTCCTTGCCAGGATAAAGCACACTGGGCACAAGGCCCCCTCCAGAACCAGTGGAAGAAGGCATCCACTTGAGAGACTGTGGCTTTGCACTCCCCAGGACCAAACAGTGGGCAAACCACCCACTAGAGACACTGTGACCTTGCACTTCCCAGGACGAAGCAGTGGGCAAACCACCCACTTGAGAGACTGTGGCCTTGCACTCTACCAGGAGCAAGCAGTTTGCAAACCACCCACTTGAGAGACTGTGGCTTTGCACTCCCCAGGACCAAACAGTGGGCAAACCACCCACTAGAGAGACTGTGGCTTTTCCCTTCCCAGGACATCGCAGAGGGCATGTAGCCCCCTCCAGGAGCAGTGGCGTTGGACCATCTTCTGGCTGAGGTGCCCCCCGTTCCCCTTCCCCCTGAGGTGCCTGTGTATCTTCGACCTGATGCCCCAGCAGTGTTCTCTCCGTATTGAGGCAGGAGTCAAGTGTGGCCTTGGCCCATGTGTTATGGCTCTGTGGGCCACAGACATTTTGGAGTGGGCATTGTCCCTCCTTTTATATATATTGTACATACTGTTTTGTGCTTTAAAGACGTATTTATTTACATTTTTAATATTACACTCACTTTAATCAATTCCTTTTGTCCTTGCGTTATTCCTGAGGGTTACGGGGTGGGTATGTAATGTTGTTGCATCTATTGTGTGTATGGTGTTGGTGTTGGATTTTCTAAACTTTCACTATGAATACCTTTTTTAATCTAATACAAAAATTGTCTGTCTTATTTCCCATCCCAGTGGGTTAATGGTTGGTTTGGATCATGAATATGTGTTTTTTTGTTGTGTGAGAAGACCAGTTTAGAAAAGTATTGTGCAACAAAGGAAATACCTGCATCACAAATATCTAAAGTCCTGGTGGTTATAAAATCCAGATTGCGATTCAAAACTACTTTCAAATCTAGGAAATAATTTAATACTGTTACCTGTAAAAAGTTAAAGCAATAGTACAACATACTAAAATCAGACTGAATTTGTAGCTTGATATTTGAGGCCACACATTATTAGAGCTTTAGTTATAATTTATTCCTGTTTCAATGCCACAATAAATGTTTTATGTTTTTAAGGCTCATCAACTATGTTATTCTTTTCTGGGATTTTAAAATAATGCAGGAAGACAATGTAATATCTATTGAGGTAGTATCTCAAATGTTATGCCCAGAAATTATTTCCTGACACTCATCATCGTTTTATAGAAGTCTTCAGCAATTTATGATGTTCATGATTATTATCAGCTGACTTCTACTCTTTCCATCCTTAGGGCACACACACTGTTTGGGTGCATTTTTGGACATAGCTAGGAACTGGATAAGCAAAAGATATTTGGAAAAGTCCCCCCCATGCATAGACAAATACTGTTGGATGTGAGGTCCCCTGGTGACAGGAGTCCTTAGTCTTCCTTCTCACATTACATCTCGCCATGTGAAAATATAATCCAAGATTATGATTTCTTTTTTTATTAAACACATCCAATCCATAGCATTACTAACCTCCCAGTTACGTTTTGAGCACAATCTAATTTCGTCAAATATGATACATTCATTCAACTCATTCATGGGCCACAACCTGTGGGTTTCAAGGGAACGATCACTCATCCTAAAATAGTAGAAGCAGCAATTTACCAATGGGCCTACAATATCCATGAGTCCTAGTGAGACAGATCATCATAAAAAAACAGCTCCTGACATTTATACATAACCATGATTTGATAACATCACTGCATCTGACACAAGCATAGATTGAGACCTGCAGCAAACTCTTAGTGTAATCGTGGCTGCATGAGTCAAACCACTACCTAGGCACAACAAGGAGATGTGTCAAAATAGGGTTACAACAGTACAGGTATAAGGAGGTTATAGATTGCTCACAACTTTGCACAATGGTTGTTGTAGATGTAGCTTTGCCTTTTTATCTAAACTATACCACGTAGAGGGAATTACCAGAGCATGTTACACCAGGCAGGTAGGAACACAGACTGAAAGAGATGGTCTACTGGCTGCTATTTCCTGACTTGCCTCAGTTACATAAACAGCCATTTGAAGCTATACTAGTGCACGGTGAGAAGCTGTTTTAGGGGAAGGCCATTGGAGAAGATTGGTCTTGATGATTTGCCAGACTTAGAGCAGAAACATGTTGACCTTACCATCGCAATGTATGGAGTCCTAATAACTCTTTATTTACTACTGCTTCTAACCTTGTTCCTAAAATACGTTAATAAATGTTTCTGTTTGATGCAACTCACAGTTTTAGAGTCACTTTTCAACTTCCCTTTTCAAACTCATTAACCCAACAGTAAAACTGTTTCCTAGTGATAGGGTGCCCCTATGATAAAGCATGCCATGTAGCGTGGGTGAGGGGCCCTTGTCCTTTTTTGAAGAAACTCAATACAGAGACGTCTGCGGTTTTGGAAGTACACTAGTACGTGACTAGGTGGTGAATCAGTCAACATGTATTACTTAATAATTATTTTTCATTTGGTCTGTCATTTGCCTATCCATTACACCTAGCTTTTGATCAATATGCATGGACTGTGTCATTTTTTATTATATCAGGAATAATGTCATGGACCTTTTTTTCTCTAAGAGGAGCACAGAACTGTTCTAGAATGGCCATTTTATGGTCTCTGTCTTGCCTTCAAGAGCTGTGGTAGCATCCCTAATTGATTTATATTTTGAAAGTGAGCATATGTTCTTTGAGTCCAAAATAATATTACTATTTAAAAACAAGTATAGCAATGTATATAGCTATTAATATATGTTCAAGTTGGTTGAAAGTCAGAATATCGTGGACATAAAAATGCTAGAAAGAATATCAACTGCCAACATGTGGTCAAGATAAGTCAACAGATAGGTATAGGTTTACTTTGCATAAACACTTATCTATGTATTTTGAAGATATACATATATCGTCAAGGTGCACATATGGGTCTGATTCACAAACTTAATCTGGGTTCCTTCAAATCCTGGACCACAAGCTCACATTAAGTGGAAGAGAATTGGAAGAGAAAATACCAATCAGTCATAAGCCTAGTCTGTATATAATAGTCATCACAACGTATAAGCCTGTGAAGTCAAATTAAACTCCATGCATGAAACTGAAGCTCATCAGAAGGAGCCCTACTGAATTTTTTTTACTTATTTTGGAAGCCCTAGCAAATCATCAAGAATATCCGGCAGCTGGGTGCTTGAGCTTCTCATGTGTCCTGTTGAGATGAAGCCTTAGGAAGAACCAAGAGTCGTAGCAATTGAAGAAATCAAGAACATTTGTGGTATAGAACATTTTATAAAAGGGAAACATGGCATATTATAAGATGTCTATAAAAGAGAGACGATAATCACCTCCATATATTTAATAATTTGAGGACTTTCCTTCATTATTCTAGCTAGGAACATCTACATTTTACTATGCCTGGACCAGAGGCTAATATGCTAGGTTAGGTTAAAGCTCATTCAATACTTCCAAATAGGCATGAGCCAAGGTTTTGTAATACAACAACCTTACATTTTGATCTCCTCAATCAATAAGAATATCTAAGAATGTCCTCTAACCTTGATAGAGTAAAAAGAGGGTCTGGTTGTCATGTCTCCTCTAGCGGAATGAGCCCAAAAGGTTTTTGTATCTTTTTCAGCTACAGATGCAGCACAAGTCTAGCTGGCTAAAGTGTGTTAAGATACATGAGCAAGGGTGTTTTAGAAAGATTAAAACATATCTTAAATCAGTAGTCTTTGATTGGTTGAATGGTTAACAATTTGTTGGTGACTAATTAAATCATAGCCCAGTTACATATACGTAAAATGAACAAAAACTGCAGTTTAAAACACCAGACAATAATTTATAGTTCTTACCAAAAAAAATGTGTCTGCATTCAGGCTATAAATTTTAGCCAAACAGCAGTCCAGCAAGACAAGGAAACAGTTACTTAAATAACATACTCAAAAATGTTACAATGATCAAGCTCACACATCACAATAGATATGTTAGTTTTTATTCCATTATAACAATATTCTATTAAGAGTCAAGAATTTGTTGGCATCCTTTAGTTACAGAACATAAATTTAGGTTAGTCTGCGATAACTTATGAAAATAACTAAGAATAACACAATAAAATTGACCACAATTTGCATCGGGATAGGTTAGTCTGTAATTTATATTAATTGAGGGACTTAAACCCTACTTTGAGGGAGGCATTCTTCAAGCATCTGGTTTCAGAAAAAAACACCCATGAAGGAGAGTAATGTCTTGTAAAGGCACCTTCAGCCCTATCATTTGACACTCTTGAAAGGAAATCAAGTAGATTAGTGTGGCTAGTTTTACAGTGATAGGGAGTCACTGTCAGTCTTTAGAATAATGGATGATTAGTTTAATATCCCACTACAGGGAGTAAGAGAGTTGAGAGGGTGGAATATCTGATATCCATCAGCAATTCACAGACTGATGGATGTTTTCCTATGACTGTGTCATTAATCAGCTGAAGAGCATATTATTTAATTTGTACCCATTAGTAGTCCTTGAAGACTTACCTTGAGATGCCAATGTCTCAAGAAAATTGAGAACTGACGAGACATTTGCTGAAATTAGATAATAATTACTTTTCACACACTAATCAACTCCTAGCTTGTGCGTCTCTTGTAAGTCTTCTGTTACTCTGGCAACAAGCCCCAGTGACTATTCCATGTTTGGAAACTAATGGATGAAGAATCCTGTCATAAAGCCTGAAATTGGAGTCCCAACTCATCACCACATGAGTGCCAGGGAGAGATTCTGTCTAACTTAAATATTTTCCAGCCCTCCTAGAATGTTTAGACTTGATGCTTCCCAGAGGGTTTATGTACTGTGGTGCGGAAATGTTTTCCTTCCCCTAGAGTGCAGTGAAATGTGGTTTATCCTGTTTAAATTGAATGGAAAAGGAGCCAGGAAATGCCTAAGTTGATATGCATTGACAAAACCATTACACATCATGTCCAACGAGTTGAGTACTAAACACTGCACAAACCTTTTCTTTACCGAATGGCATGTGACTAAGACTAGATATGCTAACAAAACAATGGGTACACTGTTACAAATGAACATAAGGGGAAACCTACATGTTTAGGAGTAAGAGCCCTCACACATCCAATCGGATGTCATGCTTCATCATCGGAGATGCTTCTCGTCAGAACAGCCCTGCAATGTCTGACGGGCTCCCCGTGAGGGGACTCTTTGCCGGAGATCTTTTATAGTGACTGCTGTGGTAGAGTGTGCTAGTGGATAATACCTAGGAGCAGACACTAAAAGGGCAGGAGAGGGAAATCTAAAATTGGTTCAAAACCTCGACGAGCATCACCATTTATTAATCAGCAAACGAAAGGATTAGACCAAGATTAAAAACAATATGAAAGTGGTAATTGAGAAATCATGCTCAATCACTTTCCTAATATGTGAGGAGATGGGAATTATCACATGTCCTCTAAACAATGGTCAACGTGCTTCACGTCCAGTGGTCCAACCGGATCCTATGATGCTTCATCAGGACCAAGAAAAAAAGAAAAGCGTAACTTCCCTCAAGCACAATAAAAAAAGACACTAGTAGGTCTCACTACAAAGTATGTTAAAGAACAGTCACTTACATTCAAGTATACTGTATGTCGAGTCAAACTAAACAATCAGGTCGCCCTGTAAAAATAAGGATTAATTAAGAACCAATCCAAAAGTGCATAGCGTGCATTCAAACTCAACCTGTGGCAAACTGTGCAAACAAGGGTGAAGACTGTGATAAATAGTAATAGAAACTGGAAATAGGCTTACCATCCCCAATTCTGGAAAAAGGCTCCTTGGGAAGGCACATGCCTAGGACTGTTGCTGCTATTGTCAGGAACAGGGACCATATACTCAAATTATAAAGGCTTGGATAGAAATGCATCGGTCAGGTTAATGTAATTAGTTTGGTACATGTGCACTGAAGTGTCAACATAAATCAGGAAGACAAAGCCAATATAAACGACATAGTCTCAGTCAAAAATATAATGCGACCGTCATAAGATTGTTGCTGTAAACTAAAGGCCATGGGAGATAAAATAGAAACCATGATATACTTTAAACCTCAACAGAGAGAAGGCACAGCCTAATACAGAACTGTACAAATAAACGGGTCTTTAAAAAAAAAAAAACAAACGAAGAAGTTGCTTCGTAATGGGCCTCACCATTAACCACATGTACAGTGAAATCAGAGATTAACTGTTAGAAGTTATTCAGTACTCACAGAGTAAGCAATAGGTCCGCACTTCTTGAACCTACCCCGGCTGCCCTCCCGAATGACAGACACGGGGCGCTGACGATGGTGCTTTAACATTGCAGACGCGAAAGTAAGCTGATTTCAGGATCGCACGTCTGAGAAAAGCTAAAAACTGAAGACGGCAGGGGGGAGGATCCTATCCCTGGCTAGTTTCATCAACATGAAAGAAGGACTAAGCAGTGTACAAATCGAATCGCCATGACTCAGAGTATTGTCGTGGTGGTAAAAAACAGAAAAAATATTTCAAGACAATGTTCATTAAGTGACTGTGAAAATACAATTGGCCTAATATTGCTAATTTAAAAGAATCTTGCCAAGAAGCGTGCCACTCTCAATTAGAGGACACACATATAAAAATTATTTTGAAAACGTGTAAGGAAAAAGTGTAAATCTCATCTTGCCAGAGAAGTGCAAACACGTCAGCTGGGTGCCTACTTAATGTAAATGTTGTAACAAAAACACGGGAGAGTAAATTAATGTATAAATACAATGAAACACCCCTTGAACTTATTACTCATGTAGGGCCAATGAGGCAGAGTGAGAATTAAATCCTCATTATGCATAGTCCGTGAAACCCTCAAAAACGATGCACAGAAACAAAAATTGAGGGCTCATGATGTGAATGAAGACACAATGTGCCATAAAAACCAATCCATGATGTCTCACTTAACGGAAATAACCATGCAGAAAAAAAGAAAAAGAGAGTAAAGGAGAGACTTAATTTGATTATTGGGACAAGTTAACCCAAGGTATCTCATCATTAAGTCCATGTGTGTTGGTCCTTAGTTTAAAGACCCAACGTTGTTCCAGCCTGAATAAGGAACGTGTGTTGTCTGATCTGAATTTGGGAGCATCTAAAACTGCCCACCATAAATCGTCAGGATTATGGGGTGCTTCTATAAATGGGCACAAAGATTTCTTGTAACACGTTCACACCTGATGTTGCTCCAGTGTTTGTTAATTCTTGTCTTCACTGGTCTGGTGGTCATACCAATATACCATAAGCCACACGGGCAGGTGATCATATAAACACAGTTTCGGGTATTGCAATTGGTATGTTTGATGAGGCGCCATTGTCCAATGCGCTCCAAGTCAAGGGTCTTCATATGTCTGGTCAAAGGACATACGTTACTTTGACCACATGGATAGTTACCCACTACTGGAGGAAAATTTCAAAGGGTCATTTGTGTAGCATTCCCAGTTGGAGGGCGAGTGTGTTCCACCATGTCCTTAATATTCTGAGTCCTCTTAAATGCAAATAGAGGTTTAGGAATCTTGACACCACCGCTGACTAAAATCAACTATCTTTTATTGATCAGTTTCTTAATGTCATTTGATAAGGGAGTGAAAGTAGAAACACAGGTCAGACAGGTATCACGTTCCCTCTTATTCGTCATCAAAAGGGCATCACGATTATTGTTTCTGGCTCTCTTACGGGCTTAACTGACTATTTTCGGTGGATAATGACATCCATGGAGTTTGATTTGGAGATCACCAGCTTGAGCCTCATACACCTTTGGGGAACTACAGTTGCGTTGTAACTGTAAAAAATTGAACAAAGGGTAAATTGTCACACAGGTGTTTGGGGTGGTGACTGTCATAAGAAAGTACGCTGTTACGATCTGTAGGTTTGTGATATGTACATTTTGACAGTTTGCCATTGTCAATACAGATCGTAAGGTCTAGGAAGGACACCTATGTCGATGAGATGGTGGAAGTAAATTTAATATAGGGATCAAGAGAGTTGATCAATTCAGTAAATGGATTAACTTCAGTGACGGGTCCCTGCCATGCGATCAAGATATCGTCAATATATCAACACCAAAGCTTAATGGAATCATGGAAAGGATTGGTGGATGAAAGAATGTATTGTTTCTCAAAGTTGTACATAAAGAGACAAGCCAAACTTGGTGCGAAGGTGCTGCCCATAGAAGTGCCCCGGATCTGATGGAAAAACTGATTCTCAAACTGAAAAAAATTCTCAGTCATGGCTAATGTAGCACATTGCATAATAAAGGGAATTGGAGAGGACAGATTCCCAGGGCCTTCGCGTAGAGCAGTCTCTACTACTTGCAGTGTGGCCTCCTGAGGTATATTGGTGTATAAGGCCTCTGCATCGAGGGTAATCAACCCATGGACCGCCACTGAACTATTGATAGTTTCTATCAGATTCAAGACATCTTTGGTGTCTTGTAAATAGGTGGAGGAACCTTTTACAAGTGGCTGGAAAAAGTGGTCGCAAAACACAGATAAAGGTTCTAGAACAGAGCCAATATCGGATACTATTGGGCGTCCAGGTGGAGGTAGTCTGCCCTTATGTATCTTGGGTAAACAGTAGAAATAAGGAGTCCAGGGATTGGCAGTGTCTAGGAATGCCGCCTCTTTCGGGGAAATCCATGAGTTGTCCAGAGCTTCCTCGATCAAAATTCTAATCTGTGATTGTAGTCTAGGAGTGGGGTCCCTAGTAATAGGGGCGTAGTATGTGGAATCACTCAAGAGACATGCACATTCCTGTCTGTAGTCATCCGAATTCATGATGACAATAGCTCCTCCCTTATCAGCCTGTTTAATAACAATATTAGTGTCATTGGCCAAAGTCTCTCCTTTCTGTAGTAGAGGTATTGATGTAGGGGTGTTTGGGTCGTAAATTGTTCAAATCTGACAACACCGCCTTGTCAAATGCAAGGACTTCACAGGGAATGACCGAGGAAGGAGGAACAAAGGAAGAAGGTTTTCTTAAACTGGAATCTTCAGATGACTGTTCGACCGGTTTATGTTGGAAAAAGAAATGCAAGCTGACTTTTTGGGAAAGTTCACAATTGAGTTGGAAGAAGTCTTCCGCCGGGGTTGGTACAAAGCCTAAACCTCTGTTAAGGACATGAGTCTCGTCCTCAGAGAGAGGTCTAGTGGATAAATTCACCACTAGGTTCTCAGCAGTGGGTTTCTGCCCTGACTCCTGGTCCCCATTTGTGGTTCTTCCCTGGTCCATTGTACTCGTTTGCCTCTGCCTCTCCTTCTGCCTCTTCCTCTGCCCCGTCCGCGGCCTAAAAAAGGCATGTATGCATCATAGGATGGGGTTGGAAGAAAGGATACGGTGGTTGCTAAATCATAGGATGATTTACAGGATATGGAAGGTAATTGAAGTAAGGTTGTGGAGGGTTGTCATCCGTGCTCCACCCATCTGAAGAGGAGCTGCTACTGTGATTACGTTGCTTTTTGGAGGATGACTGTGACTCATCAGATGAACGAGACTGAGTATCCACCTCAAAATCCTCTAGAATGTAGGGGTAGACTTTCTCCTTGCTAAACTTACTAATTTCCTTTTGAAGTTTAGAGATCTTTTGGTGAGTTAAAAACTCTTTGGTTTCGTTGAGTTCAGAGTTAATCTCAGCAAGGCGGCTTTTAAAAGCTGCTAATGTAACAGTAGTTTTCAAAGTGCTCTCTAGAAGGTTAATTTGGATGGTAATGGAATCAGCTAGACGTCTGGAAGTGTTACTGATAAGCACTAACCAGTCCCTCGTACACTTCCAAGCTATCTGAGCCCAATCTTTCCTAAACACTAGGGGGGTTATTCTAACTTTGGAGGAGGTGTTAATCCGTCCCAAAAGTGACGGAAAAGTGACGGATTTACCACCAGCCGTATTACGAGTCCATTATATCCTATGGAACTCGTAATACGGCTGGTGGTATATCCGTCACTTTACCGTCATTTTTGGGACGGATTAACACTCCTCCAAAGTTAGAATAACCCCCTAGATCTTGTAAAAAGATTCTGGGCATATTCAATACAAGTAAGCCATTAGGGGCAATATTAGCTCTTAAATACTCTGTCATAATTGTCCCGTGCATTATTGTCTTAATCAAATCTCGATTCAGGGTGGACAATTTGTCCCAGTCTTACTTAAAACTACCTGAAGGAGCAGCTCCATCACTGCCAAGGATGGATGGGGCTTGCAAGATTGCCGCCACCACGTCTTCATCAAAACTTAGGCCCTGGCAGTCATCCATAATTAGGAGATAACAGGGTCTGGCAACTAGCTAAAGTGAAAGAAACTCTGAAGGAGTAATTAAAGTCCCACAGCACAGCTGCTGTACTCAAGTATCAACATCAAAAAGGGGAGGGACAGAGAGGTTAACGGTCCAGTGTACAGTCTCCCTAATCTATTGCTAACAAAACAATGAGTACACCGTTCCAAACAAACATAAGGGGAAACCTACATGTTTAAGAGCCCTCAATTTTCGTTTCTGTGCACCATTTTTGAGGGTTACACAGACTATGCATAATGATGATTTAATTCTCACTCCACCTCAATGGCCCTACATGAGTAATAAGTTCAAGGGGTGTTTCATTGTATTTATACATTAATTTACTCTCCCTGTGTTTTTGTTACAATATTTACATTAAGTAGGCACCCAGCTTACGTGTTTGTACTTCCCTGGCAAGTTGAGATTTACACTTTTTCCTTACACGTTTTCAAAATAATTTTAATATGTGTGTCCCCTAATTGAGAGTGGCACGCTTCTTGCCATGATTCTTTTAAATTAGCAATACTAGGCTAATTGTGTTTTCACAGCCACTTAATGAGCATTGTCTTGAAATATTTTTTCTATTTTATTACCACGATACTCTGAGTCATGGCCATTCGATTTGTACACTGCTTAGTCCTTCTTTCATGTTGATGAGACTAGCCGGGGGTAGGCTTCTCTCTCCCCCCTGCCGTCTTCAGTTTTTAGCTTTTCTCAGACGCACGATCCGGAAGTCAGCTTACTTCTGCGTCTGCAATGTTAAGGCACCATCGTCAATCAATCAATCAATCATTGAATTTATCAAGCGCTCTACGTACCCGCGAGGGTATCAAGGCGCTGGGGGGGGGGAAGGGAAGCTGCTGTTACT
The DNA here is from genome assembly GCF_031143425.1 of Pleurodeles waltl. Lineage (NCBI taxonomy): Eukaryota > Metazoa > Chordata > Amphibia > Caudata > Salamandridae > Pleurodeles > Pleurodeles waltl. Next base: position 631,227,656 of record NC_090447.1, read on the forward strand.
GATCGAAGAGCCAGGACTTGAGGAGTCTTCTGAAGGTGAGTAGGTCTTGGGTCTGTCGCAGGTTGGTAGGGGGGGTGTTCCAGGTCTTGGCAGCGAGGTATGAGAAGGATCTGCTGCCGGAGGTCTTTCGTTGGATGCGGGGAACGACGGCGAGGGCGAGGTTCACGGAGCGGAGCTGACGGTTGGGGGTGTAGAAGCTGAGTCTGTTGTTCAGGTAGGCTGGTCCGGTGTCGTGGAGTGCTTTGTGAGCGTGGGTAAGAAGCTTGAAAGTGATCCTCTTGTCCATGGGGAGCCAGTGAAGGTTTCTCAGGTGGTGGGATATGTGGCTGCGGCAGGGTATGTCTAGGATCAGCCAGGCGGAGGCGTTTTGGATGAGTTGGAGGCGTAGTAGGTCTTTTGCTGGGATGCCTGTATAGAGTGCATTCCCGTATTCTAGCCTGCTGCTGACGAGGGCCTGTGTCACTGTTCTTCTTGTTTCTGTCGGGCTCCACTTGTAGATCCTACGGAGCATGCGGAGTGTGTTGTAGCAGGAGGAGGAAACTGTGTTGACCTGTTTAGACATGGTGAGGGAGGAGTCGAGGACGAAGCCCAGGTGGTGTGCGTGGTCGCTCGGTGTCGGTGGGGTTCCTAGTGAGGTAGGCCACCAGGAGTCATCCCAGGCAGAGGGGGTGGGTCCGAGGATGAGGACCTCCGTCTTGTCCGAATTCAGTTTCAGACGGCTGCTTCTCATCCATTCGGTGATAGATTTCATTCCCTTGTGGAGGTTGGTTTTGGCGGTGCGCGGGTCCTTGGTGAGGGAGAGGGTGAGCTGGGTGTCGTCGGTGTAGGAGAGAATGTTGAGGTTGTGTTGTCGGGCCACTTGTGCGAGGGGGGCCATGTAGATGTTGAACAGCGTCGGGCTGAGGGATGAGCCTTGGGTGATGCCGCAGATGATGCTGGTGGCTTCGGAGCGGATGGGGGGGGAGGCGGACTCTCTGGGTTCTGTCGGAGAGGAATGAGAAGATCCAGTCGAGGGCTTTTCCTTGAATTCCGGTTTCGTGGAGGCGTGTTTTCAGGGTGCAGTGACAGACTGTGTCGAAGGTGGCAGAAAGGTCCAGGAGGATGAGGGCTGATGTTTCGCCGTTGTCCATTTGGCACCTGATGTCGTCTGTGGCGGCGAGAAGGACGGTCTCAGTGCTGTGGTTTCATCTGAAGTCGGACCGGGAGGGGTCAAGGATGTCGTTGTCTTCGAGGTGGCTGGTTAGTTGTGCGTTGACGATTTATTCAATGACCTTCGCTGGGAAAGGGAGTAGGGAGATTGGTCGGAAATTCTTGAGGTCGTTGGGGTCTGCTTTGGGCTTCTTGAGGAGGACACGGATTTCGGCGTGCTTCCAACTTTCAGGGAATGTCGCAGTTTCGAAGGAAATGTTGATGATCTTCCGTAGTTGAGGGGCGATGGTAGAGTCGGCTTTGTTGTATAAGTGGTGGGGACAAGGGTCTGACGGAGATCCTGAGTGGATGGAGTTCATGATCTTGCGTGTCTCTGTGTCGTTGACGTTGGTCCAGGAGGTCAGGCGGTTTGCACAGGTGGAGCTTTCGGGGTGGGGTCTGGCATGGGTGTGGCGTTGAAGCTGTCATGGATGTTGGTGATCTTCCAGTGGAAAAGGTGGACAGCGGGTCGCAGAGTTCTTGGGATGGTGGCATGTCGTTGACGTTGGCGCTGGGGTTGGAGAGTTCTTTCATGATGCTGAAGAGCTCTTTGCTGTTGTGTGCATTGTTGTCCAGGCGGTCTTTGAAGTGGGATCGTTTGGCTTGTCTGATGAGTTGGTGATGCCTGCGGGTGGTGTCCTTGCGGGCTGTAAGGCTGTCAGGTGTGCGTTCGAGGAGCCATTCCTTTTTTAGTTTCCGGCAGTCGCGCTTGGAGTTTAGGAGCTCGTCGGTGAAGCAGGTGGCTTTACTTCTGGCTTGGTTGTCGGTGGGTTTCTTGAGTGGCGCGAGGTTGTTGGTGCAATCGTTGATCCACAGTGTGAGGTTGTGGGCGACGGTGTCTGGGTCGGTGGGGTTGGAGGATGGGTTCTGGGTGAGGGTGTTGGTAAGCTGGGCTTCTGTAAATTTGCTCCAGCGTTGGCAGGGTGGTTGTTGGGTGCGATGGTGCTCGGTATGTTTCTTGTAAGTGAAGTGGATACAGTGGTGGTCGGTCCAGTGGAGTTCGGTGGTATGGTTGAAGGTGACGTGGGCGCTTAAGGAGAAGATGGGATCAAGCGTGTGGCCGGCGATGTGGGTGGGTGTGTTGACGAGTTGTCTGAGGCCGTGGTTGGTGAGGTTTTCGATCAGAGTTGTGGAGTTGGTGTTGTTTTTAGGTCCCCGAGGAGGATGTAGTCCGTTGAGGTGAGTGCGTGGGTGCTGGTGAGGTTGGCGATGGATTCGCTGAATGGTGCTAGTGGTCCGGGAGGTCTGTAGATGAGTGTTCCTCTGAGAGTGGTGTTGGGGTAGGTGTGGATACAGAAGTGTAGGTGTTCGGCGGTCTTGAGGGTGTCGTCCGTGTGGGTGTACACTTTGAGGGTGGATTTGTGGGCGATGGCTATTCCTCCTCCGATTCCGTTGGTGCGATCCCTTCGGATGATCTTGTAGCTGTCCGGGATGGCTATTGCGATGTCGGGCGCCGAGGAGTTGTTCCACCAGGTTTCGGTCAGGAAGGCTACGTCTGGGGTGGTGGAGTCGAGCAGGTCCTAGAGCTTGATGGTGTGCTTGCGTGCGGGGTGGGTGTTGAGGAGTATACAGTGGACGTGGTTTGTTCCGGTCTTTGTAGGTTTCCTTGTTCTGTCGCAGGTGAATTTGCAGGCGAGGCAGGAGAAGGGTCCGTTGGTGTTCCTCGGTGAGGACTTGAAGCATGCTGTGATGTGGCCGGGATTGAGGGCGTTGAGCTGGTCGGCCGTTTAGCGGCGTCTGGAGGTGCAGGGGTCACGCGGACCAGGGGGGGTGCTGCTGGGCATGGTCCAGGCGCAGAAGGACTTGCCTCCGGTGCGCCAACGGCGCGGTCGATCAGCGACCGCCATTAAGAAGGGAGGGGGGAGGGAGGAGCAGCTGGGAGGCGGGAGGGAGTGGCGAATGGGGGTGCGGGGGGGCGGGGCCGCAGGGAGGCAACAGCGGGGAAGCGGCTCAGAGAGAGCCGGCAAGGGGAGCACCCAAGGGGCAAAAGCAGGCAGAAAAACCAGAAAAAAGGCACAAAAAGGAAAACGGATGAATAAACGGCACAATAAATCAAGGCACAGAAAAACAAGTCACAATAACGAAACGGCACAATGCACAAGTCTAGGGACACTTACCAAGCCCAGTAGATGCCAGGGATGAGGCGCAGGCGGATGCCTGCGGGTGGAGGAGGGCCTCGAACACGCGAACAGCCACGTCGGTGGGGGTCAAGGACACGGGCACAGCTAGATGGTGCTGCTGACGTGAGGGAGCGATCTCCTGACCAAAGTCAGGTCAGAGGTCACTCACCCTCGACGCGCAGTGACCGCCATGAAGAAGGGAGGGGGGAGGGAGGAGCAGCTGGGAGGCAGGAGGGAGCGGCGAAGGGGGCACGAGGGGGGGCGGGCCGCAGGGAGGCAGCGGCGGGGAAACGGCTCAGAAAGAGCCAGCAAGGGGAGCGCACAAGGTGCAAAAGCAGGCAGAAAAACCAGGAAAAAGGCACAAAAAGGAAAACGGATGTAGAAACGGCACAATAAATCAAGGCACAGAAAAACAAGTCACAATAACGAAACGGCACAATGCACAAGTCTAGTGACACTTACCAAGCACAGTAGATGCCAGGGATGAGGCACAGGCGGATGCCTGAGGGTGGAGGAGGGCCTCGAACACGCGAACAGCCACGTGGGCGGGGGTCAAGGACACGAGCACAGCTAGGTGGTGCTGCAGACGTAGGGGAGCGATCTCCTGACCAAAGGCAGCACCCGCGTCTGCCATTCGGGAGGACAGCTGGGGTAGGTTCAAGAAGTGCAGACCTATTGCTTACTCTGTGAGTACAGAATAACTTCTAACAGTTAATCTCTGATTTCTCTGTACATGTGGTTAATGGAGAGGCCCATTACGAAGCGACTTCTTCGTTTTTCATTTTATTTTTTAAAAGACCTGTTTATTTGTGCAGTTCTGTATTAGGCTGTGCCTTCTCTTCTGTTGAGGTTTAAAGTATATCATGGTTTCTATTTTATCTCCCATAGCCTTTAGTTTACAGCATCAAGCTTATGAGGATAGCATTATGTTTTTGACTGAGACTATGTTGTTTATATTGCCTCTGTCTTCCTGATTTATGTGCACATGTACGAAATTAATTACATTAACCTGACCAATGCAGTTCTATCCAAGCCTTTATAATTTGAGTATATGGTCCCTGTTCCTGACAATAGCAGCAACAGTCCATGCATGTGCCTTCCCAAGGAGCCTTATACTAGAATTGGGGATGGTAAGCCTATTTCCAGTTTCTATTACTATTTATCACGGTCTTCATCCTTATTTGCACAGTTTGCCACGGCTTCAGTTTGAATGCACGTAATGCACTTTTGGATTGCTTCTTAATTAATCCTTATTTTTACAGGGCGACCTGATTGTTTAGTTTGACTGGACATACAGTATACTTGAATGTAAGTGCCTGTTCTCTAACATACTTTGTAGTGAGACCTACTAGTATCTTTTTTTATTGTGCTTCAGGAGAAGTTACCCTTTTCTTTTTTTCTTGGTCCTGATGAAGCGTCATAGGATCCGGTTGGACCACTGGACGCGAATCATATGGACCGTTGTTTAGAGGACATGTGATAATTTCCATCTCCTTACCTATTAGGAAAGTGATTGAGCATGATTTCTCAATTACCACTTTCATATTGTTTTTAACCTTGGTCTAATCCTTTTGTTTGCTGATTAATAAATGGTGAAGCTCGTCGAGGTTTAGAACCAATTTTAGATTTTCCTCTCCTGCCCTTTTAGTGTCTGCTCCTAGGTATTATCCACTAGCACACCCTACCACGGCAGTCACTATAAAAGATATCCGGCAAAGAGCCCCCTCACTGGGAGCCCATCAGTCATTGCAGCGCCGGTCTGACGAGGAGCATCCCCGATGATGAAGCATGACATCCGATTGGATGTGTGAGGGCTCTTTCTCCTAAACATGTAGCTTTCCCCCTTATGTTCGTTTGGAACGGTGTACCCATTATTTTGTTAGCAATAGATTAGGGAGACTGTACACTGGACCATTAACCTCCGTGTCCCTCCCCTTTTTGATGTTGATAAGACTAGATATGGCAAAACTGGTACAATTATTCAAAGCAATTAAATGGTCTTGACACAATGTCATCTCTTCTAGAGGATATTTGTCTCCCTAGAGAGATCCTTCTGTAAGTGTCTGATTTTGAGACATTTGTGTGCATAGTAGTAAAGGGGGCATGGAAATATAGCTTAAACAGACTGTCCCTAAAGCCCTGCCATCGAGGAAAGTTGACTGAGTGGTGGGTGAAAGTGTTAAGAATGATAAGAGAAATCTTAGACTCTGGGAGTTGTAAAACTTCCTGTTACATTCTACCGTGAACTGCAGAGCAGTAAAGAATCAAAGACTTGAATTGGTAACTGTGAGAATTTGGGTTGTTGGTTTAACTGGGGTGTAAGTCCTGACAAAGCAGCAACTGCAATCATTGTCAAGGTAAGGCACAAGTTAATCCCAAATTATCCTGTGCCCAACCAGCTGGGAGCTTGGCCCAGAGCAGTAAGGGTAAACTTAGAGGCAACGTGTAAAGTATTTGTGCAAAACTTAAAACTAATAATGTGCAGGCACCACACAAAAAGGATCCCACACCAACTTACAAAAATACTTTTCATTAATAAATAAAACAGGACTGAAACAGCAAAAATTCAATAAGTACAACTGGAGATAGGCAATTTTAAAGGTTATAATGAAAAAAGCATCAAAACTCACAAAGTGCCAACAGTGGTTATCTGGTTGTGCTGGACCGGGCCAAAGTTACAAGTTGGTGCTTACTGCAATGGAGCGAGAGCCAGCTACGAGGACTCAGGCCTGTTAAACGAAGTACCTTAAATCCTGGTTTGAGGAGAGTTGCAAGGATCCACGTCAAAGATGCATTGCATAGCCAAAGCGATGTGTTGATTTCAAGATGTGGCGAGGCTGTAATGCGAGGTCCTGTGTCGTCACTGAGGAGCCCATTGATGGGGCTTCCAGTGAGAAGTCCAGTATTGAGGATGTGGCGCACAGTCATGCAATGTGTTGGTTCCAAAGAGCTGAGAGGCTGCTATGCAGAGTTAAGTGTTGTGGTAGAGACACTGTTGATGAGAGATGCGGGAGCCTGCACAGAGGATGTGTCATGCAGTCGGGGCGCTGTGTCAGTTCCGAAGAGCTGAATCCATTATTTATACTCAGTTTTGCCTTTTAAGTGGGGAGAAGCTTCTAGAGGCATGCCTTTGAGGTGTATAGCCGCCTTGTCATCCTGCCCATGGCGCCAGACTACCTACAGGGGGTTGGCAGCCCTTTGTGTGGAATCAGGACACTGTCTATTAAAGTGTATGTGGGTCTGGGTCCAGTCCCATCCTGCCAGTGAAGACACATATAGTCACACTTAAGCTTCCCATTGTGTGTGGCTGTCTAGGAGGAAGACACAAAGCCCACCTGTCACCCACACCCAACCATGTGACCCAGAAACAGGCAATAGGCACCATGTGTAAGGCAAGCACATGCCAAATTTTAAGAAGTGTCATTTCCAGAATTGTAATTTAAAATCCAACTTCACCATCAGTTAGGATTTTAAATTGCACATCCGGAGACACCAAACATTTAATAGTTTTCACTACCAGGACATGTAAAATATAAAACAACATATACTGTCATTTAAATACAGTACACACTACCCTCTGGAGAGTCCAGAAAAAAAGGAAGGGGTGAGCATGCCAAAATGTTTATTTGCCAAGTCAAAGAAGCAGTTTGAAACTGCACACAGGCTGCAATGACAAGGAAGAGACACCTTTAAAGTACTACTTAAGTGGGTGGCAAAATCAGTGCTGCAGGCCCACAAGTAGCATTTATTTTACACACCCTAGGCACTTTAGTAGGGACTTTGCAAGTAAATGAAATAGGCTAATTAGGTATAAGCCAGTCCAACATACTGTAAAGTGAGACCACAATCACTTTAGAACAGGTTAGCAGAGTTAAAGTGTGCAGAGTCCAAAGGCCAGCAAAAACGAAGTAATCAAAACAAGAAGTCTCAAGGGAAAAAGTTTGGGGGAACCATGCCAAAGATGCCAAATATAATAATGACCCTAAAGTGATATAAAATGAAAGGAACCTCCTGCATCCTAGACAAACTGGAACATAGCTAACAATCTTTACCGCCTATCTTTACCACTTAATCTCCTGGAAAAGGAACATCGCTGAAATTAACAACAACCCCATTTTGAATGTCTTGTTCTTTGCTTTCTATTTCTTGACCACAGTGGCTCAAGAAACCCTTAAGACTAAGGTAAATCTTTTCTGTCTCCCTTGGATAGAAGCTTTTCTATATTCTATATTAGCTCTAATCCTTCTACACATAAAGCAATTGGCCTTGAAGTAAACCTCCAATCAAAGGAGAGAAAACAATTTGAAAAAGCTGATCAATTTGAAGGACCCAGGGCTTCTCTAAACTTGCTTGCTAAATTTGAGAAAACCCCCTGTGCAACCAGTTAACAGGAGGAAAGAAAATGGTGTGTGGACCTCAAGAAACATCTTGGCGAAAGCAGGAAGATCATTGATATTGCTGAAGCTGACCACAACATGGGTACTGTTGTAAACTGTTAGTGAAGTGGCAATGGTTGGGACAACTGTTTCTAGACCTACTAGCTTTGTCAAAAAGATGTTTCTCAAGCACCCTCTCCAGTGAGTACTGTATTTTGTACAGTGAGAAAGAGCCTTAACATATGCCCATTTTGACAAATCCCCATTTTCTTTGTAAAATGGTTGTGGAAAATGGAAAACCTGAGCTACTGAACCAGTCTTAGATTGTACGTTAACACAACTTGTAATCAATTAAAAGCAATAAGTCATTGTGCCTTTCTGACAAAACACAAAGCTTGTTAAACCAATCTAGACAAGATAGTCTACTGAATCCCTAACCTTGTTGGCTTGATCAGCAAGTTCTAAAATTTTTGTTAATGGAATCCACCACATCTAACAACTTGTCGTGTCAGGAGACCCCAGCCCTTTCAATACCATTCGTTGGACCATAGAAACATATTACCTTACTTGTTTCATTGAACCATGAAACTCTTTGTAATGAAAAAGACACATGACCATGACGATGCCAGCACTCTAACCCTCTTAAGACTCAGAACATTATCCCCTAAATGGTATGCCATAAGGGACTTTTCCACTATTTCTGAAAAAGCGAATCATTCTAGAATGAAATTAGAAGCAGTCGTGGAATTGACATGCTGAATAACAGACTGATCAAACATAGTTTGAACATCTAGAAATACTGACAATACTTCTGGAATACTGTCATAATTATAAAAAATATACTTTTGGATATTGTTCATAATAACATTAGGTCATTTCATCCTCTTGCATTCTACCTCCAGACATGAGGGTCAAACGACTGATTGATTGTCAATATCCTTAGGCAATTGAGAATAATTAATCACAGTACCAAAAGTAATGAGATCATCCAATTTGCCATTGTAGGATTCAGTGGTATCATAGTCATCATTATCCTTTTGTACATTCTCCTAAACATTAGGTCATTTCTACCCCAGGTGTGATAGTCACAAGATCTAGTTTCAGAATCTTGTGGCAATTAAAAACCATTAACTACAGTATAGAAAGTAGTAGAATCATCATCCAGGTTATTGGTAGAATCAGTAGCACCACAGTTTTCATACTCCTTTTGTGCATTCACCAAAACAGTAGGTCATTTCTTCATCTTGCATTCTATCTCCAGATGTGTGGGTCAGAGGATTGATTTTCAATATCTTTGGGAGGTTGGGAACCGTTCATCTCATTACTGCCAATCAGAAATCCATTGTATAGAAGACTCATGGATCTTGAGAATACTGATGTTTAGGGTTTAAACATGTATCTCTTTTGGTCGAAGTCTGAATTTCTTTAGGCACAGTCTCATCAAAAGAGTGTGGACTTTCAGAATGGGATGTGAGAAGCATACAACTAGAGATGAGGGTTATGGTTGCAGTAATTACCCAGGCCTTGAAGCCAATATGTTAAGCCACGAACTATAAAACAGAAATATTGTTGGAACAACATAGGTTGTGTTTTATTAATGCTTACTCTTCAAATTCAGCCATGAAATATTTCAAATTTATACCATAACAGCTGCAACACTGGGGAAAGCTGTGCTGTGAAGGAATTTTTGGATTTGAAAAGAGAGCCAAAAGTAGCAGCAGCACAGCAGATGCCTGTGATGAGTTTCCTAACATAATACATTTGCTTACAGGAAGAAAACTTGTTCAACCCTCTTTACTTTGACAGCAACCTTCTTTGCAACACTGGTGCTGAGGAACGACCATATACTTATAGTGGTCAACCCATAAGGCTGGAAGGGTATTTGATTTGTTTAATTGAGTACAAAGGGAGGTACATTTCTGGGAAGGTGTATGTTTTGTCGCATTGAGCTAGCATATTGAGCTGGTTTCACAAGAAAGATCTTGGACTGATGTTAGATCCCATTAGTGATCCCCAATAATTTTTAAGACTTGGATAGGTATGTTCATGTAGTTGGTGATTAAACTATGTGTGTGGAAATAATGAATGAGTTTCCTTCATTACTGAGGAAAAAACATAGATGTTTGAAAAGACATGTGCACAGGATTAAGATTCAGATTAAGAACTGTGCCCAAATGGTTTGTAGCAAAGTATGCTATGTGCCATTTTCAGTGACAAAGAAGACACAAGCAGAATTAAATAAGTTGCAACAGGAAGGTGTCATAGGAGAGGAGGAAGGAATGCAGTGGATGGCTCCAGTAGTAGCAGCCTGGAAGGCAAGTGGAGAGCTAAGATTGTCTAGGGATCTGAGGAAGTTAAATCGATGTATAGGGGTGGACAAGTATCCCATCCATAAGACTTCTACCATGTTGACTTTGTTAGGTACGCTAAAATGTTTCATTTCATTTATCTCAAGTGAGCTTATCATCAGATTGTGCTGGATGAGAAATCTGAAGATAGTTCCACTTTTGTTCATCTTTGTTATGGTTTGAAACAAAAGAATACCATTTGATTTATTCTCTGCGGCTTCAGTTTTCCATAGAACAATGGAGAGAGTTTTGTGACCAGAAACAACATGACAGACACATGAGAGAAGCACACATGAGACTGGAGGATGTTCATTTAACCATAAAGGGTGAGAACTGGAAGTTCAGACAGTCTTGTAGTGTATATTTGGGACAACTAGTCTCGGCAGAAAGAGTTAGAGTGTTTGGTTGATGCGTTTGATGGTTTGACCCCACCTATAAACAAATAAAAACTGCTGAAATCCCTGGGAATGGCAGAATGCTGTAGTAGGTTTGTGCTTGGTTGTGTAGGGACGAGTGAAAGAATAAGGGGGCTATTGAAGAAAGGTGAGGACTTTGTGTCGGGCAAGAAGTGAGAAGAGGAATTCAATGTGATTAAATTGGTATTGCTGCAACCCATAATCTGAGAAGTTTTAACCAGCCTTAAGGTCGACTTTGACAAGTGATGTGAGGTTGAAGGGATCAGGTTTATTGTTGATACAGGGTGAAGATCTGTCAGAAAGAATCATTCTGTTTACCTCACAGATTTTGAAAGGAGCTCAAATGTGTTCTTCCGTAATAGAAAGTGAGGAGTGGGATATCTATTGGGCAGCAAGAAAATGGAAGGTTTCTGCGAGGTTGTAAGTTCACTGTCAAAATAGATCACAAACTGTTAAAGGAAATAGTTTGCAAAAAGGCCATTGATGCAGTCTCAAACAGAATCACCAAATGGGTGATAACACTACAAGAATATAGTTTTTTGGTGGAATATATTCTAGGGATGAAAAACATTGCGGCAGACTCTTTGTCTAGATTGGTATCATACAATAATGATGAGTTAGGGAAAGAGAGGGGAATGGACAAAGATACGTTTGTTTGTGAAATCGAAGGTGGTGTGATTTCTGGGAGCATGTGGAGAGCAGTGATTGGAAGTGATGAGGTGCTTCAAGAAGTATTTTAACTTTAGAATAGTGGATGGAGAAGAAAGGATGATAGAAGTGTGGAAAGGTTTGGAATGTGAAAGATAAGTTGTCTGAAAAACTGGGTTGGTGTTCATAGGAATACGATTGATACTTCCCACCACCATGAGAGGTGGAGTGTTGATTAGAGCTCGTGAAGGACATCCAGGGATATCTAAAGCTAAGGAAATGTTAAGGATTGTGTACTGGTGGCCTGGAATGGATAAATGGATGTGGAGGTGGAAAGATATTTAAGGGACTGCAGGCAGCGTAAGTTGAGTGAAAAGGTTCTGAAACCTCACACACACAACCGTAGTGGTTAGGAGGTTGCTGAATAGCTCTTGGGAGGAAATGGCTTTGAATATATTGGGTCCCATATAGTCTAAGAGTGTATCTGTTGTATAAGCTGGTTCTGATGGACATGTTTTTGAGGTGGCTGGAGATTACCTTTACCTGTGGAATTGAAACCAAATGTGTTGTGTCTTAAGGATCTCATAAAGAAAGAAGGCATTCTGGATGTGTTGCTAACCGACAATGGTGTTCAATTGGTTTCAAAGATAATGGAGAGTTTACTAGAAGAAAGTGGCAACAGACACAAGAAGTGTGCCTTATATCATCCAAAAACCAATGGCATAGTTGGGGGCTTTAATAGAGTTTTCAAATGAACATTCCAGATTGACAACTTTTGTGGGATGGAGTAGAGAAATGTGAGGTGTGTAGAAGAGTTGAAGTATATTATTTGACTCCACACTCAATAACAGAAAAGACTCAATTTGAGCTGTTCAAAGGAAGCACGCCTAACAGTTTGATGTCTCCTTCATGTGTGAATGCAAAATGTGAGAGTTAGAGTGGAGGGAAAGAGAGTTGGCATGAAAGAGTGATGAGGGAGATAAAAACAGGAAGGAGTGGTTGCAGGGGTGGGTTATTCACTACAACACTCATAACTCAGATCCCTTCACAAATTCTGATTTAAACAGGGATCATAATTTGCACTTGTTCACTTGTAAGCTCTAAATGGACAGATTCACAAAGACAATTGTGTTATCAAAATTTCTGCAATCTGTAAAGTTACATTTCAGCAAGTGGGTAAGCTGTGGCAAGTTTAAAATGCACAAATAGCCAACATGTATGTTCTGAAAGTCATAGGGGATATGGCCTTGTTAGTATGATTGCAAAATATACATATGTAAGGCACCTAGCCTGCATACAGCATATAGGAATTATGTATAAAATATGCTTCTATATTGATACACTCTCACAGCTGGTGAGTTAAAAGAGAATGCAGCACAAATAATCAGTGCATGCATTTGTGGTAGTAAATGGATTCACATCACATGGTGAGTGTACACATGCAATGGATGAAGGTTAAGCTATTGTTTCCTTCCTTTATGTATCACCTCAAACACAAAACACACATATATATGTTAAATGGCATTAAGGATTACAATATTTTACAATATTTACAATATTTTACGATTACTACACAAGTTAAGCATGGTACACATCAGCAGTGAACAGGGCACCATAGCCATTACCTCAGGATCTTGGACCAAATTCTGCTGGGAGTGTTAATGTATTGAGTTCAATCAAATCTCAGCATTATAATTTCAGAATACAAAATTTAGTCTATAGTCAGAAACTATGATTGTGATCATTGACATACTCTTAACAGATGTTATCAGCACTGGTGAAACAGATGTTATAAAGGTATCTAAAATATAGCTCCTAAAGGCCACTTCAAGCCTCCTGATTCAGTACTAGTCCCTGATTATAACCTAGGCAAAGGTAAATGAATTCATGATTTTATGTGTTAGTTTTGCACTAGTTTTTTGTTTTTTAACCACCAGATTTTACCAGGCGTGTGAAGATTAAACATCATTTTTCTAGCGGAAAATATCAGCTGGAAAGATGTCATGAGATTTTGGCTGTAGCAGGAGCCAAGTGTCATTCCATTTATTTTGTGTAACAGCGGGCAATCATACAATGCTTTATCCTGTTAGAAAAATGTTCCCTTTCCCTCCACTACTCTTCCCACAATGTCTACCAATCAATTCACTGGCCCATGGCCAAAAGAATTGATGTATATATGTGTAAAAATCACATTGTCACATAAGGTAATTCCCCCTTTACTGGGGTTTTACTCATAATTGCACAGTACAGGAATGAGTTTACCACACTGTAACGGTAAATTCACATGCAAATGTATTGAGCAGTAAAATCGCCTCAGTACCATACAACTGGTAATCAGAGGCATTACTACTGCTTTTACTAATGTGTGCAGGCTTAGGGCCTGACTGAGATTTTGGTTGACAGGTTACGCCATCTAACAGTGAAGGATTTCCCATCTGTCGAAATATAAACCCCATAAGAAATAATAGTGCTTATATTTCAGTGGCTAGGATATCCATCACCGTTGCGACAGAGTAACCCATCCGCCAAACTCTAAATCATGCACTTAGTCTAGGACTGGTGGCAATCTATATAGTTTTGCACAAAGAGGTCTTATAAAAGACACAACAGGCTTCTTTGATCTTTTACAGAACTTTCTAATACCAAATTCATAATGACTCTGGTGAATGGAAGGAAATGCCTCTTTTTGCATGATCACCCCAAGGTTTTGGACTGATGCTGCTTGTTTTCCAAATCAGTGCACAGAGGCCAGCTAACCAGATCTCAGTGGCAGTTTTCTAAACCTTCGCCAAGTGTATGTGAAATTGGCTACCCCCAATTGGCATAAGTTAACTGACTTACAAGTTGTTAATATATGGCACCAAGGGTACCAGGCCTTGTAATTTAAGGTGACCACTCAGGGCTGCAGCACTGATTTGCCACCTTGAGTGTGACAAAATACAACATGGCTCCTAGCCTGCCACTGCAACCTGATAGAGCAGTTATAAACTGCTAGTCTGACATTTACATCAATGGCAAAGCCCACACTTCCTTTCATAATATATGTACGTCTCCCCTAAGGAAGGCCTATCAAAACCTAATGCAGGGAGCAGTTTATTAAGTAGGACATGTACTTCAATCTGTCCTACCAGTGAAAGCCCCAGCCTGTAGTTTTTACTGTGAAAGGGCTAGTAACCTGTTTGGCAAGTACATAGTTACAGGATGACCTCTCCGTCCTGATATCTTCTGAATGCGGCTACTAAAACTTGTACTTCAAGGTAACAAACTAATTGTGGCATTAAACCTGCCTTGATGCCCAAATCAAAGTTAATGTCACTTTTAAGTAAAAGCAACTTTTAGAAAGTTGCCATCCTGTTGCCCAGGTTTCCAGTGGCCATTCACAGATGCTGACCCACAGATAGCCTTTTGCCCTCCTGGGAAGGAGTGTAAATGGACTCCCAAGTGCAGTCCAAATAGAGGTCTGCTGCAGAGGGAGGTGTTACTTCCTCCTCATAGGAAGCAACACAGGGCGTTAGTCCAAAAGCTGAATCTCAAAGGAGAAGCTGTCTTTGAGGGGCAAATGGCAATCCCACTCGAGAGGGGATGCTCCTTTGTTCAGGTAGATGGGCTGGCAGGGGGAACAAAGAAGGGAAACCAGTTGCCAACAAACCTTTCCATAAGCGTGTAGTCTACAGGTAGTCACACCTCTAGGGGTGACTGCCAAGGTCCCTACACTGAGAAAGGGGTTCAGACATTTTAGGAGAGGGAAGAATAATGCATTCTGTGTTTACTACGATTTCACACAGAGCCAGAAGTTGTCATGAGGCTGGAGTGAATCCTGTATCTCATTGGCTAATGCATGTCATCCCCACAGGGCACCTTCGGGAATAAATACCGTACCCCTAGCACCTTCAACCTCAGATCACATCTGGATTGGGAATAGGAGTAAAGAAGGTCTGCCTTGTTGACCCTTGAACCTGAAAAGAAAGGCTGCACTATCTGCTAAACTACACCTGCTTCTCCTTGGACCAGCAAAGAGAGGATTGTCCTGCGGTTCCTGGCTGGTCCAAAAGTCAGTCCATAGGCCCAGACAGAAAAGGTGTACTCCAAGAGTCAGTCAGCAGACTCCAACAGCAGGGTCATGAAATCTGAAGTAACCTGTTCTAGCTTGTTGCTAGCCGCTTTCATCGAATTGCTGCAAAATGCAGAGAAGAAGACCACTGTTTGGTGCTCATAAGTGGCACCCGAGTCTGCCAGACCTGGGAAAGTCATCTGAGTGGTCTAGCCATCATCAAAAGAAACTGCTGGACCTGTTGTGACCAGAGACCAGTAACCCAGTTGTAACTGGACTCCTGCTGGCTCAGAAAGGACCTTGAGAAACGCGACTCCTACAGCACAAGCCACCCCACCTCAACCGTGGACCAAGGCATACCCCCCAGGACGCCCCCATTGACTGCACAGCACCCACAGCATCTTTTATTATCCTCATCATTCTGTTTCTTCTGCATCAGGACCACTCCATTGAAGGCTATGGCAGTCCTGGTGTACAATGCAGAAATAGACTTGAGACTGCTTTGGTGACCATGTAACTGTCCAAATACTTCTTATTGACCCCTTCGATCTTCTCTCTGTGAGAATTGATCACCCAGTCTAGACTGGAGCAGTCAAACACTATTTAAAACTCTTTGAAAGCTTTCAAAATTCACCAGTGCCAATGCTTGTTTGCGATTTGGACTAAAAAACTGAGATTTAATTTTACCTAAAAATCTATACCCTCTAGCCAATTTTGTTTGTTTTAGTGTCTGAAAAGTTGAAAATATATTCTAGTTTTATAAATTGGTATCAGATTTCTTTCCTGTGTTGTCACTTTCTTATTCTATTCTTTGGATCCGCTAAATGATTTACACTGGTTCCTCTGTTTTCTGCAGAATTACATAAAAATACCAAAAGCATGCTCAAGAATTCCTCTAGTGAACATGCATGTTATTTTTATTCTGACACTGGGATGATGGGCAAAGGGGGGCTGTCAATAAACAAGGATTTCAGGGATTGCGCAGGATCACCAATGTTTAATAATTACGGTCATTGTCAATTGGGTGTCAATCTGGAACACTTTTAGGACAATCGTAATTATGACTGAACAATGTATGAAGCGAAAGAATGCATTACACTAACAGATCGATCCCATACCTGAAAATGTTTCTATTTTAGAACGACAGTCCTATTTGACTTATGGTTATACATTTTTTATGACCATAATTCATCTGCGAGCAGTTTAACTTCTGAGAATCGTTCTCATAATGTTTATATTTATAGCCATATGACATACTTTCGAAAACATGAAGGTATATATTCCAGCACACAGAAAGCATGCGATTTCTATACTTATTTAAAAAAAAAAATTAAAACACTTTTAAAATATGGACCTACTGGCAAAACGGTTTTGAATTGTAGGCGTATTGTATTGTGTAATTACTCTTTTTAACCTAAACAATATACATTTTGATTATACTTGGCATACGTGTTACTGGAACGCATAAAACATGACACAAAACAATTCTCGACATAAAGAAACATTTTCCAGCTGCAACGATGACTGGAAGGTGACAAGCAGGAAGTCACACGATGTGTGGGATTTGTAAAAGAAAATCGTGATTTGATATCGCCTTTACTGAGTAAGTGGGTTGGTGTTGATGCAGGGGTAGATATGTGCATGAGTGTGTTGAGTGTATGTGTGGGCTGGCGTCAGTGAGATATGCCCGCACAGATACTTGAGCGAAAGTGACAATACAAGGGGACTACATCTAATTAAGTGACTTTATTGCAAACCTTCTCCAGGTCACATCTACATCTGTGTTATTACTTATCCGTTCTATTTCTATGCAGTGCGTTAGTACTTTTATTTTAAACACAGTTTAAATACTAGGTGTGGTTTAAATGAACAATAAAGAGAGCAAGAGCAATGGTGTATACGTTACTGAAGCAGGATGCACAGTTAAAACCAATATATAAATAGACTTCATACAAAATCTATGAAGGTCACAATAGTGATGTTGCCTAGAAACTAAGTACAAAGTGACATTGTGCCATTCAGAACTGTTGCATTGCACTGCAGTGAGCTGAGCTACACAAGAATGGATTGTGCTCCTTCATGGAAATCAAAAAGAAGCATAAAAAAGAATAGAAAGAAGCGTATATAAGAATATAGTATCCTAATCATTATCAGATCGCACGAGGCTTCCACACGCGCGCAGAGGCATTTCTTGATTTTCCATTTAAGGGGGGGTCATTGGCAAACAGCTGCTTCTGTCCCGCGTGTCTAGAGGCGGGAGGGCGTTCTAAAGTGCTCTGTGGGTGGCATGATCTGACTCTTGAATTCTGCTCCTTTCTCACACCGTCATTTCTGCACAGAGGAGCCCACAATGGTAATGTGCTCGGATGCACAATGGAAATTCTTGTCTTAAATTCTGTTGAACTGGGTCTTTTATTTCAATATAACAAGAAGAAATCTGAAGAAACGTGAAGCGAAAAGACCGAAATGAGGCAATGTAAGCCTCAGCCTCACAACATCGCTGCCTTTGTAGGAAAAGATATACCATGCACAATCTGTCCTGCCACTGCCTATCACGTTACAAACAGCGGGAGGACTGCAGAGTGTTAGGGTGCTGAAGGGGTACGAATCTGGGAGCTCTTGATGCCCAGATGGTCGGAAGATTTTTTTAAAGGATACTGATCTGGGTTTACCTGTTGAGATTAGGGACTTCATTTCACCATTCGGGATGTAACATGGGGCATATTTATACTCCATTTGCGCCGAATTTGCGTCAATTTGTGACGCAAATTTGGCGCAAAACGAACTCCATATTTATATGTTGACGTTAGACTCATCAAACATTAAAATATTGGAGTTTGCACGATTTTTTAGAAGCGTGAACCTACCCTGCGTCAATGAGATGCAAGGTAGGCGCTCCCTTCTAAAAAATGGTGATAACCCCATAGACCCATATTTAACCCCACGTGCTAAACTGATGCAGGGGTGGAAGAAGGGGCTAAATAATGGTCAAGCCCCAGGAACACCCCCACCCACACCAGAGGGACACTGGAGAATGGGGGACCCCATCCCAGGTAAGTAAGGTAAGTATGGGTAAGTATTTTTTTTTTTTAAATTAAAGTGCCATCGGGGGCCCAACTTGGGGCCTCCTGCTTGGCACAGAGTACAATGGCCATGCCCAGGGGACCCTGGTGCCCTGTGCTGGCCATTGGGGTGGTGGGCATGACTCCTGTCTTCTCTAAGACAGGATTCATGTGGTATGGATGGTTTTGCATCAGAAAGTGACGCTAGGCTGGTTAGAGGCATTTTTTTTCCTCTAACCAGCTAACATAATTTTTTAGCAGCGAAACCCTCTTCTCCCATACCGCCACCCCACCCGGCTAACGTCATTTTTATTTTTAAGCTAGCCCACCCTTTGCAACGGCTTGCGCCATTCCATAAATATGGTGCTCGGCTGGTGCTCAGGAATGGTGCATGCCGGTGCAAAACGTTTTGATGCAAAACTGCGTTAGTGCAGTTTTGCATCAAAAAGTAATTGGAGCAATTTGCATAGCTATAGGATGGGTTTGTGCTGATATGTGGTTTATTGTCCTAAGTTGCCTAAAGGTTGCTGTTAGCCAAGCTCTCTCGAAAACAGCCAGTTTTTCACCTCTACTGAACCTTAGATGTTCATAAATGCATCTCATTTTAGCCCCAGAGTTTGACAGCTTGAACAGCCAAGGCAAATCCACTTATAGAGTTCTTTTTCTACAGAGGTATGATGATCTCTGAGGTGCAACTCTGTAATATATCTTGGAAGGTTCCGTGGACAATAACGTGAGCACTGGACATTGATTGTCCAGCTGTGGCAATGAAGTGCTTGCAGGATTGGTATTGTAGGAAAATTCCTTTTTTTTGCATGATCGCTCCCATTTTATTGGACTGATGCTGCTATTGCTAACCAGGCCCCAGTAAATGGGCTCTGGTCCATAATTTTTTTTATCTATACTCATAATTGGCATATTTAACCTCCCTCTAAGTCCCTAATATATGTTGCAAAGTGTACCCTAGCCTGTGATTTAAGTTTCACAAGTGATCTGCAGCACTCATTCTGCCACCACTAGATTGACAACGAAAAACATGTCTGCATTCCAACTGCTGCAGCCTAGTGCTTTAAATGGGCCGGTACTGTCTGGTACTGAGTACCAGCACTTTTTTTGGAGAGGAAGAGTACCTGCACTTCTCAAAAAAAGGTAATACTTTTAATTGGAGAGTATCAACACTTCTCAGAAACAAGCAGGTACTCTGGTACAGTGTACCTGCACTTTTATATTTCCATTTTCAAGCACAGCTGTAGCCTGTCTGTGCTGTTTTAAAACTGCAATTTAGACCAGTCAAACCCACACCTTTGGCAGGCCTAAGCTCTCCTTTTTAAATATTAGTAAATCACCCCTAAGTGGACATTAATGCCAAATAAGTCAGGACGCATGGTATTTGAAAAAGTAGAGCATGGGGAATTTTAGTGTAAAACGTCCTTTTAGTGCCAAGGCCCCAAAAGCTTTTTTCACTGCAACAGGTTTAGCTGTTCCATTGGGAAACATTAGGCTATAATATTTTAAAAAAATTATTTTCGCTTAGGATACAACTACAAAGTTTATTCTTGTTCAAATATTTATTGCAAATAAATTCCCTGATAAAGATTTGTACTAAATATTTTGCAAAAGATACCTTCAAAAGACACCTTTTACCTGCCTAAAGCCTCTAGAAGCCAATTTGCATAAGTTTCATATTGTCACCCAGGAGCTGAATAACCCCTTCATCAGGTGTGGGGAGGTGTTCTGTTCCTCTGAAAGGATGACTATCTGGGCAGTACCCATAGGCTTCATTACTTCAAAGGGCCCCCCTCCTCAGAAGCAGTTGTTGCTAATACCTGGACCTGCCACCACCTTTGTCCCTTTAGTCAGCTAGCACCAATGCCATTGAGAGAGGAGCTGTCCCCAGAACTGCTTTTGAGAGGTCACTGAGGAGATATTGCTTGTTTCCCTGGCCACATTTTTAAGGTGGAAACAGGAGATCTGCACAGTAAATAAAAGGTTCTGACATGCTAGACTTAGCTAGAGAGGGGATTGTGGGATTGTTTGCAGTTGGCACATAGGAAATGCTGAAAAATTAGGTAGAGTTACCCCTGGACCTTTTCCCCTATTGGCTAGGGAGTAGCCTAGATTCACCCCTACCTACAGGCTAGTACCAGGCATAAATGTGGCACCCCTGGGGACCCTATTCAGAACACTTCTGGAACTGTGGAAGACAGAAGAATGTCTGCACTTGCTGTTGAAACCAGTGTGGAGAAGAGAGTGACTGGCCTTGCCTTGACTTGTACACAGGGCAATGAAGTGGCCTCCAAAGGTCAGTTGGCTGACCTCCTATTAAGCTACGGCTGCACAGCAAGCTGCTAGATTCCCTTTTCGGAGAGCCTTAGACCTTGCTGGTGGCTTCTGCTTTAGTGAATCTTGACCCATGAGTGCTGCTCCAGAGATCCTCAGACGCTTGCCTAGGTCACATTGTACTCCTCGTAGCATCCTGAGAATCATGGAACTTAGAAGCTTTTTGGTTCTAAAGACCAATGGAGGACCAAGATAAACCTGATAAGTCAATCCGACAAAGGAGCATTGCTGCCAGGCCAAGATTCAGATTGCTCAAGCTCAGAGCTTTACACAGCAGCAAATCTTCCTACGCTGCAAGGCTATTTGGCTTTCTTAAACCCTGTTCAGCCAAAGCTTTGAATCTTACTTCAGTGGAGAAATCAGAGCTCAAAAAAGTGATGCGGTCCGAAGATCGAAGTCTCCACTGGTAAAGGAGCCATAAGTATTCAGATAGCGAGTGACCTTCCTTGGGAGTGCATTTTGAATTTCTCCTTCTCTGAGTTTTCCTACCAAAAGTCAGCTCTTCACCAGGACACAGTCCCATGGGAGTCAGGCCTTGTGGGGCCCAAAACAGTCACAGCCTGCTGCCTGGCTGAGGATTTCTGACTTTCATTTCAGAGACTAAGGGCCTTATTTATACATTAGCTGACCTCCTGTTGTTCTACCAGGGTAACAGAGTAAATTATTCAATTGTCCTGGTGCAGGGACCACCCACCAGATTTAAAAATGATCACCAAGCTGGTTGTCATTTATAAAGCACTGGCAGGAACTTATGTCCTGGTGGTTGCCGTCAAATCATGTTTCTGTTTGGTGCGGGCTCCATCAGTGGGACAGAGCCCTGTACCAAATAGGTTTCTTTTTATTTTCAAAAATAAAATCCTGAATCAGGATTTTCTTTTTGAAAATACAAAATACAGTGCTC